>NC_065552.1:13056202-13667443 GCF_022605725.1 Anthonomus grandis grandis | reverse complement strand
CAAATAAAGTTTCCAGTTTTACGAAAATTATTTTCGTATGACCCTTTGTACTATCACCCACAACCATTTTTTTAAGCACGATGTCTGGAAGACGTTTTGAACAACTTCTTCGTAGTCTTAATTGTAATAGTATAAATGATAGTACAGATAGACTAAATAAAATAACCGAACTCTTACAAACTCTTATAAAACACTATCAAAATGCCTATGCACCGGATGAGGCCTTGTCTTTAGATGAGTCTTTGCTTTTACATAGAGGAAGACTTATCTTTAGACAATATATAAAGGGTAAAAAACCAAGTATGGCATAAAATTTTATGAATTATTTTCACCTAGTGGATATACACATTATGTAGAAATTTATAAGGGCAAACAGGAGGCAGATTCAGCCACACCTAAATTGCATTCATTAGTACTTAGGCTTATGAAACCCTTTTTAGATAAAGGTCATCATCTTGTTATGGATAACTTCTACAATAGCGTTTCCCTGTTCAATAAACTTCTTCTGCGTAAGACACATACAATGGGAACACTTAGGTCAAACAGAAAAGGGAATCCAAAGGACATAACCACAAAAAAAATTAAAAAAGGAGAGCATGTTTGGCAAAGAAAGGGGAAGATTTACGTCTCAAAGTGGAAAGATAAGCGTGAGGTCCTTTGCATAAACACAAAATTTCACCCTACACTATTAGAAGTACAAAACAGTTTTAAGAAAATTCAGAACAAACCAAAAGAAATAGCAGAGTATAATAAGTATATGTCTGGTATCGATAGAGCTGACCAGTTGACATCATATTATAGTTGTCCAAAAAAATCTGTGCGTTGGTACAAAAAAGTTCTATTTCATTTGCTGGATATAACAATTGTAAACAGCTTTTTAATTTTCCGGGAAATTACCAAGGAAAACAGAAATAAAATCACATCGCTAGAATTTCGTGCAAATATTATAAAAAGCCTTTTAGGTGTATCTCACATTAAAAATGGACAAGCACTTGTAAAAAAAGAGCTTTAAACTGCGCATCAGGTTCAAGAAAATTGGATGTAGCGCCTTAAGAAAGAGCCGTGCAGATATCACATGTACTGGAAAAACTTCCAGTTCCCGAAAACTATTCTAGAAAAAGTTACTTCTTGAGGTGTAGAGAATGTGCTAAATCCGGAAAAAGAGGTCAAACATCATGGCGCTGTCGTGCTTGTCCGGGTTTTCCTCCTCTTTGTCAAGGAAAATGCGTTGAAAACTACCACGCCTAAAGTGTTTTATTTTTTGATAAAAGTTTTGTAAATTTTTATTTTAGGGTCTTAATTTTTGTTGAACTGTTTTGGTTTTTTTATTTTAATGTTTTCGTTTTTGTTTTTAGTGTTATACTGCTTTATTTTTATAAATATGTAACTAACAGGTATTAAAGTTTAAAAATAAATCTTTCCAAAGCAATTGGTTTGCAAATGCAGTCATATCCCTTTTAAAACAAAATTAATATCAACAGACATGTGTTTTTTTTGCAAAAAAACAACAAAAATGAACAAAAATGCAAACAAAAAGCCTTAATAAAGATAATTTAAATTGAAAATTAAAAAATTAAAGGTGACCCCTAACGAATCCCAAAATTCTCGAAGCGCGCGTCAATGTGTTAAATAGTAAAGATTTAAAGCAGAAAAATGGCTAAAAATACTGTAATAAATTTTAATAAAGTTATTTTTTCTAGTTTTCGAGTATCCGTCCTATTCTTTATAAAATGGGGATGCCTCAAATCGATGTGTCAGTTCATCAGTCAGTGCCCGTTCGAAAAAAAAAAAATTTCTTTACCGAAAATAGATGGAAGGCTTTGAAAAGAAATTACAAAAAATATTACAGATAATGCAAAACTAACAGGACGGGGAAGAAAGGTATTTGAATATGCAGATGTAATGCATAGTATACTAGGTCTAAAGAAATATATTAACCTCATCTTATTGTCATCGTCTGATACGGTAGCTCCTCTGGAAACATCTAGATAAAATATAGAGGTAGAAGTGTCAGACATTGCTCCAGGAATATCCAGACAAGTGGTAGAAATTGAAATTCCTATAGACTCTAGTGAAATACAAATGGTCAAAACTCTTACCTCCACTGTTTCTTCAGGGCTAAAACGAAAGGCTGTGAAATCATCAAAAAATCTTAACGAAAACAAAAGACTAAAATTTTAAGGGAAATCAGAACTAAGCGAAAGGAATACTATAAAAAACAGTTAAAAATTGAAGAACAAAAACTTTTAGTAAAAATAAGGAGAAACAATTTATTTGAGAAGATCAATGTTTTACTAGAAAAGTTTTTAGAGAACAATTGTTATATTTCTTCAACTGCTTTATGATACTGTGAACATTCCATCTCATTAGAATTATATATTTATTTGAAGTATTTTTCATTTAGAATTTTATTTTATTTCTGTTAGAGTACCTATTTTGTTTTGTATATATCTGAATACGTGCCATATTGGAAGAGCTACTAAATTTGTGTGTTTATGTTGTATTAAATATTTAGATAGATAAGCATAACTGTTAAGTTTATTTCACTAAAAATTTTGATTTATTTATTAAGTTATTCATAACCTCGTTTCGATTGGCTATACCATTTCTGTAATTCCCATATAGTTGACCATCTTTATTTTGAGGTAGCGGATTTACTGCTTTTTCACCTACATGAAAATTAACATCCAGTGATATATTATGCAGAACAGCACATGCTCTGATAAAATGAACAATCAACTCAATGTCTTTTAACTTGATATGATAGAGTATAATATGATAAAACGAACCTTTTGCTTCATAATGCCGAAGCAATGTTTAATTATGTATCTTATTGGTTAAAAGTACATAATTGTAATTTCTCTGGCATCTCCTTAAATGTCCATTGCCTCTGAACGGGGTCAACAAATTTCTTAGACAATTCTGTCACCAAGAAGATATGATTCTCCATATTTTTTCTGGCAGGGTTATAAATAGAGGGAAACTTCACTCAAAACTCGACTGTCGTAGACAGATCCAGGATACTCAACTAAGATGTCACGAATTTTTCTCCTGTGATCACACCCAACTTGAGCCTGAAGCATAAGGATTGTATGTTACAAAAATATTTTCTGTTTAGATAAGAGTCAGGATTTTCTGCAGGCTTATACCAATGGCATCAGGGAAATTATTGTCCTGAAAATGGGCCTCAATCTCTTTTTTTTCCAAATCAGTTGTCCATTTTATTACTTGTGGAGACAAATTGCTTAAGAAATATATATAACTCTTTTAACAATTTTGAATAGGGTGCTCTTAGTGATGTTAAATCTGTCTGGAATGTCTCGAAATGATGTTGCCTTACTAACAACAAACCACAAAAAAACAATGACATATTTAAGTGGGGTTACTTTTTCTGAATCTCCTTCTTGCCATTTGTAGTACTCTTATTAGCAAATCGATTTCCTAATTCTTCTAAAATTTCAATTGTTAGACGAAAATGCTCTATATATTGGACATCACTAAACTATGATACAACTTCCTCAAAATATGCATTGCTTTTAGAAATATATATATGATTTCTAATAACTCAGTCATATTCTCATCGCTAGATGATAAGTGGTCGGATATAATGGATGAATATGAGTGATTATAATTCTATCGATTTATAATCACTCATATTTCTTCTTTATACTTTAAAATCAAAATGAATTAAACTAGGAAGCAAGAATCAAGAAAAACAGTTTAGTATCAGGTTGGTATGGATCGATTCATACAAACAGCTGATAAGAATGTATATTGCGCATGAACAGTAGAACTGACCTTTAAATACCATCAAATATCCGGGGACTACAAGAACTGATTCTGAATCGGTAACGAACCAATGCGAAACGCGAACGCTGAACTGTTACCAAAAATTCAGAATTGTGTTACTGCGAATGCTCGTGTTTATATTGCGCATGCACATAGTCCCTGAACCGGTTCAGAATTGGACCCCCGAACAAAGCTAATAATGAGAGTCCAAGGATCGATTGAACTAGTTACCGATTGACCCTAAACAAGCAATAAAACATCTGTGAACAGCAGGATTTCAAACTAGAAGTTCAGGACTGGTCACCGCGAACGCTCTTTTTAACAATGCGCATGCGAAGTAATTCTGAACTCTAGCTATTATCTTTATCTATCTCACTGAGAATATCAACACCGCTTTTCAAATCTCCGCATTCCAAATGTCCGCGTTTTCGCCGCGGCCTATCAAAATATCTTTGAAACGAAATCCTTTAAACCTGGAAGAGTTGGACACTGGCGCTCCTCGTCTATATCAAGCAGTAGGTGAGGAAGGAATCCTAAGACATTTAAAAGACGATCCAACAGCGGCCTGTAGCGCGGCAACCAGGTGCATTACAATGGAAAGTTTGATCCAAATTGCACAAAATGGGAAGCCGTCCTTATCAGTATACTCCTGTTCAGGGCCCAGCAGGAAGGATGGAATTCTGCAGATTTATGATAAATGCTCATGCTGACAATAGAGCTTTTTTAACTGGCATTTTTTGGATGGAAGTTTAAAATTAAGAGGGCATTACAAATTTTTATAACCTGCATTATTGAAGCGAAGAAAGTTTTCTGTAAATGTCTGGATGGGACTTATTGGCCGAGATGTAATAGGACCACATTTTTTCACAGACCATTTACACGAGGTTATTTATAAAATATATTTATGGCATGACTTAGAAGAGCTTCTTGACGATATTCCTCTTGCCATTCGAGGACGAATGATATTTCAACATGACTGTCCCGCTCCATGTCAGCTGTAAGATCGGCAGTTCCTGGATAAACGTTTCCCAAATCGTTGGTACGCCAGGTCCAATACTTTGGCCAGCACAAACCCCCGACCTCTTGATTATATCATATAGGATGAAATAAAAGCACTGGTTTATGCAACCCTAGTAAATACCCGGTAAGATCTTATCCAAAGAATAACCAATGCTGCCCAGTAGATCTGAAATAAAATAACAACCAGAACAACAAAAACGGAAATGAGAACTCGCTGCCGAGCTTATATTCGCAATAGAGGCTCTTATTGTGAAGAAGATTAGCGAAATGAAAAGTAACTTTTTTACTATTTATAATAAATTTACAAAACGGTATCGAGCAGTTTTGGAAGCATATGTAGAATATGAGCTAAGTTAGGTAACAACGAAGTTTTAAGAAAATTTTGACAAATGTAGTCCAAATATTTTTTTAAAAATAATGACTAGAAAGTCTAATATTTTATTTTAAAATTAAAAAACTTATATTCTGCATTTACAATTTACCTATGGTTATAACAATTTCCGAATTTTTATCGTTCCAAACGTATCATTATAGTGTTGCTCATGTATTATGTTTAAAAGTTTAAAAACATGTATAGCATATTTTTTGGAAATTCACTTTTAAACCATGAAGGTCTACCCTTTGGAGAAAAATACAAAAATTTGAATATCCCTATCAAACTATTAATTTTTGCATAATGCACAGTAGGGTTCAAGTTACTTCTTACCCCTTCCCCTACGACATCTTCAAAGAAATGTATTAAATTACCAGTAAACCTATATATAATAATAATAATAATAATAATGTTTATTTCGAAAAAATAATAATACAAAGTAATTTTATTGGAAACACAAGTTCAGACAAAATAAAATCTAATATTATTTGAACAGTATAGTGATTACAAGCTAGCAATAATTAACATTAACCAAACAATTGCTCAATATTAATAAGAATGATCCAAGTTTTTATTCTATACTTGATCCTGGCATAGGGTTTATCTTTCAAATCAAGAAGCATTATATTGTAAATTTTTGGAGCTGTATGAATTAACGATCTTTTAGTAAAAGTAAAATTTATTTTAGGAAAGGATAGAGGATTGTTACTTTGAAACCTGGTTGCCAAAGGCAATACTGGTCTACTTTTAGCAATTTTATTATTACAAAGAAGTCTTGTAACTGAATTTCTGTGATGAATAAATGTGATGCAGCTGAAAAACTCCTGTCTCACTAAACAAATCAGTTGATTTTATTTTTAAATAAACAAACTTTCAGCAATGCTTTTTGAGCAACAGCAAGAGGGTCAAGAACAGACCTATAAGAAGCACCCCATACACTTATACCATAACCAAGTACAGACTCCGTTAGAGTTTTATACAATGAAAAGATTGTCTTTTTTAACAAAGAATGCCTTTATATGTAAAACATATACAACAACTTACGTATTTTACTAATTATGTAATCAATAGGTACATTCCATTTTAGTAAGTTGTCAAAAAATACTCCCAAATATTTTACACTATTGACATAATCAATTTTAGTGATACACTGGCAAAAATTGTAATTTTGGCAATCAAAGTTATGAATTCTTAATGTAAAGTAACCTGGCAGACCTGAATTATTTTTGGCATAACACATACACTTTGTTTTATCGGTATTTAAAGTTAGCAGACTGAAATCAAACCAGTTTTTTACCCTTGATATTAATGACTCTTATTTTTGATGATTTATTTTTGACTCCCTCCCAACTGCTATCTTTAGTTATTAAGCAAGTGTCATCAGCAAAACACACCACACTATCTTTTGGGACAACTGAAGAAAGAGCATTGATGTACAGTGTAAATAAAAGAGGCCCAAGCAGAGTACCCTGAGACACACCATACTCTACCGCACGTCCAGAACTCACTGTTTCATTAATTTTTACCTGCTGTTGCCTATTTTCTAAAAACGATTTTAATAATTGATATGGTAATCCAATTATACCCAGATCACCTAGACGTTTCAGCAAAATATGGTGGGACACAGTGTCAAAGGCTTTGGCTAAATTAATAAAAATGGCCATGCATTTCATACCCGAGTTTAAACCAGAGACAATGTGGTTGGTTACCTTTATAAGTGCATCCTCTGTACTGCAATATTCCCTAAAGCCATACTGCTCATTAGATAACAAATGATAATGATAATAATTTTTATAAGATCACTAGGCAGAATAAGATTTAAGAAGAAGTTACTGTTGGCCTTTATACTAGGAAAGTTGTAGTCATTAGAATTATTTATTTTGCTAGCCAAGTTAGACCCCACAGAACTAAAGAATTTGTTAAACTCCTCAGCAATTAATGGATCAGTAGTAAGAGAATGGCCTGCTTTACTTTTAATATGCTTATTGCTATTGTTGCCACCAGAAAAGTCTTGATTTGTACATCTTTTGATAGTCTGCCAGGTCAACCTAGGATCCCCTGAGTGAGAGGAAAAGAGGCCTTTTCTCTCAGAGAGTTTCTCAAACAGAGGAATATTTAACAAAGTAGGTTAATGGTCTGAGTACCCTCCTCTCAAAACAACAGCTTGGGAGGTGAATTTTGACCTGACAAAAATGTGATCAAGACAAGTCAGACTATCACCCTGTTCCCTAGTACCAACATTAATTTTACTCAAAAATCCTTTTGATAACATTAAGTTTAAATAATTATTAACAATACTACACCTTTTATTTAAGAGATTCAAATTAATTTAATTAATTTAAGTCATAGCTTTTAACTAATATCTTCAAATAATATGTTTATACAATCATTATTTTATAGCTTTTTGTCTGATAGGTATTTAATGTGAAGAAAGTAATAAATATAACAATTATAATCGAAATAACAATAATAACAGGTTGTTTATTAATAAAATTAGTATCGCTCAAAAGCTTACCTCACCAGAAGATTATAGATTATAAGACATAACTAACACATCTCCAAAGAGTTGTTTTTAAAGGAAATTAAAATATTTATCAACCTGATTTAAAAAAAAACTTAAACCCATCATGTTACTTCATTTACAAAAAAGTTTCTTAACCTACTTTTATGTTGATGTTTGATATAAATTATATAATAACGTCATGATTGTCATGTCTTGGAGATATTAATTTAGCCCAGAAATTTTAGTGTCTACGAGATATTTTCAATATTTATAGGGTAAGTTGTGGTCGGTATATTTGTTATCATCTAAAGAAAATCCTTTATTTCTTCGACAATTTTTTTGAGCTTCATTTAAGCTATGATAAATTTATTGAAATTCAAATAATTGGTCGAGTGTTTTTCTCATTTTCTTATAACTATACTTATAATCAATAACCCAGTTAATTTGGTCACTAGGAATATCTACAAATATTTCAAAAATTTATATCTTTAAAGTAGTTCCTATTTTATTTTGCCTATGATAAATATCTATGCGTTTATCAATGTACTTATAAGTTATATTATAACTTTATTTACAAATTATTCTTTTTACCTACCTAATGGGAATTTTGGAGTCAAATATGGCACTTTTTGTCTGCTCCAGTAAGTATAAGAATATTGAAAGTATAAATACAAAATTAGAAACAAGCTAACTACAGCTAAAATAATATAATACAAAATTACTTCTAATAAAATAACTGTTGACATTATCGATGCGTTTAACTAACTGGGGATATAAAATGAACCGATAAGCTGCTAATCACCGTTATTGTATCAATCGTAATGAGATGTTTTAATTTTATCGTTACATTTTTACATATTTTTATTTATGTTATTAAGTGATTGCAATAAATTATTTTACTGAAAATGATAATTAGGGCTAAGCTTTCACTAATAGAAAAAGTTATTAAATATAATATTGTTTGTTGAAACATTTTACTTTCTAAATTGCAAGAAAATGTAAAATTATTTTTAAAAATCATTCATTTTTTACAATTTATTAGAAGCAGTGGGTAATAACTGTACTAAATTTTTGTATTTTTCTTTAGTTGATTATCATTTTGATCTATTCTCAATTATAGAAACGTATCATCCATTTTTCTCTAAGAAACGAAACGAAAACAAAAACAAAGGTAAGGACACAAAGTCACGGTCTCATCCAATCTATATAATTTCTTAAAAAAGCTTAAAAGCTACACGTGTTTCGCTCCTGTCGGAGCATCATCAGGCCTAGACCTACACAGATCACATTACAACTGATTTATTATCAAATATATTAAAATGTAGACTCTGTGGAGACTGGATCACCTTGTTAAATCAATACTTGTTTTAATGCACATATTACAGTCCGACAGCATTCTTGCCAGCTTTATTTTAATTGTTTTAATAAAATATATGAAATTGTATTTAAATTCATATTGCGGTCAAAAAGACATGACTCGTGATCTTTTATGTTATTCTGATTTTTTTTTCATTCACTTACTCATTAGGATTTTTTCTATAGTTGTAGCTTATATAAGTTATTTCCTTAACTATGGTATTTTATTTAACTTTATTTACCTTGATTCAGAACTAAAACTCTTGTTTTTTAATAAAAAATTAAAATATTTTTATTTTCTGTTTTGCTAATCAATTTTTTTTTAGATTATCATATAAGTTGAATAATTTATGGTTTATTATGTCTTTGGTAATATTGCAGTGTCCATGTCCATTCAATATAATGGTGTGAGGTAAAATAAGACTTAAAAAAGCAAATCGGGCTATTGCTCCAAAGTGGTCATGTTCAACTAGATGCTGCTAATTTGTTTAATGTTTCGCAAAGTGTCATAAGTAGATTAAAAAAACGATTTTTTCAGTGGTTCCAGGAAAACTCAATCGAAACAATAAGGCGGGTATGTACATTTAAGATCCCGACGTCTAAGGCTAGTTCCATTAACCCAAGACCATATGCGGCAAAGGTTACAGTGGGCAAGAGATTACCCAAATTGGATGATCGAGTTGGCGAATAGAGGTCTGATTTTCACAGATGAATTCAGATATACCAAATTTTCGGATAGTCGAAGAGTATATATGTAGAGGTACTAACTAGAACACCTTGAAATCGACGACTTGTTCAACGTCTCTACCCTTTTAGAGGTAGAATAATGGTATGGGGTGGCATTTGTTTTAACAGTCTCACTGACTTTTATATTTGCGAGGGAAACATGAGAACAATACAGGCGGCATATATTTAATGATATTGTACTACAATTTCATGCTGCTATCGGTCCAGACATTAATTTTTTAGATGATAATGCCAAACCTCACAGAACTAGACCTGGTATTGATGCGATAGAAATGAATGGAATTCCGGATCTTTCATTTCCTCCATTATCTCTAGATCTTAATTGCATCAAACACGGTTGGGACATGTTTCAGCGAAGGCCAGATTAACACAGACCTACTGTCGTGGGTCTGTGTTAATCTGGTCAAAAGTGGTCTAGTCAAAAATGCTTAACAACCTGATTGACAGCTTACAGAGACGTTGGTAACCTGTTATTAATGCACATGGAGACTTTACTAAGTACATAATAAAGCTATATTTAAAATTTAATAAAAAATTAAAATTTTTTGTCAAAAAAATTTTTTATTTTTAAGAAAGTACCAAATTTTTATAAATTGTTTTCGTCTTTTAACTAGAAAATCGCCGTTATAACAACCGGAGGTAAAATTTTCCCTTAATGTTAAGTAAAAAGACTTATTTGAAATATCTTTCCTTTTTGAGCATAGGTGCTAAAATAAATATAAGAGTATCAAAGTAGCGTTTGTTAATTTTTTTTACCTGTACAACATTTGCTTTTATATAGGTACGTTGAAATAAAAATCATCTCTTGATATTACTCTGATAATTTCGTGAGATCTACTCGGTTCCGAAGTTAAATATCTATGCTTAAATTTCTCGCAAATTTCAGAATGTTTATAGAACGAATAAGAAATAACCTTTCAGAATTTAAAACGTATTAAGTTAGAACTTTATTTTCTTATTTAAGATTGTAAGCATAATATAATCCCTTCAGGATACGTTATATGTATAAGGATGATTCATCTTGGGTGAAATTTCCGCATGGAAATAAAAAAAAAAGATGTGCACAACATTTCGAAATACATATATTTTACCAAAAGTGCTTCTGTTTTACTTATTTTTTTAAAACGTATGTACATGTTACGAAAAAATGTATTTACTATTTTAAGACTCTTCAAGCTTTTAACATTTTGTTATATCCATTATTTTCAACTTAATTACCTACTTAAAGAAATTATATTTTTGATACGGTTATTTACGGATCTTACATATTTAAAAACGATGGCTCTGACCTTGATTTTATAAAAATAATTTCTAAAAAGTAAACAATTTAGCCAGTAATAGCCAGAGACAATCTTGTTTTGTTTATCAGAAGATTGCATATAAGCAATTGAATAAGTTAATATATTATATTTGATTGCATATTAAATAGTCCTCATTTTTAATTACAGCAGTTAATTTTATGATGTATTTAGTGGCAGGGTTAGTTCTCGTTGGTTTGACAATTTTGAATAAATTACAAATAAAAATATATATATGTCCCGCATAATTTTTTTCTTGAAATAGGCAACTCTCAGAAGCTTTTTAAGATAAAAAGTCAGGTAGAAGAAAATAACTATTTGCGTCAAAAAGCGGTACAATTTTAGCGGTACAAAAAGCTAATCAACATGAAAGTTAAATAAGTTTCCAACACGAGGGTGTTTTAAAAAACTTTTATTATGACAGGGTGTGACCGACTTACAAGACATACGAGCAAAGAGTTCTTTAACAATAGGTTACATGAGAATATATAAGCTTAAAGTGATTACAAAGCATAATAAATTGAATATAAAGCATAAGATAAATAATTAATTAATAAGCATATTTAAATATACAGGTCGTCAAAATTATACATATAACTCCTCCCGCCTAAGACGAAAACAACAGGGATGAAGGGCTGTTTTCGGATTTACCATTGGTAGGGTTGTTAGCTTCTTCTTCCTTTTCTTCTTTCTTCTTAATTAGGAGTTCGTATACTGCAAAGGCAATAGTAAAAACAATTAGCAATAAACCAAGGGTAGTAGCGAAACTCCAAGTAATAGGGTGGACTGGGTCGTCATCTTCCGGAATGGTCTTCAGTAGTTTAGCTTGTTCCTGTAGTCTTTGGACATGGTTGAAATCAATGGAATCTAGTTGAATAGCATCGGAGTGAAGTTTAAATTCAATATTGTCGAAATTAATTTTTGGTAGATAGAAAGGGCTGCTTTCTACAGTGTCTTCCTTGTTCATTAATTTGGATCCAAGTAGACTAATACCACAATTATAAGGTATAGAAATTAGGCTTGGTTCTGTCACGAAGAGGATTTCTTTATTCTGGCACAGCTTCTGGATTTTAATCTTGGTAGAAGTAGGTATTACCAAAATATGTTGATTGGTAATAGGGCGTATAATTGGTGTGGTTACATTTACATTGAGTAGTTGGCATTTCGTCATCTCAGCTTTCTTGATGAGGGTAGTAACACAATCATTGAGTTCTGGATTTAAAGCATCTCGGCATATGTAGAGGTTTTCAATCTTGGGACAAGCTTCATCTTGGTATTGTTGTGAATAAGTGCCCATCAAAAGGTAGGGTGATTTGGGTACAATTAAGGATTGGTTTATAGGAACTGAGAACAGGTGAAACAATTCAAATGATTCTTTTACGAATATTGGAAAATGAATTGCAAAAATTATTTTATTTTTTGAAAAGCTGACTTGTAGTCCTGCTAATTGATAATAGTAATTAAGGTCCTCTAACATTAATATCTTATCGGTACCATAAAGGGTAGATAAATTTGAAACTATTAGTTCTAGTTGAGAAGCTGACAGTATTGTGCTGTGCAGGGTATTTAATTTTGCAAATGAGATTGCATCTTCAATGTTATCTAAAATTGTTATAAAACTTTGACAGTTAATGACTATATGGTTTATAGTATTTTGTAATTTTAGGAGTATTGAAATATCTGTTATTGTTTTATTCATTTGATTTTCAAATTGATTAACATGTGCCTGTAGAGATTTTTGATTTTTATTTAATATGCTTATAGTATTGTTGTAATTATTGATTAATTCTTTAGTTAAAGACATTTGTAAATTTAATTCCTTTTTATAAGTATTTTGATTATTGCGTAATTCTTGAATAGCTTTTTCGTAGCGCTCTCCATCATCTGAGTCCAGAGTACCAAATAACCATTTTGAGGTTTTTCCTACAACGTTTAATAGTCCACGTTTCGTTCTATGCGGTTTGATATTATTTAATTTAATTTTTATTTCATTAATTAAATATTTTGCGTGCGTAAGCAAATTAAAAGTATTTATATGATGCATTAACATTAAATTGATTATATTGGTATTATTGCAAGAAGCATCTAAAATATTATAAGCGTTTTCTAAATTACTAAGTTCTAACAATAAGGGTTCTAAGTCTATAAAATTTATAAATGTATGCTTATTTTCTATTACTCGTGCATTACCAAGGTGGAATGGGAGTAAGGGCGTATTTATAGGGGTGACTGATAAGTCGTTCTTAGTCTGATCCGTCATCTGTTGTGTCGGTGCAGTTATCAGTAGTGCGATATATGTCATCATCAGGGGGTTCATTTTCCTGCGGAAAAGAAAGTCTTTTAGGTTTTTGAATCTGTGATTTATGTATGACTTTCTTTTTATTTGAAATTACTTTAGTTCCGATATCTTTCTTTACAATTTCTATTTTCTTTCTGGGTTTATCTTTTGATCTATGAGCTTGTTTGTCATTTACATAAATTTTACTACCAGAAGGAATGTCAACGGGGTTTTCACGTTTTTCATTTTGTTTTTGGTTTTGTTTTATTTTAGTATTTAGGGATGTTTTAAATATATTGTCATATATTATTTTTAGGCGTTCTCTTCGATCAGTAATGTATTTATTGAGAATTATTTCATCAGTTAAATCGAAGGGGTCTAAAGATTTTACACGGCCATTGATGATGTCAAATGGTCTCTGTTTTGTAACACTATGATATGCAAGATTATAGCCTATTACTGCGTATAACATAAGTTGCTTGGTAGAGGCATTGGGTTCTTTTAGTTTTAAAACTCTAAATAAATCTATAAGGGTTGAATGGACTCTTTCAACAGGGCTATTACTGTTTGAATTACCGGGGGTGGTAAAGTGTATTTTTATATTATGTAATTTGCAAAAATCAATCATTAGTGATGTTTTGAATTCGGTACCATTATCGCAAGTAATTTGTTGTGGTAAACCGTGATGACTAATAAAAGTACATAAATTGTCTAGCACAATAGTTGCTGTGCAACTTGGTTCTAATGGGTATGCTTGAGTATATCTAGAAAATACATCTATTATTGTAAGAAATTTAGTATTACAAATTTGAAAGGTGTCTATGTGAATAGATTCTAAAGGTTCAGAGGGTGTAGGTGTCAAAGCAAATTTAATTTTAGGTGGATGTCGATCGTATTTAGCTTGCTGACAAATTTCGCAATTATTAATATATTCTGTCAAATCATTCTTCATATTTGGCCAGTAATATAATGTTTTTAGGGACATCAAGCATTCGTTTATTCCTCTATGACAAGTTTTCTCATGGTGGTTAGTTATTAGTTTTAATTGCATATCTTTATCTATTATATCATTTAAAAATAATTTTGTCATGATAAGTTTATAAGAATTATGTCTAAACGTATTGGGTAGTATTACACTTATTTTATAATCTAAATCATTAATTTCCGATTTCATAATGTAGATACAATGTACTACTTTTGGATTTACATATTCTTTAAAGAATTTTATAATTTCTCGTTCATAATTATTTGTTAATGTTAAGTGATACCTATTTTTATTATTAAAATGAATAGTTTTTAAAACGTTAAATTTTTCATTGGATTTTTGTGTAATAATAATTTGATTTGTGTAAGTGTTCAAACAGTTCTCTGTTGTGGGTATATTTAGTATTGGATCTTCATTTGCTGAATGGACTGTATTTCCATCAGATTGTTGATTTTGAATATTTTGAGTATTTTGAATATTTTGAAGGTTAAATGGGGGTCTAATTTGAATGTCTGATATTATGTGGATTTTCTTTTTGGTTGGGTCAAATATATTTTCTAATTGATCTAGTTCTTCAATTGTTACATCTTCTGATTCATTAGATAGGTATTGATTTATATCATCTGAGATATCGCCAGGGTTTCCTGAAAGTGATTGATTTTCTATTACATTAATCTCTATGCGGGATAGTGCGTCTGCGTTAGTATTTTGGGTTCCCTTTTTATATTTTACATCATAGTCAAATTCCTCTAATTTAAGTCTCCATCTTACGAGACGTGAATTTGGTTCTTTCATATTAAATAAATATTGTAAAGGTTTGTGGTCAGTGATGATAGTGAATTTTCTTCCAAAAAGATATGGTCGAAAGTATTTAGTTGCCCAAACAATAGCAAGGAGTTCCTTTTCTATTGTTGAATAATTAAGTTCTGCGGGGTTTAGTGTCCTAGATGCGTAAGCAATAGGTAGATCTGAGCCTATTGTTCCTTGGCTAAGTACAGCTCCTATAGCAACATTGGAAGCATCTGTCGTAAGTAAGAATGGTTTCTCAAAGTTGGGATATTGAAGTATTGGGTCGTTGCATAGTATGTTTTTACATATATTAAAAGCTTCAATGTATTCTGGTGTCAAATTTATTGTAGCTCCCTTTTTTAGACATTTTGTAAATGGTTTAGTTAATTTAGCGAATCCTTTTATAAATCTTCGGTAATAACCTAGCAATCCTAGAAAAGATTTTATTTCTTTTGCTGTTTTTGGAATTGGAAATTTTTGTATTGCGTCAATTTTCTTGGGGTTTGGTTTTATGCCATTTCTAGTTATTACGTGTCCTAAAAATTCTACTTCGATTCTAAGGAATTCGGATTTGTCTAATTGAATTTTTAATTTTGCGTCTCTAAGTTTTTCGAAAACGTATTTTAGGTGTTTTATGTGTTCTTCAAGGCTTGTAGAGAACACGATAATGTCGTCCATATAAACTAAGCAAAACTTTCCTTGTATATCTCTTAGAATATTATCCATTATTCTTTGGAAGGTTGCCGGCGCGTTTTTTAAACCAAATGGCATTCGAACATATTCGTAGTGTCCATTTTCTACTGTAAAAGCGGTTTTTTCAATTGAATTAGGAGACATTTCTATTTGATGAAAGCCAGATGATAGATCAATTGTTGAGAAATAAGTACACCGTCCTAATTTATCTAAGATATCGTTAATATTGGGTAAAGGGTAACGATCGTCTATAGTTTTGGAATTTACATTTCGGTAGTCGTTTACTATTCTTCATTTTTGTTTTCCGCTGGAGTCTAATTTTTTACTAACAATCCAAATTGGGCTACTCCACGGGCTTGAGCTTGGTCTAATAATACCGTCGTCTAACATTTTATTTATTTGTCTTTGTACTTCTTGTTTATGTATAAAGGGGTATCTATAAGACTTTGTATGTATGGGGATTTCGTCGGTGGTTTTAATCTCGTGCTTTATTTTATTAGTAAAGGTTAATTTGTCATTTTCTTTGTGAAAAATATCTGAAAATTCTTTTATTATTTTAAAAAGTTTACTTTTTTCTTCAGGGTTAAGATGTTCATGTCGGATTAAATTATTTATATCAAAATTAGGTATCGATTTATTTACATTATAAGGTTTATTTTTCAAATCTTCTATATGGAAAAATTCAAAATTTTCTTTATGGAAATTAGGTAAAATATGACCTCTAAGTGGTTCATTTAACTCAATTTGAATATTCTTATCAGTATAATTAAAAATGTCAACGCGTGCGAATCCATGTCGTGCTGTTGTTAGTGTCTCAGGAAAGTATAAGTTACCTATTGTTGTCTCTGGTAAAATTATATCCATGTCATCATGTGCTACTGGAATCTTGGCACTTAATACTTCGTATGCATTAACAGTAATTTTATATTTCTCACGCTCGGGTTGTCGATAAAATAAGGTTAATGAATTATTTTTGCTGATTAGTCTTTCGTTAATTAAATCTATATTAAACCCAAAGTTCTTTAAGTCATTTAATCCTAATATGCCATCGAAATAATTATGAAAGTCGTATAAGATAAATGAAATATTTTTATTTGTTTTAAATTCGGGAAAAGCTGGAATATCGGCTTTAAATAAAATTTCTTTCTCTCCTACGCCAGTTTTTAAGGTAGAGGAAAATTGATATATTTTGTCTGGATAGTGTTTTTCTGCGATTGATGGTCTTAGTAAAGAATGAGAACATCCTGTATCAATTAAAAGTTTAATAGGGGGTTGTTTTATTTGTAAATATGGTAGGCTATTAATTGTTTCTACATTCATATCGAAAATCATTTGTGAATTTCTGAAGGGCTGGTTATCTGAAAATTTTCATTCTCATTATGATTTTCATTTAATGTTAAATCATTAAATGATGAATAATCATAATTGGGGTCATATTCGGGATTATCGTTACAATTATATGATTCATAGTGGTTATTATGTTCTTGATCATTATTACCAGAATAATATTGATCTTGATTAGACATATTATCAGAATAATAGTCATTTTGAATATTATCGGCATAATATTCTTCTTCGTTAGGATTAATTTCTCGTTTATTTTCAAATTGGTATAGTTCTTCAGATATAAAGTTTTTTGGACCTGTTTGTCTAAAATGATTTTGATTGTTATTGTTATTATTTTTATTTTGAAAACTCTTTTGAGAAGGCATAGTATAACTTGTCCTTGTGGACATAGGTTCTGGTTGATTTTTAGGAATTGCTCCTGTAGGTTTAAATACATTTTAAGGAGGGCCAAAAACTTGTCTATTTGTTGGTAATGGTCTTTGAGGTAATTGTCGAGGTCTAATATCTACTGGGCCTCTAGGAAATTCAGAATTAGTATTAAATCTTTGATTATTGTGTATTTGGTTTAGATATTGTTGGTTACTATAATTATTTGGGTTTGGATTGTAATTGTTATAATTAGGGTTATAATTTGGATTATAGTTTTGATTATTTGATCTATGATAATTAATATTATTGGGTTGGTACTGTTGTCTAGTATGATTATGATTTGGTTTTTGTTGGGGTTGTTGTTTGTTATGAATAGGTGTCGGTCTAATTAAATTTTGGGTATATTGGAAATTTTCTTCTTCTACAATCATTGTCATAGCATTTTCAATACAGTCTGGACTTTTGAGTCGAATTATACTTTGTAAAGGATTTGGTAATCCGCGTATAAAGGTTCTTAAGCATACGTTATCATATTGTCTTAAATGAATTAATTTGGTACCTTCATCCATTTGAGTAGATGGGTAACCATTGATTTTTTGTGCTAATAAACTTCTTAAAACTTGTAAACGTTTTCCAAATTGTAAAGAAGGTTCATTTTTATAAGGGGTTGCCATAAAAAGATCCTGTTCTAAACACTCTAAGTTTCTTTTGTCGCCAAAACAGTCAAATAAAGCGTTTTTAATTTGAAGCCATGTTACTAGTTCTAATCTACAACCTACTAGAATTTGAGCTCTTTCAATTAACTTCATGCGAATCGTACGTATCAAATAATTTTTTAATACTACGTCATTTTCATTTCCATAAGTTGCAAATAAGAAATCAGCGGCGGAAATAAAGCTATTTAAGGTATTTGGATTTCCGTTGTATGGTAGAATAGTGTCTACATACATTTTTAATAAAGTATAATTAACATTACTTGAAGCATTTGTTTCAGGCATTGTGAATTGATTTGATGTTTCAATACTTTCACTTATAGTTTCTTGATTTAATCTTAATGTTTGTGAAAATGTATTGATTAGACTGTCAATATCTTCAAAATTAGTATTCATAAAATATTATTTTGACTAGAAATGTTTTCTTTAACTATTATATCTTAAATCTAAAATTCAAATTAAAATCGTCAAAATTTAAATATGCTAAATAAAATGTGCAATTCAATATCGATTTGGAATATATCGTTTCCAATTTATAAAATCAATAAAAATAAAATAAAACTTAATACTAGACTATTAATTGCTCAATCGGAGAAATTAACAGAACTTTTCACCTGCTCAAACGGAGAAAATGAAAAGGGTTGATAGGAATTGGGCACTTACCGTTTGGTACTTTTCGGTCTTCTTCCTATCGGGTGAACACTCTGCTGCTTGCTTGCCAACCACAGCTGCCAGGAGTTCGTCTCGGTGCTGAAGAGTTGAAACTCACGTTCTGAAGCAATAATCGTCTCGATGACGTGAATTTTTATTGCCAAAACTGCCCCGATCCTACCGACTGCGCCAGTTAAATAAGTTTCCAACACGAGGGTGTTTTAAAAAACTTTTATTATGACAGGGTGTGACCGACTTACAAGACATACGAGCAAAGAGTTCTTTAACAATAGGTTACATGAGAATATATAAGCTTAAAGTGATTACAAAGCATAATAAATTGAATATAAAGCATAAGATAAATAATTAATTAATAAGCATATTTAAATATACAGGTCGTCAAAATTATACATATAACTTGAAATCTTTCATATGTTTTTATTTTACATATTTTCGTAGTTTTAAACTAAAAACATAAAAGACGATTTATTTTTCTGTCCTAATAAACAAAATATTTGGATTCCTTATGATGATTTAAAATTATCTGGGTAAAATTTTTCACATTGCATAAGAGGTAGTGAAGAATCATATGCTCTGCAAGTTCCGATACGTGTATTATAAAAATATACTTTAATCCTCTTATTTTCAATGATACCTATTTATATTTAAATATAATTGAACAAATCAAAATAGGTAAAACGATTACTTCAAAATAAAATTTAATAGAACTTGCAACTTCAAAAGATCGAATGCAAGATCAGTTTAAGTACCACTTTACTATACTTCTAATTGCTTAATTTATTTTACTTTTCAACGAAAAATCCTGGTTTTAAAATTACTAAATCTATTTATGATAAACTTAGAAAGCGAATAATAAATTGCAGCCACTAAAAAACCTGCCACATCTCGAGAAAATTGTCATATTTTTTATAATAGTAAAAACAATAGTAAAAGGAAAAAGCCTTTGAGATTGATAAATTATTATTTTTGGAATATTCCAATTTAGTTTGAATTTTTAATTTATAGTCTAGATATAAAAAAATACAGTAGGTTTGTAGGGTGTAAAGAATAAAAAAGCAATATTTTAACCGTAATATATATATTCTTTGTACCCATTCTGTATACTTAATCTTACGAGACTTTTTCATATAATAATTCATACATTTACAGTTAAGGCCAAAGTAAATCAAACAAGCGCATTAATTTCATAAACTCGTTACATCAATAAATAACGAAAAGTTTATCAAAACTTAGCTGGCTGTTATTAAAATACATGTGTATCCCGTTTTGTGCGGTCGATCGGCAAAACAAATTGCGAAAACACACGATAAACATAAATATAATGGACGATCCGTCTGTGTTTCCGCAAATCCCTTTTATGGCTCACTGTTTGAGAAAATACGGCCAAAAGACAATGTGTCTTAATACTTCGTTTTGTAAGTAATACAAGCGGATTTATGTATCTTTTTACTTCAGCTTGCGTCATCCTGGATGACATTATACGATATATTATATAGAACATTTATTTTAAAAAAATAACCTATATGGAAAAATACTAAGAACAAATAATACTGGCAAAAATAAAATGTATATACGGGAAACTGACCGGCAACGTCAGTAGAAATCCTTTTAAGGCTCCGCTACCTATCTTCTAGCCACACAGCTGAGGGGCAGCGGTGAGAGACGCGGTAGTAATAAATGTCTATTTTAGAATGGTTTATAAAATTTCAAGCACCCTCTTACGCCGGGATCCGATGTAATTTCGGGGTTGGCCTACATAAATTTGGTGCAGGTTATGCAAGTATAATTATATACCTGCATTACTACCTAATACTGCTATTATTATATAGAAAACGTCCAGGTCCGAAAAAAGGACAGATTGTAAGTATATATGTAATTACAATGTTTTTTGTTTTCATAATTATAATTTTTAATGTCCGTTAAATTACCATTGCTCTTTGGTAAGAAATAAAAAAAAGTACGATCCGCACCAAAGCACTATGTTGGCAGAATCATGACGTGCGCATTGTTCATTTAGAAAAGAACCAATAAAAAAAGCAGGAAATATATTTCCGGAATTTTATTTAATTAAAATATTAAACAATATACGGGGTGTTTTAATAGAGCGTTTATAGTTTTTCGCGAAATCAAAAATGTAATTTTCAGGTCCTTTTTATTGGCATAAATAACAAATATTGTACAATTTGTCAACTCTCAAAAAATCAAGGACACAATCAGATGCCTAAAAGGCATAAATGCTTTAAAACCTTTGAAGGTTCTTCAACGAGCATGGAAGGCGATATTTTAAAAGAAGGATTTCTCCATAGTTTAGAGCAACATGGATTAATCTACCATAAATTAATAGCTGACGGCAGCAATTCTCTGAAAAAAATTTTAGATGCTCATCCATATAAAAATATCATTGTGAAAAAAATTAAGTGCAGAAACCTTCTACGAAATGACGAAATGACTCCTGGAAAATTCGAGATTTAGGTAAAGACGTGAATGCTGGGCCATTAGTTCTTCGGAAACAAATAAGCGTAAGCACTTACTATTCGCAGAAAAATTATTTGAGGAAAAATACTTATGTTTCTGGTAAAGAAAAACATATTTGTAGATTTATAACGTTGTTTTTTTTGTAGAAAGAACAGCTAAGATTACGATATGCAGTTACAAAAGCTAGAACATAGAAAAAATGAGGGTGTTCCGATGTTAGAAAAAATAAAGTTGCTAAAACAAGACATAGACAATTCTATTAGCCACGTTTTTGGAGAACACAAACTTTGTGCAGAATTGGGATATTTCTGTCATGAGCAATATAAACCCAGTAGTAGCATATTATCAGACTTAAAAATGACAGGTAGGTTCTAAACGCCCAAAGTGTAAAGAATTACGGTTTATGACTGCCTTATAAATATTTATAATTTTTTGTTGTTTCAGACATATACGACAAATTATATAGCTTTTTCAGCTATCTTTCAAGAAATAGCGTAAGTTTAATACAAAATGTTGACAATAATGTATCGGAGCAATTTAACTCAATCATTGCAAAATTTATTGGCGGAAAACGCATTAATTATTGCCAACGAGGATCATATCAGGCTCGCTGTTTAGCTTCTGTAATTTCTCATAATACTAAAAAGCCTATATACACGATTAAAAAATTCCTTAATCATAAAAAAAGCCCGATTGGCTTAGTTAAAAACAGGGAATTAAAGAAAAAATATATTAAACGGAAAAGATTACTCCAAACCAAAGAGAAGTCTGGACTGAGGAGTTGCAAAAAGAAAAGATTTTCTAGCTAGTATTAAAAAAAATGCAGAAGAAATCAAATTAATTGAAGAGCTCACAAAGGAACAGAGCCAATCTGATTTGTGGCACTTAGAGCGAAGAAAGCGTCTTACCGCATCAAATTACTACGCAATTTGCTCTAAATTTAGTGCCATAAGCAACGGCGATACAAAAAAGCTCGTGGAACAACTTCTGTACCCAAAAACAATTCATTCTGCTAGCATTGAGTGGGGCAAACAAAATGAAAAACGGGAATCAATGTTTTAGAAACATTAATTGATGAGAAGATATTACCATGTGGCTTATTTGTAAGCGAAAATATTTCATTCTTGGCAGCGACTCCCGATGGCCTTATTGGGAAGAAGGGGATTGCTGAAATCAAATGCCCCTTTAGTGCTAAAAATCTCACCCCTGAAGATGCGATAATGCAAAGAAAAATATCATTTTGGAAGAAAAACGGAGAAATTAATAAAAACCACAAATGGTTTTACCAAATACAAGGCCAATTGTTGGCAACTGGGAGATCCTACTGCTGCTTTGCAGTTTGGATGCCTATGAGCATTAAGAAGGAAATTATTTTAAAAAACGATGTATTCTGCGAAAACATGAAAAAGAAATTAACTATATTCTATTCGATATGTTATTTACCTGAGCTTGTAGATCCTCGTAAAAATAGAAATATGCATATTAGAAGTTTTTTTTATATGTATATTTTGTAATAAATGTCTTGTTTTGTTTGATTTATATGTTATTAGTCTTTATTTTTATTATCATCGCATTTTACAATTATACCAAATCGAAAAAATTTACCATAAAAACTCTTATTCAAAGTATCTATCTGAATTGGATATTTAAATAAGAAGAAAGTATAGCAATGGAGTCAAGCAAGTAGGTAGGTAAGTATGAAAAAAAAAATTGTGAACAGTCAAAGATAACATTGTATGCCTATATAAACTTCTGGTTTTTATTTTTTTACCTAGATTAAAAGTCAAATATTTTAAAAAAGCATGATGTGGGTATTAATTTTGTAAGAATATAGATATCAAGAACACGCAAGAATGTTGTTCTTCAAATATTAATTTCTACCAAAATAAGTAGAAAAGTATTGTTAGTGGTATCATTTAAAGCAATTTTCGAACCATTGTCACAAAAAAAGAAACAAAAAATAAAAAATGTACAAGGGCGAACCACCTAATTGCGATACACAGTAGATCGACACAAACTATTAAATAGTGATTTTAACAAAAAAGCAAGTTCCCTTTCTCAATAAAATATAATAAAGTATCACATACAGGGTGACAATTTAAAAACTGGAAATAGCCATATATTAGGAACGAAAAACTGGAATAAAAAAACGCCCAAAAGAGTTTCTATAAAACGAAAGAGGCACAAAACAAGCATATTATCCAACGATTATATTATTATTATATAATAATTATTATGAATATTTCCTTGATGTTCTTATCCTAGAAACCATGTCACTGATAAACAAAAACATAAGATAGTATGAAGTGAGAATTGCTTTATCAAGTCTCTTTTAACTACTAAAATTACTAAAGTCTATTTTAAAATATTTAGACTAAGTAATATTAAATTATAATTGTTTTGAGTTGGTTTTTAAAATAAATTTTGGAAAGTATGAAGGTAAAATGTCAAAAAAATATACGTCCAATTTAATAAACACATCAAATAGTCCGGGGAAACAAAGTCATTAAAAAACCTTTCATAAATGACCGATGAAATGTAGAAATCAATTAAATTCCTGACAGAAGCAATTGTGCTTTTTTAGTTTTGCCGGTATTCTCATTTGATGCTGTTAGTAACAGTTGCATTTACATATCAGAAATCTTATGCCATTTCATATTTGTATTTGCCTGTATTGTATTAATATATTTATTTTTGAGATTTAAAATACTTAGGTTTAATATTATTGTTATCTTTTGATTTTTTATCCATATTTAAACTGCTTGCGTAGATCAAGACAGCATTTTATAACTCTCTTAAATTATGTATTTTAACAGGTATTTGGCTATTTTAGCGCTTTTTGCGTATATTACTTCCGCATCCCAGGAAAATGTAAGGTAAATTAAAAAGCAATGCTGTGCTTTCAACCCTTTAAAATGACGACTTATGATGAATTTTAAGATAAAACTAGCTAATTTTTTTTCTAACTTTTTGAAACAATAAATTAATTTAATTGTCTATATATAATAAAAGTATACATTAATTTTAAATTTTACAATTATTTCGAATATAATAATTAAAGAGTTACTTGCAAGCCCACTGCAAAAAACTCTAGTTTTCTAGTTAACTATTCTTTCTTTAGCAGCCTTCAGTTAGATTGGAAATCTTTATAAGGTCCCTGCCAATTTGAAGATGCTATAACTAGATATACTATAGCATCTCTTTAATTGAATACATTCGTATTAAATATAAAACTTTAGTAAAAAGATAATAAGAACCAATATCTAAGACTAGATAATTCTTATGTATATTTATTAACTTAAAGGAGAGGGACAATATTTTACTTCAAGTAAATTCGGGTCAAAAATCTCCTATAAACATGGGTTCGAAAATGTTTCCTTCCCAAGATATGATTTTTTTAATTCAATAATATTACTGCACCGAAAACTACAACGCTATAGTAATATTATTATTAGAATAACATTCTATCACCACCAAGTAGACCAAGTGCCATAGATACTTCTTTTTCTTTATTTGTTGTTTATTGTATTACAGTAGTTGTACCAGTAAAACAATCAAGTAATAGTTATTGTTATGTTTGTTCTTATAAATGAAGAATAAGAAAACATACTGCTTACATCCGGATATTGTAACGGAAGTGGTAAAGCAGCAGTGGTCGAATACCGCCGTCGGCATCCAATTCGAAGAATACCTGAGAGATGAGTATTTGGAAAAATGTTTAATCAACTGAGAACAACAGGATGTATGGAGAAACAAATGTTTCTTTCATGCTTGCATCAGAGGCAGCCTAAGATGTAATACTGGATAGTGTTGAACGGTCAGCTAGAAATTAGAAGGTACACCTGGATAAGACAATTCAGAACTATGTAAGTAATTTTTGGCTAGTAAACCTAAAACACCATTCCGCTGCTAAGTCGATTAAAGTAAGGAGCACCTTAAACGCTAATCATCCGACGAGCCATGAAAACTACTAGTCAGATTTATGAGGCATAAGCTGGCTGGGTGCTACCATGCCACACGTATAACAATAAACCGACTGTCCTGGAGAGAGCTTGGTAATACCGAGAAAAATATGCGACCGTCAATGTGAGGGTGAATAGTAAGTAAGTCATATCATCATAAAGCCGAACATCATAGCTCGAAGCTGAATTTCACCACCACCAAATTTAATCCTTAAGCCAGTCAATTTTCTACTTTTTCCTTTGGATCAGATTATTAAATTGAGTCTTATTTAAGAAAATCTACTTTTCTTATTTTTAGATAATGATCTGGGTAGTAATTTGGTGCAGAATCAACATTGAGAATAAT
Source organism: Anthonomus grandis grandis (assembly GCF_022605725.1). Taxonomy (NCBI): domain Eukaryota; kingdom Metazoa; phylum Arthropoda; class Insecta; order Coleoptera; family Curculionidae; genus Anthonomus; species Anthonomus grandis. The sequence goes on along the minus strand of NC_065552.1, from coordinate 13,641,728 downwards.
GACATTAGATATAACTCTGATAAAACAGGCACTTAAAAGAATTCAGATAGCTAAACAAGGTAAAGTTTTTTCAATGTTTTAAAAAATGAGAACACATAAAGAGAAATTGAAACATCCCAGATTTTTTGGACATCTCTAGTTCTATAAGTAAAGAAGCAGAAGAGATCTACTAGATTAATTTTTTTAGGAAAATATTAATAAAAATTTGTAATTTAGTATATTGTTATAATCAGACTTATATGTCGCTTATTCGAACGAGTAAATGCCGGAAAAATTTGTGTGAAGCTAGTGTCCGGCCCATATTCAACAACAAAAATCGAGAACGCAGCATATGTCGTTTGCCAGCAACTTATTTATAGTTCGCGTCCATTGTTGTTAGACAGTTTTCGAAGATGCATATGTCTTTACGCTAAACATAGACATAAACGTTATCTTAGCTGCTGTTTGACAACTCCCCCAAAAGTGTTTTTGAATAACGATAGCAAAAAGCTTTATTTTGAAGAAATTCGTTTTCATTGTTTTCTTTGTGATTATTACTCTTTAAATTTTCTAACCTCATTTTTATTTAATATTAAACTAATTATAGCTAAACTAATAATTATACTATAACTACCGTAAAGCGGGGCTACTTTGTGACAATTTTTTAGGTTTTTTGATGATAAATCATGTAAACTTGCAAATAATATTATTTTAGATATACCAACTTATCGTTTCATATTTGTTCTTTCTTGATTCAAATCGATAACTCGACATGTGAAGTAGAATTTGAGAAAAAAACAAAATAAAGTGTCACAAAGTCATCCCATGGGTCGGGGTTACTTTGTGACAGGGATCATTTTGTTTGATATTTAACGTGAAATACAATGTTGGCACAAAGTAACACCCATGCTCTATTTATATACAAAAAATATACAGTGCTTTTCTTTGAAGTCCCCCCCCCCCATTTATTTTTTGAACGGGTTAAAAAAAAATTTTTGAAACTTGGCATAAGTAAATTGGTCTATAGATACTATTTTATTTTTCACTGTAAACTAGGTAGTTGTAAATTCCAAGATGGCGGCTGGGCGACATCTTGAGAAAAAATTTTAAATAGAAAGGGGGGTCGTGTGGTACCTTATTTTAAAGGTCTCAATGAGTACTTTATAATCCTGAAATATTAGACCCATATCTTAACTCGTTTCAAAATGGCGGCCTAATAAAAAAGTATTTTTTTTTATTTTAACGTTTTACATTTTTATGATTTTTGAATAGGTAAAAATCAGTGTACGAAAATAAATGCGTCACTATTTTATTTTGACATAAAAACGACAGTTCTAAATGTCAAAATAACACATAAGCGCCATCTTGAATAAATGCATTAAATAGAAATCTTGTGTTACCTCATTTAAAAGGTTTTATTGAGTACTTTTAATATTTATTACATGGACTCGGTGGACTCCGTTTTGACCTGTCTAAAAGTAACAGCCAAAAAAATACACTGTTGCGATTTTATTAACGTTTTTAATAATAATATACAAATAATTTATAATTTTTGAATTTTGGATTTAAAGATTAACTTTTTGGTTTCTAAAGACTTACTGAACCGCCCTCGTATGTCACATTTCACGTTAAAGGTTATTGAACATTATTTAGACATTCCAAAAACCAAATAGCTATTAAAAAAACTGGAAAAAAATTTTAGGATATTTTTCCTTAACCGGTAAATTACTCTTGTATCGGTCATTGTTAGATATTGTTTAGTGTGTTTGGCAGTTTGAATTTATTGTTTTTTTCAAAATGGTTAATTCTCGTTCATTGGAGGAAAAAGTAGAAGCTATTTTTATTTATGGAGCAACGCGTAATTTTCATGAGACTGAAAGGGTTTTCAACGTTTTCTTGATCGTCCTATTTGCCGTAAATATTTAAGGGAACTTGTAAATAAATTTACAACTACTGGTACTGTCCAGGATAAAAAACGCCCAGGCCATATGTCTATTTCAGAAGAAAAGCAAGTCCAAATAATTGGCGAAATAATAGAAAATCCCCAACATTCTACTCCAACTGTTACTGATATCTGTGAAGTTTCAACTTCGGCGGCATGGAGAGTTTAAAAAAAAAGTAAGTTTCACCCATATAAGATCCAAATGGTCCATCAACTGACTGAAGATGATCCTGACCGAAGAGTGCAATTCTGTGAAATTATGGCAGAGAGAGTAGAAAGGCAACCTACGTACGTGCGCAACATTTGTTTTAGCGACGAATGTACTTTTTTTTTAAATGGTAATGTCCACAGACAAAATTGTCGATATTGGAGTGATACCAATCCACACATTTTTCGTGAAATCCGATCTCAGTATCCGCAAAAAATCAATGTATGGGCAGGAATATTAGGGAATCATATCGTAGGGCCGCTGTTTTTAGAAGAAAATTTAACAGGTGAATTGTACTTAAATATGTTGGAAAATGCTATCGATCCTCTCATAACAGAAATTGTTGATGCTAATGTACATGAATTTGACATGGAAATTACATTTCAACAAGATGGTGCTCCTCCGCATTTTGCCAGGAATGTGAGAAATTATTTAAATGATAATTATTTTGGTCATTGGATAGGTCGTCGGGGTCCTATTGAATGGCCAGCTCGGTCACCAGATTTAACGCCGCTAGACTTTTTTTTGTGGGGATACCTAAAGCAAAAGGTATACGAAACAGAACCTGCCTCAATTTTTGAGCTACGACAAAGAATCACTAATATTTGTCAAAATTTTGAGGCAGATGTATTTAAAAATGTTCGACGTGAATTTTCAGATAGGTTATTTATGTGTCAAGAGGTACAAGGAAATCATTTCCAGCATCTTTTAAATTAAATATTGTTTTTCTTTTGATAAATTGTTTATTTGCTAATTGTAAATTAGTATTTCATTGTATTCTATTAAAAACGTTAATAAAATCGCAACAGTGTATTTTTTTGGCTGTTACTTTTAGTCAGGTCAAAACGCAGTCCACCGAGTCCATGTAATAAATATTAAAAGTACTCAATAAAACCTTTTAAATGAGGTAACACAAGATTTCTATTTAATGCATTTATTCAAGATGGCGCTTATGTGTTATTTTGACATTTAGAACTGTCGTTTTTATGTCAAAACAAAATAGTGACGCATTTATTTTCGTACACTGATTTTTACCTATTCAAAAATCATAAAAATGTTAAACGTTAAAATAAAAAAAAATACTTTTTTATTAGGCCGCCATTTTGAAACGAGTTAAGATATGGGTCTAATATTTCAGGGTTATAAAGTACTCATTGAGACCTTTAAAATGAGGTACCACACGACCCCCCTTTCAATTTAAAATTTTTTCTCGAGATGTCGCCCAGCCGTTATCTTGGAATTTACAACTACCTAGTTTATAGTGAAAAATAGTATCTATAGACCAATTTACTTATGCCAAGTTTCAAAAAATTTTTTTGACCCGTTCAAAAAATAAATGGGGGAGGGAGACTTCAAAGAAAAGCACTGTATAATATTAAAATTTTAAATAAGGATATTTGATAGATAAAAACACATAAATAATTACAAAATAACTTTTATTTTACATGTCTAAATGCTCCTATGCAAAATATTAACAAAATGTTTTATATGTGTAGGTAACTTTAAACAAAACAAAACTAAGTAATAAAACTGGTGGTAAATAATATATGATACACCTGTGATTACACAACAAAATCACTTAACTCTGGAATGTCAAATAACGCTCTTCTTCCACGTTGAATTGGGGCATTTATGCCCATAATAATTTCCTCATTTGTATAAAATATCTTGTCTTTCTTTTGAGGCCACTTCCACTGCTTTCCAACACGTTCCATCACATTTACTGTCGCTCCTATGCTTTATACGGTCGTAGCTTGACCTGGAACATACTTTCCTTCAAATTTAACAACGACGTACTTTCCCTCTGACTTTTCTGCTTTTTGGGCTACAGTTCTTTCTTCAAGTACCCGTTTATCTTCATCACTGGAAAAATGTTCATCCCATGGACTGTCATCACTTTCCATGTATTTAATTTTGTCCTGATTTTCACTGGAACTATCTGATGTTGATCCATTATCTCGACCGCTTTTTAGGCGTTTCTTTTGTAGGATGCCGGAGGGTCCAGGTTGAGGGTCATCGTTGTTTTGCGTATTCTCAGCAGAAATGGGAGCAGATAGGATGTTAAAATCACTACTACTTATGCTTTTACCTGGTGGAACGTTTAGGCGCTTTCTTCTTTTGATCTGCCTCCCTTTGGTTGCGTCAGTCCTTACATTGGTAAGGTGTTGAATAAAACTATTACCCACAACCTCAGTTATTTCGGTATCTACTGTTACAATACGAGTGCATAAACGGTCCATAACCTCGTTTCGATCTAAAGGATAAATGCCTGTCTTTATAAAACCAGATTTTAGGCTATCAGGTCATCTTTCTTCTAACTGACTCATCAGCTTTTTTAAAAGGCTTGGAAATTCATTCTTTGGTATGGAAGAGACTCTGCTGCCGTAGTTGCTTGCCTTCCACTCGTTTAAAATTTTGCGCTATTTTTCCTTCAATGGGCGGAAAAAGGCCACGTCAAGTGGTTGGAGTAGATGCGTTGTATTAGGAGGTAAAGGTATAAAGCGAATATTATTAGCTTCACATGCTTGAATGACCTGCTCATTTAAATGCGAGCTAAGATTATCTCCTATAAGGGCCTTTCGCCCTTCTTGCCGTTTTAATATTGGCAGCACAAGATTTGAAAACCAATCCTCAAAAACTTGGTAGTCAAACCATCTCGAAGCCGTTCTATTATATCGCGCGTTTGGGGGTCCATTTTCAATCCATGTATTCCATAATTTTTGAGATTTATAATTAATATAAAGTGGAGCTAATTGACCCCTCGGCATTTCCGCATACCATTAGAGAAGTACAGGCTTTGGAAGAGTTTCTGATTCGCTCAGGGTACTTTGTGCCCCTTTGGTTATTATTTTTGTCTGCCTGGGTCGTCAACAAGGTTTGTTTCGTCATAATTCCATATATTTTCTGCAGGAATTCCTTCTAACTCAGCCTCCAAATTATCAAAGAAAATTTTTACAGTATTTTCATCAGTGGCAGCCCTAGCATGTGTAATATTTTGCGCGATTCTCTTTGAAATCTGCGGTTGTCGCTTCAAAAAGGACTTGACCCAATCAGGTCCTGGCATATTGTTTTTAAAAGGCTTAACTTTTTTGCCTTGACGTTCTATATTATACGATTTAACTATACATCTTAGATCAAATGTGCTTACGGGAAAACCAAAAGTTGACACAGTGATAATATGGGCGGCAAAGGCATCTTCTTCTTGGTCGATAAATAGTTTTTGTTGTCCAGGCCTGTTTTTGTGCCGTTCTTTAATTTTCAGCCATAAAGTATTTCGATGTATACCATATTTTTCCGCAGCACCGCGTTATGATATTCGTTTATTTTTATCATTAAGAGCTTCAGCTAACGTTTCTTCTGTATAGTTTTTGTAGCTGCGGCAGCCAATTTTTTTTTGTACGCCCTTGGCATTGTATCTAAAAGAAAACAATTTTTTTGGTCTTTGTTTAACAGGTAAGGGGCTACTTTGGGACTTTTTTTTGTGACAAAGTCGCTCCTCGTTTTGTACTTTTTTCGTAAAAATAGAAAAAAACAAATTAAAAAAAAACTCGAAAGTATACAATTTTTACAGTAAAGCAAGCAAACATATTATACTTTAATATAAACTTACCTTAGTTAAAAAATCTTTCACGGTTTTTTGCGCTCAATAGAAAGTTTACACACAAATCGAAAAACACCTGTTTGCCTAATTTTCAACTCTGCTCTAGTATGAGGAGCGATGTTTTGCTACCGGCTTTCGTCATATTGACCTAGATGGCGCACCCGGTACACTATTGTTATATGAAATTTAAATCGTTCTATCGTTTTTAGCGACCTGGTAAAAAAAATAATTTTAGTTAAAAGTGGCAATGTCACAAAGTACTACTACTTTATGGTAATAATAATTTGCAGATATTTCATTTAATATTTTGGTCTTCAATATTATATTTAATTATTATTTGATTAAGTAGCGTTATTTATTACGTAAGTAGCGTTATTAAATTGGTAAGTACTAAAGTTACAACATAAGGATTATTTGCTAGGATGGTCATTAGAAGTATTTGGTCATATTAATTATTAAATCGGACCCTACTTCTCGTAAATTTTGTCAAAACACTGGAATTTAGATTTTGGTTGGTCGTGGTCATTGTTATACAAAATAAAAAAGAAAATTCTTATACTGTTTATGAGAAGTTGAATCGAAATAAACTTGAATTACTAATTATTATTATTTGACAATAATGTAAACAACATTAATGCGCATGCGCCTCGCTATATTTATGGCTATGTCTATCGTCCGTAAATAGCGGAGGGTGCCGGCAGGGATATACGATAAATGACACTTCAAATGTCATACATATCATTAGTGGTTACCGGTGATGCTTTTTAATGGTCTGTTTAATGTCTTTTTAATCATTGTAATGCCCGTATCTCCTGGAATTCCCAAGGAAAAATCTTTTGTCCAGATATTAACAATGAATAACTAAATCGATTTATGGTGGTTACAAACCTCTATAAACTAAGTTTTTTAATTTAAAACCTATCATTAAAAAAGTCATCCAGGTTATAATATGCCTTAGCCAATAAAAGCGTCTTTAATTCTCTTTTAAATTTCTTAACGTCCGATATATGTCTAACACATAGAGGAACATGATTGTAAATTTGTTTAATTATATAAATTAATGAGTTTTTGGTAAGGGAAGACGTAGGAATAGGTAGGGGAACATCATTTACACGACGAGTCAAATGGCCAGTGTCAGAGGGTAGTTTGGGAATTTTGTGAATAAGAGCAGCTGTTTCTAAGATAAAGAGTGAAAAAAAATTAGGATTTTTTCAGAAATGAAGAGGGGTTTGCAAGAATCTCTTAACTTAGCAGAACACAGGTATCTAACTGCTTTTTTTTGAATAACAAAGACAATGTTAAGTAGCCCCTTATTGGTTAAACCCCAAAAAGGCAAGCCATACCGAATATGAGATTCAATAAGTGAAAAGTACACTGAACGTGCAACCACCCCTCCCAGCTCTCGTTTTGCCATTCTTACTGCAAAACATCCAGAAGATAATTTCCCAGCTAAATGTAAAATATGATCTTCAAACCGAAGGCGACCATCAATGGTGTAGCACTCTTTATTCTGCAAGAGGGAATTTTCGTCAAACATCAGACCCAGAACATCGCACTTAAACCCCATAATAGACGTCTTTCTTACATTAAACACGAGCCTGTTGGAAGCACACCACCCTGATAAAATCTATTGCATATAGAATAGTTATGCATACTACATATTGCAATTCAAATTATTAAGAATTTATATTTAGTATATAGGTATATATACTAAACTAATATCATAGATCGGTAATGTTATAAATGCGATGTGGTTAGCTAATTTCATGAGATTTTTGCAATGCATATTAGGCTTGCACACAATCGAACCCCGTCCATTCTAATGTTTGCGTTTTGCTCGTTACCCTATACTGGATTTGTTGTAATTTGGTATTTGCGTTTCAAATTAACTATAATTAATAGGCCAATTAATTTGATCTATGTTGCAATACGCGCGCTGTGACTAATACCCTGAATTATTTGATATTTGCCTCATTATGCAAAATAACATAATGAATGTTAATTAAACATTTTGAGCTGGCGGATTAGCGAAATTCGAAACAATATGACGATACGATAGCTCCGAGGTGTTAGTTAAATTATATGCATCTATTCTGGTTGGTCCTAGTATGGTCAGCACACTACAAATTGTCATTATATTTAAATTTAGAATATTAATTATTCTATTTAGTTTGGGATATTTCGGTATTAGATTAATTAGTTTAGATTTTGTCGTAGATTATAATTAATAACATAAAATATTTATTTATTATTTATTATAAATACATACTATATTTGACTCAGTTGTTCAAATTAAATATTTATTTTGTTAAAAATGAACTTAGACCAACATATTTATTAATTTTAAAATAATTACAATTAATAATGGAAAAAAAAGATTAAATTTTTTTTTGTAAAAAAAATATTATCTAAATTAAATCTTCATATAAATCATCAAGTCAGCATCAAGTATTCTAAAATTACCGAAGAATTCTAAGGCTTTAAAAACCGACATTGTGGCATAGCTACATATTATACTAAGGTTATTAGAATAAAGATAAGGATAAAGACAGAAAAAAACTGAAACATGCGATTATATACACTATTCAATTCAAGACCACAGTAGTTTTACGTTATATAGATTTGAGCTATAGTGTATATCGGCTAGGGCCATTGCTTATTGTCTATAGAAAATATACTTTTTTCTTCCAGTTAAAAAATTTACTTAACATAAGGTCAGAAAAACCGTTCACTATGAGAATGTAATGGCGGTCAGGGAAGGGCGTGTCGTAATTAGGTATCAAGCTATTTTGTGGTTGTTGTGTCCAAGAACTACCAACTTAAATAAAATTGAACGGTATTGTTTTGTAATTCGTTTAATTTAAAACTTTATAAAAGCGCAACTTACCTATGCTATGTCGATTTCTTGTCCCAATGAGTGCTTTTTCCACGACTCGCTTCCACCACTCGCCTTACCAGCGCTCGTACATTGCCACGTGTACATAAGTTATTAATTTTAATGTCCAAACATACCGCCCGCCTTAAAAATCAAGGTTTCTTCGTCCGCTTATTGTTCTCTAAGAAAGCTATGCAAATTATACTCATGGTACGTCTTAAAATAGTGCCCTTGGCAAACTGAGACAACTCTAACCAAACCATCTGCATCGCAATGCAAATCTTTAATACGTGCTAAGGACCGTCAATGTCCTAACTGAGGCATATTATTGTCCTCAAATAGAACAACCAAAGTTTCTACTTTAGCGGTATTCTCAAACGCCTTCTTTCACTTTGCTCGGGCTTGAAGACTAGCCAAATAACTTCTTGACTATTGGTTCCAAACTTGCTGGTGTAACTGCTGTAAGCACTTGTATCGAGATAATTATGAACATCTCGTACTTCTGATTCGGGAGAACTGGAAAGTGAATCGCCTATGATGAATTGGAAAATTGTCACAGGAAGGTAGTTAATAATGATATTAGATATTGGTATAAGATGGCATAAGTTCAAGCATGACTCAATCTACATGTTCTAATACGCTTTTTATATAAAACTTAACTGATTTTACAGAAGTCTCCCATAAGCCTCTAACGTAAGGCGAACGCCCGGTGTGAAAGCTTCTTTCTCTTATCCCGTGTTCAAAAAAATATTATTATTAAGTGTTTCATTATTAAGGATGGTTTGGTTTACCACGTCTAGAACAAAATCGTTTCAAGGCACTTAGAAAACAGTTGTTGAATCTATTACCAACTCTATGTGAACGGCTTAAGTTCCGAAAGAAATATGTAAATACACCGATATCGTTTTGATTGACTTGCTTCTGCGAGCGTATTATTTTGACAACGTTTTTTCTATTTACACAGAGTTTAATCGAAGAACTTCTAATAAATTTAAAATTCTCACGTGCAAGTTCTTTAGGTATTGTTCTAAAATTATTACTATGAAATAATACTAATAATAATAAAAAATAATAATTCTAAAACTATTATAACTAATATAAGTTAGCTTGTGCTTATCGAGTAAAATAATTGGATGCTGTTGATTGTAATAAAACTCTTTCTTTAACTCCTCAACAGTCCGATGTTCAGATCTACAAATTTATGCAATAACTTTTCGCAATTCATTTATAGTTGAAAATTTGTCAAAAGCTTTAAATTATTCTGAAATATTATTTGTCTTTTTTTCCGGTAACGTGTCATAATGTTCTTCACCTTGGTGTTTTTCTTGGATATACATATATTTCTAGATTTTCCTTTAAAAATTCCATACCCTAGATGCATATTTGGTTTTCAACTAAATCCTTTGTATCCAGTCCGCGCGAAATAACGTCTGCTGTATTTTCTTTAGTTTTTACGTGTTTCCAGCTTTCTACATTGGATATCTTCAAGATTTGTGCCATGCTGTTGGCTACCAAAGTTTTGAGATTACATGGCTCAATTTTTAACCAAGCCAAAACTATGGTCAAATTCGTGACGTAAATAACATTAAAAATATTAATATCTAAAATATTTCTTTATAAATTAATTTTGAGAGAAAATGCGCTGCTACTAAACCCAATATGGCTACATTTTAGATGGACTACTTTAGATTCGGCGGTTAAAAGACGTATTTTCCTTTAGCCGTTTTTACCTATAAAAGGCAAGTATACGCATGCACCGTATGCCTTTTCAGACCTATCTGAAAATCCATATAACTCAATACTTTCGGAATTTGATATTACGTGTCGATCTATCTGGATTTTATTTAAGAGAGCAATTTGTAAAATAAAATTTAACCATTATTCTTTTAAGTTAAGCGGTAAATTCTCATTCCAAGGAGCTGCTGTAACTTCTGCATCAGTAATTTTGCGATAATTATAGCTAGACCAATAAGTCCAATCGGGTCGAATATATGTAATATGACTGAGATAACTATGTATGTTTCGTGATTTTTGTTAAATTAATTTTATTTAATTAATTAATTAATTTTTCATTAAATTTTGCGTCAACATAGTATTTTAATAAATCTCCATTCGCGTCCCAGAATATGCCTAATTAATTAAATAATTAATTCTTTTTTCAGTTACTAAGGTGCCAGGTTACTAAGACTCATCCTCAATATTTTAATCCCAGTTTTTCATAATTAAATAAGAGAAAGTTGGAATAAACCTGAAGTTCCTCAGATATTCTATTTAATTCAAGTGTAGTTATTGGATTTAGGTTATCTCAATTTGCAGTAATATCGTCATAAAAAAGTGTATACTTCTCCATAATGTTGAGATATACAAAACATTAATCATTTTTACCCATGTTCAATTTGAATGCAATACAAAGTACATTATTTTATTTAAAAAAATATAAAATAAGAGGCTTCACAAGTCTTGCATAAGAAAGATAAAAGTAAAATTGCTCTGAAATTTTTAGATGATCAAAAGAAAAAGAAAATTCTAGTGATTCAGAATATGCTCTACAAGATGCAAATTTTTGCAATTTTTGCTATTGTTCCAGGAAAAAGTCTTCTGATTAGGAAGCTTTTTATTAAATTCGCCATTTTGTTATTTAATTTTCAATAATTTCTACATCACAGTTTTTAAAATCAGTCTGGACCAATACGGTTTTACGAATTTGAAATGCGACCTTGAGTACATTAATAAAAATATATCTGCGAAAGCATATCCGCAACTAAATATATCTCGATTACTTTATTATCGTAGCCGCCACAAAACTAAGTCTCGGCTAAACGCTATCGTTTTCATCACCCTTAACCCTGTCATATAAGTTTCCTTTATCTCCCTTTGCGCTTTAGTCCCTTCCCAGCCCTTCCCGAAATCCCCGCTACTTCGTCTCTTCCCTTCGGTTCCCGATCATAAAACCGTGAACCTAACTTCTGTAAAGTCGCTTTTGTTTGACTAAATGCTACAATTTAGAAGTTGCCAACTTGTTTGTACTCGAAGAGGTTTCCATCATTGTCCCTATTACAGGGTCTCAACTTTCCCGTTTGCGCCCCCTATTGTCTGAGGAAATCTTATAAACTATCGAACAATCATAGCTTATTTGCATGCTGGTGAAAATTTGCGAAATGTGCGACGTTGAACCGCTATAAGGTTTCAAAACAAAGAAGTTATTAACGTAATAATAACGACGTTGAATGTCGTGTTTATGACACAATACGGATGTATTATGAAGGTAGAAGGGGCTTTAAAGAGTATAGTGAGAATTTTGTGAGTTAAACACGAACACATAGGAACGAAAAAAATAAACATATATATTTTATTAATTATTACAAGAGCTGATATTTATAGAACAAATACTTTTCTACATAAATAGTCCAGAATCCTATAAATAACGGCTTAAGTTAATTTTTATGTGATAAATTATTTAAAAAAATTAATAATAGTAATGCAGCTTAAGTTTTTTCAATAGTAGGCCTAATTTTCTAATAAAGCTTCTTACTGGTAATTACAATACTATTAATGTATAGAAAATAACAAAGCTTCTAGCTTTTTATTTAAATATTATATCTTATATAACATTATTTTAAAACTAAATAAAGTCAAAACTATTTATTTACTATTAATCTATGTAAATGGTAGAGCAAGTAATTATAAAAAAAATATTTTAGATCTTAGCAGGGCAGATTATATTTTAAGATGGAAAAAATACACATGATGCTATTAAATGCTAAAACCCACAATATAGTAGACCAAAATGATCCTGGCCCGTGTGTTTTTATAATTCATTTATTTTAGATCTATTAAAAGCTTTTAATAGTCTTCAATCTAATTTAAAGTATCACGCTTTTTAGCAGACCATCCGCATCTGCTGAATTACTATTTTTGAACTAAAAACATTATTTTATTCTGTTCAGCCAAGTAAGTGGGCTTAAAAGTAAAAGAGCCTTGAGCTGTATCTGCATTTAAATAAGGATCAACTGGAGCATTATGATTGAACAGCTGAGGTAGGTTGTGCGAATATTGTTAATAGTTAAAAGAAATATGAACTTAAATCTTTAATAGTGCCCCAACAACTGGACAGTATCTTATGGTGAATTAAAAATCCTTCGGTTTCTCTACCGAATACTTTTTGATGATCGAAGTTGCTTTTTAATTGGATTTGAATCATTTGAAAGGAACTATTGAACCGCAACTTTGTAATGAAAGCCGTGCAGTACAGTACAGCATAGATTCCTAGTACTATTGAACAATAAAATAACGTTTAGTATTAGGAATATAAGACAATCTCTGTATAAAATTTACATGCGATGTTAACTATTAAGGCAAATAAAAGTTAATGTATAAAAGCAGATGATAGAGTGTTATATTTATAAAAAAAATAATAAATTAATAATAATTTATCTTATTTGCTTGGATTAAGCGAAATTTTAATGGACGGACGGGTAATAACAGGAAGGAAAAGGGGGAAAAGGAGGGTAAAATGATGGGAAGTGACTGAAGTGAGGGTTACAAAATGGGTACAAGGGAACCAAGGGTAGGAGGGAGAGAGGAGGGAGACTTACTATAGTGGTGACGGCTCAGGGGATCTTCTCAAAGGGAAGCCGACTAGCACTAACCACTTTGGTAGAGTGGCGATTTTCTTTCAGTTTTATAGGCTATACCTATAAAACTGAAAGAAAATCTCACAAGGAAGAACAGACAAGGAGATTAAATAAAAGTGTTATGGTGTAATTAATACTGTACTTGAAAGAGATAAATTAACAATAAAATATTTATTAAGCCTTTACTTTGGCTATTAAATTATATGCTATTAAATTACAGCTTTAGTGTGAAAGCACCTTAAAACTCATGGGCTCACACCAAAAGTCCCTTGTCTAACTTAGAAAGTTAGGAAATCTTTCAAAAATCAAAATTAACATAAAAGAAAAGCTTTAGTTCTGAGATACATTCAAGTGAATCTATATTAAAAGAAAAGTTAATAATCAAACTTATTACTTTAAAAACAAGTTATGTTGTCCTTCCTGAATATAGTGTCTATATAAAGGGTAAAATCTAATATTCTGTTGTTTGGGGCTAGAGTTCGCGTGAGTACTTTCGAAATAGGCCTATTTATCCAGTTTACAAGGAGATCTATACGGTCTATTTCAATGAAATAACTAATATACACCTAGTTATTATGAAACTATTCAAAACAATAGTGTAGTAGTGAAATCAAATAATGAGAGTGATAACAATGTAATTTTGAGGTTAGTCTTTAGTATAATATAGTACAGTAAAGCTAATAAATATTGATAGGACTTTGGTTTACTGGTTAGGTAGTTTACTGACTGCATGGTTCACTATACATCACAAACATTGATCAAACCTGGCTCCAAGAGGGCTGCATGATTGAGATGAAGGACCTGGGTGGATCGGTTTAACAGTGAATGTCAATTTAGATGTTGTGGACGTTATTGGAGTAGATGAGTGGAGATTTCTACTTCTTATACTAGTGGATGAAAACCATACCGAGGAGAAAAAAAAGCCTGAAAATGGAAGAATACCCAGATTGAGGAATCGCCAATAGATTAAAAAGATATAAGCGTTAATAGTTAAACTTAACGGTATGCTTGAGTCTACTTATATAAAATTACGTGTGTAAGATCTAGAGTATCATAAACCAAGATGCCAAATGAAAATATTAGGACTTAAGGTGAGTTTTCGACTTTTCATTGGAGTAAAACCGGCAAAATATCAAGAACTCAACCTTCTTCAAAGGCCCGTTCTTCAAGACTCCTAGAGGTCAAAGATTTTCGCCCCAGAAATAGTTTTAGTAGGGATATAGGAGAACGAGCTGGGATCTTAATGGCTAGGATATGACTTCTGACATTAGTGAAATCAAAACAATAAAAAATTAATATTATGATTAATAATTTGAGTTTCATCATAAGGGTTGAAAATTATTGATATCAAAAATAGAATTAATACTGAAATGATAACTGTTTATTTAATTAACTTTAGCACCAGAATAACTTAGAAATTGCCTCTTAAAGTTCTATAATTCAGCTATGCTTTCGCTAACATTTCGGATTTATTTTAGTTTCTTATTCTTTATGTATCTGAAGAAAATAAATTGTAACAAGAGTCCCTATTTCCTAGGCGAAATACTGGTTGTTGGTAATATGTAAGAGATACTACCTTTTCAATGTCAATCATTATCACAATCAACATCTGTTACAAGAAAAGAGTTAACTCTTATAAGTTTTACAGAATCTGAATTTTGTGCACTGGCCAAGGTGATAGTAGTGGTACGTAAGTTACCTTCGTGTGGTTTTGTTGAGCAAATAATTGTCAGCTGCAATAATTTTGTCATTCATGGGTTAGTCTAAGAAAACAGTTGGATCAATCAAAATTATTTTTCCTACAGATAAATTTGCTAATTTTATACTAATAAATATCAGTGATTAGGAAGATAAATCATTTTTATTGACGTGTGTGCAAAAAGCTAAGCTAATATCAATCAATTCCTTGATAGATATGCTGTCAGTTTATATTATAACTTTCTGTGTATCTATAATTATCTAAATAAAGACAGACATCCGCAAGTATTAGAGACTATGAATAGTTATTAATTAAATAGAGAACTCCGAATATAAGTATATTTCGCTTGAGCCTTTCATATTCCATACTGCTGTGTCCTATGGAATAATTGTACCACAATAATCGGTGCAAGTTTTTCGGATTCCATCAGGGTGCTGTTAGACTTTGGGTTTGAGAATGTAGAACAGTATTTAGGTACTTTTATATCTCAATTCTCTGCTTTATTGCACAACACTAGGAATAAAAGTAACTTGGTTGTATGCTACTTCGGACTACGAAAATGTTAAGGTTGGAGTTTTTAGCATTAAAAATCTTTATTAAGATCCAGATGCTGAAGATAGCGAAAAAGTAACTATGCAAACAAAAGAAACTGTCAAATATTGTTTCAGTACCGACCATACCATATTACACGTTTACCGAAAATTGGTGCTAAATATTAGTTTTGACTGTTACGTGTGGATTTTCGTCTGACCATACATGAAAGTTGTCACTATTATTGATACCATGACGAATGAAAGTATGCGCAATACAACAAAATGATTATTAGTTATCCAGCCACAAAAGTGCATATGGCTAACATAATCTTCCGCTTGTATACTACTATCCACTACAGGTATACACTATGTACACGCTGTATATGGTATGGATTTAGGCCTTGTTCATGGAGCATGTTGATCGCTCTTTTCTATGAAATGACCAATTGAGTAGCAATTCTCAGGTGAGGTGGCACATTTCCTACTTTTTCTAAGCCTTGTCGAGTGACTCGAACAGATGTACTGGGCAGAGTTTGCTAACAACTCTGATAAATACGTTTTTGTCTGGATTTTTCCGGTGTGGAAATCGTTAATGGTATTCTTGAATAGCAGCTGTAGCACACCCATTACGAAAGCGTAAACAACAACCATTTTTGTATATTCTAAACTTAAATAGATATACAGCTTTATACAGTGACCGCCTAAAGTTACGCATAAATTCGATAAAAATTAGAGACATGATTTTTTGAGAAAACGCTCGGACCCGTCGATTTTTTTTTTAAGTTTGGCATAATGTCACATACATTTTTATATACAGGGTGGAACAAAAAAAAAGATATGACGTCATCGGTAATTTTTTTAAATGGAATGCTATATTTTTGATTGCATTTATGAAATATAGGCAAAATTTCAAGCAAGTTTCGTATAGACACTTTCTTTTTTTTTTAATCTTTTTTTTCGTTTCACCCTGTATGCGAAAATTTATGTGAAATAATGCGCAACTTAAAATAAAAATCGACGGGTCCGAGCGTTTTCTCAAAAAATCATGTCTCTAATTTTTATCGAATTTATGCGGAACTTTAGGCGGTCACTGTATACGACTTTCACACTCGAAAATAAACGCTTCAAATACACCGACACTGATACTAATACATATCAGAATAACAAAACGGACCAAACAATCTGTTAACTATTAAAAGGACAAATAAATTATAGTATATGAGTTTTTTAAATTATTTTCACATCTACAATACTCAACTGAAGTTTGGTGCGTTCCTCCCGACTCACCCTGTATATGCAATGAAAGAAGGTTAATTAAATTTTCAGGAGCCGCCAAGGGGTAAGTTTACATGGCTCCCGTTATTCTCAGATGAAGGGACGACGGCAGGCCAAAAATGTTGCTCTTGGTTTTGTGCTAATTCTTTTTATATGTGAGTTTCAAGTTAGTTTCTAATCAAAGAAAATACAAAGAAGCATTAAGTGTTTTAAAATGCTCTCTTTATGTCTCGAAAAACACACAGCGTTATTTCTATCGCGGCCGAGGCTATGGAAAGCATGATGGTAAATTTTGATGGTTGGTACGCAAATTATTTTGTGTGCAGTTAATCACTCTACAAAAATGTTCTCTATACGTGTCCGTCGATTATATTTTTCCCTCTTTTAAGAACCAAGGAAGTTAGGATTATCGGGCAATCAAAGGCTTTAATTCCTCTTGTAATCACTTTCTGTCTTTGGTATAAATGCAATCTTACCATGTTTAATTTTTTGGGACATAACTCAATTGACAAATGGCCATATGATTTTGTATCTGTGGAAGTAGGTGCTTTTTGCCTTGTTTTAACAAAACTGTTGTATACAAAGCTTAAGATCGTATGGCTGGGGTTAGTTTATTTATCCTCTCACAGAAGTACTGAATGGCACTCAGATATAAGAGCTAAAGATAATTATCCCAATATTTTTCGTGTTCTACTGTCAAGGCAGAACCATAGTGGGCTCAGTCCTCATAGCTGCGACCAAAATTAATAGATGTCAGATCAATTTCATCATTTACTGGATTTTATTATTATTATTATCAGATTTCATACCAAACGGCAATCGCACTCCCCCCTGGGGAAGAGGGGAATCGTTTACTTATTCCAAATATCTCAGATATCAAAAGGATGAAGCTCTGATGGAGTCCTTTCCATGTTATCGGACTCTCTTTTAGCTTTATTAACAAATAATAAACTTAGACTAAAAGTACATGATATGATATGTATTATTATTATTATTATTTACAGCCAGTTAAGGCTCGCACTCCCTCTAAGGGGAGGGGGGATCATTTACTTATCCCAGATACCTCCGATATCAAAAGGATTAAGCTCTGTGGTCTGCGGGGGCCTTTTCGGTGCCCTTAAGTGACCTGAAATGTAGAGTTATCTCCTAGGAATTTTCGGGTGCTGCGAGCAATTGCCAGTAGTACTGCCTTTTGCATGTGCTTATATAGATGTTTGCCAGTTCCTAGTTGTTTAAGGTATTCCAGTAGACTCTTTGGTATTACACCCATTGTCGATATAACAATTGGGATGGTCTGAACATTATCCATTCTCCATTGCCTTCCGATTTGAATTTCTAGATCTCTGTATTTGGCGATTTTCTCAGCGTGTTTCTTTTGCAGATTATTGTTGTTCGGTATGGCTACGTCAATTAGAGTTGTTTTCCTGGAAATTTTATCTATTAAAATAAGATCTGGTCTATTATGCCTTACATGTTAATCGGTACTACACTGCGGTCCCAATATAACTTATATCGATTATTTTCCACTACGGGTTCTGGAGTATATTTATAATGCGGAACCTTGTCTGTTGCAATAAGTTCCAACTTCATTGCCAGCTCTTGATGTAAAATTTTCCCAACTGAGTCGTGCCGTTCTTTGTATTCTGTCGCTGCAAAGGCCTGACATCCTCCTGTTATGTGCTGGATTGTCTCTGATGTTTGGCATCCATACCGGCATTTGTCGTTTTGTACGGACGGATCTCTGACGATGTGCTTGAGATAATTTCTTGTTGGTATAACCTGATCTTGGATGGCGAGTAGAAAGCCCTCGGTTTCTGGAAACATCTTGCCTGATACCAACCAATAGTTCGACGAAGCAGTGTCGACATGATTTTGGCTGATCTTATTAGGATGCCGCCCATGAAGGGGCTTCTCCATCCAGATGCGGAGTTTCTCCTGGTCCGTATGATGTTAGCTGCCCGCTTCCTCGCTCTTAAGTTGTAGAGCAGTGGAATCGTCTATTTGATTTATTGCGCGATGCAGCGTGGAATTTTCTCCTTGCCTGTAAAAATAGGATCTTAAGTTAGTGATTTGTTTTTCAAGTTGTTTACCCAGATCTATTAATCCTCTTCCTCCAAGGTGGCGGGGAAGCATTGTTCTTTCAGTGGCACTTCGAGGGTGGTGGTTGTGCATTTTAGTAAGTAGGGTCCTCACTTTTCTTTATAGTCTATGTCTGTCCTACTCCAATTAATTACCCCAAAAGAATAACTAAGAGCTGAACATGCGTTGGAGTTAAGTGCCTTAAACATATTTTTGCTGTTGAGATTGGTTCTCAAAACTGGTCTTACCCTTTTCACAAACTCGTTAGTCAGTTCGCATTTCATTGTTTGTTGTTCAATCGTTTGTGATTGTTTCATCCCCAAGTATTTGTAAATTTCGTGTTCGCCCATGGCCTCGATGGTCTGGACATTCTGCATCTGGTATTCTCCTGGCTGAATTTTTCCTCGAATTATATTGAGAGTACGGCATTTATCTGGTCCAAATTGCATGCCGATGTCGTTGGAGAACTCTTCTACTATATGCAGCATTTGGTTTAGCTGGTTCCTAGTTGCAGCCATTATTTTTAAATCATCCATATACAGTAAGTGATTTAACTTTGCAACCTCGGTGTTATTATCTCGGATGCTAAACCCATAGTTGGTAGAGTTAAGACGGTTCGAAAGAGGATTCATAGCAAGGCAGAACCATAATGGGCTCAGTGAGTCCCCTTGGAAGATTCCTGTTTAAATTGGAATGTTATTTGTACTTACTGCGCTTTTATCCTGTACTTCGAGCTGGATCGTTGTTCTCCAACTTGTCATAACGCTCTCTAGAAAAGACAAAGTATTAGCATCAACTTTATACACTTTTAAAATGTTTATAAGCCATTCGTGTGGTACTGAGTCGAAGGCTTTTTTTATAGTCGACGTAGGCAGTTAAAATATTTCTCTTGTTGTGATATGCCTGGTTGTTGATGACAGAGTCGATAATAAGTTGTTCTTTACAGCCCATAGAACCTTTAGCGCATCCTTTTTGTTGTGCGGCTATGATGTTGTTTTCCTCACAGTGTTGATAAATACGCTGTGTTAAACATGAAGTGATAATTTTATACAAAGTAGGTAGGCACGTTACCGGTCGGTACTTAGACGGATCTTGTGTGTTGTTCTGGTCTTTAGGCAGTAGATAGAATACTCCTTGCGTTAGGAACGTTGGCATTTCCTTTTCAAAACGAAGATTGTCACGTTTTCGATTATTACTGGTCTTGTATCTTCTTAGGCGCCCTGAAAATAAGGAAAGTTTCTGTTTTAGAGTATCCAGGCATTATTGAACTGTATTATTTTCTGGTTCATGCCGAGTGTGGATGTTGTTTCTCTGCAAAATTTCATCAACTTTCTGTTTTAGTCTGTTTGTTCGTGTACCCCTCAGATTTAAGTAAAATCTGTATTGTTGTGACGAATTCATAATGAGTTACTTATTATATTGGGTATTACGTCACTTATAGCAAAAGTCAATTTAGAAATTTTTATCTCACACGCTCAACAATTGAAAAGAAGATGAAAATAGACTTATTCACGTATTTAAAAGAAATATGAACTTAAATCTGTAACGATACCGTTCGATATACTTAATTTAATTTAAGTTCAATAAGTTTTAAATACAATAATTTACTTGAGGTATAATAGATTTTTTATATACCTAGGAGCTGAAGTTCAATCTATTAATCTCTGAGCTCGTTTCTTCTTTTCAATATCCTACCTAACTTTGTTATGAATATTACAATTAAAAAACGATAAAAAACAACAAGAAGACCTCCTTTTTTTAAAAATACCTAATTTGAACCAACGTTTCGGTAGTTATATCTACTACCGTTATCAAGGTAATTAAAGTAAAATTAAATTAAATTAAAAATAAAATATACTTATCTTTCAAATTTTCAGTAATGCAGTCTCATCAAAATTTCTTCCTAATTTGAAAATACTTTATATACTTTTTTATATGATTTGACGGTTTATTAATAGTTTGACAAACTATTTTGAAAGATAACAAAAATTTCAAAGGTTACTTTTTTAAAAATTAAAGGGGTGTGATCTTAATGTAAATTAATCATAAAAAATACATGAATATCAAATATTTTAAATCTTTAATTAATTTTGAGAATACCCTAATCTACTTCTCTCTTTAGCAAAGGAATCCATGTATTATAAAAATCAACCGAACAAGTAGCTAAGCATTTATCTTCATTTAACATTATAAATGCACTTTCCTTTAGCTTACGTAATTTTAAAATTGGTTCCTTTGCTAAAATTGAGGAAGCATTTCAGTCTATTCTGTGGTTATTGTCGAATGCATGTTGTGTAATTTTTGATTTTTGAAAATCATTGTTTTTTATGTAAGATTTATGTTCATTAATTCTTTTTGGTAATGGTCTACAGGTTTCACCTATGTAAAATTTACCACAAATACAAGGAATTTTATAGATTACATTTTTATTACATTCATTTTCATTGAAAGGTTTAGTTTTTGTTAATAAGTATCGTAATGTGTTTTGTGATTTAAAAATAGTTCTTATATTACATTTTTTAGCAATTCTTTTTATCTTATCAGAAAAACCTGGAATAAATGGTAAAATAAGATTTGTCGTAAAAAGTGGTTGATTCAATTTTATACGTGGATTATCAAACTCTTTAAAGCAATTTTCTAAAAATTCTCTGGGATAATTATTTTGAATTAAGATATTTTTAATAAAATCTTTTTCAGTTGTTAAATATTGATTATTACAAATAATGTGTGCACGATCATATAAACTTTTTACCACTCCTTTTTTTACCATTATTGGATGATTAGAATTAAAATTAAGATATCTATTAGTATGAGTTGGTTTACGGTAAATTCTAGTTTCAAAATTTTGTAAATCCTTTTTAATTAAAATATCAAGAAAAGGAAGCTGACCAGCCAGGAAACCTCCTTTTCAAGAGTAAATTTTATAGAAGATTCTTTTGAGTTAATGTAATTTAAAGAATTTATAAGATCTATTTCGTTATGGTGATATATTAAAAAAATATCATCAATATATCGCCACCATATTTTAGGTTTTTTATCAAATGTATTAATAATTTCAGATTCAAAATTTTCCATAAATATATTACTTAAAATTGATGAAAGAGGAGAACTTATAGCCATACCAAAGTTTTGTTGATAAAATTCATTATTGTATTGGAAATAAGTGGTTTTTACACAATAGGTTAAAAGTTCTAAAATTGTATTAACGCTTAGTGTTGTACGTTCTGCCAAATTATTATCATTCTCTAATTTATTTTTAACAATATTTAAAGTTTTGTCAACAGAAACATTAGTAAAAAGACTTACAACATCAAAACTTACCAATAGATCATGAGGGTTAAAAGAAATTGTAGAAAGTTTTTCTAAAAAGTGTTGAGAATTTTTAATGTAAGAATCAGAATTATTAGTGTATGGAGTTAAGATATTTAAAAGATATTTTGCAAGAGGATGAGTAGGTGAATTTATGCTACTAACTATAGGTCTTAAAGGAAGATTTATTTTATGTATTTTTGGTAAATCATAAAAATGTGGTGATTTACTATTATGTGGAGTTAATTTAAATCTGTCAATATTAGAAAATTGGTTTTTATGCTTTTTAAGTAAATTATAAATTTGTCTTTCACTTTTTTTCTGTAGGATTTTTAGATAATTTAGAATAATTGCCATCATTAATTATTAAATTTAATTTATTTTTATAAGTGTTAATATTTAAAAGAACAGTAGCATTACCTTTATCGGCTGGAAGTATTTTAATATTATTATCGGTTTTAAGTGTCTTTAAAGCTTTTAATTCTAAAGAGTTTAGATTTTGTTTAATTTTAATTGGTTTTTCAATTTCTATCTTTGCCCTAATTCTAAATTCATCTTGTTGATCCCTTGGTAAGTCTTTCGTTGCGTTTTCTATAGCTGAAATGATATTTAATTTTGGCAGAATTTTTGGAGTAATTGATTAAATTTTACATAGATGAAACCTGTAGACCATTACCAAAAAGAATTAATGAACATAAATCTTACATAAAAAACAATGATTTTCAAAAATCAAAAATTACACAACATGCATTCGACAATAACCACAGAATAGACTGAAATGCTTCCTCAATTTTAGCAAAGGAACCAATTTCAAAATTACGTAAGCTAAAGGAAAGTGCATTTATAATGTTAAATGAAGATAAATGCTTAGCTACTTGTTCGGTTGATTTTTATAATACATGGATTCCTTTGCTAAAGAGAGAAGTAGATCAGGGTATTCTCAAAATTAATTAATGATTTAAAATATTTGATATTCATGTATTTTCTATGATTAATTTACATTAAGATCACACCCCTTTAATTTTTAAAAAAGTAACCTTTGAAATTTTTGTTATCTTTCAAAATAGTTTGTCAAACTATTAATAAACCGTCAAATCGTATAAAAATGTATATAAAGTATTTTCGAATTAAGAAGAAATTTTGATGAGACTGCATTACTGAAAATTTGAATGATAAGTATATTTTATTTTTAATTTAATTTAATTTTACTTTAATTACCTTGATAACGGTAGTAGATATAACTACCGAAACGTTGGTTCAAATTAGGTATTTTTAAAAAAAGTAGGTCTTCTTGTTGTTTTTTATCGTTTTTTAATTGTAATATTCATAACAAAGTTAGGTAGGATATTGAAAGGAAGAAACGAGCTCAGAGATTAATAGATTGAACCTCAGCTCCTAGGTATATAAAAAATCTATTATACCTCAAGTAAATTATTGTATTTAAAACTTATTGAACTTAAATTAAATTAAGTATATCGAACGGTATCGTTACAGATTTAAGTTCATATTTCTTTTAAATACGTGAATAAGTCTATTTTCTTCTTCTTTTCAATTGTTGAGCGTGTGAGATAAAAATTTCTAAATTGATTTTTGCTATAAGTGACGTAATACCCAATATAATAAGTAACTTACCCCTCAGATATTCTGTTAGTTGGCCGATATCTTTTCGAAACCTCTGAATTTTTCGCTGAAGTCTGGTCTCCCATGGCGGTATCAAGAGCTCGGTTCTTGCAGAGTCATTGTGGATCCTTATCTTAATCTTCATGGTTTTAGCAACGGCAGTTGCTGCGCTTTAAACTAAAAGGTAAAGAGATTGCATGTTATTAATATTTAAAAGATAAGGTGGAAGAATTTTGGTGTTTAAAAGTTCCATAATTTGACCTAGTTTTTTTTGAAGAGTTTACTTTTGGAAGTTTGGGTCTTATCAGTGGGTTGGTTCCCTCAAATTCTAGCATCGCACGTGCCATTTCTGCAGATAGTTCGTGATATAGCTCAGAATTATCCTCTTGGGTGTTTTCGGTAGTGTTAGGCCTGTGTGTTATTTAATACGTTTTCTATTACAGGTTGCTCCTCAGCTGGTTAATTGTTAGCGGGGTCTTGTTCGTTGTTAATTTGCGCTTGTATTTCTTCTTTAATGGTATTGAGTCTTGTCTCTGGAATTAGGTGATTACGCATTATTACCCGATACTGGTCTGCTACTCTCTGTTCGGTAACTTGGAGATGTGGATAGATTCTCCTAAATTCGGCATGTAGAGGTTGTCAGTAGCCGATCATTTCTCGTCCCAGGTTGGTCACTTTACAAAAGCTGCGCATGACGGTTTCATTCATCGCAGATGTCCATTTCATGCGCTGTCTTTGTAGTCCCGCCTGGGTGAGCGCTGGCTGAATTTCCTGCGCAGCACCTTCAGCATGGGGGGGCTCGTGATGGTGTTGGGCCCTCCTGGTCGTTTTGTTGTTGAAGAGGAGGAGGTTTCTTGAATGACAGGTTGCCGCCTCCTTAACTCCCTGCCACCGACGGTCCGCATACTGTCATGTCCAGCGCCGGCACCAGACATGCCCTGGCGATCCCCAGGTAGCGACCTTTCTCCGAGGCATCTTCCGCTTCGTGTCTTCATTTCCATGGGTGTACCACCATTTAACCCTGGTGGTCCAGGTTGTTCTTTTAGTCGCCTTTTACGACAGGCAGAACGTACCAGGAGGCTATTCTACCCTGGCCTCCCACGGGTATTATTATTATTATTATTATTATTATTATTATTATTATTATTATTATTATTATTATTATTATTATTATTATTATTATTATTATTATTATTATTATTATTATTATTATTATTATTATTATTATTATTATTATTATTATTATTATTATTATTATTATTATTATAGATTTCATACCAAGCGGCAATTGCACTTCGCCGTGGAGACGGAGTATCATTCACTTATCCCAGATATCAGAAGGTTAAGACTCCGATGCAGTCCTTTCCGACATTATCTGTTTATCGGACTCTATTTTTTACCTTTATTAACAAATAATACACTTAAACTACAATTACATGATATATTTCTTAAATTAGTTGACGTTATCTGCATTTCTAATTAACTTTCTGATAATTCGAGATGTGGATTTGACTTCTGCATTAGCTTATAGATGCTTTCCTTAAGGTTGAGCTTATGCTTTTGATCAGGCTATTTGGTATTACTCCTATTGTTGATACAATAATTAGAATTGACCGCACTTCTCTCATATCCCATTGCCGTCTTATCTGGTGTTCTAAATATCTGTACTTAACAATATTTCCATTGTGTTTCGCTCCTAGGTTGTTATTATGAGGAATAGCTACATCAATAAGGGCTGTATTTCTAAAAACTTTATTGATTAGTATTAGGTTAGGCGTATTGTTACTTACTCATTGGTCTGTAAGTATAGTGCAATCCCAACACAATTTAACCGGTA
Source organism: Anthonomus grandis grandis (assembly GCF_022605725.1). Classification (NCBI taxonomy): domain Eukaryota; kingdom Metazoa; phylum Arthropoda; class Insecta; order Coleoptera; family Curculionidae; genus Anthonomus; species Anthonomus grandis. Next base: position 13,616,137 of record NC_065552.1, on the reverse strand, counting down.
TTCCCACCGGTGACATGTTCTATGGACTCCGTTAACTCACATCCATACCTACATCTGTCACTTTGTACCGTCGAGTCACCTACGACAAATTTTAAATAATTTCTTGTTGATATTACCAAATCTGGGACACCCACAAGAAACCCTTCAGTTTCGGGGAAAAGCTGTCCCGAAGTTTGTTCAACTAATATTATTATAATTTTTAACATCAAAGATTGTTTATGTTTAGGAATGTTGTGTCAAGAAAATTTGTAATTTTCTATTCTAATGATGGCAACACTTGCCAAAATACATCACTCCTGAGATTGGAATTACAGTTTATTTGTGAGAGAAAGACTTCCCCTTCAAAACTTTTCTAAAATAAATATAAATTTAAAATAAAAATAATATACAGTGGCAATTAGTAGTATCATCGATTTAAACTGCCTCCAGCTAGCCCACGAAAGTGGTCTGGGTAGACTTGCCAGACTACATACAATCTAAGCACCACTTGCTTCAAATACCGTTTATATATATAATGGCTCTGAATATTCCCCAAAACCAAAAGCACAAAATATTAAGAAATTAGTTGAAGAAGTAGTCCATTCTTGCAGTGGACTTAATATGTCAAAGGGTAACTAAAAATGCTTTGGTCATCCTCCACTAAATTTATTTAAAAATTATTTATCCTACATGTTTCAGACATATAACATGTCCATCATCAGAGATCTAGAAAGAACCAAGGGAACTTATAAGATAAAGATTAAAAGTGTTAAAATACAAAAGGTTTTAAAAATAACTTACACAAATTGAGGGTTTTCGTCAATACATATACAAAGCTATACTGCCTCTGGCAACATATGTTAAAACTACTCTATGTTCTTGGTAAACTGCGGGCTGGTGAGGCTAGTCATGCAAAAATCTGGTCACATGCCGTACACAAATTTCTTCTTCTTCTGATGAGCAGTGACTGTGCGGCCCTGAGACAGCGGGTTGCAAGGAGTTTATGATCTACATCGCAGGCAAAGAGGAGTGGCAGCATACCAATTGGAATACTTGGAATACTTGCTAAATAAGAGGACCATCAATACATGGCTCCAGAATGAACAACAGAACTTATTTAGAGTTCTGTGGTAAGGTTTCATATACCAGCAGGACGTACTTAAGTTTTTGCTGCGTTGAAATGCGGATAGAACATTTACGAACATGGCACCATAGTTGCATCAACCTGCCTAAATAGCAAGGCTGCCATTAAGGCTATTACGGCTAAAAAGGTGAGTTCTAAGCTTGTACTAGCGTGCATAACGGTGCTGGAGGAACTGGTAAAGGTAGGCTGCATGATTGAGCTTTTTCGGATGTCTGGCCAATCTGCGCAACGATGATGACCCATAAAAGATGGCCTGAACACCTTCAGGAGAGAGGTCAAGTCTCACCAGAAATCTACTTCGCTTAAAAAAACGCGAAATTTCGCTGGAATGCTGGTGGTGTTAGGAGGAGGATTATATTATTATTGTTATTATATTAATTCTAGTCAGTGAAGATATAAGTCAATATTGAAAACGTGATGATAAGTTTCTTATTAAACAGGAAATCTGAATAAAGGGTCGGTCCTATCAATTTTTCTAAGGTGGTGCCAATTCTCGTTAAGGCGCTCTCTCTCCCAAAGACAAAGTGAAAAAAAATTCTTGCTGGTAGCGAAAAAAAAACTTTAGATGTCACACTGGAAAGAGTTTAATAATTACTGTTTCTAATAAAGTAATAAAACTACTATTTTCTATTCAACATTATACTTTAAGAAGTAATAATATACATTGAAAATTATGACTCTGAGAAATAACTCGTTATAATTTTAAAAAAATATTAAAAATAATGGACATTTATTGCACGTTTTACATATCTAATAAATTTGGTTTATTATACCTAATAAGAACATTATACTAATATTTATTGAAGCAAGGTTCAACTTAAGGAAAAGACTTTACTTTCAATATTCCTCGCAATTCCTTTTAAACTTGCAAATTTATTTATTAGGTGTAAATTATCTACGTTCTTAGCAAAATTATTTCCAATGGATAAAATTCCTTAATTTGATAATGTCTGTTGGGACATAGTTGACTGAAAATAAGATTAATACTTTTCTACCCATTAGCGACAGTTACAGGAATAGTTAATAGAATACAAAAACGTTGTATATATTGTTGCAGATTTTCCGTGAGTTCAATAAATAATTCAATAGTTCAATAACTTTTATTTACTACTTCACTTACAATCACTTACTATACCTAATAATGTTTTCATTCTTTAGCGTACTTAACTCCCAACTATACCCTATTCATCAAATTAGATCCCTATATGACTATATTTATACAGGGTGTCTGAGACAAAACATTCCACCCCGAAAAATCTTGAAATATAAATTGCTTAGCCATAAACGCCCGAATATGTCAAATTAGTATTAAGGGACATATTTATTGATAGAATTTTTTCCCTCTGTTGATGTTCCTCTGACATCATCCCCTCATCCCCCAGAGCCCCCATCTTAATTTTTTTAAATGGGAATAGGAATCGAGTAATACCCTGAATTCAAGGTAATTTTATTCTCTACACAGCCCTATTTTTATTTTATCAGTATATTCGTTCTGAAGAAAAGATTAATAAATGTGGATAAAAAATATACCTTATTTTAAATGAAAAAATGAAAAAGTAAATAGTATCTAGCAGCTATTTTATTAAATGTAGAAAATCATCTTCGTTGAACTACATACAAAAATATAATTATTGTTCAAAACGTCTTGGCACCTTAGCGAATATTCCGGCGGTTTTTAACTGGCATTAATATTTTTTAAAATTGGCGTCAATAATTTTATTTTGAAGATCTTCAAGGGAGTCAGGCTTTGTGGCAAAGACTGTGGTGTTTAGATGATCTTATAAAAAAAAATCAAAAGCGGTAAGATCAGAAGATCCAGCAGGCCAATCTACGGTACCTCTCCGACCTATCTATCGTTCAGGAAATACGTCATTAAAAAAGCAGCATAATGTGGTGGTGTTCCACCTTGTCAACTCAATATCAGTTCATTTTCTAGAAGGTTATCTAAAAATATTTGTTTATTATTTCTTTTCTACACATACATATAAGACTTAGGAAAAAAAATCACTTGGCACTAATTAGTGACTACATTTCATTACTGAAGCTAATAACTTAAAAAAATATAAATTCCGATGCAGCATTAAAAACTAAAACACAAAATATCGTGGTAACGGTTAACTTTAGCGTGTTCTATTAAGGGTATCTTTTTTACTTAAAAACGTTAGGAAAATTGTTTCTTTTACAAAAAAAAAAATTAAAACCACACTTGCGAAAAAGGCTTGGCTATTTTACACCATCAACAGTGCAGTATGGAGCGCCCTCACATTAAAAAGATGTCCATTTTCGAGTTTCTCATACCAAAAAACCAATAGGTACCAATTTTCAAAGTGCTACGTCGCAAAATGTTAAAAAAAATAAATAAAATAAATTTTTGTTTTTGAAATTTAACACCCTATAACTAAGAAATGAAGCAACTTTGGACTAAAGTAAATTGCCTTAAATCGGCTTATTTTGTCCTCAGTAATATATCCTAGGATTTTGTGCAGATCTTTTAGAGACACCCAGCATGTGCCTGCTCAGTCAAGTTTGAATTAAAGTCAGTGAATCTTTCAATTATTTTGGTTTAAAAAAGGACTAATATAGGTATATTTTACTCTACCGTTTATCCAAGGGACATTATTTGAAACATCTCGCCACATCTAAATTTCACACAAAAACAATTTAAATTCAAATATATCGCCCGTGTAACACACAATACATAGTTATGTGAAAACTTTTAAATATTTAACGAGCTTTTTATTCAGTAAAAGAACTCTAAGCGCTCATTCTCGTATGCCGAAAACGAAACGGGGACGCGGGAACCGAAATAATGGTATTCAACGTGGCGCTTCCCGCATGTAACTTTTTATGATTTATACTCCGAATTCCGCCAGGGCCAGGAAGTTTTCCTCTTATCAAAAAACCAGCTAGTTTCAACTACAATGACCATTTGATGCTTTTTCTTTTCAATTCCTCGTTTTGTGCCCCGTTGGATCGTGGATAAAACGCTTTTGGTGTATTTCTGCATCCAGTATGATAGCGCCGCCGTCTGATTTATGGAAAGAATTATTTTTGGACAAAAGAGTTGCTACTTTTTGGGGACAGAGATTCAGATAAGCATTCTCCACGTTTTATGAACCTTTTCAATGCCATAAAAAATGAAAAGTTTTGCATTATGATGAATATTTATTTACTTAATATAGCTTAAAATAAGACCTGATATAATACGAGATACAATAGTTGTCAAATGAAAAGTCACTGCATATTCTGAATCTTCTTATGGAATATTTAAGTTCACACTTTTTAATAAAAAAGTCGTTAAAATTGCTTGAGAACTACTATCACTACTAAATAACAAATTTGTGCATGCTCTTCAATTGCTCTTCAGTCAACACTGTTTTGATTTAAAAAAAAAACAAGTGCAATTTAAATCAAAATCCAAAAGTATTTATTTTCCAAAAAGTACAAATCAATTAGCAACTCATAGGATAGTTCTGAAGCACAACTTCTACTTATATAGTAAAAATGGTTTTTTATGCATTTTTGAACATGCTTATGATAAACAAACTGTTTAGATAAGCTCTTAAAGTAAAATAAATAAATTCTTACAACTTAACCATAACCAAGTGGCCAATGAAATACGCAGACCCAAAAAGTTAAAGAGTCAGTGTGCAACAAGGACAGAAAACGAAGAACTTAGTACAAAATTTTCCAATTTTTGACTGAGTTTAGGTATTTTTAGTCGTGAAACTTTCGAATTTGCGTAACTTTAAAAAAAAATTAAAATAAACATAATATCTATTATAGTCGATTACAGTCAAATATTGTAGCCGATTATATTTAAGTTGCTTGGTATTACCTTCTAAATAAAATACAAAAGTGATGTTATAATTGTAATGTTATGTTAAAATAAAATAAAGGTTGTATAATATTTCTTTATTAAATCTTAATTTTTGTCTATAATGACCCAATGTACTAAAAATAAAATATAAAAAACTGCCGATGTTACATACTTTTTTGTCTTAAATAAACGTAACAACATTCATTTAAAAAAAAATTGTTTCAGAAAATTTTATTATTATTGTTAATTAATCTTAATCTAAAGAATAGTATTCACAAATCGATATACAATTATTATAAAGTCAAATAATGGCCAATGAAAAGGCAAAATAATATTATTTAGAAAAATAGTATTATTATGGAACACTGCGCATCCAAATTTCATCGGCGACTTAGATATGGTTGAGTAGAATTTTTGTCAGCATTACGGTATACTTATAGAACTACTAGCAAAAGTTTTAGCTTGGTACCTGAAATAGGAATAATTTATTTAATTTTTAGCATAATTTGCACAACTAGAGAAAATGATTATATAAATCATCAAGAGCAAATCACAATGACGAAATCACTAATCTCTAACTAAACCAATTTTTTTAGGGAATGAAATAAGAAAGCAGCAATAAGAAATTCGTGTCACTATGGTTCATTAAATCTTTCTACTTTGTTTACATTCAAATAAACATTGCGATAGAAAACTACATTCAGAATATAATGCAAGTCAATATATGTATAGAGAATCAAGATTTCATTCTAAAAGATTTTTCGGTGTTTGAAGCCAAGTTCCACATTAAAAGATATCAGTCGCCTAAATGCAAATCGTGACAAGTCACATTTTTTCCGATACCTTTATTATTAAAATTCAGTTCAGAGATCTATTAGAATCTTTGATGTGCCGCGAATAGTCCGTGTGCCGGTGTTGCTTGTATCGTCACATGACATGCATGTTTAAATCGCAAATTTTTATGTGGAAAGAGTCATAAAGAAATATTCTAAGCGACATTTAATCATTTTATTAAATAAATAAACGTTTTAAGTATTTTTTTTTAATTTATACATTTGATTCGTAAAATTTTACTATATGCGCCCACGTACTATTTTGTTAGACGCCTGACCTCAGTCACAGCCACTCAAGCGGAAAAAGTTGCACAGGTCCGGCCTTAAAATTTATTTGTGTTTAAAACTTTATTATATTATTATATTATTATTATTCGGGATTTTTGGGTTTAGTTTTATTAAGTTAAAAATTCAGGATAGTTGATAGCAAGATAATGTTTGATTTAAATATAAGATTTAAGTACGTAAAATGAGTTTAACCAAAAATTTTAATTTAATAAGTTTAGTTTTTAGCGCCATCAGTGAGGAGTTTATAACAAGTGATGAGAGAATAGGTGGTACGAATTACTAAGGCCCATTTATTCTGTGGATTATGGCATTAAGTATTTACTTTTTGACACAAAAGTGTAAAATGTTTTGGTTTGTCTTCAAATTTTATATATTTCCTTTTTTTGGGTATTGAGATTTATTTTTACTTGGTGGTGATTATTAATGGGGATTTTGGCTGCCATATTCAATGTTCTTTATTATTGTTTCTTTTTAATTAATATATATTATGATATATTATTATAATAAAATACTCATGAAACCCCCCATCTCTATATTTTATACCAACTTGTTTTGATAAAAACTAATTATGTAGTCAGAAAAGTGGAAGTATATTTTTTTAAATAAACTTTTACATTAAAAATCATCTCGCTGTCTATATTTTATGCGTTTAAAAGAGACACGTTTTACTTATAAAAAAAACACACCTGAATGTAATATTTATTAATTTGTTTGCCTCGTATTTAGTTATTATGCATATTAGGAGATATTAGATAAAAATTAACAAAAATAAATGCTTATACTAAAAACTAAAAATCTTATACAAAACACTACATTTTAAGTATACTGGATCCTAAAACTACAGTGAGAATACTAAATACTTTTATAAATTGAACCGCTCTTTTAAATCTGGCCCAAAAAGTTAATTGAATTTTCTAAATTCTGTTTTTTCGCCATTGTTCTTCTTCTAGCAGTTTCGTCCATTAAGGAAGGAAACAGTTTCTCTGTTGCCGCCATGGATTCCAACTTCATCTCGCACATCAGCATATGGATACTAAAGCATTACATTATATATACTTTATTGTGTCGCTGAAGAACAAACAGGGACAGTAAGCTGAAAAAAACAAAACTTTAAACTTGTTTAATTAATAAAAATAGGGTTTTCTTACTATGGCAAAAAAGGAACTTTATTCCAGAGAATGGAGGAAGAAGCAGTCTTTATTGTGTCATTAAAGGACAACAGGGGTAGTAAGCTGTAAAAAACAAAATTTTAAACTTGTTTAAATAATAAACATATGGTTTTCTTACTATGGCAGAAAAGGGACTTTTTCCCAGAGAATGGAAATTATACATCAATCATAAATGTATCATACCATGTTTCGGCTAAATAATATATAGATCTTTCTTCCTCCCAAATTTTTTTAATTTTCTTCAAATATTCTATACACCACCTGACAATTTCATTACAGCAGCTCTTTTGTTAACCATCTTAAGCTTAAATTCAAGTTTTATCAGGTATCTCCGCAAGGTTGAGACTGAGAAATGTTTGTCCCTTGCCAATAAGGTGTCTCTATGCTCAGAACCTCATTGTTTATATATTTAGAATACACACCTTTCCTTAGCAATTTGGCAATATTCGTGTCAAGTCCCCTTCATTGTCCTGCATCTTTTCTTTTTATTCTGCCTTTAATCCTTTTCTACAGGCATATTTTACTATAGGGAACCCCTGTTAAAAACGCTGTTTTTTGCAAAGCACTACAATCATTTGTGAACTGAGGATCATTCCTTAGATTGTTATAGATATTTAGATAAATATATACTATTTTGGCGTCTGTACTTAAACAATTACGTTTTAAAATTGCTTGATTTTCCTCTGTAGCTTCTACTTTCCTTGCTTCTTTTTGTTTCCTCAACACTAGAAAATGAACTATTAGAACTATGTAAGTCTAAATCACTGTCCAGATCACTCTTATTGTTTTCATCACAAATGTTATTGTCTTTCTTGTACACCAACGGTCTCCATAAGGCCGCACAAACACTTTCCTTTTCATTTGCCAAATTTTCCTGCCTATTTTCCCAGGGTCGAAACATTTCAAGGTCTTTAGGTATAATACCAAAACAAATCCACAAACACAAATAAAAACAACACACTTCCCCACAGTAAAAACTGCAAAAAATTCTAAAATTCTTTACTTTCATAAACGTGTAAAAAGCATAACCGGCAAAACACCTCAAATAATAACCTCACATGACCCCCCTCATAACTATTAAAGGTGATAGACCTATCCAACAACTATTTTAAAGGCGATAGATCCATCCTTAAAGATCTCTTTAAAAACACGTCGAAAGTAATACAAAAACAGCCCAAAAATTTATTTGGGTATGGCCCCGTAATTCTCAAAATCAGTGGGATAGAGAGAGATACACAATCACTTGCACAGCTTAAAGTAGGAATCCACCAGCCAGAACGCAGGTGTTTTATCTTTGTTTAATAGACTGGCTAAAAAGAGGTGACAAGTCTAAGTTAAATAAGTTTCCAACACGAGGGTGTTTTTAAAAAAACTTTTATTATGACAGGGTGTGACCGACTTACAAGACATACGAGCAAAGAGTTATTAAACAATAGGTTACATGAGAATATATAAGCTTAAAGTGATTACAAAGCATAATAAATTGAATATAAAGCATAAGATAAATAATTAATTAATAAGCATATTTAAATATACAGGTCGTCAAAATTATACATATAACTCCTCCCGCCTAAGACGAAAACAACAGGGATAAAGGGCTGTTTTCGGGTTTACCATTGGTAGGGTTGTTAGCTTCTTCTTCTTTTTCTTCTTTCTTCTTAATTAGGAGTTCGTATACTGCAAAGGCAATAGTAAAAACAATTAGCAATAAACCAAGGGTAGTAGCGAAACTCCAAGTAATAGGGTGGACTGGGTCGTCATCTTCCGGAATGGTCTTCAGTAGTTTAGCTTGTTCCTGTAGTCTTTGGACATGGTTGAAATCAATGGAATCTAGTTGAATAGCATCGGAGTGAAGTTTAAATTCAATATTGTCGAAATTAATTTTTGGTAGATAGAAAGGGCTGCTTTCCACAGTGTCTTCCTTGTTCATTAATTTGGATCCAAGTAGACTAATACCACAATTATAAGGTATAGAAATTAGGCTTGGTTCTGTCACGAAGAGGATTTCTTTATTCTGGCACAGCTTCTGGATTTTAATCTTGGTAGAAGTAGGTATTACCAAAATATGTTGATTGGTAATAGGGCGTATAATTGGTGTGGTTACATTTACATTGAGTAGTTGGCATTTCGTCATCTCAGCTTTCTTGATGAGGGTAGTAACACAATCATTGAGTTCTGGATTTAAAGCATCTCGGCATATGTAGAGGTTTTCAATCTTGGGACAAGCTTCATCTTGGTATTGTTGTGAATAAGTGCCCATCAAAAGGTAGGGTGATTTGGGTACAATTAAGGATTGGTTTATAGGAACTGAGAACAGGTGAAACAATTCAAATGATTCTTTTACAAATATTGGAAAATGAATTGCAAAAATTATTTTATTTTTTGAAAAGCTGACTTGTAGTCCTGCTAATTGATAATAGTAATTAAGGTCCTCTAACATTAATATTTTATCTGTACCATAAAGGGTAGATAAATTTGAAACTATTAGTTCTAGTTGAGAAGCTGACAGTATTGTGCTGTGCAGGGTATTTAATTTTGCAAATGAGATTGCATCTTCAATGTTATCTAAAATTGTTATAAAACTTTGACAGTTAATAACTATATGGTTTATAGTATTTTGTAATTTTAGGAGTATTGAAATATCTGTTATTGTTTTGTTCATTTGATTTTCAAATTGATTAACATGTGCCTGTAAAGATTTTTGATTTTTATTTAATATGCTTATAGTATTGTTGTAATTATTGATTAATTCTTTAGTTAAAGACATTTGTAAATTTAATTCCTTTTTATAAGTATTTTGATTATTACGTAATTCTTGAATAGCTTTTTCATAGCGTTCTCCATCATCTGAGTCCAGAGTACCAAATAACCATTTTGAGGTTTTTCCTACAACGTTTAATAGTCCACGTTTCGTTCTATGCGGTTTGATATTATTTAATTTAATTTTTATTTCATTAATTAAATATTTTGCGTGCGTAAGCAAATTAAAAGTATTTATATGATGCATTAACATTAAATTGATTATATTGGTATTATTGCAAGAAGCATCTAAAATATTATAAGCGTTTTCTAAATTACTAAGTTCTAACAATAAGGGTTCTAAGTCTATAAAATTTATAAATGTATGCTTATTTTCTATTACTCGTGCATTACCAAGGTGGAATGGGAGTAAGGGCGTATTTATAGGGGTGACTGATAAGTCGTTCTTAGTCTGATCCGTCATCTGTTGTGTCGGTGCAGTTATCAGTAGTGCGATATATGTCATCATCAGGGGGTTCATTTTCCTGCGGAAAAGAAAGTCTTTTAGGTTTTTGAATTTGTGATTTATGTATGACTTTCTTTTTATTTGAAATTACTTTAGTTCCGATATCTTTCTTTACAATTTCTATTTTCTTTCTGGGTTTATCTTTTGATCTATGAGCTTGTTTGTCATTTACATAAATTTTACTACCAGAAGGAATGTCAACGGGGGTTTCACGTTTTTCATTTTGTTTTTGGTTTTGTTTTATTTTAGTATTTAGGGATGTTTTAAATATATTGTCATATATTATTTTTAGGCGTTCTCTTCGATCAGTAATGTATTTATTGAGAATTATTTCATCAGTTAAATCGAAGGGGTCTAAAGATTTTACACGGCCATTGATGATGTCAAATGGTCTCTGTTTTGTAACACTATGATATGCAAGATTATAGCCTATTACTGCGTATAACATAAGTTGCTTGGTAGAGGCATTGGGTTCTTTTAGTTTTAAGACTCTAAATAAATCTATAAGGGTTGAATGGACTCTTTCAACAGGGCTATTACTGTTTGAATTACCGGGGGTGGTAAAATGTATTTTTATATTATGTAATTTGCAAAAATCAATCATTAGTGATGTTTTAAATTCGGTACCATTATCGCAAGTAATTTGTTGTGGTAAACCGTGATGACTAATAAAAGTACATAAGTTATCTAGCACAATAGTTGCTGTGCAACTTGGTTCTAATGGGTATGCTTGAGTATATCTAGAGAATACATCTATTATTGTAAGAAATTTTATGTTACAAATTTGAAAGGTGTCTATGTGAATAGATTCTAAAGGTTCAGAGGGTGTAGGTGTCAAAGCAAATTTAATTTTAGGTGGATGTCGATCGTATTTAGCTTGCTGACAAATTTCGCAATTATTAATATATTCTGTCAAATCATTCTTCATGTTTGGCCAGTAATATAATGTTTTTAGGGACATCAAGCATTCGTTTATTCCTCTATGACAAGTTTTCTCATGGTGGTTAGTTATTAGTTTTAATTGCATATCTTTATCTATTATATCATTTAAAAATAATTTTGTCATGATAAGTTTATAAGAATTATGTCTAAACGTATTGGGTAGTATTACACTTATTTTATAATCTAAATCATTAATTTCCGATTTCATAATGTAGATACAATGTACTACTTTTGGATTTACATATTCTTTAAAGAATTTTATAATTTCTTGTTCATAATTATTTGTTAATGTTAAGTGATACCTATTTTTATTATTAAAATGAATAGTTTTTAAAACGTTAAATTTTTCATTGGATTTTTGTGTAATAATGATTTGATTTGTGTAAGTGTTCAAACAGTTCTCTGTTGTGGGTATATTTAGTATTGGATCTTCATTTGCTGAATGGACTGTATTTCCATCAGATTGTTGATTTTGAATATTTTGAGTATTTTGAATATTTTGAAGGTTAAATGGGGGTCTAATTTGAATGTCTGATATTATGTGGATTTTCTTTTTGGTTGGGTCAAATATATTTTCTAATTGATCTAGTTCTTCAATTGTTACATTTTCTGATTCATTAGATAGGTATTGATTTATATCATCTGAGATATCGCCAGGGTTTCCTGAAAGTGATTGATTTTCTATTACATTAATCTCTATGCGGGATAGTGTGTCTGCGTTAGTATTTTGGGTTCCCTTTTTATATTTTACATCATAGTCAAATTCCTCTAATTTAAGTCTCCATCTTACGAGACGTGAATTTGGTTCTTTCATATTAAATAAATATTGTAAAGGTTTGTGGTCAGTGATGATAGTAAATTTTCTTCCAAAAAGATATGGTCGAAAGTATTTAGTTGCCCAAACAATAGCAAGGAGTTCCTTTTCTATTGTTGAATAATTAAGTTCTGCGGGGTTTAGTGTCCTAGATGCGTAAGCAATAGGTAGATCTGAGCCTATTGTTCCTTGGCTAAGTACAGCTCCTATAGCAACATTGGAAGCATCTGTCGTAAGTAAGAATGGTTTCTCAAAGTTGGGATATTGAAGTATTGGGTCGTTGCATAGTATGTTTTTACATATATTAAAAGCTTCAACGTATTCTGGTGTCAAATTTATTGTAGCTCCCTTTTTTAGACATTTTGTAAATGGTTTAGTTAATTTAGCGAATCCTTTTATAAATCTTCGGTAATAACCTAGCAATCCTAGAAAAGATTTTATTTCTTTTGCTGTTTTTGGAATTGGAAATTTTTGTATTGCGTCAATTTTCTTGGGGTTTGGTTTTATGCCATTTCTAGTTATTACGTGTCCTAAAAATTCTACTTCGATTCTAAGGAATTCGGATTTGTCTATTTGAATTTTTAATTTTGCGTCTCTAAGTTTTTCGAAAACGTATTTTAGGTGTTTTATGTGTTCTTCAAGGCTTGTAGAGAACACGATAATGTCGTCCATATAAACTAAGCAAAACTTTCCTTGTATATCTCTTAGAATATTATCCATTATTCTTTGAAAGGTTGCCGGCGCGTTTTTTAAACCAAATGGCATTGGAACATATTCGTAGTGTCCATTTTCTACTGTAAAGGCGGTTTTTTCAATTGAATTAGGAGACATTTCTATTTGATGAAAGCCGGATGATAGATCAATTGTTGAGAAATAAGTACACCGTCCTAATTTATCTAAGATATCGTTAATATTGGGTAAAGGGTAACGATCGTCTATAGTTTTGAAATTTACATTTCGGTAGTCGTTTACTATTCTCCATTTTTGTTTTCCGCTGGAGTCTAATTTTTTACTAACAATCCAAATTGGACTACTCCATGGGCTTGAGCTTGGTCTAATAATACCGTCGTCTAACATTTTATTTATTTGTCTTTGTACTTCTTGTTTATGTATAAAGGGGTATCTATAAGACTTTGTATGTATGGGGATTTCGTCGGTGGTTTTAATCTCGTGCTTTATTTTATTAGTAAAGGTTAATTTGTCATTTTCTTTGTGAAAAATATCTGAAAATTCTTTTATTATTTTAAAAAGCTTACTTTTTTCTTCAGGGTTAAGATGTTCATGTCGGATTAAATTATTTATATCAAAATTAGGTATCAATTTATTTACATTATAAGGTTTATTTTTCAAATCTTCTATATGAAAAAATTCAAAATTTTCTTTATGGAAATTAGGTAAAATATGACCTCTAAGTGGTTCATTTAACTCAATTTGAATATTCTTATCAGTATAATTAAAAATGTCAACGCGTGCGAATCCATGTCGTGCTGTTGTTAGTGTCTCAGGAAAGTATAAGTTACCTATTGTTGTCTCTGGTAAAATTATATCCATGTTATCATGTGCTACTGGAATCTTGGCACTTAATACTTCGTATGCATTAACAGTAATTTTATATTTCTCACGCTCGGGTTGTCGATAAAATAAGGTTAATGAATTATTTTTGCTGATTAGTCTTTCGTTAATTAAATCTATATTAAACCCAAAGTTCTTTAAGTCATTTAATCCTAATATACCATCGAAATAATTATGAAAGTCGTATAAGATAAATGAAATATTTTTATTTTTTTTAAATTCGGGAAAAGCTGGAATATCGGCTTTAAATAAAATTTCTTTCTCTCCTACGCCAGTTTTTAAGGTAGAGGAAAATTGATATATTTTGTCTGGATAATGTTTTTCTGCGATTGATGGTCTTAGTAGAGAATGAGAACATCCTGTATCAATTAAAAGTTTAATAGGGGGTTGTTTTATTTGTAAATATGGTAGGCTATTAATTGTTTCTACATTCATATCAAAAATCATTTGTGAATTTCTGAAGGACTGGTTATCTGAAAATTTTCATTCTCATTATGATTTTCATTTAATGTTAAATCATTAAATGATGAATAATCATAATTGGGGTCGTATTCGGGATTATCGTTACAATTATATGTTTCATAGTGGTTATTATGTTCTTGATCATTATTACCAGAATAATATTGATCTTGATTAGACATATTATCAGAATAATAGTCATTTTGAATATTATCGGCATAATATTCTTCTTCGTTAGGATTAATTTCTCGTTTATTTTCAAATTGGTATAGTTCTTCAGATATAAAGTTTCTTGGACCTGTTTGTCTGAAATGATTTTGATTGTTATTGTTATTATTTTTATTTTGAAAACTCTTTTGAGAAGGCATAGTATAACTTGTCCTTGTGGACATAGGTTCTGGTTGATTTTTAGGAATTGCTCCTGTAGGTTTAAATACATTTTGAGGAGGGCCAAAAACTTGTCTATTTGTTGGTAATGGTCTTTGAGGTAATTGTCGAGGTCTAATATCTACTGGGCCTCTAGGAAATTCAGGATTAGTATTAAATCTTTGATTATTGTGTATTTGGTTTAGATATTGTTGGTTACTATAATTATTTGGGTTTGGATTGTAATAGTTATAATTAGGGTTATAATTTGGATCATAGTTTTGATTATTTGATCTATGATAATTAATATTATTGGGTTGGTACTGTTGTCTAGTATGATTATGATTTGGTTTTTGTTGGGGTTGTTGTTTGTTATGAATAGGTGTCGGTCTGATTAAATTTTGGGTATATTGGAAATTTTCTTCTTCTACAATCATTGTCATAGCATTTTCTATACAGTCTGGACTTTTGAGTCGAATTATACTTTGTAAAGGATTTGGTAATCCGCGTATAAAGGTTCTTAAGCATACGTTATCATATTGTCTTAAATGAATTAATTTGGTACCTTCATCCATTTGAGTAGATGGGTAACCATTGATTTTTTGTGCTAATAAACTTCTTAAAACTTGTAAACGTTTTCCAAATTGTAAAGAAGGTTCATTTTTATAAGGGGTTGCCATAAAAAGATCCTGTTCTAAACACTCTAAGTTTCTTTTGTCGCCAAAACAGTCAAATAAAGCGTTTTTAATTTGAAGCCATGTTACTAGTTCTAATCTACAACCTACTAGAATTTGAGCTCTTTCAATTAACTTCATGCGAATCGTACGTATCAAATAATTTTTTAATACTACGTCATTTTCATTTCCATAAGTTGCAAATAAGAAATCAGCGGCGGAAATAAAGCTATTTAAGGTATTTGGATTTCCGTTGTATGGTAGAATAGTGTCTACATACATTTTTAATAAAGTATAATTAACATTACTTGAAGCATTTGTTTCAGGCATTGTGAATTGATTTGATGTTTCAATACTTTCACTTATAGTTTCTTGATTTAATCTTAATGTTTGTGAAAATGTATTGATTAAACTGTCAATATCTTCAAAATTAGTATTCATAAAATATTATTTTGACTAGAAATGTTTTCTTTAACTATTATATCTTAAATCTAAAATTTAAATTAAAATCGTCAAAATTTAAATATGCTAAATAAAATGTGCAATTCAATATCGATTTGGAATATATCGTTTCCAATTTATAAAATCAATAAAAATAAAATAAAACTTAATACTAGACTATTAATTGCTCAATCAGAGAAATTAACAGAACTTTTCACCTGCTCAAACGGAGAAAATGAAAAGGGTTGATAGGAATTGGGCACTTACCGTTTGGTACTTTTCGGTCTTCTTCCTATCGGGTGAACACTCTGCTGCTTGCTTGCCAACCACAGCTGCCAGGAGTTCGTCTCGGTGCTGAAGAGTTGAAACTCACGTTCTGAAGCAATAATCGTCTCGATGACGTGAATTTTTATTGCCAAAACTGCCCCGATCCTACCGACTGCGCCAGTTAAATAAGTTTCCAACACGAGGGTGTTTTTAAAAAACTTTTATTATGACAGGGTGTGACCGACTTACAAGACATACGAGCAAAGAGTTATTAAACAATAGGTTACATGAGAATATATAAGCTTAAAGTGATTACAAAGCATAATAAATTGAATATAAAGCATAAGATAAATAATTAATTAATAAGCATATTTAAATATACAGGTCGTCAAAATTATACATATAACTTCTATGAGTGCTGGAAGTGTTTAAAATATTTTGTAAGATGCTTGGATTTTAGTCCGCGGTCAATTTTTTTATATTATTTTCTTCCTAAAAATTGACATTTTCGAAAGAAACATAAAAAAATAGTATAAAACATGGGGTTTTACGTATATTTAAAATAATTTCATAGATAAACAATCTAAAATTTTGCCATTTAAACATGTATATCATGCGACAATAAATATGACATAGGCGCACGGACTAGTTAGTGAGGCATCTGCGACACATCAAAGATTCTAATAGATCTCTGAACTTAACTTTACATCAGAATTATAACAATACATAAACCTACACGTCCATAAACATTTTATATAGCAAATCGCGACAAATCCGATTAGAAAAGGACCCTAAAAATGTATCTTATATGTAAAAACCGACAAGTCCAGCCCCGTTTTAGATACAAAAGTCAACATTGTCGACTTATCAATGAAAGCATAGCATGATGTCACCTGATTTTGCTATATTAACGTTCTAGTACTTAGTTCGCACCACGCGTTTCAGTTGTTTGTATCAAGTGAAGTAAACAGCTTTCTTTTTTATTGCTAAAATGGATTCTATGAATCGTTTAGACAATAAAGTTAATACAACAATATGACGTGAAAAAGGCTCGAAAAAGAACTAAGTGCGAGACAAAAAGAGAAAAGGCAAAACGAGCAAAGTATGCTACTTATTTTTATTTAAATAATGAAAATTTTTCTGATCAAATTATACTCATTTATAAGTATGTTGCTAAAACATTGCCTGTATGCCCCGCTTGCAGCCATAATAGAAAACCATATAAGTCATTTCAGTGTACATCTCAGCTCTCTATAAAAGTTTTAAAAAATTTTATATTTTCTTTCAGGGTTTTATCGATATCAGAGGGGTCAAGACATGTTTATATTACGCCACGGGACTTAAAAAAACCAGCTAGGCAAAGAAAGCGAACAGAAACTGAAAATAAACCAAAATCTTGTATTTTATCGTATAAAGTGAAGAGAAGCGACGGCCTAATAGTACCAGTATGTCGAACAGCCTTCCAAGGTATCATACGAATTAAAAAAAAACTCAATATCTTGAAAAGATACTAGCAAAACTCGCTTATTCCTGTCGAAAGAAGAGGCGGAGATCGAGTTAAGCAAGAAAATGAAGGGAAAAAAGCATCTATAAAGAATTTTATTGAGTCTTTGAAATGCGCAGAATCTCATTACTGCCACTCAAAAACATTCAACAGAATTTATTTACCTGCTGAATTAAGTATTACAAAATCCTAAATAAATAGCTCAAAACCAAAATCTTAAAGTAAGAGAATGTTTCTTTAGAGATTATTTTAACAATGGTTTTATATTTTTTCAACGTTAGTTTTGGAACGCTGAAGACAGATCTCTGGTCAACTTGCTTAAAATACAAGTTTAACATAAAAAAATAGCCTGATAAAACAAAAAAGACTAATTTAACAGAACAACGTCTTCACAAATTAAGAGCTGAGAGTTTCTATAAATTTCTTCAAGAGGAAAAAGATGATTTAGTCACATTTTCCTTTGCTAAAAGAACTTGGCACTACCGAAACTTCCAAATCAGTCAGCCTATATCAGTATGCAGATTAACTTTTAACACCTTGCTATAGTATATGGATCATCAAAAAGTAAACTAACTCCAGAAAATATTTCGTCATATGTTTGGACAGAGTTGGATCGCCCTATAAGTTCGAATAAAATGTCATAATTTCTGCATCACTGTCTTTCGAAATTTACTTTTGAGGAAAATATAAAAATTATTCGTCGTGTTTGTGATGGATGTGGGGCTCAAAATGAAAATTCCACACTTATCGGCATGTTGAGCTATTGGCTTCAATATAAAAGTTCAAGACAAATACAGTAAATTCAAGTACTTTTTCTAGTTGTAGGGCATTTCTATTCGTGTGTTTGATCAAATTAAAAAGAGGGTCTATAAAAAAAACACAGTAGTACACCCTGACGAGGATGTAAACTTAATCAAAAAGTTTGCCACTGTTTACAGAGTTGGAACTGATGTTGAGGTTAATGATTGTAAAGCCGAAACTAAGAAAGTATTAAAGCAACCGGGCTATTGGCATTTTAAGTTTCAACCTTCAAAGAGAATAATAATTTTTAAATGATAAACTGGAGTACCACTCGTAAGAGGGAAAGCGTTTTACAAAAATGACTTATGCACATCAAAAAGTCTATGTAAAAGAGGGAAAAAAGAGTACTAAATACTGGGATAGCTATTAACCAGGATAAGAAGAAAAGTATTGCAAAACTATTGGAGGCGCATTACGGAAAAGAATGGGACAATCAAGATGAACTTATTTTTTTCAAAGAAGTAATCTACGAAGCTCTCTACAAAGCTGTACAAGACAGTCAACATACTGAAGAAAATGATGAAAATCGGTTTCTGCGTAGCAGAAACCGATAGCTTTTAAATTCAAATTACTATATGCTTGGTTGCACTATTAACAAATAAAACTTTCTTTTCTATTAATAGTGCTTTTCTTTTCACTAGAAACTAAATTTTATCTTCAAAAACCGACATGTCCAAACTATTTAATGCAATTGTGCAGTTTTGGAATCCCTTTCATTTTTGCAAACTACACTTTTAAGATGTCTAGTTAAAAATAATATTCTAAAAAAACTGCATCTTTATTAATAATAGAATAAACATAACAATTTTTTTTACAATTTCTCAAATTGTGTTTACCTGGACTTGTCGGGTTTTGCATCTGATTTCGAGCCTCCAAATTAAGATTATGCTGAACAAGGAAAATAAAAAGAAAACGAGTTACAAAAGATTTCATCTGAAAGTACCTAGTCACTATTTAGGTATTAATTATCGAAAGCATAAAAGTGAGTGACTAATGCAGCATCTTTATTATACTTCATTGCAAGGAATGTCGTTGACCTCTTAGTAGTCTTGTGATTGGAACCGTAAGTGTGACACTCAAATCACAAAACAGTTTTACCACTATTCAACACTCCTTATTTTACGCTCGACACGTATTTCTTAAAACTGGGTTATAATCATCTCCCGAAGATTAATAATATATCAAATTAATCAGTGCTTCAAATCTGCAGAATATTTTTATTAAAAATAGTTGATTTTTTAGGGTCAACTCAAATCACAAATCAGTTATATCACTAACTCTTTATTTTACTCTTGAAACGTGTTAGCTAACGATGTTAGCATCTGAAAACTGAATTTTATTTATCTCTCGAAGATGCTAACATCGTTATTTTACACTGGTCAATTTAATATATTATTAAACCAAGCATAGAGCATAAAATTACTTAGCAAAAAAATTAGACATTCTAAAAATTAAGTAATGCATGGAAAATTTAAAATTATTATTATTAATACTAAAAGTTATAAAATGTTAGTAAGTATATAAAATCGAAGAATTTAAGAAAGAGAGGTGATAAATCTGATAAGAATCAAAATAAACTAATAAAAACTAGATCTTACAGCTAAAACTATTTGTTGCAATAGAAGCGGGAACCCTAAATAAAATAACTGTGAAGCTATAGCTACAAAATACAAGCAAAGCACTACGCAAATTATAAGAAATTATTAACGTTATACCTTACACCAGAAAAACCGTTCTTATACACCAAGACATCTCGAGCAAAGAATTGTTCGATCTGTTCATTGCTAAAAAAATACATATTTCATTTACTAGTCCTATGGTTGCAACCTTTGGTGTGACACTCAAATTACGAGAGTGTTGGTTAGTGGTAAAACTGTTTCGTAATTTGATTTACTGACTATATTTCAAGTAAACAAGCTAATTAGTTTAAATCATCAAGTCCTTTACATACTAATTGATAATATCTGAGAAAATAATTTCCGATTTAATTTAAAAAAATCCGCCACCGGCTAAATATGGCCTTTTTTCCGGGCCCACATACATCCTCGTTAACGGTCAAAGATAAGCTCGGTGGTATCCGCAATAACCCCAACACAGCGCGTATTAAAAACATCCCGCTCGCTCACTGACGGTAAAATATATCCATCATAAACGGCGATAGTCATTACGAAAACGTTTCGAGCATCATTTATAAAGATAAGCGGGTGACAGGCATCTATCGGTGATCGATTAGGAATCAATCCGCAGAGAGAGCAGAACAGTCAATGAGCGTATGACGTCATTTCCTTTGTGGTCTTATCTCTCTTCTGGTTCATAACGCCCGAATAATGGCCAAAATGGAGCGCGGCAAATATACACATACATCTAACCACTGTATTCTAGGGGATGTTAACCACGTCGTACAATGCCGACGCCGTTTTCATATTAATGGTTCATACATACTCTGTTATCGTCGCATTAGGTATATCTGAATATTAGTTTGGCGTTCACTGAGCTTAAGGTAGTTAAAGGATACGAAATTCTCATAAAAAAAGTGTGAGCCTGGAAAAGAAACTACTATGTCAATGTTTTGCATTGGTAATCTTATTGTAATTTGTATTACTAGATTAAAATTATTACAGTCAAAAAGCAACCTTCAATTTACACTAAACCTGTAAAGTCCCCAGCGCATAAAACCCTATGAATCGTCTATCGTAAAACTACAATTAGGAAAAATCTAAAAATTTTATAATATACTAAAGTCGGTGGAGGCAACTTGGCTAAAATATGTTCAAGACGCAGACGGTGGCATTTATGGAAGTGGGTTTCAACTTCGTTATTTTAAACAATACACCCTATGTATTATGACATTTGTTTACTCCACATTAGAATCTAAATACTTCTTGTATATAATATCCTATAACTAAAGCATTTCCCTATTCATTCCGATCTTGGAATATAAAATATCAAAGTTAAGCCACCAAAGAAGGAAGAAAAGAAGAGAAGCTACAGAAACACTAAGAATGGTGCTAAGTAATGATATATAGATAAGATGCGGTAATATGGTCTAGGAGACAACAATCCGAGGAAGGTCTGCAATAGTTTGATACCGATGTTGCTCGATTAGTAAGTCTAGCGTAACAAGAATACATTTCTATAAATTGTTTTATTGACGGGGTTTGAGATCCAGATACTAATCATGCTAAGACATAATATTAGAACTTCGAAAAGTTACCTTAAAAACTGCCTGAAGGAGCTGAAGTCATATTTGGCTAAGAAACCAGAGAAAAAAAAAAGATCATTCCGCTCTGATAATTATTATGAGCAAGGGCGTAGAGTGTAGAACCATACTTGAGACCTTGAACATCTACAGTTGTATTAGTAAAGAAAAAGGTTACGTTAAACCTACTGTAGGTTTAACGTGGGTTCCGAACCACGTGTATTTTGTTTTTATAAGACAAACACAAACAACCATGCCCATACCTGGATTCGAACCTGAGACCACACGATCACATCGTGAACATTTTGCCCACGGTGTTACCGGGGTCGGGTTAAACCGCTTATAAAAACTTGGATATCATGTAAAGATAATTCTAATTAGGTCATTAGAGATATATTTGGAGAATATTCAATTTGTTAGGCTTCAAGAGGCCAACCTCAAAAAATTCCATTCCTCAGCCCTGTAATATCGAAGAATGGTGTCAGTACTAAGTAAGATAAGGTAGAAGCACTCAAAAGTGGCCAGGAGCCAGTGATAAGCACCAGTTAAGAAAATTCAAGGTTTTCTTTTCTCCTTATTACTGCCGATTTTTAGGAAATTTAGTTAACCTTGTAAAACTTCTACATATGCTAAAATATTTTGTAATTAAGTCAACAGGCTGTAAAGAAGCATTTTGTGCTCTAAAAAAATACCGAGAAACGGCTATTTCAGTTCCAACCCCTGACTGTTGATAACAAATAGCAAGTTAGCTACAGGGAATATCATAAAAATGCCAATGCTTTGTAAAGAAGATCTTTAATTGAAACATGGCAATATGCCATAAATATTAGTACTACTGTATTTGTATTATTATATTTGAGCTGCGCTCTAATATGGCCATCAATTATGGCCTCATAAATGAACTGAAGTTTCGAGAAATTTCAAAGCTATGCAGAATAAAGAGATATATCTAACAACTTTACAGAGCTGAAAGACTTGGCTCAATGGAATCCACTACATATAAAAGATTAATTGTTAAAAAAAATCTAGAAGTGCGTCAATGAAAAAGAGATTATTTTCCACACCGCGCGAAAAAGATAGAGAGGAAGCCAACGTCGATCTTACAGCGAAATCCATTGGAAAAAAAATTGTGGCACTAAGGCGGCACACCGCAGAAAACCGCACTATTGCATTGCCAATGGTTTTTGGATTTGGCCTTGAGGAGAAAATTCAAAAATTAGCTGTTGTTAGTTAAGGTCATCATTACGTTACCTTCTCTTAAAATTTAGTTTTGATTATATGCAATTATTTATCAAATTCCCTAGAAAATAACCGCTATGTTTTCTACTTAGGGGATAGGAGCTAGAGCCGCAAGACCTCCCATAGCTCGTGCGAAACTGGGTGAACTCAGGGAAAAATGTACCATCTTAGTGCCTCAATGGCTTACACAAACCTGCACTAATTACACCAATGGTTTCTGTCATTTTGCCCTGGTTCCGCACTCGTGCTCTATTTTTTCCCCAATAAAATTTGCTATTAGATGAACATGAACATGATCAAGACCAGGAATATTGGATGGAGGAGAGATCCTGCGATGCATTCCCACACATCGCGCAGAAGCCGATCTACCGAAACGAGCTCATTTCCCCCACTATCGCATACGTCTCGTTGTCTTTCTCTTTGTCTCCCTCGTTTCTCTATCACTTTCGTTATTGCTATTATCTACATCTGTACATATTAACTATGTCGGCATTAAATTCAAGGCAATACACTTTTTTATGGAATGCTTGTCAAAATCAAAGCTGTTGCAGCTAAGTGAATATTCATATTTGTTAACATTCGCAGGCGGGCATTACGCACTACGCTGTTGCGCAAACGCATTGTAAGGGTAGCGGACTTGCCATATAGAATAGGCAAGGTACCTCTGCTTCTTCCAGTCTTCTTGATCAAGACGAACAAGAATGAACACTTATTTAAACGAGTCGTAAACCATTTCCTTATGTTCTAAGTCAAATTAATTCAAATAAATATTTTAAAAAAATTGCACGTGGTGGCGTACGACTGGATGAGAGGTCCTTCGAGAAAATCCCCATAAAATTCATGGTCACTTCAAGCTCAATGAGTCGTTCTCATTAGGGGTTTGTGATAATGAGATTCATTGTATCATCGACGTTTAAAAATCAGGTTGGACCGTTTCAATTAGGAATTTTCCTTATAGACTTATATCCTATTTTCTTGTTTCCCCATTAAGCATGTTTTTATTTGGTTTTATTAATTGTAATTAAATAATAACATTTTTATTTCTATTTGAGCGTTGTGAGGGCCTGTGTAGATTTATTTAAACGTGACTTTATTCACCTATAGTCCAGTTGAATGGGTATACGATGATTTTGTTGACTTTTTATTTGCATAGTTTAGAGTTATTTACAAAGTGAACCGTGCCATTTTATCTTTTGTTTTAAGTAAAAAGAATGTGACTAACCTGATTTTTTTTGAATATGTCCTAATTAACTTAGTTTGGGATCTACAGTGTGTGAAAAATTTCTTAATAAAAGAATGTCTTCTGTTGTATTGCACTCTATATTTACTGCTCTTTATTAGCGGCTGAGAAATGCAGAATTAATTTAAAAAAACCAACAGACAGGAAGACACTTTATTATTAACGTTGATAATGAGGAAAATATTTTAGCAACCGTTAAAGAAAATCTTAAAATTAGTGTAAGAAGTCTTGCTGCGGTTGTTCATTTTGAAAAAATAATCTGAGTTGAGCAGTTTACAAAAAGAAAACCTCTACCCATTTCACTTTTCAAAAGTTCGGGCGCTTTTGAAACAAGGTTTTTCCCCCTGTTTAGAAATTTTCCACTGGCTGCAAAATAAAAAATAAAATACAATCATCAGTTTTTTTCTAAGATTTTGTTCAGTGATATATCCTTTTTTACTAAAGATAGAATTTTTAGTATTCATAACCCCATTATTATTCAAATGTTCGATATAATCATTTTTAGAGAAGCCCATCATCAATACAAAATTAAAATTAATGTTTGGATAGAAGTAATTGGTAATATTTTATTAGAATCCCGTCGAACTGCCTGATCGCTTTAACATAAATAAATTTAATGTTATTACCACAGCTGCTGGATGAAGTATCTATCCATCTGAATTGATTATATTGATGGCTATCCTGCACATGTATGAAGCTTGTATAGAGAAAATTGGAATCGTATGTCGGTCATCTTGCTTAGCAAAATTGACAGGAGCTGACGGAAATGACGTTGTTGACATTGACTGACTGACATTGACTGACAGCATTAATTGTGATATCTTTTGAGTTTGTTTTTCATTTCAATGTATGCTGGAAGCGTGGGTTGGCATTGTTTTAAGGATGGTATTTTAAATCAATCACATTTTTTCCTAAAGAGCTCTTTTTCAATATCGGGAGTAATGGTTTAAGTGATTTGCAGCAATTCCAGGTGTCCACTAAGAAAATGTGATTTTATTTATTACTGTTTTTTTGTATTGTCAATTTTTATCTGTAATAAAATCAAATTCAGTTGATCTCAATCAACAGGTTTCACCTTTCAAATATTTAAATTTTAAGTTGATTGTTATGACTAGACTTTGAAGACTTTGAGATAGAGAATTTGTTCTGATCAGTTTTCTCCAACAAATTTTAAAAACGCTGATACTGCTGGCTTTACACTACAATACATATTTATTTAAAACTATGTTTTGTCATTATTGTTCACAAAACTCTTTATTCATAAGGTTTGCACTGCCTAATTTTTAATTTTATTTCAGGCTCGTATCATACCACTTCCTGTGTTTACTGAGGCGAGACATAAATATAAAGACTAAAAGAGCTGAGCCGCCAGAATGAATCAGTGTAAATGTTTTTGTTATTTTTATTTTCAAAGAGTTTATTTTGTATTGCACTCTGTTATAGAATTTTTAATAAGTGTTTAAAATATATTTAATTTTTCTTTAGAAAACAGAAAGAAATATATATTAAATAAAGATAATTCATTCAATAGTGAAATTTAGATTTTTTTTTATAAAGAAGGTTATTATAAATTTTTATACCAAATTTAATTTAGGTGTAGTTATATTTTATGCATGTATTTTTTTACTCTTTATGTTGGATATTATTAACCTAATGGTAGTGTCTTAACATATATAATAAGAAAATAACTCAAAAATCTTCACAATATTTTCTAATCTGTTTAGGTTGGAATAGTTCAGTGGTAACAATTTTCTCTTAATTAATTCAGACTTATATAATATCTGATATAATGAGTTATTGTATATATTGTAAGTAATTATTTTTTAGGAATATTAAATAATAAATATATTAAAGAAAAACATTATTTCCATTTTGAAATTGCAGATTTATTGTACACTATTGTTAATCAATTATTGCAGTACATTAACTCATTTAGATATAAAAAATAAAGCTGAAGAATTTATTTTATTCTGATCAATATCTGATGCTAACGCCTAATGAAAAAATAACATTTTTGATAAGGTGTTTGATTTGGATATTGCTATTAAATAATTAAATTATGAGATTTCTTACTAAATGAAATTTGAATTTTTCCGACTTAATTTGGCCACGCCTGTCTACCATTTTGATTGATCCAATTAGGTACGTCAAACTATCGAATTAGTTATAATAGTTTCCGCTGCCAAGCTAGAAGACGCTAGCAGATTTTGTATGATGTTATAAGAATATCCTGGTCATGCGATAGACAGCCGGGTGTATAAAAAGAGTACTTTCATCTTTGAGTAATTTATTGGGTACAAAAGTGAAGTTCCATCTCTGATCACTTTTGGCAAGATTAACCTAATTAGATGCCGGTAAAGGCATTGGGGTTTTGTGCCAAGGTTGTTTACACACTCATAGTGGCAATGAAACAGGCAGATCAACGCTCTGTATTTTTACAAAGCCGGAAAAGAATAGTTCGCTGCAAGCGTACCATTGTCATGTTTCGACAGGGGTCTAAAATAGTCCGCGAGCTTAATTAAAGACTACATATTGCGGTTAGGCAACAAGCTTCGCAAATACATTTACAACTTCTAAAAGATTTGTCAAAAAATTTTCAATCAGTTCTTAAGCAACCACCACTTCTCTATATATTCGTGATTTGGTGTAAACGTTCGGCAGTATTTAAATCAGACGTACCAAAATAAATGGATAATAAGGGATGGCTTTAGGAAAGAATTGGGTAGATTTGCAATAAGTTCTAAAATAAAGTAGGGATTCTTTGCTGTTCTTTATCAGAAAGAGCAAGATTATATACTGAACCAGATAACTGCCATGTAGAATTTGTTACTGTTTGTTTGAAATTTACACCTAAAAATATACTCAGCAGACCAGTGTTCTCGACCAAGATTCGCGAAGCTTTCTCCCTTCTCCAGACACGTTATGTGGTGTGTCTGCCTGTGTTATTTCAGAATAACGAAGAAAATGTATTGGCGGCGTTGCCAAATTCGCTGCTCTCTTCTTTAATTAGTTAGTTATCTTCTTTAATAGAATTTAAGATCGGGGGAGCTTCAAATTGGAAGACCTCTTGTAGAAATGACAATCAATCCTTTTTTCCAAAAAACGACGTTACGAAGTATAAAAGCACACCAGAACTTTAACACCTGAAGACCTGAAGATCACTTCTAACATGTTGTGAATCAGCCTCCAGTTCAGGTTATCGACTCCGCCTGCGAGTTTGGGAATTGCTAGGCTTTTCAGATATTTGTAAATCCTTACCCACACAATGCGCCAGAGCATACCTAGTTGGCGAACTAAACAGATCTTGCTGCACTTCATAGGTCACGTTGATATGGCGTAACTTTTGGCCAATAAAAATATGGGCCATGAATTCATCGAATGGTAAACCCGACTGGTGTCCCTAATTAGGAGCCAGTCTGCTAAAGTCGTTGACTCAAGCTTTCCCCTCGGCGGCTTTAATATTCTGTAAGTAAGTCTAATCTGACGAAGTTTCTTTTCGTCAATATTCTCACAAAGCTCGACAAATAAGCATTTTCGCCAACCCCAGAATCACCCATCCCTACGCCTTCACTCCCGATGCGCGGCCTTCCCGTCCAGATCTTTAAGATCTTCCCATTGGAGTGTCGTTGCTTCAAAAGTTTTCCGTCTCAGGCGACTCCACCTATCACAGATACCTAGTATGTGGTATGAAGTTTCATCTCCTGTAGCGCAATTTATACAGAGTGGGCTTCCTCTTATATCAAGAAGGTGTAGATGCCTGTTTAGACTGTTGTGCACAGTCAGGATTCCCACCAAGTTTTTAAAACTCTGTCGGGTCTTTGCTAGCAGTCGCCTTGCATTAGAGCCGTCATGTTCTGGTATCATTTCCTTGGCCTGTCTACATCCTACTGCCCTTCTCCAATTCTTGTTTTTTCTCAGGCCTAATTATCTAGTTCCAGGGAGATTTTTTGGGACCTACGAAGGGGCTAACGGAACCTTGTCTTGCCAGTTCGTCGGCCCGCTTGTTGCCCTCGACACCTTGGTGACCTGGGATCCACTCTTCTTACTTTTCTGCATTTTCAATGCGTCGCTGCATTCCTGGACTAGCGCTGAGCTGGTCCAGGGTTGCTGGATTGCCTTGAGGGCAGCTTGACTATTAAAGTAAATGCAAATCTCCCCGTTACCTTCCAATGCTTCTCGTTTATTTGCTACTTCAAGTATAGCAAAAACACTTCCGCTTGGAAAACTGTGGTGTGTTTCTCCAGCGGAAAGAATTTTTTTGTATTCGTTTCCATCCTGCATGGCTTCGGCTGACTTGGTGCTTTTTATCCATGATCCATCTGTGGACCTGAAAACCATTTGGCTCTTTGATTTGGTTCAACGACCATTCTTCCCTTGCAGGATTTTGACTTGAAACCCCTTCTTTAATCTTAGTTTGCCACTCGCTGTAGTGCATCTGGATGTCAGAATTGGTATGTTCTTACACATCCTAAAAGCAATCGTCATATGACCTTAACCTAAGTGAACATTGCATCACTCTCCGTTATCTTTTATCCTTTTATGCGTCCGGATACCCAAGAAAAATATTTAGTGGTTCCGCAGGTGTTGTTCTGATAGCTCCAGTAATTCCCAAATAAACCAGTCTTTGCAATCTAGTCAGCTTTTGGGAGTTAATGACCTATAATATGGCTGGCCACCATATTACGGATCCGTATGAGATCCTCGATAGTATGACTGCAGTATAAAGCCACTGGAGAACATGAGGTTTTTGGACCCCATCTTGTACGTATTGTTCACTGTAATTGCCATATTAGGGCTGTTGCCTTATTTACTGCCTGCTCTACGTGAGTTTAAACGCAAGCTTGCTATCTAAAGTAATTCCCAAGTATTTGACCTGCTATTTTAAAGTTAGGCGAGTCTGATACATAGTGAGAAATTTAAAGCCTGTCAAATTCCGCCTCTTAGTGAAGAGAATAAGCTCGGTCTTTTCTAGGTTGACCGATAGCCCTGTCTCCTAACACCACTATTCCACTATATTGCACGAGTCTTACATCCACTCACAGACTGTGTTCACGATTTTTTCCAAAAGACCAGTAGTCTATCGTCCGCGTCGAAGGCGTCAGCGATAGTAGAGGCTTTCTGGTTTAGTAGAGGTTGCGCTTTAACCCATTAGCTGAAGTAGTCCATCTCGATCATGTTGAACTTATTACATTCTTATGATTCGGGAAACAGACAAACAACGTCAGTAAAAATCCTTTCAGATGATCACCCACGTTGTACTGACGCATCAAAGCTTTTTGCTTTTATTGTCGCCTATTACTTGCCGCACATTTATTATATTTCTGGTACCAGTCTCTTATGTCTGCCTTGCTATTAACCCAGTTAAGTCTTCTCCTTAGTTAGGGACTTTTTTGCTCCAAGGTATCCTCCTGACACCCCAGCATGGATTTTCTCCGACATGAAGGCTTACCGATTTGCACTCTTTTCTCTTTGCCATCGTATTCAATCATATTCCGCCTCAAAAGTTCATCTTCAAAAATTAGGGAGATCTATGGTGACCAATATGACTTGACATTGGCAGAATACTTTGCAACTTCTTCTAAAGTTGATTTTTTCCTTTAGTTTACCCAGGGTAGAATTACTTGGATCTTTAATATGCCAAGTAACATCGAGGATCGTGGTGGCAACTCTCGGCGAGAGGCGTAGTACTTGCGCTCTGGCATGGACTGCGTCTTACCACAGCCACAAAAGAGCCAATGAATTTTTCTTCTTGGTCATCCTGGATTTGGGATAACATGAATCATACCCATACATTGCGAGAGTCAGTGTCCAGTATAAAGTTTCCTTCAGGTAAGGCATAGTTCAGGATAGGTGCTCTTGTCAGAGGTTCTTTGAGGTAATCGAAGACTTCCTTATAGTCTTTAAACCAATAGAATTTTCGTTTAAAAAAATACATATCTATGGATTCAACTTTAATCCAGAATTTTGTAACCTCAGGATCACAGCTTCCACATCTCTTGTTTCTCTAAAAAAAATTTCCCACTATTATAATGCTATTAAAGTAAACCAGACAAGTATTCCAGGAGAGTCCTCTTAAAATTGTGTCTATCCAGCATTCAAAAGTGACAGGAGCATTGTACAGTGCAAAGGGCATCATGTTAAATTGCCATAATTGAGAACCCGCCGTAAAAGCTGTCTTTTTCCGATATTCATGGGCCAAATCAATTTGCCAATATTCACTTTTCATCTTTAATCCAGTACAGTGTCCACAGTGTTATCGATGCGAGGGAGAGGATAGCAGTTTTTTTTTCATTACGTTACTGTCGGTAATCTATGCAGAATCTGGTCGAGTCGTCTTTTTTCATCAGTATCCCTGTGGAGACTATGGACTGATACATGATTCTATGACGCCTTTCTTGGCCATGTTCTCAATAATCATATTAGCCCGTTTTCTCTTGGCCAGTAGTGATCTTCGGCCTGTCTGCCGCATATGATAAGTATTTCCTGTACTGATTTTGTATTGGATTTCTTTGGTTTAGTCTTAGATTATTAGACCGGTGCCTAAAAACAGTACGAGCTCTTCTAATTTTGTACGGATGGCTTCCCGGTTGTTTTCTATGCCTGCAATTTGTTATAGTATTACTCAATTTCTAAAGCAGTGTCAACCTTGTAATGCATTGCTGGTGCGAACGCGACTATCCTACCATACGAAGTCTTGCTATTACTGTAGTCCTCCAATGAACGATCTCACTCGATCGACGATCCAAGCTTCTTCCGGAAGTAGCACTAACTTCGGTAATCCATCTCCCGATGCAAAATAAATTGTCATATTCAGGACTCTCTTCTTAAAGCTCAAATCGAAGCCCTTGGTGTCCATTATGTTCGTCCCGATATTCACTTAATCCACAATCTCAACCAATTTCACAGGATGTTCAAATATTATATACTTCTTTCTGAAATCATTTGCCGGACACGAGCGTGGCCTCTCTTCGTGTTTTTCGTAGTTTCGAATAGAAGGGCCCATGTTAGTGCATGTATAACCTCAGGTGAATGGTGGTAGTAAGGTCTGTCTCATTTCACCCTTGCGGAGTCCATTGATTCAACTGCCAAACATTCCATAATTCTTTTCTGAATATCTGTTTATGCCAGCCGAACCAAGTGTAGTAAAAATTCTTGAAAGTACCCTTCTGACTTTTGACACCGATTCTTTAAATGCGCTATAAAAATGCGTGTAGCTATAAAACATTTTCAAACCATTTTCTAGGTTTCCGTATACTTTTTGTTCTTCAGGAAGCATTCCTTGCAGAATGGTAACAGCTTCTCCTCTCAACACGCATGTAAGGGCAGTTGTCTTCTCCTGCCTGTCTCCGCCTATAACTGGCGCTGATCAATATTTCATGTTGTAGTACCATCAAAACCTGAGGCGGCTTTAGGCGCATTAACCCAGCAGATTACGTATTTGCATAACCTTTATTCTTATTATCCACTCTCCAAGGTCTACAGGGAAGCTCATTAATGTTAACGTTCAATGTTGCAATTTTGTTTTAAGTATCCTGGACCTTGTTCTCCCCCAATAAGAGAAGTTGCTTCACCAATGCAGAATATAATTCTAGATTTATTTTTATTTCTTTCTTGTCTTCGAAAATCAGTTTTTCCAGTGGGGAAGAATTCTCTATTAGCTTTTCCCCAAGCTCACATTTTAAATTATTGGTAAATATGGCAAAGTTTTCATCTAGCTTTGAAGAATTTTCTAGCAATTTACCTTTTAAGTTGGCCATATTTTCCCAAAATCCTTTTTTAAATCTTGCAACTCTTGGGAGATATCGCTTGCACCAGTAAAAACAAAGTTGTTCGGGTCATCGCCTTTCTCAAGTTATTCCTTACGAAGGCACTTCCGGAAGTTCTCTTTTACGTCGTATCACTGTTTCTTTCCTCCAACTCCCTTTTCAGCTTAACAACTTTTAAATTATTTTCACACATTTTACTCTGATTTAAATTCTAGTTCACTAATATTTATTTTTCACCAACGTTCAGTTGACTATGTGCAATTCACACCCCACACCTCACACAATGTAACGTTTTTAAGGTGTGCATTAAAATACTCGACGCCCAAAAATAGTCAACTGTTTTATTTGCATACGTACACTACTAAACACGATCACTTACGACTACTAGAAATATTTATTTACATGTTATTTACTAACTACTATTTATGTCAAATTTACATTCCTAGGATATAAATTTGTCACCTAACGAGTAAATGAGCAATAAAAACAATTTTTTTAATGTTGTTTGCATATTTGTTTACATATCCTTAAATTTTTTACAACTGACTTTTTTATACATTTTATTGTATTTTATAACATACATACTTCTAAAGTAAGTTAAGTAAATCAATAAAATTGTGCTTTATCGATATTGGTAAAGCCAAATAGAATGAATTATAATATTCTTTAGAATTATTAATCGATTGTGGGCCGTGTTATTTGGTTAACAGGCCTTTTCAGGTCAAATTAAACCATCAAGTGAAGTTTGAAAAAATGCCATGTTTACCTTAATATAAGAAAACCAGTTATTCCAGTCACAATAAGAAATATGATAATCTATTATTATACATTTATAATTATTACATTATCCAATTTTTTAAACGCTTAACTAAAGCTAAACTAAGTTACCGTAATTTTTTTTTCTTTGATTTTAAATTATTTTCACCTTATATTTCAAAAATCATTATTTGTAAATTTTATTTCAATTAAAAAGTTTTAGCAATGCAAGAAAAAGATCTAAAATGTTTTGAGCGATAATATCCCACAAGACAAATCCATTAAAAATACCCCGACATTTTCAAATGATATATCCTACCCTTCGAAATATTTTTGACAACAGATTTAAGGCCCTCAGTAACCAAAACGTCAAAACACATGAGGATTGTAAACGTCCAAATTTTCCCCGAATTTTTTATACCTCATATAAATCACCGTAACTTTGGTCTTTTTAGATTTATTTGGTGTGTTTTTGTTGGACAGTTGGCTGACCACGCGGTAAGCATCCTATTAAAGGGAGCAAATAGGGAGCTTTAGCTCTAACTTTTACGTTAACGTGAGAAAAGATTTATATTGTATTAAAAGCAACTCTAGATTGAACTTTGTTATTAAAAACAATAATTATTAATTAATTTTTTTTTTAATTTGAGAGGTTGAAGTATCACTTATCCAGCGCAATAGAATGATTTTATTTTACCTTACTATATTAATAACAAATTTAAATTTCAGATCAGAGTTTATTCTTATATTGCTTACAAAAAATTTAAATAGTAGAAAGAATTATAACGATATTGTAAACACCGAGAAACTAGCTGTTTCTCTGTCAATTTACGCAATGATACACCTGACGACATCCCGAAGACCAAGCGGTAATCTTCTGGAACAGTATTTCGCCGAGTATATCAGGAGCCCCATCGCCGATAATCAGTCATTGTCAGTTCAATGAAGTAAAGTTTGGAATATTAGCGCGAGATTTAAATAGAAATGATTGACGGAAACAAGGATTTTTTTGTCACAGATTCTGTGGACTGATGCAGCTACTAAAAGTACAGTATCAATAGGAGAGTCAACCGGCCTAATAGGCATTATTGGTTGGCTGATAATCACCGATAGATGCGAGAAGCTGGAAAGCCCTAAAGTGTAAACGTGTGGTATAGCATTATCGGAATGAAAATTATTGATTAATATTTTTGTAATGGCATATTAACCGATAATGATTTTTTTTGAAATTCTTAATAAATGATTTGCCTATTTTAATGGAAGATTTGACAATGCAAGTGAGATAAACTAACAATTTCCAATTGGACGGACGTCCATCATATTTTCCGTTCAAAGCTGCTGAATCGAAAGGGGTCTATTTGCTTAGCCGCTTACCCAATTTAACATGCCTCAACTTTTACTTATAAAGTTGTTTAAGATATATTATGTACCAAACTGTCCATGAATCCGTAATTTCTTCGTAACATTCTTTAATTCTTTGATACATTATTTATATGTATTAATTTAATTATGACAGAAAGCTCTCTTCATTCCAGCTGCTAATAAGAGAGACTGAGCTCTCTCTTATTTACAGCTTAAGAAAACAGCTATAGTAATAATAATTAGACATTCTAAGGCCAAACGTTAGATGGCGGGTTATAAGTTTTAACTAGTTAGTTTTGCAAAGATATCATCGTCCGGTTTTCTCAATATTTTTGCAAATTTTATCTACTTTTTGAATATGATGTCAAAAATATATCGTTCAATTTGAATTTTAAGAGTAAAATTTAAAAATACTAAAATAAAAATACTTGCTCTTTTATTAGGAACTATAGAGTAGTACAGAGGTTGCAAACAAAATTTAAATTGCTAAAATCGAATAAGTAGTTAAGAATTTACACAGAGTTTAATGATTATAAATTTTAATACCTTCCCCCACACCTAATATCATTGGTAGGCCAATAAGCCTTAAACAAAAATGATAGAAAATTTTCTAGACTTTCTAAGAGATTAAAAGAGAAGATTAAAAGTATAGATTAATATATAACCCCTTTTTACTTATTTAATTTCTAGTTAAACCATCTAGCAGTAAAACACGGAACTTAAAAGTAATTTTCAGAATTTTCTCATAGCCACTTTTATAATAATAAAAAAAAATTAAATTTTTTCTAGATAGATTTTATCTAGACCGACCCTGTACTTTGTAAAAAAACTTAAATCAGATTTGTTTGGAATTTAACATGCACATTTTCACATATATTTCACTGTCCTGGTTTTTCTCTGAGTTTTTTCGATATTCGATCTGGTTATCTGTCAATTTAATACTCTGTAAATCGTTACCAGTCATATAATGACAACTATATGACAATTCTTGACTAAGGCAGTCTAAACAGCTGTTGAGAAGCCAATAATAAGAAACCAAAAAAAAAGTAAATTATAATGGATTGCCAAGAAAAATAGGAAGTGTGAATGCAATCAAATAAAATATACTTTGACAAATAAGTCGCTTACTTTTTTTAAAGATTTTGTTCTTGTTTTGAAAACCGATACCGATGAACACCTACAAGGTATGGAGTAGGTATCTGCATATGCGCGGTCATATTTTAGAATGCTGCCAGTGTACCGTAATCTGGAAGTGAAACAGTGTGTTCATAACTGGTCTCCGTCTATCGTTTTATCGCAACCATTGGCTTTTATCCGTTTTATGATCACTGAAGTGAGAATAAGAAAATTATAGATATAATTGTTGCGTTTTTACTGTTTCTTATTAGGTATGTCATTGCTTTGGAATATTCGCTAACTTTCCACATGCGCTTCGAAATTTTACAAGTTGTATCCGTAGTTCGCTCTCGATTTGTTGTAAAATATCAAAAATTCCTTTGCTATTTGCTCTAATATTTCGATCATTACACGATTACTTTGTTACCATTATACTTCATTTTTTTTACATTAGCTTTAGGCCCCTAGGCATTAGCCGTTACTCGCTCAAAAAATATCAACACTCTTCGCATCCAGAGAAGGTGATGTTCTATCCCTCACCCATGGAGGAAAAGGAGATGCTTTACTTTAATTGCCTCAGAAAGATAAATAACTGCCAGATATATTAGAAGCAGCTGAAGCGAGCTAAAATAATACTAGTTCAAATTAATACTAGCTCCAATCTTAATAAAAGTTAATAGAACTTTTAATAATGTAATATTATATTTTGTACATAATTAATAATTATGTACAAAATATAAGTGGAACTTAGAAATCATAAAGTGACCTATCAAATAACATCTGTTTAAGCTTTTAATCTAATCCCCATAAAAAGAAATTAAAGTACACAATCCTTTCACGAATAAATCGTAAACTGCATAGGGCCGATCGCAGAGCAAAGCTGGGGGATTTATGTTATAATTAAAATTTAAATTGAGATTTGCCGGTGATAAATGACAGCCGAGGAAAGGGTTTAACACCGCGAATACTTTAATATGTTGAATTAAACCTAATGAATATTGCGACCTCAGGCGCAGTTTTGATTAAATACCAGCTTTTGAAACTCCTGTCTCCTTTTGGAATTTAACCAAAGATGATGGAAATTACTTTTAATTCCAGGATGAACATTTTCTGTTTTAATGAATCATTATTTTGGTTTTGATAAAGTGAAGAGATTATAATTTTGGTTGAAGGGGAAGAAATGAAATATTGCAAAATGCAAAACCTTAAGGATCCAAACGAAGTTTTATTTTATTCAATTGTATAGATAAGTTATTTTGTAATTTAAAGTAGCTTTAATAAATATTAATAAGCCAGCTAAAGAGTCGATTGGCCTTTTCTGAATAGAGTTATAAAAATTATACAAGAAGGTCATTATTGACATTCTTATATTACAATATTTAACTTAAGAAAACGGTATTATTTATCTGTTAAGGATCCTTAATCTTTTTCATTTAATTTTAAATTGCTTTCTAGATATTAAAGTAACATTTTGCAATTACTACGTTTGCCAATACAAATTTTTCTTTTCAGCATAGTTAGAAAAAGTGTTATTATTTTACTAAAAAACAACGACCAGGCAGGCGAGTAGTAGAGCACAAAATACATACGTTCCCCAAGCCATATTTCGCCTTTAAGCACTTTTTTTGCATAATGATCAATTTTGCAACATGCATACCATTAAACAACGGTTTCAGTTATATAAGTATTACATCCAAGAAATCAAAATCTTATTTTAGCTCTTTAGGAATACAGTTAACACTATCGAACTAGGTTTTTCTTAAATAGCCAGATATTAGCCAGATCTTAAATAGACTTTTAAGTACCAAGTTAATGACAATGTTATGTGAAACTCTTGTACTTTCTCACTTTAACTATGCTGATTTTATTTATGACCCTTGTCTTCTTTAAGCGGAACAATATCGTATTCAAAAGGTGCAGAATACATGTATTCGTCTAATTTTTAATTTAAGAAATTCAGATCACGTATCACATAAAATTAATCATTTGAACTGGTTAAATATGTCAAATCGTAGAACTCAACATTTGGGTGTTTTTATGCATGGTTTAATTACTTATTCAAAATTTATATCTAAATCTCTAAAAAATAAATTTAAAACTAATTTGAGCGTCCATGATATAAATACCAGAAATAAATTTCAATATATTATTCCTCGGCATAATAGAAGAACATACAAGAAGTCTTTTACTTAAAAGCCGATTAAAACATGTAACTCTTTGCCAAACAATGATTTACTACTTCATAATTTAACCAAGTTTAAGTCAGGATTTAGGTTGTATTTATTTATAGAACATTTTAGCTCCTATTTTTTAACTCACTAGTATCGTGTGCTCTAGAGATAGCGTGATGGTTGTATACGATTGCATACAAGGGTGTTTGTTTGTGTACAGTATTGTTTTGCTGCAGGTTGTGAGTTTTATATCTCCCTCGTGTTGGGTATAAAAAAGGGTATAAGTATTTTTTTGGTGGGAACAATTATTTCGTTATATTATTTGATCTTTATATTATTTTTCTTATTATTTTCTTATTATTATTATATATGATTACCGAAATTTATTTATTATTTATTAGGGTTAAGTTTGAGTAGCCTTAGGGCTAGACTTTTTTTTCATTTGTAATATTTGTCAATCTGTTGTGTTTTTTTTTTAATAAAAGACGATTATTATTATTATAAAAACGTAAATACGTTAATTATTCTCCTAGTTTTTGTACAATTTTAGTAGTATTCTGTATTTAAAGTTGATTCGTAGGGTTTCTTTAGGGTTCTACTTACGTTTGGTTTATTATTTTTATCTATAGTGTTTAGTTTTTAAGTAGTTCATCTTGTTCGAGAGCCCCATTTTGGCCCCAATTTAGGTTATTTAGGTTATATTATTGTAAATCCCTGTAGTTCTAATTTTCTAGAATTTGTATACTTGCTTGCTTTAACTGTCAGTATTCTCCTAAAATTATTGGTCTCTTTGGGCAAAAGCAATGAAGATAATTCTAAATATTTCGAAACTGTTCCATCGGGTTTTAAAAAGGACGCGCAGTTTTTACCTTGGAAACAATTAAACAACAGTCAAGGCGAGTTAGGTTAGTGTTTTTGACGTTGACAATAAAAGTGTGTTCCCGAATTTCGTTACAATTGGTGTCAGAAGTAAAGGATATTTGGAAGCTCATTTTAATGGATGCCTTTAACAAGAAGTCAGGCGAAGATGGAGACCGAGAAATTGATGGAGCTGCTATTAAGGAAGTTTGACGAGCAAAAAGTAGATCAAGAAGAACGAGACCGTAAACAAGAAGAACGTGACCGGAAACAGAAGGAAGAACAAGAAGAACGAGACCGTAAACAGAAGGAAGAACAAGAAGAACGAGACCGTAAACAGAAGGAAGAACAAGAAGAACGAGACCGCAAACAGAAGGAAGAACAAGAAGAACGAGACCGCAAACAGAGGGAAGAACAAGAAGAGCGAGACAAGAAACAGGAATATTTACTAAAGACAATTAAATCTGACCTGAAGAAGGAAAATGAAGACCTGATAAGGACCATGAAAGATGACCTAAAGAAAGAAAATGAAGACCTGATTCGAACCATGGAATACGACTTACTTAATTTAAAAGATAATCTTAAAAAGGAGCAGGAGGAACGAGACAGAAAACAAGAGGAACCAGTTTTACAACTTAAAGAAGATCTGAAGAAGAATCAAGTGTACCAGGCTTAATTGAAATCTAGAAGACAACAACCCGAGGAAGGACTCCAACAGTTTGAGGCCGATGTTGCTCGATTAGTAAATCTGGCTTACCCTTCAGCCCCAACAGAGTACCGAGAACAAATTTCTATAAATGGTTTTATTGATGGAGTTCGAGATCCAGATACTAACCACGCTCTAAGAATGGCTCATCATAAAAGTATATCAGAAGCTTTGGCCCATGGACTAGAGTATGAAACAGCTTTTCAAGCAACTAGAAGGCAGACACGAATAAGACAAATCAGAACTTCGGAAAGTGATCTCGAAGACCGCCTAAAGAAGATTGAATCATTATTAGCGAGGAATCCTAATGATGGAATTGCAATGAGGAGGGGCACCTTAAACGTCAATGCCCCAAGCCTTTAAGAGATCCAAGGAACCAGGAAAACTTTAACTAGTCAGCTTTATGGGGCGCAAGCTGGCTGGTTGCTACCAAGCTCCACGTATAAGACTAAACCGTCTGCCACATCCTGGAGAGAGCTTGGTAGTACCGGGAAAAATATGCGGCCGTGAATGTGAGATGGTAGTGGATACAGGATCAAGTCATACTATCGTGAAGCCGAACATCATAGCACACTGTAGGCTTTCAGCACCACCCAATTTAATTCTGGAGTCTGCAAATGGAAAAAGGATCCCGATTCTTGGATTGCATGAAGCTACAGTCACCATTGGCTTAACAACATTCCAACAGCCAGTACTAGTGGCAGAAATCATGGATGATGTTATATTAGGATTAGATGTTATGAATGCTCAGCAGTTTAAAATGGATGTATATAACCAGATATTGGCGACGAGAAATGAAGAGATTTTTATGCACCACCTATATGAAGATAAAGTAAATAACAGAGTCGTTAAGTTATTCAAGGATGTTACTATACCAGGAAATTCAGAGGTGATGGTTAATGCTACAACTGGAGGAAAAGAGGGAGAAACTATTTTGATTGAGCCCATGGAAAACTGCAAACTATATGGTCAAGGAATTTTTCCAGCCAAGACGTTATCTACGCAGAAGAAATCTACTGTTTTGGTTCGAATGGTAAATTTAAAAAGATATGATCAACACCTGAAACAAGGAGAGAACATTGGCGTATGCTCTAAAGTAGTGGCAGTCATGAAAAATACTGATAGAAGTCGTTATTCAAACAGACCTTTTCCTGTATGTTTACAAAACCTATTTGAAGAATCTTCTGCCAATTTAGCCATAGACCAGTGTAGTAAATTGCGACGTCTTCTTGAAGAAAATCAAGATGTGTTTTCCTTGCACAATAATGACCTGGGAAGAACTGATTTGGTGCAGCATCGAATTAACACTGGAGACCATGCTTCGATCAAACAAGCACCTCGAAGAATTCCGATAGCTAAACAAGGAGAAGTTTCCTCAATGCTTCAAGAAATGAGGACACAAGGAGTGATAGAACCTTCTCAAAGTCCTTGGACATCTCCAGTTGTGCTAGTGAAGAAAAATGATGGATCCACTAGATTTTGTGTAGACTATCGGCGGCTGAATGACATTACCAAGAATTGACGATACCCTGGACACGCTATCAGGTTCACAATGGTTCTCAACACTCGATCTAAAGAGTGGATACTGGCAGGTAAAGGTGCACCCAGAAGAGAAGGAAAAGACCGCATTTTCGACTGGAACAGGACTTTGGCAGTTTACAGTAATGCCCTTTGGACTCTGCAATGCTCCAGCTACCTTTGAGAGACTTATGGAAACAGTTTTACGTGGAGTGACTTGGGAATCATGTTTAGTTTTTGACTGGGATACCTGTATACAACCATTTCTATTGGCATATCGTTCTTCTATCCACAAGTTAACTGGAAAAAGCCCGGCAAAAGTTGTCTACGGTGATGAACTTCGTTTACCTTTGGACATTATTACTGGAAGACCCCATAAGTCTGAAACCCTTGAGGAGTACATCGACCATTTACAAATTGTTCACGAACAAGCACGGGATACACTTCATCAAGAAAGTAACAGAATGAAATCACGTTATGACATAAAGGCAAATTCTATCGGTTTTAATCCTGGGGATAAAGACTGGTTATACAATCCACGGAAGACGAAGGGCAAGTCACCAAAGCTCCAAAAGGATTGGGAAGGTCCATTTAATGTGGTCACCAGAATCAACGACGTGGTGTACTGTATCCAGCGACATCTGACAACGCAGATGAAAATTGTAAACATCGTCCGGTTAGGGCCCTATCATGACTCAGGTGGTCCCATGTTTGATCAAACTTAAGAGGAGAGCAGTATTATGAAAATGTAAATATGTTAATTATTCTCCTAGTTTTTGTACAATTTTATTAGTATTCTGTAGTTAAAGTTGATTCGTAAGGTTTCTTTAGGGTTCTACTTACGTTTGGTTTATTATTTTTATCTATAGTGTTTAGTTTTTAAGTAGTTCATCTTGTTCGAGAGCCCCATTTTGGCCCCAATTTAGGTTATTTAGGTTATATTATTGTAAATCCCTGTAGTTTTAATTTTCTAGAATTTGTATACTTGCTTGCTTTGACTGTCAGTATTCGCCTAAAATTATTGGTCTCTTTGGGCAGAAACAATAAAGATAATTTAAAATATTTCGAAACTGTTCCATCGGGTTTTAAAAAGGACGCGCTTCGTGACAATTCATTCAGTTTTAATTGTTTAGTCAGTTTTCACCTTGGAAACAATTATTAGTCTATTGGAACTCTAAATGATCATGAGAAATTTCATACGGAAACTTCCACAAAAATTAATTCTCTTATTTTTTAAATTATCGTACTTAGTATTCAAATAATTGTATAAAAGTCCCTAATACATAGTTTAAATTTACAATTAATAGTTAATGCATCAGAACGAGAATATCTTATAAATGTTTAAGACAAGCCTAGGCTGCATAAGACCCCCTATAAATCCAATGAAATATGCAGGACGGCTCAGTGGCTCGCAAGATATGCCCAGCTTGCTGCTACCTCACTTCCTTAAGTTAAATGTATATGAATTATTATTGGGTCGTGGAATAGTTTACAATAGATTTATGCCTGAATTAATCTAGGCTAGGCTTAGGAATTTTACATTTCTTTAAATATTTAAGGTTATATTTAATTTCAATCTAGGTAGCCATTATATTCCATAGGTAAAGGTTATTCTTAAAGAAATAATAGTTCAAGAGGAAAGTAATATTTCTAGTTTTACGAGGTTCTCCTCTAATAGCATACGGAATTTATTTCAAGCATAAATAGCAAAAAGGGTTTGCAATCTGTACCTGCCTATTTCCTTATTAATTAAAAAAAGCAGAAAAAAAAAAGTAAATTTGGCTTAAAATAATGTTATCAATTTCGATATATCGAACAAAAATAATAAGAATATAGCAGATAAACATATTGTTTTAGAAATTATTCATATGAGAATATGCGTCTATTACAGATATGTTAACTAAATATAGTACAGCATCGGTCATATTTCATTACTTTTACAAAATGTGAAAAGCAACTTTCTGAAAACCAAATCGACTTGAGTCCAAGATGAAAAAGAATTACAGATGCACTTTAAGTTGTATCGTATATGTTGTTGTATTGTATATGTGTGTTATTTAAAATTTTAAATAATTTTTCTAAGAAGCATTAAACTTTTTCATGAACAGTAGGAAATGCGAACGACTCGTAAAAGGTGATCAATCGAAGCAGCAGTTTACTTGATATCTAAATATTAGAAAATATCTGAACAAAAAATCTTTTATTAAAAGAACTTAATAATTTTGAGAGGCTGCTATATCCGACGATCTCTGAGAATATACGCAGGTGGTCACTTTGGTCACGTTTTTTAATACTTGAGTCATTCACGTTGTATTTAATAACTGTCTGTTACCCCTTATCCTCGTACAAAAATGGAGGTATATAATCTTAATAAGTCCACAAATGTCCACTCTTTATTTAAGACCCACTATAAATTTTACTAGAGTAGAATCTTCTCTTTATCATTAGCAGACAATGCTCAACTGATCGACATATAATCAATGTGAAAAAACCGAATCACCAAAAAGGATACAAAAATAAAAACAAACACATTAACTTCTGTCGTTTTCCGGAACTATATAAATGAGTCGTTAGCGAATGCGGGCGTCGGTTTAAGCCGCCCAAATCGCTCGGGTGATTTTTCTTCCATTCGGAAAAAAAGTCGCAGGAGCCCGCAGCCCGAGAAGAGGTCGTCAATATTCCCAGAAAGTAATGGCTACGGGACTTAATCCACAAATCCCGAGGGAATCTCCCCTAGATGACCGGCTCTCACACAATAGCCCGGCACTGGGCACCGCTACATTATTTAACTAACGCTAACTACTAAATCGTCGGTCAGTCCTGGAATGGGCCGTTCCTACCCTGGAGACCAACCTGGATCCGGTAGAATGGCCATACGGGCTATTTAAGATGGATTTTACAGGCTTTAGACTGTTTGGGCTTTAGAGGTATAGGGTAATTGCTTGTTGGTTTTTCATTTTATTATTAAATAAAAATATATTTTGGTAAAATTGTTTAAGATGAAATATGCTCGAAACGTTAGCAATCAAATATATTTCTTGATGTCCTAACTCACCATAACAATGCTTTCCAATTCTCAATCATTTTGAAACAAGAAATTCAAAATTTTGTTTTATATCGT
Organism: Anthonomus grandis grandis; assembly: GCF_022605725.1. NCBI lineage: Eukaryota > Metazoa > Arthropoda > Insecta > Coleoptera > Curculionidae > Anthonomus > Anthonomus grandis. The sequence continues at coordinate 13,572,747 of NC_065552.1, read as the reverse complement.
TTTTATATTCGGAATAATCAATAATTTGTGAATTTCGTTATCTTTGGATCTGAATAACGTTTAAAGAAGTTACTTTGGAAGTATGTAAAAACACCAGAAATTTTATAAATCTATTTTTGTTTTATCCTTATCTTTTTATTTTAAAATAGGATCAGGTAACAGTTAAAAATAAAATTATAATAGATATCAATTAATTTTTTGTACAAATACTTAAAATAACATTTTTCATATACTAGATAAGAGAATATGTTTGTACCTAATAATATAATTAGTTAAGTGGATTGTGATATTAATACAAGCTATTAAAATATCACAAACAAATACAGTGGCGGTTCGTTGATTTTTAAAATGTTGGATGCAAATAAGTAAATGGTAATATGAAATAAAGGATAAAAAAGGGCAGAGTAGGCAATCCTATAGAGGCTAAAAAATCTGAAGCTTTCATTCATTACAACAAAAACACATTCGTATCATCTTAAAAATTATGGCATTGCTCCGAGTAGAATTCATCTGCTTAAACATTCTCCCATTACTAAGCCACGTGAAACCGAATGTAGAAAAAAGAAAGTCTTTAAAGAACAAAAATTATAAAATCAAATTGTATATTTATGTTTAAAATTTAATTTTTGATAACACTTAATTCTTTTTTTTTAAAACGCTTAATTCCTTTTAGAGTATCTGCATTTTTGTTACTATTTTTAATTAGAAAATATTTTGCCTTGTGATGTTATATGATCAAGGGCTTCTAAAAGTCAATTTAGATCACCTTAATTTAAATTATGTATAGTCCATTTAACGATGACATTATTAAACGACGTCAATAATCACATCGGATTGCCTTCAATTCAAGACCCTGTGCAAGTAAAACTTAGCTATCACAAACGTCTACTCATTATATTACCCTTGCGGAAATACTCAAATTTTACTGAATTCAAGAATAAATGTGTATATTGAAAAATCATTACATATTTGAATAAGTTCAGCAAATCTATATTATTGTAAAAACAAATTTCATTAAAAATACAATAATTTTATTTGACCTGAAAAAAAACTACTAAATTTTTTTACTTGTAAAAAAATTTTGAAGATTATTGACAATTAAAAATGAGAACAATATAAATGCTAAAGTCATAAAATTACCAACTACATCATAGCACAAAATTCATTCATTCATTCATACATAAATAACAAAATACATAGTTAATTTATAAACTAAAAATGATAATTCAGTAAGTGAACACCTTAAAAACAAGTGTAGATGGTTTGGTTGCGTTGATGAAAGCCTAAAACCAGTGTTAACATAGCCAGTGCCAGCTATGCATACTAGATAGAATGAATGATTTACCAATTTATGAATAAAAATGGAACATTAAGATTGCTTAAATATCAAAATATTCTACTGTAACATTGACATATTACAAGGACTCTAGTAAGATGTGCTATAATCGATCTGTGGTGGAACAGCAGCCAAGTTATCTTTTCTTTAGTTGAATTTGATACTAAGTCTATAAACTCTTGGCAGCTAGCTTTTCTATGGCAGATTGGCTGTCAAAATAAATAATTTTATTTATTGCTAGGATCTCTTTAATTTCTTCTTCTGTCGCCATCTCTAGAATCGTTATTTCCAATCGAAAAAGCTTTCTATACAAAAATAGTGAACTTGTTTAGTACTTTGTTTCCTATTAAAAAAATGAAGCCATTTATTATTTATAAACTTGTTTCATTCCCATATTTCAATAAATATTTTGTCGAGTTGTACTTAATATTTTGTTGGTTATTAAGATTGTCTAAAAATTGTTATTTCAAGCAGCTGCCAAAACCCATAGAAATAAAATTCGAATATTGTAAATGAGATATGGCAAAAAGACCTATGCCATTTACTATACCCTTGCCATTTCTTCTGCATTTGTCTGCAGAAGGTTCTAAGTAAGAGTGAAGGTTCTTTGTACATCTTTGTACATCTGTTTCTAAGTACATCTGCAGATGTACTTAGAAACATTTATTGCATTATAGCAGGTAAGCAGAAAAGCAGCTATCACCATAAGTACATCCAATGATATTTCTTTCAAAAGTTAACATCAACTAGAGAAAACTTAGGTTAGGTTTAGTAAAAAATAAAATAAATCAAATGATGCCGCATTTGATTTTAGAGATTCTAATTGATGCTATATATAGATCATGAGAAAGTAGAGTATTTCCATTATACTTAAAAAAATTCTTAGATTAGTCCAATCTATAAGGTAGGAGAAGCTGGATGACCTCTTCGAATCTCATTTATCGACTTAGTTATGTGATGTTAGTTATGTCATTATGATGCGGAAACTTAATGTATCGTTGCTGATTCCGACTATTCTAGATATGGAGAGACATTAAATGTAGAGTTCTATAATATTCTGTTTTGGACCCAGTGCTCTTTCTACTTTTAGAGAAGAAATTTTACAATATTTGCAGATGACATCCCAATATTGTGGCAGGCCCTGCATCCAAATGCTTTCCTTCAGAGGATCTGAAGATAATTTAAGAAGATCTGAAAAAGGAAAAAAAAGCTTATTAAAGATTGCCAATTATATTGAGCAAAAAAGGCTTCCCATAAGAAGCACCTTATTTATTAATAATAATAATTCTTTAACATCCTGTAGGATGATAAATTTTTTAATAGCCTAGGCCGATGCACACATCTTGGGGTTATTTTTTTGGGGTCTTTTTTCGCCTCGTCTGTCCTCTCTCCTTGCGCTCGTCCGTTGTCACACTGCCGCTGCATGTATTAAAATCTTAGGTTAATTAATTCTATATCTTACTTCGCATTCCTATATAAAAACGTTATTTTTATTTTTGTAAAATTGTTTCTGTAAATTGTAAAGGGCTTTTTCATCCCTTCTTTGCTTGTGCTAACTAGGGAAAACGGTTTTATAATCGAGAGAATAGTCCTATTTGTCAATGTAATTTTTTTTTCTTTGTAATTTTTATTGACCTATAAAACTGTACATTTTGACAAATAAACCATTTTTGATTTGATTTGATTTGATGATTCTGCGATATTTCAGAATGTCATACGTAGGTGCTAATAATACGGCTATAGTTAAATTATTCGAATAACTTTTAAATTTATATAAAATATTTGTGGTCATAGTTTCGCCACCAGTATTGTAGTGACTTTACAATTCACAATTTATAATTCACGTAAATACCTTTATTTAAATAAAAAATACATCATTCCATTTAAACTAAAAAGTGATCTTCTTCTCGAGAGAGGTGAAGGGATAATCTTAAAAATATCATAAAATATGTCCCCTGTATACTTGAAATGTCAGAAAACATGTGTGGCCACTGATATATCGTATTGTAATGCTTTAAAAAACTCACATTATTAATTATTGTTTTAGAGAGAAGCATAGTGTCAGCAAATTCTGCCATTAAAAAAAACTTCCTGTTTATCCAACCCAACAACATTTTTTAGGGCTGTCTAAAATAGCCTTATTCGTCGAGGCTATATTTTTACTACTAAAATTAGAGATTACAAGTATGTACTGCGAATAAAAGAGGTATGAATAATAAAATTTATTGATAGATAAAAATCACATCAAATCAAAATCAAAACTTTTATTATCAAAAAAAATAAAATAGACACAAAGTGTCTGAATTTCGTCACAGTTTTACATGTTATTATCTTGGCCTAAAAAAAATATAACTAACTACCTAGATAAGTAAAATTCAAAAATATTCACCTATAATATATATTACAAAAAAAGTTAAAATAGTCAAAAGTAAAGTGACATTACAGGGTTACAAGAAATATAATAATTAATTGCCTAATCAGCTAGATAGCTATCTACATCATAAAAACATTTATTGGCTAGGAATTCCTTTAACTCTCTTTTAAATAATGAAACGGTTTTGTCAATCTTTATATCATTCAGTAATTTGTTGTATAGTTTTGGACCTATTCTTAATACGAATTTTTTAGAAATAAGTAGCTTGCTATGAGGCATTGACAAGTCATTTTTAGAACGAATTGGGTAATTATGAAAACTACTATTAACAGTAAGGGAATTAAAATTTTTAAAAACATATAAGCAAACTTCAAATATATACACACACGGGACCGTCAAAATTCTATATTCTCTAAAAAGAAGTCTACCGGAAGTCATCGGTGATACTCCGGCAATACACCTAAGAATCAGTTTTTGTCTAATAAACACTCATCGTACAGGCGACGTACAGCCCTAGAGCTAAATACTGTACAAAATTTGTGAGTGTATAATAGCGTGGTATAGACAAATTAGTTGATTAATTTCCATTACCACCCTAAGGTTCCTAATGGCATAACATAAACTACCGAGCTACATTGACAACTCAGCACAATGAGATTTCCAAGAAAGTGAATCATCCAATGTTAAGCCAAGAAACTTAACTGATTTTTGGCGTTTTAAACAATCGTTATCGTTGGTTACACATAAATTAATATCACTATTTATTTAACTATGACATGCATGAAAAACCATGTAATTAGTATTTTTATTATTCAAGTAAAGTTGATTTAAAATAAACCATTTGCTAAGTTCCTCTAAGGCTTTTCCAGCAGATACACCAATTGTTTCCATGTTTTGTCTTCGGGCCAGCACGCATGCATCATCAGCATACATGGTGATGACACTATGTGTTATTGCCAAAGGCAAGGGATTAATAAATAAAAGGAACAACACCGGGCCCACTACGGAACCTTGTAGGACTAGGACCCCAATGTCCACTTTAAGGTTTTCAGACCGCATACTAGATCCGGAGCTATCCCTCACTGCTACATATTATGAGCGATCTGCCAAAAATGATGCAAACCAGCTTGACACTACTGCCCTTACACCATAGGATTCCATTCTATCCAAAAGTAAAGTGTGATCTTCGCAATCAAACGCCCTGCTGAGATCACAGACTATCCCAACACGGTGCTCACCCACCTCAAAAGCCTAGATTACCCCCGACAAAAATGCCAAAACAGCAGGCGTCGTGGACCTACCAAACAAAAGCCATGCTGGCCTGTCGAAATAATTTGATATTTTTTTTGAAATAAGACATAAGCCGATCAAGCATTGCATATTCAAAAATTTTAGAAAATAAAGAGGTTAAGGCTATGGGTCTGTAATTGTTAGGCATAACTCGATCCCCTATTTTGCATCTCCATCTGGGTCAAAATAAAAAAGGATACTGAAATTTTCACAATGCAGTAAAATAAAAGAGAAGTTAGAAGGGTTCTGTTGTTGTTCCTTTTGTTCCAGTATTACGGTGCGAGGACGCACCAATTCCAGGATAGCCGTGTAAGCCAATATTTAAAAACAGCCAGTCTATATTACCCAAAACGTTAAGTCAGCAGTAAAGCCGAGCTAAGCAAATACGGTCCAAAAGGGGGAACTGCAACGGTACTCCAGAGTATGAGATATGCTGGGGTCGTGTTAAGATCGCGTTACGTCATTTGTAGTTTGTAGCGGCGTAGTATATTGGATTATTGAAAAGTAATGACTTTTATTTATGGTGTAAACCTCAATTTACCGCTGTGGAGTTTACACGTTTACGTGAGTATCCGTTTTCATTATTATTTTGGGGAACATTTTTGGATAAAACGTAGTACAAAAAAATTAAAAAAAATTAAGACATATAAATTCTCTACAATGTATCATTTTTTAGCGAAGCGGTACAAAATATACCTGGGACCAAAGTTCAAATTTAAGTAAAATTTCACGTTAAGAATCTGCAGAAACTGAATTATTTTGTAACTTTTGCGCCCCTTTACTTTATTACACTCCCAAGAAGATAATTTCTTGAAAATTTATTACTCTATTTGATTTTTAAACGACAACGTAGAATTTCTAATTTAAAAAATATTAAGAACATAGTGATGAAGGAATAAAGCTAACCTATAAAGGACAAAAAAAGTTTGTCTGAGAATGAGGAGCAAGATTGGTTTTATATTATCCTTCTGCGCAGGATACTAAATAATATATATGGTTACTGCGGGGCAAGTTTCAAGATCCATAACATGCAATTACCATGCGGTCATATAATTTAATATTTTTATTTTTTCCTTTAGAGATATTTTAGTGCGAAGTCTACGAGAAAAGCCCGAACAGCTATTTCGGAGCTTAGACTGATTATGCGAACTGTAACTTTTAAATTAAAAAAAAAAATAATCAACTTTTTTATAAGCTTAGATTATAATAATATAAAGACAGCTAATATAACCTACTCAAATTTCGAACTACCTACGTAATAATCTTTCAATTTATTTTTCTATCAACATAAAAAATATTGATTTGGTATACAAGTAAACAACTGTAAGTATCTTCGTGTCACTTATAAAAATGTTTTTAATTGTATTCAAATTCGCTTTCGTCAATTGTTATTTTATAAATAAACATATCTGATTTATACAAAATGCGTCATTTTTTTTTATATAAAAGCCAAAAACAAACTTTTTCGGAAAAGTTTAAAAAATGACTTCGTTGCAAGCTCTGCCTTTCTTCGCTATACTGGCTATAGTGTCAGCTACACCGACTCAACCGCTTGAAGCCAGCTGTACAGTTACTTCCTATGATAATATCGCTGCCGCAGTTAGTAGCTGCACTACGCTGACCCTAAAGGATATTACAGTACCGGCCTCTACTACTTTGTCACTCTCCCTAAAAACAGGTACCACATTGACATTGGCTGGTACTTTTAAGTGGGAATATGCTGAATGGAAGGGTCCTCTGTTTGAGATCAAAGGCAGTAAGGTTACTGTGAAGGGAGATTCTGTTACTTTGGATGGAAGAGGTATGTCTTTCAAATATATAGTGGTTATAAATAGTTTATGTAGCTAAGGAAAAACTTTTAAAGTTAAATTTAAACCGTTCAATCTCAGTTGCTGAAGCAATTTTTACTTCTCTAAGAAACACCACATACAGAAATTGAAGATTAGCACAAAAATACCGTTAATTATGTATTAAGATAAGACTAATTTATCTTACCTCTGAAATCGCATAATATTTTTTTTGTTGAGGTACTTATTTGATTATATGGATGTCCGAAAAATATATAAAAATATTTATATTTGCCAGCCGCGTCTCTAGATAATAAGTTCATATATAGTAATATCAAAAATACATAATTTTTAATGTTTTGAGGAACATTTTGAAGGTGTTTTTTTTTTGTTAATGTGTTTAAAACGTCTGATTGCAAAGAACAACTTTATACAGTGGTGCGGTCGAAAAAGGTTCATCAATACTTATAATTAAAAGCAATAATAAAGACAATCAGGATAACGTTTTAAATAATATTCAGTCCACTAATCCAAGGGAAATTAAAGCATGTATTAATAATAGAGAAAGATCCGAGGAAGCATCGCTATTTACTCCCAGAATGACACGTCTTTGCAAGCTTTGAAAATTTCTTAATAACACTATGGATAAGAAATATAATATAATATAAATTATAATTTAATCCAAGGCCATTAAAATTGGACACACCGAAAAAAATAGTTAGCAACATTACGTTACTGAATGATAGCAAAAAACCAGCGCCTTGGTTAACATATACCATTAGGCTTATTTAAAAAAAAAGAATAAAGCATTGACTAGACATAAAAAGCCCAAATGTCTTGAAAATTGGTTCTACTATAAAGAATGTCATAATTTTGCGCTTGCTGCTATTAGGAAGAAAAATAGCCTATTTAAATAGTTTAGAGAATGAATTGGCAAAACACTCTAGTATTTGCGTAATCTAAATATTAAAACTTCTTTAGATTTTATTGAGCTATCAACTACACTAAATGATGCAAACCTATTTAACGATTATTTTATATAGATCTTTAATAAATCCAATAACTGTTTGGAAAAAATTAACTTCTATTCAAACCACAAATTTTACAATATTAATTTTCAGTTCTCTCTAGTAGACCTAGACACTAGTCTATAAAATAATAAAAAATATCAAATCCAACGCCGCGGGTCCTGATGGCATTACACCTTGTTTGTTACAATTATGTCTACCTACCATTATTGCCACATCACAAATATAATCAATAGCTGTCTATTAACAGGCTAGTTTCCCAAGTCTTGGTGGGAATAAATTGTGGTACCTATATTTGAAATTTTAAAACATTCAACCTCGAAGGACCACATCACCTAATAATTAATAATCAATAGTACTAAAGTTCTCAAGCGGGTTGTTTATATGCAACTTTCATCTTATCTCTTATTAAATAACATTATTCCCACTCTGTCTCTAATCACAGCAATCTGATTTTAGATCTGGCCATAGCACGGCTACCTCTCTTTTAAATGTTATGAACAATATAATTCGAGCCCTCGATAAAAAACTATCTGCTGTCATAGTAGCCTCTGACTATTCGATAGCATTTGACAATGTTTAAATTCTTTTTCTGACAGCGTAAAAGTTTTAGGCCTAATAATACACAGCACCCTTAGATTTAGAAAACATCTAAGTTTAGTTCTGCTAAAATATTATCTACGCATACGTATGCTTTATGCAAATAAGTTTATTCTAAACTTTAAAAATAAGAAAAAACTTACTGAAGCTTTTGTTCTCTAAATTATACAATATTGTTTGGTAGTACATTTTTCACGTTTAGATCACCAGGGACAATATCACTTGCAGCGCTTGCAAAATAACTGCTGTAGATTTATTTTTGATTTAAGGAAGCTTGGCCATGTTTCTAAACCCATTTATTCCTTCAAGTGGTTAAAGTAACCGTATTTATATACATTTTTGATGTCGCATATATACTTTATTATATCGACTTTTTCCTATCAATATTCCAATATGTCTATTTGAAATACTTATTGCAAAATATCAAGTGCATGTTCGCAACTTTAACTAGGCCACTTCACTGAACGGCGCTTTTTGGAAGATCTACATATAATGCTAACTTTTTAATGCCTCTATGCCTGTGTTTAGTGTTCCTGTGTTTTTATATTTTTAAGAATTTACTTTTGATGGAATCTTATAGGTGAATAAATTTGTATAGAGAAATGAAATTGTATAATGTCATTAAAATATTTGTATATTTTATAAATTTCATGTCTTCTTCTTGTTGAGTGTACTTTTTCACTATTTTAGAAGATTAAAAGCTTAACAGTAGCTTTAGCCAATCTTCGCCATCGTAGGCAATAATGTATTCTATTATTACCTGAATAAAGACATGTTAAATAGAATTGAATTGAATTATTAAAAATCAAAAAAAAACTTAAAAAGTGGCAAACGGAAATCTCTGAAAAAAACTTTTAAAATTTTACTTATGCCACTAGGAGGCATAATTAATATGCTCAAGAAAAATTTTCTTTTTAGAAAAACATAGTTGTTACACAAACATGGGTGCGTTTCTGACCAAAGAAGCAGAAAAAATAAGGATGATACATACCGACACCTGTTTCTGCTTTTTTGGCATTCTCAACGCAAGGAACCCCGAAAGGCAAGGAACAACAAAAATAGGAAAAAAAAAGATCATTAAATAGAAGCGAACAACCAATTTGTCTAAGGAGTTCTAACGCCTCCAAATTTGAAGGAAAATTACAGCCTCTCCATTAAGGAAAATTAGGCTAAATTTATGATACAAGTGCAACAGAAGAATCCATTTGAGTATAGGAACCCATGTCCGGAAATGCGTCATTACGCCACTACGGCCCTAAGACGCGTTAAAATTTATAAAAAAAACATTAATTACCTAAATAGGATCTGCTGCATTTATTTTTAGCTTTTGTACATGACACCATAACAACAATTGTTTAAAATCAACAGTTATCAATGTCAATTCTCAATGTCATGTTTAAAGATTTTATAGCTTACAATTTTTAAATATTTATTGCTAATAGAAAACTTTACCAATCAAGAATTAGCGGATATGCATTTGGCATATGGAGCAACAAACTGCAATGCACGAGCAGCATTGCGGTTGTATCATGAACGTTATCCCGAACGACAGCATCCTGGATACAAAAAGTTTATTGCGGTTCATCGGCGGCTCGCTGAGACAGGCATGTTTAAGACCAAGATGCATGATACTGGTGTTGCTCGAACCGTAAGAACGGTCGAATTTGTTGAAGAGGTGCTTGAGCGAGTTGCCGATGAACCATCAAATAGCACACGTGACGTCGCTAAGAATATGAATACGAGTAATGCTTCTGTCTGGCGGGTATTACACGAGCAACAACTCCATCCTTACCACTTCCAAAAAGTTCAGGGTATGACTGCAGCCGATTGTCATCTTAGAGTTCAATTTTGTCGATGGCTTCTGGATCACATCATTGCACAACCGAATTTTTTACGGTATGTTTTGTGGACCCATACAGCCTCTTTTACAAGAGACGGTATTTTTAATAGTAGGAATAGCCATGTTTGGGACGAAGAAAATCCTTATGCAATTTTTCCAAGAAAACATTGGAATCGTTGGTCTGTCAACGTATGGGCAGGCATTGTTGATGATTATTTAAGTGGGCTATACCTTCTACCGGAGCCGGACCTATTTATCTGCGTTTCTTGGAGGAAGTTGTCCCAAAACTCCTTGAAAATGTTCCACTAAACGTTAGACAGCAAATGTGGTTTCAGCATGATCGAGCGCCGGCTCACTTTCCTGTTCAAGTACGCGAGTATTTGGCTCAGCGGTTTGGGCACCGTTGGATTGCCAGAGGTGGAGCAGTTTCTTGGCCTCCTAGGTCACCCGATTTAACGTCGCTCGATTTTTTTTGTGGGGACATGTAAAGTCTTTAGTCTACGAAACTCCAGTAGAATCAGAGCTAGACTTAATTGGACGAATAACAGCAGCATTTGAAATCATTCAAAACGAGGATCAAATTTTTAGTGTAGTCCGCCGAAATCATGTGCTGCGTTTAAATCGGTGTATTGAGGTTGGAGGAAGACATTTTGAACAATTGATGTAATGGTATCATATACAAAAGGTAAAAATAAATGCATCAGATCCTATTTAGGTAATTAATATTTTTTCTAAATTTAAACGCGTCTTAGGGCCGTAGTCGCGTAGTGACAGATTTTCGGACATGGGTTCCTATACTCAAATGGATTCTACTGTTGCACTAAACAACCCCTAGAAGTCTGATCCCATAGTTCTGAAACACCCTGTATAAAGCTAGAATGGAGACTTAATATGTTTACACTTTTCATAAGTAATAAAGTAGCTTAACTTTTAACTTGTATTAATTTTTTAACTACAGTGATGATTAATTTTTGCTGGTTTATTTTCGTTAACTTTTTTTAAACCTTTTTGAAAGCTAAAGAGTAAACCAAACCTTGTAAGAAAAAAGATGTAGGAGATATAAAATATATATACTAAAAATAAAAACAGAAAACACGTTAAATATTTTTATGGAAAGCATATATAAAGTTTGTTAAACATAAATTTTTTTAAAAAAACAGTTTCCGATATGATTGATAGAATACACTGTACGAGAAGTAGGATTGCGCAAGTTGAAATTGACAGTACTATTATAAGATAGAAAGAAAGAGCTGTATTTTACCAATTAGAGGTCAATTTCAATATTTCTGTTTTTTTATGTTTAACAGTTTTATATGCTTCTCTTTAATAATAATAATAAACGTGGTTTCTGGTTTTTTGTACTTAGTTTGGCCATTTGACCTTTAATCATACTTCAAATCTTATATGGTTTGTACTATATCGCTTTAAGCCTAATTAAAATTAAAAGAAAAAGACCATAAATTAAAAGCAAAAATAGAAATTTATTATGACTGTAAAATTAAGAAAATTATAAAAAATTGAAAAAAAAGATAAAAGACTAGATATTAAAAATGCAAAAATTTTTTAGTTATCCATGGCCCGCTTTATTTCTGATTTTTTACTAATAGTTGCTTGTTTCTACAATTGACAAGTATTTCTTTTAAATTAAATAAATCCGAAACTAATAAAAATATCGAACTGAATCTTCTTTGCTTTTATTGCTAATTTATTATACTTTTTAACAATATACGTTTATCTCTAGACTCTTTTGCCCTAATTTAGCATTTTATAGAAAAAAAAATTACACCAAAAAATTTGGAAGATTTGTAATAGTTATAATAATAATTACGCCTCCTGGTGGTAGAGTTATGAATTAAAAAATGATTCCCGTAATGTTTTTTTGCCACTCTTATTAACCAATTTTGTTTCCAAAGCTCCTGGATTATTTATTGCCGATATACAATGTCTTGCCATTTTTAATGAAATATATTTTTATACAGGATTTATCATATAGCAATAGCTAATATTAACTTTGTTAATTAAATTAAAGCAATTTATATATTCATCTATTTCTAAATTATTGTTAAGATTTTCAATGTATTACATGTTCTAAGAACGAAGGCTAAATATCCGTAATTACCCATATCATATTTGTTCTGAATTTTCATTAGTTTTGACATAGAATCCAAAGTTAGACTTGAATTTACTTTAGTCCAGGTATTTAGGTCTCACCTGAGCGACTACTTGCAGACTAAAGGACTGACTGAAGAATTATTTTTGTAGATTTTTTATTCAATCTTAGGGTCTCAACCATCATACATTAATATAAGGATTATAAATATTCGCCATTAGAAATAATTTATTTTGGATACCTTAAACAATGTTAAAACATCTGTTTTTTTACCTGTCACAACTAGGTTGACACCTGGTGTTTATAATATTTGTCAAGTAAATGCAGATTTTTCACAGGTGATCAAAATAAATTGTATGTGGTGTTGACTATACCTATGTGATAAAACTTTTTTATCTCAATTTCATAGGTGCAAAATGGTGGGATGGAAAAGGAGATAAAGGCAAAAAGAAGCCAAAGTTTTTAAGAATTAAAACTACAGGCGGTTCAACCCTTAAAGACATAAAACTCCTAAATTGCCCTCATCAATGCGTCTCTATCAATAGTGCTAGTGATACGACTATTGATAACTTTTATTTGGAACTTTCTGCAGGAGATACTGTAAGGATATTTGCGTTGTTGAAGAAAAATAGTATTATCTAGAAAAATATTTCTTTTTGTTTAATAATAATTTTTAAATGAGTTTCTTTAAATTTTTATTTAATTGAAGGCAGGTGGACACAACACTGACGGATTTGATATCTCTAGTTCAACTGGTATCACAATTGAAAACTCCATAGTGAAGAATCAAGATGACTGTGTTGCTGTTAATCAAGGATCCAATATGATTTTTAAAAACTTGACTTGTAGTGGTGGGCATGGTCTTAGTTTATCCGTCGGTCAAAGTTCAGAAAATGGCTCCCCAAATACTGTCTCTAATATAACTTTCAGCGACTGTACTGTTATGAAGTCTGATAACGGAATTCATATAAAGACTCATTCTGATGCAGGAACTGGAGCTGTTAAGGATGTTACTTACAAGAATATTAAGCTTTCTGGTAAGTTAAAGAATATGTTTTTTTTTTCGTTTATTTAGCAATACAATTTTAGGCATTAAGAAATACGGAATCAATATTCAGGAAGATTACGAGAATGGAAGTTCTAGTGGAACTCCAAAAGGAAATATTCCAATCACTAATTTGGTTCTAAATTCAATTACTGGAAGTATGACTGGTGACTCAAATAGTATGGCTGTGTATATTCTCTGTGGAACTGGTGGTTGTTCTAACTGGCAGTGGTCCAGCATATCTATTTCTAGTGCCGCTAAAACAAATAAATGCAACTATACTCCAACCGGTTTTACATGTTAATTTTGGCTATTTGTAATTACCTACAAACAAATAAAGTAAAGCCTAATATTTTCTTGTATTATTTTTTAAATGTTTCTTTTTATTAAAAACTAAGCAGCACTTAAATAACTGCTTAAATAGTTAGTATTGCATTAACTTATAATTTTGTGTAATATTGGGAACTCGTCGGAGCAATTTTCTGTAAAAATCGGAATATTTTGACATTTTTGCTTTAGTTGGTCATGAAAGGTCATGATGAAACAATGCTATGCTATTGATGTTTGACAGTGACATTTAGTTGATTAATAGTAAATATTTTGGGTGTTTTTTTAAAATAGTGACCTAAAAATTCATTAAAATGGAAAGAAATAGTTATTCAAATGAAGTTTTGATGAATCTATTTATTATTCATGGAAAATGTGACAAAATTGTAGCAAGAACATGCAGAAAGTTCAAAGAAATGTACCCAAATGTACAAAAAATGGATAAAAGAAAATTTGTGTGAATACAAAATAACTTTATACAATTTGGTTCACAACTTAAAAATGATACAAGATTATAAGTAATTTACAATAAATTTTCAAAATGATTGCCATTGACTTCTAAGCAATTCAAAATCCTGCGTTGTACAGCATGTGTTGTCGCTGCTTGTATTTCAGAAGGATCTAGTTGACCAATGCAATTGATAACACGTTGACGTAGTTCCTGTTTACTGTTTACCGGTGTCTTCTATACCATTTGCTTCAAATTACCCCAAAAGTATAAATCAAGTGGTGTAAGATCAGGTGATCTCGCAGGCCAGTCCCATGGTCCCAAACGCCTAAACCAGCGGTCATCGGATTTCTCAAATAACTCACGTGTCACCTCCTCAGTGCAATGAGCAGGTGCCCCATCCAATTGGAACCAGCAAGTGCGATAATCTTCAAGCGTTAAATTTTCCAGAAAATCTACTACTGAGCGCAAAATCTGAATGTATTGATGGGAGTTTAATGACCCGTCGTAAATATAAAAAAGCTATTTGATTGTCTTTTAGTAAACAAAAAACATTAAAACAAAATTTTTCTTGAAACCCCATTTCCTTAACCGCGTGTGGATTTTGATTAGCCCAAAAATGTTGATTTCTTCTATTAAAAATACCTTCTCTAGAAAACCACTAAAGATAGGTATAGGAATACCTTATACAAAACCAATCATAAAGTGATAGCGGATCGGAAAATAAAAAAATATACAGGGTATTCCATTTAAAATAACAAAGTTGCTACTAAACGTCTAAGGTACCATCAACCATCAATCACCCTGTATACAGCTAGGTCGATACAGCTTTTCTTTTTCAGATAACAGCAAAATTATGTTCGACGTACTCAATACTACCATTTTTTTTTGTTAAAAGAGATAAACCTTGCTAGCTGCACATACGCATCTTAATAATTAGTTGGCAAAGTACCTTCCTTGGTTAGGACACAAATTTCCAACAAAAGCATGTGACGATAAAGAGTGAATTAACATGAAATATATTGTAAAGGATAATAACTTAATCGCAATGCTAGGTATCAAACTTAAAATCTAAAAAAAAAGCCTGTTAGTGGTATTAGACCTAAATATAACAGGGTATAAAATAAAGAATGGAGGACTCATAAAAAAATAGTTAAATTAACTTCTTTTTAATTTACAAAACTTCTTTATTTATATATTGGTCTGAAAGAAAACAATTTAATTTTTAATTATTTTTAAAATTAAATAATTAGTTTATATAATAAATTGGTATTAAAAAAAATTCAGAATAATAATAAAAAACGAATT
This sequence comes from Anthonomus grandis grandis, assembly GCF_022605725.1. Classification (NCBI taxonomy): domain Eukaryota; kingdom Metazoa; phylum Arthropoda; class Insecta; order Coleoptera; family Curculionidae; genus Anthonomus; species Anthonomus grandis. Next base: position 13,557,254 of record NC_065552.1, on the reverse strand, counting down.
AAAAAAATATAAAATCAATAGTCTGTTGTAAGTAGCATTAAAATGCCTGTTTGCGTACTTAATAAGGTGGATGTTTTTTTACGATACAATTGACCATAAATTCTAGAGGCTAAAAGAGTATTTTTGTTAATAGTATACAGGGTGATTTTCAACCTATGCGCATAAACTTGGGAAATGGTAGATGAAGATCAATAATGAGTAATAATGAGAAAAAAATGTAGTAAAATATTTTTGGTTTCCGAAAAAAAGTTAAACAAATATCGCCAGAACGTATTTCAGACGAACTTATTTTGTTTAATAATAACTGATAGTAAACAAGTCATAATGTTTGGAATTTGTTGTTTGGAATCTTTAGCAGTACTTAGTTTGTTTGTGGCTGTGATCGTTTTCGATCGCTATTTTCACACGAACAAAATAATAGCTTCAAATGTAATGGCGCAGATTTTTACAAACGAAGAACTTGTCGACATGGTTTTGGTTTACGGAGAAACGCATCAGAATGCAGTGGCAGCAGCTGATCTGTATGCCCAAAGATTTCCCCGAAGATATTACCCGAGACGTGGGGCTTTCTTACGTGTTATTCAGCGGAGTAGAGAAACTGGCAATTTGCGGCCGCGGCCTGAACAAGATGGAGGAGCTATTAGACCTAGGCACATTCTAAATCTGGAGGAGGATATTTTAGAAGTTATCGAAGAATAACCTGGACTAAGCACTAGGACAATTGCAGCGCGATTTGGAATATCGCAATCTACAAGTTGGCAAATTTTAGGGCACGAGTTGCTGCACCCGTTTCATGTGCAGAGGGTACAAGCCCTATTTCCAAGAGATTTGCCGCTTCGAGTACACTTTTGTGAGTGGTTGTTACATTACCAGCAGTTAAGCCCAAACTTTACCATGAACATTTTAGTTACAGATGAGGCAAATTTTACGCGCAATGGAATTTTCAACTTTCATAACACTCATTACTGGGCTTTGGAAAATTCGCATATTACATGGAGAACATACTTTCAACAACGTTTTTCTGTAAATGTATGGGCTGGAATTCTGAACTGGATGCTTATCGGACCTTTTATTCTGGAAAATCGTTTGACTGGTGCTCGGTGTTTAGAATTTTTGCGCAACAATTTACTAGTGCTCCTTGAAAATGTGAATCTCAACGTTAGGCAGAACATGTGGTTTCTTCATGATGGTGCTCCACCACATTTTTGACGACCAGTACGACAACATTTAGATCGTGTGTTTCCCGGACGATGGGTAGGCCGTGATGGTCCAGTTGGGTGGCCCCCTCGCTCGCCTGACCTTAATCCATTAGACTTTTATTTGTGGGGTCATATGAATACAATTGTGTATGTAAACGAAGTTCATACTAAGCAAGAGCTACGACATCACATAAACGCTGCCAGTGACACAATTCGCCTACAGCCTGGTTTGGCCCATGCATGTACGTCTTCATGGATTCGGCGAGGTCAAGTCCGTATCGAAAATAAAGGAAACAACTTCGAACAGTTGCTTTAAATTAGTTTAAATTAAACACGATAAAAAGTTGTATAACATGTTTTTTATTTAAAAAAATATGGAGATCTCCAAAACTAAAAATATTTTACTACATTTTTTTTCATTATTACTCATTATTACTCATCAGCTATAATTTCCCAAGTTTATGCGCATAGGTTTAAAATCATCCTGTATAATATCAATACGTTCCTTACGTAAAAAATTCATTACGAATAATTAAAACTAAAAACGTTAACTAATTTAATAAATATTTATAATGGATCGACTAATTAGAATCAGAAAAATTACTATCAAAACGATTGACAATGATAGTCTTTGGTAATTAATAGCACAATAACAATGTTTCATTTTGCCAATCAATCTCGATAAAATTCTCACACGTTTTTTATGCCTGCCTTACATAAAACTCAAGATATCTTAAAAATTAACGGTTTAGATATAGAACACAACAAAAAAAAAAGAGGTAATTCACAGATATATTAAATAACATAAAAATATAACGGGGCATTTAAAAATTTTAAGAATTTCGTATTTAATTAATTCAAAATGGTACAAATTTCGTAAGTCTTGGTTGAATCTGTAGTTAGTTATAGTTTTTTAGACGAACCCTCTAAAAGCACAAAAAAAAGCACAAAAAAAATTACCTGGCAACGCCGCATGCAAATTTATTTTTTTTTTATGAAAGTAATGCTCTCTTCATGTCTAATCATTTTATGAAATATTATAAATTGCGTTTTATAAAAAAAATACATATCTTATAATAACTTTTTTATGATCCACCCTGTATAAGGAAAAGTATTTTTAGTTTCGTAGATTTATGGTAACCCTACAACTTTCCTATAAACTTCTTTTAATTGCTCTTTGATTGCAGTCCTAACATTGAAAAATTCAACTGAGCTTTATATTCTTAATTGCTATTGACAAAGTGGAACATTTTTATCAAATATTTTTAGCAATTTATCGTTAAAGCACTCGACAGCTACTAACACTAGTAAGTATACGTCACCGATATTACATAGGAACTTTCAGTTAGTTCTCAGTATCTAATCGTAAAGATAAGGAAAATTATACATTTTTTAAATTATAATTATGATTATGATTTTCAATGCTGTACCTTGAAAGGCATATTTTTCTGAAAACATATTTATATCAATTGATAAGGCAGGATAATAGCAATCCGAAAATATTTACTACCGAAAATTTTTTGATGCAGTTATACATAAATGGCTTATCAATGTACTTAAATTATAGAAAATAGATAACCACATATTTTCTTTTTAGAATTCACTATAGCATCTTAGAGAACATCAGTAAAATTTCAGGTGCCTTACGGTAACTGGAATGGAACTAATATGATTCCTATTCATAGGGGTATATTCCAGAAAATTCATTAAGTCTACTTTGGTTCTGTATTGCTATGAACCCACTCTCCAGACCTCAATTCAACTAGGTATGGATTTGGCCTAAAAAAGAATATTAGACCATCTACTATATAGATGAATTAAAAATTCTTGCGGCAATACGAAATCAAAGAACAGAATAAATGGTTAAGATAATGGAAAAATTATCTGATGATATAGAATTGACCTTTGGACTGGATAAGTGCCGAACTTTGAACATTATTAAATGTAAACTACAATCTTGTGACTTTCAGATAGATAATGGTCAGATAATTAATGCTATAGACAAAGAAGGATTCCACAAATATCTAGGAATGAAGTAAGCCCAAAGAATGGACCATAAAACTATAAAGAATGAGCTGACTACTCAGTTCACTACAAGAATGCGACGACTCCTTAAAACAAGTGTTAATAACAGACATTTATTTAAAGCTATTAATACATATGGAGTCATTTCACTGACTTACTCTTTTGATATTATAAGATGGACAAAAACTGATATCGAAAACTTGCAAACAAGGGCTACAATACTTTTAACGAAAGAGCCAATAAGCATAACCCGCTTAGTTCCGTAGAACAAACTACGCTACCTCGACATATGGGAGGAAGAGAAATGGCCGACATAGGGAAGCAACTGCCAGCAAATTATTGACTTGCGATTCTTTTTCTTAAGAAAGGCTAAAACATCAGACATTCGTCTGCTGCATATGAAGCAGACGACTCAACACCATTAAAATTCTAGGACCATGAGTAGCCTATATACTGAGCAAAAAAAAATGCAAGCTTGGATAAGATAATCACAACATGGAAGGCATGTTCACGAAGTTGAACAAGATTATGTCAACATAGCAGCGTCGAACTAATGATTGACTTCGAGACAGATTCTCCACGAAACTGAAGGGTTTCTTGTGCCTACCCAAGATCGAGTAATACAAACAAGAAATTATTTAAAGTTTGTCGTAGGTGACCTGACGGTATAAGTTGACAGATGTGACTGAATGTGAGACAACGGAGTCTATTCAGCGGTCCATTCGGTAGCTGTCAAAGTCTTGTACTACCGGAATATAAAGAATACCATGATCTAACTGTAAATAGACTACATTAGGTACATCCAAGGTACCTTATTATAACTATAAGCCAGAACCAGTACTTAAAAATGAGAAATACATATTTTATTGGGATCGCACTGTACTTACAGACCAACAAGTAAGTAACAACAGGCCTGACCATTTAACACTAATTAGTAAATTTTCTAGGAATACAACCCTTATTGATGTAGCAATTACTGATGAAAAGATTGTTAAGCACAGGAGTCTAAAACACCAGATAAGACAATGGGAAATGAGATATGTGCGGACAATCCAAGTTATTATGTCCACAACAGGAGTAATACCAAAGAGCCAGATCGAAAAACATCAAACTGTTTAACCTTAGGGAAAGCATCTATAAGCTAATGCAGAAGTCGATGCTATTATCCACATCTCGAACCGTCAGAAAGTTCATTGGAAACGTAGATAACGTTAACTAGTTTAACAAATATATCATGTAATTTAAGACTATGCAAAATATCCAATAACATGGAAAGGACTATATCAGAGCTTCATCCTTCTGATATCTAAGATACGTGAATTATTCCCCCCTCTCCCAGAGGGAAAGTGCGATTTCCGTTTGGCATGTGGCATGGCATTTAATATAATAATAATAATAAACTTTATTCATGTAAAAGTAGATATAATATAAAAATATAGTATATAATATAAATATATAAAATGCAAGAGTGCAGCTGATCATAATTAGTTCAGTTGATTTATACACTTATCCTTTAAAACAAATAGATAACATACGTAGAATATAAATAAATAGATAACATACATTATCTTAATAAAATTTAAAAAATTCTTAAACTGTAACAAACTTATATAAAAAATGAAAACTAAAATAACAAATAAATCTTTATAATCTTTTATAAAGCAAGATGATGTATGGGCACAAGATAAGACTATAATCCGAATTATCGATTAAATGAAGAAGATTGGGGCAATGACGAGACATAATTTTTAATATCTTTAGAGAAAGCTAAACTAGAGCAGACTTAAAGGGCAAAGGGTAGACTATTAAAGACTTTATCCAGGTCATCAGTAAAATATTTCTATTATCTAAAGATTTTACGAATTGATGACCACATAATAATTCAATTGAATCGCAGATTAGGTGTATTATATAATACATATCTGTGAATGAGACTGTATCCACAGTGGATACCAATGATTATGAAATACATATTCTCATTGGTATCCACAGCAGTTATTTTGGCTTTTTGTTTGTTTTCGTGTCTTTGTTTATATATAAAATATTGGCTGTTAATTTGTTTACGAGTTGTTTTTTTTTTATAAGAATTATAAGATCTTGACAAAAATGTGTATGTCTTCTTGGTATTAATTAAATTAAAGTAGTATGTAACCTTTTTCTTAATTAAGGCGTATAATACTCATGCGAATGATCAGACTTTTGAAGTTAGATGCTACTTCCGGTGTCACAGGTAGTAATAAGTTATTTTAATTTAGTTTTATTAATATTTGCAACCTTTTAGAAAAGAAGAATCAATTTATAGTTTTAAATATAGTTTTGTATTAATTAAAAAAAATACCGAGCTTATTGATAATTTTATCTTCGAATAATATCAACTAAGGACCAGTAAGCTCATTTTAAGGTTCTAAGGCAATATTTATGTATTTTTTTATTTTTTTTTTATTTAATGGAAGATCGTCCTTCATAAACACTTTTTGAGATTATGTAATAACCGGTCTGATTAAAATAGTAAGTATTCATATAAGCAATTTAAAAATTTTTACAATCGTAATGGCATATTTTGTTTTATATTTTCGATTCTAACAATTTCCGAAGCCAAATATAAAATTGTATAACAACATAACGAATTAACTAAACTTAATGCACATGTTTCGAAATAATATCTTTTATCGAAGAAATATCTTTTATAAATGTCCGGCATAACTTTCGACCACTAAGTATCGTATGAAAATGATAATGTAAAGTTCTTATTGACACATTTTGGGTCAGTTTTGATTCAATAGTGCAGTTTGTATTGTGTAGAAAGCCAATATAAAAGACATCAGATTCAAATTATCTTTTTATAAAAAAAGGTATAAACTACCTAAAAAATTTTCTGAATCAATAAATTACTTGTGCTTATATTAATGCTTAATATCTTATGCTCAGTTAATGACAGCTATGCTGAACTTCGCCGAGTTAAAAATAAAGGCCTATTATTATTATTATTATTATTATTACTTGTAAAATCTAAAATTACAGAAACCTTAATATAACACGATATTTCTGAAACCTATTGACATTTTTAAAAATAAAAAAGAAAAAACAGTCGGTTCATATATATATATATATATATATATATATATATATATATATATATATATATATATATATATATATAGTAGTATATACTACATACTACTTTAATTTAATTAATACCAAGAAGACATACACATTTTTGTCAAGATCTTATAATTCTTATTAAAAAAAAACAACTCGTAAACAAATTAACAGCCAATATTTTATATATAAACAAAGACACGAAAACAAACAAAAAGCCAAAATAACTGCTGTGGATACCAATGAGAATATGTATTTCATAATCATTGGTATCCACTGTGGATACAGTCTCATTCACAGATATGTATTATATAATACACCTAATCTGCGATTCAATTGAATTATTATGTGGTCATCAATTCGTAAAATCTTTAGATAATAGAAATATTTTACTGATGACCTGGATAAAGTCTTTAATAGTCTACCCTTTGCCCTTTAAGTCTGCTCTAGTTTAGCTTTCTCTAAAGATATTAAAAATTATGTCTCGTCATTGCCCCAATCTTCTTCATTTAATCGATAATTCGGATTATAGTCTTATCTTGTGCCCATACATCATCTTGCTTTATAAAAGATTATAAAGATTTATTTGTTATTTTAGTTTTCATTTTTTATATAAGTTTGTTACAGTTTAAGAATTTTTTAAATTTTATTAAGATAATGTATGTTATCTATTTATTTATATTCTACGTATGTTATCTATTTGTTTTAAAGGATAAGTGTATAAATCAACTGAACTAATTATGATCAGCTGCACTCTTGCATTTTATATATTTATATTATATACTATATTTTTATATTATATCTACTTTTACATGAATAAAGTTTATTATTATTATTATATTAAATGCCATGCCACATGCCAAACGGAAATCGCACTTTCCCTCTGGGAGAGGGGGGAATAATTCACGTATCTTAGATATCAGAAGGATGAAGCTCTGATATAGTCCTTTCCATGTTATTGGATATTTTGCATAGTCTTAAATTACATGATATATTTGTTAAACTAGTTAACGTTATCTACGTTTCCAATGAACTTTCTGACGGTTCGAGATGTGGATAATAGCATCGACTTCTGCATTAGCTTATAGATGCTTTCCCTAAGGTTAAACAGTTTGATGTTTTTCGATCTGGCTCTTTGGTATTACTCCTGTTGTGGACATAATAACTTGGATTGTCCGCACATATCTCATTTCCCATTGTCTTATCTGGTGTTTTAGACTCCTGTGCTTAACAATCTTTTCATCAGTAATTGCTACATCAATAAGGGTTGTATTCCTAGAAAATTTACTAATTAGTGTTAAATGGTCAGGCCTGTTGTTACTTACTTGTTGGTCTGTAAGTACAGTGCGATCCCAATAAAATATGTATTTCTCATTTTTAAGTACTGGTTCTGGCTTATAGTTATAATAAGGTACCTTGGATGTACCTAATGTAGTCTATTTACAGTTAGATCATGGTATTCTTTATATTCCGGTAGTACAAGACTTTGACAGCTACCGAATGGACCGCTGAATAGACTCCGTTGTCTCACATTCAGTCACATCTGTCAACTTATACCGTCAGGTCACCTACGACAAACTTTAAATAATTTCTTGTTTGTATTAACTTTCGACCACTAAGTATCGTATGAAAATGATAATGTAAAGTTCTTATTGACACATTTTGGGTCAGTTTTGATTCAATAGTGCAGTTTGTATTGTGTAGAAAGCCAATATAAAAGACATCAGATTCAAATTATCTTTTTATAAAAAAAGGTATAAACTACCTAAAAAATTTTCTGAATCAATAAATTACTTGTGCTTATATTAATGCTTAATATCTTATGCTCAGTTAATGACAGCTATGCTGAACTTCGCCGAGTTAAAAATAAAGGCCTATTATTATTATTATTATTATTATTATTATTATTATTACTTGTAAAATCTAAAATTACAGAAACCTTAATATAACACGATATTTCTGAAACCTATTGACATTTTTAAAAATAAAAAAGAAAAAACAGTCGGTTCACTCGTATCTAAATTTTCTTGCCTCACTCCACTCTGTTTTTTATGTCTTAATCTTTTATTATTACAATGTTGAAATTGATAAAGTAAATAAAAGTTATTGTGAAAATAAATGTTTTGGCAAATATATATATATATATATATATATATATATATATATATTAGTATATATATATATATAGTATATTTAGTTTCGTTTAAATTCTTATGTATACAATTTTGTAATTGCACTACCATTCACTTTTGAATTTTTTTTGGCAAAAAGCATCTAAAAAAAGATGCGGGTATAAACTTCTTTTAAAGATCAGCAAATGCTTTTAAGTAGTTACAAGACTTCGACCAACTTACATAACTAACTAATTAATTCCAAAAGACCCTAGTTAGAGTTACTACCGCCACACTGTTATATATTATGTAGAAGGCAGCCCTGCGAAAGGATTACGGTGGCCGTCCTGAAGTGGATATACTTGTTTGACTAATGCAGACATACAAGTTCGATAAGTTTCAGGAAACCTGGCTGCCTGGAAGACTTTGCTATTAGCCAGACTTATTGATTTAAGTAGGTTTCCGTAGGGATTTAAATTTTAAAGAGATTTGCACTAATTTTGCTCAGGACAACCACTGAATATGTATCTTTGTATCACTTTTAAATGCTTGAATATCAAGTTTGACATATATGACATGTAAATGAAGAATCCCCAAAAAAAAGGAGGAAGATGAGTGTACCTCGCTAGCTAGTTCTGTTTCTTCGGATTTCTTGCTATATTTTTTGTATAATTAGGTTAGTATAATATAATTTTGTACGTTAAAATAAGCGTTTTTGTTGTTTTTTTTTATTATATAACATTTAATAACTCCATTATTAAATGTCATAAAATAAAGTATTTATAAAACCCGACACTCTCTATTATTTTCCAAAAATTATATGGTGAATCAAGCAAATATGATACAATAAAATCCTTCATAAAAATCAAGCGGAATCTTTACCCAAATTAGTAAAGCGCTGTGGTATATTGGCACAAGCAAACTCCATTAAGTTCTTTTAGGACAAATACCGCGTAATTCTGGATATCTACGTAAATACGATTAATTAAGTTACCTCGGCAGTATTTACAATAATACCATAAATAGAAGAATCGTCAAACTTGACTGGAGTCGTAAAATACTGCATACTGTTACCGCAGACTTACCTAAGCACTGAACCTAGATCCACATATATACGTAATCACGGATCCATTATAACCACATGACGTCAACCAATAAAATTGGTGAATAGGATATATGATATAAATATATATATTAGTAATGTTCTTTACAGATATGACTTTATGGATTTTTATTGATTTTAACTAGATATAAATATGGTTATAAAGGTTTTTTAGTAATTAATAGCTAGTGCAAAAATATTAATAGCCCGAATCTGTTACACAGCAGCAATATGATTTACTGTAATTTTTTACATCTGTAATCATAATGATAAAAATCATAATGTTATCAATAAAAATAAAAAATTACTTATTTATTTGTTTACTTATCAAAACTAACAAACATGTAAATAAAGAAATATACCTTATCTACATTACAATATAAATTTCTAAATAATATAATTAAAATTTAGAAAAAAATATAAAAAATAAACATATCAGTATAATATAAATCTATGCAAGTGCCAAATATCATAAATACATAATACAAATATAGTTTTAAAACTTAGCTTTCAGGTCTTGCTTTAATCTAGAAGTAGGTATAGTTAAATAAGTCAATATCAATACTGCACTGCATCACACTGCATAATTCTGCTGACAGACACAACCTCCCTATATCAGGTTCTGTGGAATGAAACCTTAAAGGTTCTTCTTAGCCTTAGGTTACGTGGAGGTACATAGATGTTATATTTTTAAACGAATTTGGGATAGTTAACAACCAAGCAGAATTCTGTGTGATATAACAATATCTGCATTAAGCCATATGTGCTCAAGAGTTCGCAAGTTTAGGTTTCTTTCAATTTTAGCATAATTATTATTCTCATAAGAAATGCCCATCTTAAAAGCAACACAACGAAAAAACTAGTCATTAATAAATAAGTTGAAAAATATTAGTGCAAGGTTTGATCTTAGATATATGCTTGGTTACTCTGGTAACCTGTGTTCTAACATACAAATAAAATTTTACCTACTCCAACATTGTCCCATGCACATCATACGCTGCTAGTTTTACTATAAGCCCATGGTTCACCTTGTCAAAGGCCTTGGAAAAGTCGGTGTATACTGAGTCCACAGCGGACCTCTCCCCCAAGGCTCCGCCAATATAGTCATGGTATCCCAACAGGTTACTTGAGACAGAATAATTTTCGCAAGACCCATGTTGAATCTGATCTATAACATTTTTTATCATATCTTTCAATTAATCTTAAATTTAGAAAATAATAACTCAAATAATTTTGTGATAAGGTAAAAAATAAAAATAATCAAACATACTGGCCGAAAATTCGCAGCCAAATCTCTATCATCTGACTTTTTATATACAGGATATCCCGAAAATAATGGGGCATAGAACAATAGTAAATTCCTTACGTTAAAATAATGTGATTGAGGTCAACTATTTGTCTAGTTACCTTATTCAAACTTTAATAGTAACTGAAATAGAGGGTGTCAAAGTATTATTTGATTAATCGTTTTCTCATAAGTTCTGAACCAATTGACATACTGACATGAAATTTAAAACATACGAGTCTTTTAAAAAAATAAATAATATTTCGTATACAGTTTTCGGTAGATGGCGCTCGTTGCGTTAGTTTTTACTTTTTTAGAACCCCTAACTTTTTGTCAGCCCCGTATATCGGTTTAAGAAGTATCAAAATAGTTTCTTTTTTAATTTTACATAAAAAATGTATACCTTATTAAAGTCGCTAGTAGCAACCATTTTCCACGTAATCACCATTTTTCAAAAAAAATTTTAAAATAATATTTATTTACTACTTTATTAATTAAGAGATGCAGCTAAACGTCCAGAAAAATGAGAATAATATAAATCATTAAAAAACTTAACAACAGCTTCAATAAGAATGGAACGCAAAGCTTATTATAAGCAAAAATTTAAAAATTGCAGTACTCGAGAAAAATGAGAGGAACTTAATAAACTAACTTCGTTTAAGAAAAAAGATATTTCGGTGCAGTTTAATGATGTTGATCAATTTAACAATTTTTTTATAAACTCTACTATCTCAAATCAGCCTTTAGTTCAGGAATTTTTAAATTTTTAGTCAACCAATAAAAAAAGTCACATAGATTTCTCTTCGCAGTTCAGAGCAGTGGAAAATTATGAGGTATTTAACTTAATTAAAAAAATAAAAAGTAAAGCCTTTGGATCAGACGGTCTTAACATAACTCTTCTTGAGCTTTGCTGTCCTCATATTTGCGAATATATTATACACATAATAAATAAATGCTTAGAAACTATTTTTCCAATTGTTGGAAGGAAGCCATTGTCTTACCCCTTCTAAAAATAAGTAATCCTACTGACTATACACATTTTCGATCCATTAGTGTGCCACCAACTATGTTTAAAATATTAGAACACGTATTAGATGTACAAATAAGGAACCATATTAATAGATATTCAATATTATCCTATGTCCTATTGATGCCCGAGATAATAATAAAGTCACTGCTCTGGTATTGCTAGATTTTACTAAAGCTTTCGATTTTTAAAACATCAAATATTGGTAGCCTTACTGCACTACATAGGATGCTCAAATCATGCTATAGCTTTAATAAAGTCATTTTTAAGTAATAGGTCTCAAATGGTAAAAATTGATGCAACCTTTTCAAGTCGTCTTTCAGTTCTTAATAGGGTGCCCCAAGGTAGTATATTGGGGCCACTACTATTTAGTATTCATACAACATGTTTTCCTCAATAGATATCTTGAATAGTGTAAGTATCACTTGTTTGTATCACTCCTTTGCACCTTCTGAATATTTAACTCCTTTGAACTATATAAATGCTGATCTTGATGCACTTGTTAAAGTCTTTAGTAAATATGTTAAAATTAAATCCTAAACAATGTGTAGTTATTCTCTTTGGAAGTAAAGTTCAAATAAGAACTATTTATAAAGAATTTTCTTTGTTTGTTGGACATCAAAAACTTCAAGTAGTTGAGAGCACCAAGAGCTTGGGTTTAACACTCGATTCACAGCTAAAGTTTAGTGGACACATATCAAACAACCTTAAACCGTCGTATTGTGCTCTAAAAACCATGTACCCTCATCGACATTACTTAGATTTGAATATTAAACGTGAGCTATGGGACTCTCTTGTGTTGTCAAATTTTAATCATTGTGATGTGGTTTATGGACCTTGTCTAGATGGTCAAGATTCCTATAGAGTATAAACTTGTATTCGTTTTATTTATGGTATTAATAGGCGAGGTAATGTCGTACATAAGCTTAATGATCTTAAGTAATTTAATATGTTGATTATATGTTGACTATAGACGTAAGCTACATTCCAGTGTACTATTTTATAAAATTATTAAATAACGCAGTCTTCCCTACCTATACAACAAAATTACATTTCGGACAGACATTCACCACTTAAATTTAAGAAGTAAATCTTTAACTATTCCTAAACACAACAATCAATTTTTCAAAAAATCATTCTCTTATAATATTTCTCATATCATTCGCTATCACCCGATATAACTAATATTTCGAATTCCATTTATAGATTAAAAACAAAAGTAAGGCAAATCTTATTAGATAATCAGTAACATGCATATTAGAGCTAGAAGATTTATTTTTTATTTTTTTGTTTATAAATTGTAATTGAATGTCTAGTATTAGATATATTCTTCCGTATTTAATTGTTGTATTGTTGTAATCTGTACCAAATCATCAACTACCTAGATGTAATGTATGTACATTATTTCTAGTAGTTAGTTTAGTTTAATTTATTAGTTGTTTTATTTAAAAAGTAGTTTAATTTAAAGGTTCAAAGTAGGTAGACAGAACCTGCATAGCTCAAAGAGGAGTCTGATATATTAGTATATTATTATTATTATTATAAGTATAAGTACAACAACAACCAAACCATAAATTATTCCAAAGAATTTATAGCCGACTAGGAGAAACTCGAACATTTCGGCCAAAAATGCTTGTTTTGAACCTCCCAAATAATATTTTCCAAGAACAGGGAGAAGAAATTTTAGTCCGCGTAGTAGAAAATCCCGGGTTAAGTACTAGGCTAATAGCGGCAGCTACGGGTGTAAGCAAATCATGTGTTGGTAAAGTACTTCAGAAAGGCCTCTATTCATACCATTCTACGCCAGTTCAGTGTTTGATCGCACCAGGTTTGTCTGCCAGAATGCAGTTTTGTCATCGGTTTAAAAATATGCACAACGGAGATTCAATGATTATTAGCAGAATGTTATTCACAGACGAGGCTACATTTACTACGAGGCGTGTTTAACTTTAAAAATGCTCATAATTATGTAGGATACTGAAAACCCCCATGCAGTTGTCAGTCGTCATTTCCAACATGAATTTAAAGTTAACATTTGGTGTGGTATTATTGGAAACCATATTTCATGCCCCTATGAACTACCACCTAATTTGAACGGAGACTCGTACTTACATTTCTTACGAAATGTACTTGAAGGTCTTTTATAAGATATACCATTAAATATTAGGCAGAACATGTATTTTATGCAAGATATGGCGCCAGCGCATTTTTCTTGACAGGTACGCAATTACCTTGATGAACAATATCCCGAACGTTAGGTTGGCCGTGGAAGACCTTTGATTTGGTCTGCGTGTAGTCCAGACCTAAACCCCATGAACTTCTGTATTTGGGGATACTTGAAATCAATTATTTATGATAGTCATATATATATTTTAAATGAACTAAATGTAAAAATTGTAAATTCTGTAAATATGTTAAAAAATGATGAGGATCTTCTTTTTAAAATACGGCAGTCATTTGTTAAACGTATTTCAAAATGCATTGAAGTTAATGGAGGGCATTTGGAATAGTTGTTGTAGTAGCGTTATTTGAATGTTTCATTGTTTATTATTGTTTTTAAATTAAATGAAAAAAAATTAATAAATATCATTTACTTTGGTTATGTTATAAGAATTAACAAGTCGTAATATTTTTTTTATTTAGCAACTAACTAATTTTAATTAAATATCAATAATCTTAGGTATTAATTTTATTTTATTTAGGATTGCATTGCCAAAAATCTAGTAAATTTAAGTCATTCACATATATAAGATATACATTTTTTTATGTAATATTAAAAAAGGAAATTAATTTGTTACTTTTCAAACTAATATACGAAGCTGCAAAAAAGTTAGGAGATTTGAAAAAGTAAAAACTAACGCAACGAGCCCCCCTCTACCGAAAATACGAAAATTATATACGAAATCTTATTTTTCTTTTTAAAAGACTCTTACGTTTTAAATTTCATGTCAGTATGTCATTTGGTTCAGGACCTATGAGAAAAAAAACGAAAAATCAAATAATACTTTGACTCCCTGTATTTCAGTTACTACTGATGATGAATCTACTGTTGTTCTATGACCCATTATATATAAGTGTAAGGTAGTGATGCTTTAAGACATCGGGGAAAATTCCTGAAGATAGTGAGAGATTAAACAAAAGCCATAGAGATCTACTTAAAGTAAAAGTATGGTTTCTGAGAAACATAGCTATTATACCGTCTGGCTCAGGACCCTTTGTCAAATCAATCCGAAGAATCTATTCAAAATTATCTGTAATTTAAGGCCTATTTGATTCATACTACATAAATACAGGCATCATCAGGAAGTTGAAATGGCTGAGAATCGACATATATAGAAGCAAATTGAGTTGAAAACATATTTGATAATGTCTGCTCATCCTTGGCTAGATTCTTAAGATTCTTAGAGTGGATATATTGCCCAAGAAATTTTAGATCGCCTATTAGGATTTGTTAAATTTTAAATATGTACACATAAAAAATTCTTAAACTTGAGATTTATAGAATTGTCTATAGAAAAGTTCACAAAAAATATTATAATCTAATATTGACTTAGTAAGTTGGTATTGCTTGTGGGCTTTCTTTTTTATCAGGATATTAGACTCAAGTTCACTGCTATCGAATCACTGGAAAATTAGCTATATTTTATAAAAATATTTGATACTAGGCGTTTTATACAGTAGTTTAAAATTTGATAAAATAATAACACAGCACTATTAACATCACGTACAAGGATATCATCTCATCTTATATGAATTAAATATTTTTCTATACAATCAAAATCGACATTTTTAAAATTATATATACATGGCTTACATTTTAAGGGTTTAAATTTGATATTTGTATTAAAACTTAGCTCCAAGGAAAAAAGATAAGAATCCCATGGAATAAGATTAATATCTGCACATATAATAGGACTATTAATTTAATTTAAAAATACCTATAAAGACATTATTAGCATTAGGAACCTAATTCATTTACCAAAAGATAAAAAAAGACATAGTTTCCAAAACTTGTTGCGCAGCTTCAGATTGTCTACTAAAAAATTTGTCTAAACCTAAGAATATTTTCCAAGGAATTTGGTAATTTATTCGTCACCAATGCCAAATATATTATTTTTCTCATTCATAGTAGGCAACCTCTTTAACTGACAAGCAGTGATCAGCATATTTGGTAACATTGCTATTAAGCGGAAAGCAGAGAGCACAAAAAACAAACATTCTCATTTCCATGGTAATCTCTATCCATATCTCTCTATGTATTTCTTGGTGTGACCTGCAGCTTGGTAGCATGAAATTTTTTACTAAGATGAGAGCTTCTGCTCTCTGGATTTTCTAGTTATAATTTTATCTCGATCCCTACGGAACACTCTATATATCCATTTAAGCCAAGCTCTAGATTTAAAAAGTCTGAGGTTAGCCTAATTTCAGACAAAATGATCACAACGTATTCAGTAATGTTTACATTTGTTGATAGTTCTTTTAATTTTGCCCTTAGACCACGCGCATTTTGATTTTAAATTGTTACACCGTATCTGGCTCATTCGCTGGGTCTTGAAAATTTGCGTTCCTTAATAGAGTGCTGGTTGAGCTGGTTCTAAAAATAAATCTGTTAAAAATCACCCTTTAAGGCCAAAAAGTAAAAAACATTAATTTTTTATAATATGTTTAACTGATTTTGATTTTCCAAGTATGAAAAGTTCTACTATTTTATCAGTTTCCAAGATATTTCCATAAGTCTTTACCCAGTTAAATATCTTAGGTATAGATACAATATCAGCAATTTTACTAATCTGAGTTTTAGGAACTTGCTGCACCAGTGAACGCGGGTCTATTTTTTTTTTGAGGTTGCACAGGCTCAAAACCTTCACTATCAATATTTTTATGTTTTTGCCCGCATCTGCTGTTGAAACGTTATTTCATAATTCTAAACAAACTTTGGGTGAGATAAGGTTATGTTTTTTGATTCAGCTGACAAGTCGACGTAAGTCGTAGCTTGATTTAAGTGCCCTAAACTGGATCGGTCGGTTCGAATATCTTGCTGCAAAAAATTTTGACAGAAATTTTTGGGTTGAGTTTAAAGTAGAAGTATTCGCCTCTATTACACCCTCACTCTGGGTTTTGTTATTGTTTGATGCACGAATTTTATAAGATTTTCCTCTATATATTCAATTATTATTTCAGAGAGAACGTGAAGTATGAGAATCACAATTAGAGTAGGTTATGTTCTTTTTTGCTATGATTTTTACTCCTTTTATGCACACTGCATAACAGGCATGGTAGACACACCTGCACTTTTAGATTTATCGCCGACACTTTCACTTTCCGCCAGCTTTTTTTGTTTTAATTATAAAATTATAAGTAAACCATAAATATAAAGATTTTATCAACAATATTGCTTAAAAAACAAAAAAACAATGCTCTCACTCCTGCTGACAGCTGATTTTCCGTTTTAATTTCCACCCGGCTAAATAATAAATGCAAAACCGGAAAAATGGCGAAACGAAAAATTGATAAGTTAATTCTGAAAAGCAGAAAAATTACTTCGTCAAGAGAGGAAATGAGAAGTCACTATTGCCACTGTCTATAGCTAAACACCTTTTAAATTATTTACTACGTGGGGCCGACTTCTGTTATTTCTTTAAGGCTCCGATCAGACGCTCATTTCCGTTTTTTTATTTAAAATGGAGATTAAAAACACTGATGGAAAAAGAAAATAATTAGCAAGTCATTTTGTAAAAAACTGGATGCTTTTTTTTAAATATAAAATATAGAATTTCTGTTTTTTTATACATCAAACCTAATTTTAAATGAGACATTTAATACGCTGGTTTTTAATTAAAATACATTAACATTTTAGCATTGTGTCCACACGTAACCTCTAAAATTTTAAATGAAAAATTCATATACTTTCTTCCATTCCAATATTATTGATATTAATATAAATTTAGTTTTGTTTTTTAAAATTTGTTAAAACGTATGAGGTTATTAAGTTATGCATTGTTACTTCGGAGCCGAAAGATTTGATTGCTTTAGGATTTCAACGCTAACTTAGTTTAAATAAAATACAGTAAAACAATAAAGAACTAGTTATATCCCATCTTTATTTCTTAAAAAATAATTCCAATTAAATGGCCTCCCCTTCTCTCAATACACTCTTAAAACCTTTCGTGGAAATTCTCCATAACCCTATGAAACATATAAACGGGAATATTAGCAATTTCTTTAATAATTTTTATTTGCAGGTCCTGAATGGTTCTTAACACTAAAGACCTTTTGCCTTAGGTAACCCCATAAACAGTAATCGCAAGCCGTTTGATCTGGCGCTCTTGCGGGCCAGTCAATATCTTCTCGTCTAGAAATAACGTGTGTCGGAAACAATCTTTGCAAAGAAATAAGGCCGCTCCACAGATGTAAATAGCTCTTACATCTGTGCTCTTGCAGTGTGTGAAGTAGCACTATCTTTTAACCCATTCCTTTATAGCATATGCCGAAGGAACTCTGCAGTGTGTACCAATAAGGAAATAAATTCGAAAATGCAGCTGGGCGATGGCTACATAATTATTATTTTTCTAGTACGATTTTATCACAAAAGCAAAAATGGCATACGGTGACAGTTTATTTACCCAAAAAATCTACAGTCAACTATTCATAGTTGTGAACTAACAACATTATCAAAACTTCTTGCTCTCAAGAACCACCTTGCATAAAAAAATTGTTTACACTTTAATAAAGAACTTAAACCCGTGTTTAATAAAGAACTAAAAACCGAGGTTGCTTGTCCTTATCGGGCACCTCGTCAGTTCATGCACAGGGATGCCTCCCAGATATGGGTGGTTTTATTATAAATAATAAAGTAATTAAATGCAGGGGCTGCTTTAACAAATTCTATGCTATATGCGGTTCAATTAAGGATACGTGGCTTAAAATTTTTACTGACCATCAAAATATTCATTGTTTCTGCAATGATTGTAACGCGAAAATCTCTTCCTTTAATTCTATACCTACTATAATTAATAATAATTCTTAGCTGGAGAAAGAAGTGAATTGTTTGCAAAGAGAACTTAAATTGACCAAGAAGTAACTTATAAATTCTGAATATATAACAATTTTACAAAAATCGGTTTTGAAATCTCATGAAAATAATAGTTCAGCTGATTTGCAATCGAACAATAATGCTAAATGCATGATCAACCCCAATCATGTTTTATATAGCGACGTAGTGAGGTCTAATTCGCCAGTTGACGTTTTAACTGAGATAGCTAAAAATATTAATCCAGGTGAAATTAAAGCCTGTATTAATAACACAACAAACATTCGTGGAGGAGTTGTAGTGAATTGCCAGGATGAGGAGTCCCTTCAGAAAATCAATCAATTCATTGAAAAATTCACTTAATGCCACCGTGGGAAATAAATTTAATGTGATTGAGGCTCAGAAGTTTGTTACTAGACTAAAGACGGGTAATAGCACCAATCTAGTCATTGAAGTATCCCCTGAGATTCGCAAGCAGCTTTTAAAGAAAGAATATGTTTTCGTTGGATGGAAAAAGTCAAGGATTGAGGACTAACAATGTATTACTAAGTGTTTTCGTTGTTGTGCTTATGGTCACGCAAGTAGGGACTGTAAGGAGATTTTTATTGCAAATATAGTCGAAACGATAAATTTAACGAATGTAATTCTGAAGAAAAAACATGTATAATTGTATCAGAGCTAGTTTGCAAAAAAGACACAAATCATTGGCAACTGATCATCTCTCTTTTGACAAAAATTGTCCTTTTTTAAACTACTTCGAAAGACTTAAATCTAAAGTTAAATATGATTGATATTTTAGCTAGTTGTTTTATTAATGATTAATACACAATATACTGATTTTTTAAGCATTCTCAATATCAATGTAAGATCTCTTTTGCCAAGTCTTGTAGATTTTGCTCAGTTTATGAATAAAAAGTATGATATTATTGGTGTTGTGAGACATGGTTGAATAGTTCCATAACATTTGATGCAGTTAAGTTGCAGAAATATTCTTTTTATCGCATGGATAGGCTAAACAGAGTCAAGGGAAGAGTTGGTATATACTTTTTATTCTGAAAAAGTTGATATTAACGTCAACAATGTAGACTTATGAATATTTACTATTATATGTCAAAGTCGGAGTCCACAAAATTGCCCTACTTTTTGTTTATAAACCTCCTAAGACTCGGATATCTGAAATCTTGAATTTCCTTGATGAAATCATTCCATATATATTAGTAAATTATGACTTCTCTATAGTATTTCGAGACCTAAACATAGATATGATGAGGTCTAACTGTTTATATTCTGCACAGCATTCGTACGGGTATGACCAACTAATAAATGAGGCGACTCGTATTACAAATACGTCTGCTACATACCTAGACCCGATTTTCGTTAATTGTAAAAAAAATTGATATAAAAGTGGGACCGTTACTTCACATATTAGTAATCACAATCAAATGCCGTTTTGAATCCTCACCATACGTATTAAAAAACTTCAGCAGAAGATAATTAAAATTCGCGATCTTAAAAACATTGCCTTGGAAAAATTCTCGATAGATCTGGCCCAAGTTAATTGGGACTATTGTTTTTATATTGAAGATATAAATAAAAAAGTTGACTTTCTATAAAAAAATATTAACTTCCTATTTGATATCCATGCTTCTTGCAAAAACATAAGAATTAGTTAGAAAGCAGCACCTTGGTTAACCTACAGTCTTAGATATATTTTAAATAAAAAGAACAAAGCTCTTACTAAATATAAAAAAGATAAAAGTCCAGCTAATTCGACTTATTAGAAGAAGTGCCGAAATTTCGCACTTGCCTCGATTAGAAGAGAAAAGGCTGCTTATTTAGAAGAGCTTCAAAGTGATAAGTCTGGTAAATTGCTTCGGCGTGGTTTAAGACACCTTTATATTAGATCCTCTGAAGATGATTCTGAACCTCCATGCAACTTAATTGACCTAAATGTAATTAACGATTTTTTCATTAGTTTATTTAATAAGTGAAATAATTGATTTGAGAAAATAAATTTTTATTTGCATAACAAGTTTAATACTATTAGTTTTGACTTTTCCCTTGTTGATCAATATTCAGTGATAAATATAATTGACGCCATTAGATCTAATGCTGCAGGACCGGATAATATAATTCTTTCAATGGTAAAGATGTGTTTACATAATATCATTAACCCTGTTACTAATGTAATAAATAGTTGTTTGTTAAGGGGTTATTTCTCTAAGGCATGGAGGGTGTCGATTATCATTCCTATTCCTAATGTTTCCAATCCTAAGAGTCCACAAGATTTACGTCCAGTCAGTTAATTGAGTTTATAATTATTTTGAGTTAATAATTTTAAAATCCTGGAAAGAGTGGTCTATATACAGTTTGCTACTTAGCTGAGATCCAAAAATATACTTCCTTCTCAGCAATCGGGATTAAGGACTATAACTTGGGTTACCGAACAGATGGAGTGGTCACGTGATCGTTCTGCGCCGGAGGTGTGGCCCAGAGCCTCGATAGGGTTCATGACTTGGGGTTTTATTTAATTTTATTAGTAGAGCGGCTTTAGATCGTTTTGGTTGAATTTTCTGCTATTCGAATATTGAAAAGTTGAGATTGTGTTTATTTTTCTGGAATTTGTTTATTAAAAAATAATGGCTGACGCGCCACGTAAACCCCCATTGTCACCCCCCAAGAAAAGAGTACGAAAACATTGGATCATTGCTGAAAAGGAAGTGATTATGAACATATATAAAACAAGTGATAACGAGCATCCAACATACAACAAAGTGGAAAAAGTTCAGTTTACAGCAGAAGCAGCAGGTAATAAATAAGTAAGAGCGCTCCCTGAGGACTCGATTGTTGCTTAGGTATGACAATTTTTATTGGTCCTTAGTATTATAGGCAAAACTTCCAGCGCTCAGGTAGCGCTCGGTTCTGATGAACCTGGCCAATTACACCCTAAATGTTTGACCTGGCACGATTACTTAAAAGGATTACCTATCCCTTTTCGGTAAACCCTAATATATTAACATAACTTTGCATAACAAAATTTAAAATAAGTAGGCATAATTCTCCTCGTCTAAATCTGCCAAGGTTGCATCGATGGGCGGGCCTATATTTCGCGCACATCATTTACTCCATCTGTTCGGTAATCCGACTATAGACATAGCACAACTAGTGCACTCTTGAATATTGCTGATAATATAATTCAAGCGATTGACAAGAAACTTTCTGTTATTATGGTGTCTCTTGATTACTCAAAGGCTTTTGATGTAACAGACCATGACTCACTTATTGCCAAACTGAAGTATTATGGGTGCAATGATATAGTTATATTTTTTTTTAAACATATCTGTGAAATCGTACACAAAGAGCACGCATACATGCCAACTGTTCTGAGTCAAAACATTATAGTATCAGGGGTACCTCAAGGATCTATCCTTGAGCCTCTTTTATTTCTTGTTTACACGTAAGACCTCCCTAAAGCTTTTAAATTTATTAGAAATTCACCAGTATACCGACAATACGCAGGTTCTCCACTACTTCGATCCCAACGATAATTTAGTTAAATATAATTTAAATGCTGAACTTAATTCAATTTCAATCTACTCAAAGGAGCATAACTTAGTCATTAATCCTGCCAAAACTAAAATGATACTCTTTTTAAATAAAAATGCTCGAAAAAATATTGTTTACGTACAATATTATAATCTTTTACATTCTTTTTTATAATAGTCAAAATACTATGTTTAATGACAGTTTGTATACATTTAAAAGAAATTTTAGAAATTTATTTTTGGAAGAATGATTGGGATGAGGTATGTTGTTTATTATTTATTGGGGAACTGCTAGTATGGAAGTTGGTTGTTGTACTTATAGTAAACTATAATGTATAAGTATAGTTACAATCATTATTTATTTAATTTATTTATTTTTTAGTTTTTTTAATGAAGGTTAAGAGTTTAAGAGTTTAATCTTCGCAGTAAGAAAATAGGTATTATTGTAACATTTGCTGAATAAAGACATTTTATTACTATTATTATTAGAGTTGATAAGTACAGCGACCACGAGTGCGGACGCCACCTGCAAGGGTATTAAGAATTTCCCGATCAGCTAGCGTCAAATTTGATTTATAAAAAATACATAAAATAGGTACATGGAACATAAGAATTAAATACGAATCTGGAAAAATGCACAAAATTTTCAAAGAGATAAAGAAACTTCAGATCAGTAATCAGTATACTTAAAATAAATGGAATGCGGTGAAACATTTCAAGAAAAGTAGTAATAGATGACGATACCGTAGCATACGTGGGAAAAGATCGAGCAAAGTTTACGATGAGAGGGTACGTAACCATTGTTATGGGTAAATACGATATATTTAATTAAAATTGATAAAGGATAACAAAAAAATATTTTAAGAGACTTCCAGATAACACAAATGTATTCTATAGATTGGAGGTTGGTTTCCTCATTTTAGCAACATAATGGTCCAACGAACATCCGTTAATTTCTTTAAAAAATCAAATGGCTTTCCATCATATGATACAAGTGTCACAAAAGTAGATCGCCAAAGGACCATTGAATTAAATTCGGCCACCGGACGAATAATTCACTAATGCAAAGGGATATATAAAATAGCATGTTCCAGGGCCTTCTAGATGAATTCACGCAGTGAATATGGCAAACTTTGTTTCATCCATAATACAGGTTGTTCCAAAAAATGTATTTTGTATATATAAATAATTATGAATTAAAGTTGATGGAGGTCCCGCCGATAGCAGAGAGATACCTTTATCTAAAAAAAAAGAAAGAAATGATCAACAGGATTTTGGTAACTTAATAAATATCCAGAACTAGATGATAAAAATGTGACCTAAAATTTGAAGACCTATTACCTTAAATTTTAATATATTTTTGATATTTACTTAAAACAAATTACAAAACGCTACAATATACTTTACAAAAACAAAAAATCATTTTTAAAGTAATCTAAAAAAGAAACTACGAGACATTGAATAAAAGAATTTTAACATAAAAATTTTAATTTTACAATTCTTGCACAGAGACATAAAGTTTTCAAAAATAATCTAACCATAAGTATCTTTCTGATTAAAAACTTTTATCGATAATATTTCAACTCAACTCACACTTAATGCCTTATTGAAGTTTATTTCTTCTTATCTTCTAATGACCCACTAAATAATTTCTTATTATCTTTAGATATGAGAACTTCCACTGACGATTTTTCTTTAGTATGACTTTTGTTTCTGTCACCAAATATCATAATACTTAAACTTTATTGATTATATATTATTGTATAAGGGTTTACACTTTAAAGTTTTTAAATATTTATCTACAAAGAAATTGGAAGGAAAATTCCACTTTATTTTCAAGCATTTAAAATATGGATTGTAAATAATATGTATATGTACATAGGTTTTGCATCAGGTATATTATGAATAGCGTCCATATATGCTTTTCCAGTATAAGTAGAAAAAATTATTGAACATATTGCTACTATAGCCATTTTCATTCATACAAGTAACTTTAAGGATATGTTGAAAATAGGATCTTGAAATATAGATTGAAGAGAAGTATAGAAATTATGATACAGTGTGAAATAAGATGCAGAGAAAGAACAGCAAATGCTTTAACAGAGCAAGAGCCTAAAAAACTACGAGATCCAACATTGTTTTCTTAATTAGAAGATAAAATGACAACAAAATAAGAGATAAAGGCCATTAACTTGATAGATAGAAAAAATATATTCAGAAAGCTTTTGATAGGGACAGATCTCAATGTGATATAATTGATTTAATATCAGGATCACTAATTATTAACAACGAAGTAGAAGAAGCGATAAAGCTCGCAAAAAATAGAAAAGCAACTGGATTTGATCTATGCTCAATTGTACTGAAATGTTGAATGTATTCGGCGGTAAAGGTATAAACGCCCTGAAAAAAACCTTTTAATAATAATAACCTGGTCTCAATTTAGGTAGGACCAAAATAATACAAATGGATAGGCTGAAATTAACATTCCTCACAATCCTAAAGAAGAATAGAGCAGCCAAACCTATAAACCATCGAGCAATTAGTCTAAAAAACTATACACAAAATATTTTTGAAAGGGATACTTTGCAACAATAAACTCAAGAATAGAATTAGAAAAAGTAATTTCGGTTTTCGGATCTATGGGTCACTAGAAAGACGTTCTCTTTAAAAATATCTGGATGTTAACCTTAGTGTATTCTTTTGCTCAATCAACTTCCGCAAACAATGTGACAGGGATGCATCCTTTGATATTTAACCTCTATTCGGAGAAACCTCTATGTATAAAATAAGGTGGCACAAATAAAAAAATGTAAGCATTGCAACACCCTTTACACGACCCAGCATTGTGGCATCCTAAGTAAAGATATTCTTACTAGGAACATTGTTGAGTCCTCGAAACATGCAAAAATAAAAATAACGTATACGATATAGTTAAAAAAGCGGTTGAAGAACCTTTATAGTAAATATCACTTAATCGCTTTCTATTTTAGATTTTTAAGGTTTTGTCGGGTCTCACTAAAGCATCAATGTAATTTTATTAAAAACCAACATACAAAGCTTCAAAATTATTGCTTGTTTGTCATTGCATGTCATCCTCCATCTATATCTATAATTTTTGCATATTTTTAGAATTTACACTCGGTATAATGACTTCTTTATAATCCTGAAAGGAAGCCAAAATCCTAACTTTTTATTTATGTACCTCGATATCCTTTACTTTTATTTCTTTAACAAAAAGAAACAAACTTTATTTTTGGCTCTTCAGACCGAAAATGGGAAAATGTTAATACAATTTTATCTGCAGCTAAAGGAGTGGATAAATTAATGTAGTGGAAACCATATAAGCCATCCAAAGCGGGATCTAGTCACCCACTGTGCTTTAATTTGATAAAAAATGGCCTTTAAAACTTGCACGTTTTTTTTTAAGCGAGTATGAATACGTATGAATCGTTATCTTTAAAAGTTTGCTGACCGCTTAAGTAGTTCACGATTATTTAAGCGGTCCCTGGTAACGCGATGGTGAATTCAAATTCAAATACGTGTCATTTATATAAAATGAATTATACAATCATTTTTATTTTCATAGTATTTACAATGGCAAATGTCCTGTAAATACATGGTAAAGATGAGACAATCCTGATACAATTTAAAAGATATAAATAAGTTAAAAAACTATATAAATATATATATATATATATATATATATATATATATATATATATAAGAACTAAAAAAATCATTAATTTCTAATATGAGTATGTATTAAAAAAACTCTGGGTACAAAAAAATTAACTTTTAAAACCATCTATGCATGACATGAAGTCAAAACCCTATAGGGTACCAGGAGGCAAGTCGTAGACAACTGTATAAAATGTTATTATTAAAAATTAATATAATTAGGTATCTATGTATTTGGCTAAATCTAGGTGAAAATCCTAAAATAAACCTCTTAAAGAAGCAATACTATTAATACATATAGTGCTTTCATTTCAAAACAAACCTCCCTTAATAACAAATAATGTGTGACACGACAATATACGTCAACCGATTTTTTCGTTTGATTAGATAGGAGATTGTACATACGTCTTTTAAAATGATGTATCACACTAAGGGTAGCCATTTGAAATAGAAAAGTTTGAGGTCGATAAAATATCCATTATTCCCGGACATTTTTGGCCAACTTTGTCACACGATGAGGGTTCCCATTTGACATATCAAAGTGAGGTTAGCTGGAAGTAACTAAGGATGGTTCGTTTTAAAATGAGAGCACTGTATGTTATAAAAAATAATGAAACTGGAATATTTTGTTTACTTAATTTTTATTTTTGTTGAATATAGTTTAAAAAAACTACTTCAGACGATGAATTGTATGTTTTGTCTACGTTTCGATCTCTATGAGATCATACTAAGGAATCTAAAAGATAAAAATAAGATAAGTTAAAAATCATTAAACCAATCTTATACAATTAAAATCACATTAAATAAAATTAATATTTTAAAAATTTATTATAAAACATAACCAAAATTAAAAAAAAACTAACACTCCACACAATCTCTAAACCTTCCAAATTTTAAAACCAAAAGGTCACAGTAGATAACACTAGGAAAATTTTATTAAAATGATACTTGCATATTCACTTACATATATTGAGGATCGTCTTCGCCAATAATGATAACTGTAATATCATAATCAATATAAGAAATTCATAGATCCTTCCGTGCTCCAGAGTTTTTTAATTTTTTTTTCTCTGTTATGTTATAAGCATCGTATCAATTCTTTATAGAAGAAAAAACAAAACATAGATAAGGTTTGTTGTTGTAAATTCTTTAATAAAATAAATAATTTCTTTTTTGGATAGATATACCTGGGGACTCACATAGTGTTAGATCTTAGGCTATGTACGAGGTGTTCTTAGATTAGGCTTTTATGTTGTCAATTAAGTTAAAATATCGCCAACGTCCTGTTTTTAATTAATGCTACTTGAGTGTTTTTTAATTTCAATCATTTCACTTAAGAGTTTCTTTTCATATATTTGCTGTCTAGATAGAATTTCTGGTTTTTCAAAGTCAAATGAATGTTAAAACTTTTCAAAGTGCTCAGCAAGAGTGGTCTTTAAATTACTGTTAATAAGAATATGAGGTTTTGTACTTTTTTTTATGTTCAGAAATTCGTTTGACCGATATAAACACTATCGCATTCATAACATGGAATTTTATAGATTACATTACTTTCTAAGTCCTTTAGTGTTTTTGTTTTTAATTTTGAAAAGAACCATTTGGTAGTGTTTTCATTCTTGAAAGCAATGTTAATATTATCCTAATTAAGTTCTCCTGCAATCTTCTCAGAGAGATTACTGACATAGGGTATTTTAAAGTTTTTTTTTTCAGCGGTTTTGATCTGTTTTTGAGTTGTTTGATTAGTTTTAAACAATATTTTATCAATTAATTTATGTGGATAATCATTATTTAGATAGAAGAAAGTTTTTTTATTTTAAAGAAGATTCTTTCTGCGATACCTAGTCGATATGAGATCGTTCTAGTGCCCTACTTTTGAAATTTTTTATAATAATATTTTTTGGTTTAAAAGAGTGATTAGAGTTATAGTTTAAAAATCTTTCGGAGAATTTGAGTTTTTGGTTCCAAGCTGTTTTTATTACATTTTGGTTAGTTCTAATAATTAAAAATAAAATGTCAATGTCAAGGAAAGGGATTGAGTTGTTAGGATGTTTGAGTTGTTTCGATCGTAAATTGTAGTTTTGCATAAAAACTATTAAATGTGTCAAGAAGAACACTAATTTGGTCAGCAGGCACGCTAGTAATAATGTCATCGACGTATTATGGGGAAAATGGTAATTTAAAAGGTTATTGATCAATACATCTTTTTTGAAGTTTACTCATAATGATGTTGGAGCAAATAGGTGATAAAGAATTACCCATACCTAATCCAAAAATTTGTTGGTAAAACTGTCAAATAAATTGAAATAATTATTTTGAAATGCGAAATTTAGGAGGTCTAGCACCTCTTTTATTTAGTCCCCCTTTCTCGTTAAAATTGCAATGACAAGGTCTGTTGGAATATTTGTAAACAAGGAAATAATATCCAATGATACTAAGACATAATTTGGTGGTAGTTGGAAATCTTGTAAGGATTGTGGGGAAGTCGACTACTTCAAAGGAATTTCTCGTATAATGATGATCTCTCTCAAAGCGAACTGGCCAAAAACTTTGTTAACTGATAGGTTAAGGAACCAATAAAACCTACTATGGGTCTCAATGGAACATCCTTCTTGTGAATTTTTGATAAACCATTATTACTTAATTTGTCATCAGATTTAAAAAACCATTACTGACGAGGACGATCTACAATATACAGGGTGTTCATTTGAAAACTTCCCACCACGGATTTATTGAAAACCACTGTTTAAAAAAAAAACGCCGAAATACGTCAAAAGGTTTGTCAAGAGGGACAACTTTCTAACCTAAAATTACCTCACCCTCTGCCCTCCAGGGTCATCCCCTTAAAAATTTTACATGGCAAGGGGTATCGAGTAATAGCTTGTTTACAAGGTATTTCGAAGTCTTTTATTTTGACGTTTGATTTTTTTAAATCGGTCGATTCGTTTTCGAGAAAATTAGAAAAATTTTTGTTTGCATATGCAAGTTTTTGATAGAATCTTCCTAACATTATCTATTGTGACCTTTTAGTTTTAAAATTGGGAAGGTTGAGAGATTGTATAAAGTGTTAGTTTTTTTTTTGAATTTTGGTTATGTTTTATAATAAATTTTCAAAATAATTAATTTTATTAATTATTTAATGGGATTTTAATTGTATAAAATTGGTTTTATGATTTTAACTTAATGGTTTAATTTGATTTTTATGTATCATTAAGAGTTCTAAGGATATCCTTGTAGAGATCAAAACGTCGACAAAATATACAATTCATCGTCTGAAGTAGTTTTTTAGACCTATATTTAAAAAAAAATTAAAATTAAGCAAACTTATAAACTGAGAATATTTTGTTCTGCGAGAATTTTTAATTTAGACAATCGAACAAGACTCAGGTTCGTTCATCTCTTATGTAATGTTCTTATATATGGGGTTCTGCAACCAAAAACTTTGAAGCTGCTTTTGCTAAAGCTAATTCCATCCAGAAAAGGGATAAGAATTATTATTTATTCCGCTTTTAATGCTGCTTTCTAAAGAGCTTTTTATTACATCTGCCTTTATTAAGTTATTAGGTATACTAAGATATTAAGTAAAAAGGTTTTTTGATATATATATATATATGAACTTCTCATATCTTTTACAAAATACTTACGATTTATTTTAAATATAACCATGATATCTTTAAATAGTTATTAAAAAGTTATGCGGAAGACTGCTAGTTATAGTATTACTTAAAGAAATGACACAATTCACTTATCAAAAGTATTTATATTTAGTATTTATGTCCTATTAAATTTCAGATAAACTATCTACTAATATTTTTTTAAATAAAATGTTGCCCTGATGCCTATAAATCTTTAAAATATTTACGGGCTCCAATTAATTATTATAAATATAAACCGATTTTTATCAATATTAAAACTCCATTATAAAAGACAAACCACTAAAATGAATTTTTTGTTCTAATATTGTTTATTACTATATATTCATTCCTTAGTCCCTAATAGGTTGCATTTATATCCATTTATATTCATTACATTTAGTACAAATATCAAAAGATTCATATGTTAAATTTTTAAGATCAAATATTTCGATAAAATTCAAATAGTTTATAATTTTCTGTGCTTTTTCTATTTTATAAGGTAGAATACTAGGGTTATTATTTAAGTTGCGGTAATTTGGTAGCGTAGGCCATTATAATACGAAGTCTTTCTAACTCTTTTACGTGCTACTAAATGCAAAAGGGTCTCAATTTTACAATTAATTTAAGACTTACTTTTCTATAGACTTCTTAATTTTTTACATAATCAAAATAAAACTTCGTGAAAATTAGATGAAGTGGGTCATGGGCATTGGTATGACCTGAAATAAGTTCATGAGGAGTAAGTTTTAAGATATTAATGAAACTATGTGCACAACTATTATGGAATAATTGTATAAAGCATTATTTCAGATATAGTTTTATCTTTTTATTTTAAGAAGCAAAACAAGTATGTGAAAAGTGACATGAAAGTAAGGACTATATTAACGGCGAGATCATTTAAAATCATATATATCGCTATAAGCAAAGAAATCAAGATCACCTACCAACTTAAGCTAGTCGCCCATTTGTTCACGGATTAAAAGTTTTTTAAAGATTTCTTTACGATGCCTAGGAATAGAAACTCTATGATTATAGGGCAGAGGACGACCGCGCATATCTACCTTAAATTCAAGCTTCTTAAATAAATAATCAGGTGTTTTAGTTTTAAGAATTTTAAAACAAAAACATTTGTGTGCAGCTTTCTACGATTGTACATATTTTTAGCCACTTTGGTCTGCTTAAAACAGGTGTAATATGTTCATTGTCTACGGATTCCATAAATTAAAGTAAACATGAATTTTGAACTTTTTGAGTACGTCTTGGTTTAAAATTATCAAGACATCGCCCGTAAACAACGTCACAATGGTTAAAGTGGCTTAGCACTAGAGAATCGCATAACAACATTTTTATGTCCTTTTGCAGAAGATGACGACTAGAGTAAATAAGGCGAAGCGTTAGAGTAAATAGGCATTTTTTAACTTTTGAGTGATGGGATTCCGGAACCGCAAATCGCTGTCAATATCCAAACCTAAACTTTTTGCATGGGTCACATAAGGAATAACAACATTATCGATTTGGAGATTAATAAAAGAATGGATGAATATTATAATTGAGTTTCATCAGCATAAAGGTGGTAGTTACAAAATTTAAAGTCATTACTAAAGTTGGATGTATAGATCGTATAGAGCAGTGGCCCCAATATACTTCCCTGCGGTACTCCAGTACTAACATAGACACGGTCCAAAGACATATCTTCATATGTGACTACCTGTGACCTGTTAGTTAGATATGATTTTATTAGCTCAATCGCTGACATACTAAATCCAATAAAATTAGGAATTGCTATAAGAACATGGTGATTTAACATATCAAAAGAGCACTAATCTTTACATCATCAATTGATTTGAAAATATCATCTGTGACATCTGCCATAGCGGAGGAACACCCAAAACCCGGACGAAAGCCAGATTGCTTGGGAGGAATAACATTAAATTTACAAGTAAATGACCTAGTTTGTTTCGCAATTATTTTCTCGAAAATCTTGATGGCGTAGGAAGAATTCTTATAGAACGAAGCTTAGGGACCTTAGGCAAAGGAATTACGTGAGCATGTTTTTAGCGATGTAGAAAGTAAGCAGTTTCAATGCATATATGGCAGTGTTGATTGTCTTTAATTTATGTCTTTTTATAGCTTCGATTTCTTTTTATTTTAAGTCATTTTATTACTATTTTATAACCTTTGCCTAAGCAATCTTGTTCTACTTCTTCGCAGATTTTTCACTAGCATAGTCGCGTTGGATTTTCAATTGCCTTTTTTTAACTTTTTTTGATCATTCTTGTATTGGGTTTTGTCTTCTTTACATCTGGTGTCATCTCTTCTGTTATTTCTTGTCATTTTTCTTCTAGACGTGTTGCACTTTTTCCGTAATTCGTTTCTTCCCGTTTGAAAATTTTCTTGGTAACATAGCGGCGTCGCAGATATTTTTTAGAGTATTTTGTAATTAATCTACTGTTTCTGGGGGACCTCTTTCTATGGCTTCGTTTAGTGCTTCTGTAAGTATTTTATGGTTTAGACGTTTTTAATTCCCTCCAGAGATCTGAGGCAGCACATTGCTTATTTTTGCAGTGCTTTTTATCTCGAAAATGATGTATTGGTGATCACTTATTGTTTCTTCCTCGGATACTATCCATCCGTTAATTTTTTCAGCGATCCCTCCTTTGAGACTTATGATATGAACCACAGAACCTAAGGCTCCATTTTTAAATGAATATCTACTGCCGTCGTTTGCCACAATCATATAGATCTCTCATAGCCATCCATTCAGCAAGTATTGTTCCCCTTGTATCTGTCGTTTATGATCCCCATTCTGGAGCCTTTATATTTAAATCTCTTGTTATGATTGCTTCTTTTTTAAGTCTCTCAAGTCTCTGGCCTATTCTGTCTAGGATAAAAATATGAAACTATAAAATATGATTCTTTATTCATATTTTTCAAAAAATGAAAAATATGAGCTTATGAAGACTGCTGCTGCAAAAAGCCATAAGAAGTAAATTACTTTTGTTTCACAATATGGCCGCCCACCCGGTCCATGAACATAAGGCACAAGCAAGTAAGACAGCTATTAAAAACAAAAATTCCTCTCGATATTTAAACCATTAAAATATAAAATAATGTACCTGATTTGATCCTATTTGGACATTTGCTAAGATGGTAATCATGTTCAACACCCAAAATGGGAAACAAACACCGAACACAAAAGGAAATACAACACCAAACAATTACAACACTGGGTTGCCCGTAATGCCGGTCGTCGATCGGTTGCGATGGTGGGACCAGCGCCACCTGTACCACCAATCGTATATCTTATTTTAGTCACGTGATCGATTACTGAAAGTTAACTCTTTATTAATAATTATTAATACACTAAGGGTATTAATATACTAAGCCGCATTAGGGTATATTTGTTGTACAACGAATATGGTGCAGGTGAACCCGGGTTCAATCCTCGACATTGTCGCTTCTTCTTTATTTCTTTTTTACTTTAAAATTTTGATTTTTTTTATTAATAAAGTATGTATTTAAAAGAAAATCAATATTTACCTGTGGTAAAGGAAAGTCATTTTAAAGACTACAAAGTAGACGCCATTGTGAATGAAGGATATGAACGGTCAACCTGAAATGACCAATCAGGACAACATAAAGACGTCTTACACTGATGTCAAAGTACCGTTTCTAAAAAGACGTCACAATCCGGCAATGCAAATGCAATATGGTGATTAGTTTGATTCTCCTGAAAAGGTTATGTATGTAAAATGTCAATATTCTAAACCTTAATTATAAACCTCAACGTTAATTAAGCGAGGCAATTTGGTAAACAGCTTTAAAAAAGTGTTGAGTTTTTAACCATTATATTTTATTTACATATTTACTACAGAAATAAAGCAACAATATTAAAAAAAAGTATTGTTTTTTTGTTAAAAAAAGGGCTCATCCAAAGAAAATATATATTTTTATTATAATATAAAAGATTTAAGGTAAGCTACCTAAATATACCAAAAAAAAATCTAAAAGTCGTTGCGTCGTAAATTGTTCACTCACCTACATTTATTTTAATTATAGTTTATTTTATAGGGTCCATATTCTTTTCATTTATTTTGTTTAAGGGCTTAAATTTTGGTTATTTAGTTTACAATAATCCTGGTAACTTAAGTTATTTATATTTTATATAATTTCTTGATTTTATTGTCAGTATTAACTTGCAATTATTGGTCTCCATCAGCAAAAGCTTTGTTTTTGACATTTAAATAAGTTTTGTTATTTACTTGAAAATAATTAAAGTTAAACAAATAATGGTGAATTAGGAGAGAAATTAAAGGAGAATTAAGGAAGTGCATTCCGTATTTAAAAATATATTCAAAGCAAAATTTCTTGCGCAATAGTAATTTGACAAAGATTGTGTTGCGGGCATAGTTTTCATGGACTGTGTTGTATTTAAACAAAATAGTCTTTGTATTTTATCCCGCTTGGTTCTTTGCAGCAATGTAACAAGCCAGCAATGGGTTTTTAACATGCAGTTAATCAACCTGCATTTTGGTATGAGGCTCTTATGATAGATTCAAATTATGTGTTGGTAAAGGCGCCTTTTACATCTACAAAAGGCGTCCAGCATCAGTTCATCAGCATCATTATCTATTTTTCAAAGACGTCTCCTCCATCAGTGTGCTGCGTGAGCACAATAATCTTGAAGGAGAGAGCGATCAATTAAGGCTTCATCCCTGGTAGTTCCTTTCAGTCCCATATAGTCCCTATTTAGATTTCGATAAATTTTCCTGGCTAAAATAAATTTTAAGCAATTTTCTTCTTTGAATACATTCCAGCCTTTATTCAAGTTACCTTTTATTCGAAATGCCTAAGTGATTTGTCATAATAAATTGACTCGCGTTTGTGGTGTTACTGCCCTATGTGTGATAATATACATTTGCCTCACATCCTAGGATACGCTTGGTCGTTGGGTTCCTGCAGCTCCTCACTAATTCAACAATAGCCTCCATAGGTATCGCGCTTAGATAAGAAAGATACGTCTAACCAATAATAAAGTAGTACCCTTTGGGTGTTGTAAGAAGCCGTATTTAGTCAGTAGGCCAGCTTCTGCGCCTTTTTTAACGGTCAGCCTGTCAACAATTTAGATCCACATTTCTGTAGAGAACTACTCTTCGAGAAACTGAATGGTGCTTACTCCCTTCCTTCTCTCGCCCTTCAGAGCCTCCGCCAACATTTCTCAAATGAATTTTATTCTCTGCTTAGCTTAGGTAAAGGTCATAATGGTCTACGATAAATAAATACATTCTCCCGCTGTAGCTCTCCTAGAATAAATTGTACATATTGTATATAATAAATAATTCATTTATTTTCTTACTGATCCCATATTATGTATGTTAGCAGAGGCCTTGTGTGGTGGTTTTATTTTTAAATCTTGTATGGCGCTTACTTATCTAGGCAAATTTGCCTACAGTCATCATAGAATCGCATTTATGCTTAGAACATTGAAAGGCTAGAATAAGCATTGCCGTGGAACTATGACCAGTTTATTTGCTTGCAACATCTCTAATGCAATGATGTCATGTATGTAGAAATGGCAAAAAAACACACTCTATAATATCGCGACAGGCGCAAAACAATAATATTTCTCTTTAATAATATATGAAGCTTTTTTTTCATAAAATATGATAAGATACCCTATAAAGAAGTCAACATTCAAAGTTAGATCAAAGTAAATAACGTATATTAGAGAAAAAGGCAACATCATCGGAACGCCGCTTGATCGCATTGATGATATCACGGACACAAGTAATCTTTATCAGTGACGTCGTCAAAAAATAGTTACATGATAAATATTGATAACTATTAGATTTTGCTGTAAATTATAAACAATACTACCGTTTATAATTTCTTTATGCGATTCTTTAACGTACTTCATTAGAGTAAGAGTACTTGTAAGAAGATCGATTTCAATCGCCCTTTCCCATTGT
The DNA here is from genome assembly GCF_022605725.1 of Anthonomus grandis grandis. Taxonomy (NCBI): domain Eukaryota; kingdom Metazoa; phylum Arthropoda; class Insecta; order Coleoptera; family Curculionidae; genus Anthonomus; species Anthonomus grandis. The sequence continues at coordinate 13,521,552 of NC_065552.1, read as the reverse complement.
GCGGCACAAACGACACAAGTTTTTACTACCGTAACAATTCGCAGACACACTGAAATGACTCAACCTTTTTTATTCAACCAAAAACTAAAGAAAAAACACAGAACTTCACACACAAATGCCGAATATAAACACAAAGCCGTTTTTCAAGATAATATTTTGCAATATGACATCAGCTTGTGCCTGTGGTGTTGCCATTTCAAATTTTTTAGAAGCGGTCTTGGGAATAGGAATGTTAATAATTTTTTTTGCTTTGAAGATGTTATTTTTGCGCTTAGAATAACATATATCTATTTTTAATTTTTATTTTTAATGCAAAATCTAATATCAATAAGTTAAACTAACATTATAGCTGAAAGTTTTTTGTTTTTGAAAATGCGTGTAAACTTGACAACAGAGAATCGATGAATATTTTTGTAAAGAACACATGCCCCTTGCCCCTGTGCACATGTTAAACTCAAACTAAGTTGTTGTTTACTAATTCTAGCCTTGCAATGTTCTAAGCATTTATGCAGTTATAAAAAATGCTAAAACCGCTTATATTCAGTAGGTGATAAGGAAAAAGTAAAGATATGCTCTAAAATTGTTTAAATGTCCATAAAATTTAATCAAGCACTTAATGGTCCATATAAATCAAAATGGAATAGCAATTAGGACTGTTAAACTGCGCTGATTCAGTAAATTGCCCAATATAGTCCAGCAAAAATACAAACTGTATCACGTGCCTCGATAAAAATCTGTAATTAGCCATGATAATTATGGGTACTAACGAGCTTTTTTCCTACGAGCCCTCCGCTCCACAGATTTTAAGCCCGCAGGATCAGGGAAACCGACGGCCCTCGGCTCATTTGTTTCTGGCTGATTTGTGTTTTTTTCCCAACGCAAATCCGTTTATAAATTGGTCCTGAGTCGGTTTTTATTTTAAATACGGGGCCGTTGCCAGGCTGGGTGCTATCATATCAGAAAAGCCGAGATTTTAATGCGTCCAACGTGAAATACAAAGCCCCCACGAGCTGATTTTAATCCTACTGGCCAGTTGACGTGAATTTATTGTTCGTGGCTTTTTTTACGTGTGCCGGAATTATAATTTAGATATAAAAACACCGCTATGCTAAATTTTCCTTCTTTTTGCATTTTTAACTTAATTATATTTTAATTTGGGCTTTCTAATTTCAAGCTATATAAGAAATGGGATTATTCGTTAAAAAGGAAGTTAATCAATTGTAACATTAACAGTGACAATAAAAAGTTAAAATTATTAAAATATTTTAATTAATTAATTGTTCAAAATGTTATGCATTAACCTCATAAAAGTTACGAAAAACTTTTTCTTGGCATTCATGAATAATAGAGAATCAATCATAATACAACCAATACAATCAATAATTGTACAAACTTTTTCGAGATACCGATTGTACGAGGAAATTTCTACTGATTTTCATTCCACTTAATATTACTCCATCTAATCTTCACTAAATATTCTTGTACTGACTTCAGAGAATCTCAAATATTGAAGATGTAAATGAGATTATTTTAAACTAGGTGCGACTTCAATATTTCATACTCAATTCAATACCTAAAAAGTGAAAAAGTGTGTCGTAGGTTCTGACGTTTCGCTCATAATCGGCTTAAATTTATTTAACTTTAAAGGAATAGTGAAAATTAGTGCAATATTTCTTAACTTTTATTTATCGGATAAATGTACAGTTATTTAAACTGTATTTAATATATTTCTGAAATATTTTAATTTCGTAGTATAATTAGTTTTAACTTTTAGGAAGTCGATTTATCGGCTCTTTATGCTCATTCTTTACAATCAAATAGTTATATAGTTGTGATTGATTAATCAATACAAATATATTTACTTGGGGAAAAAATTATATTAACAAATCAAAACTTTCATCGCAAACTTTGACGAGTAAGATCTTTTTCTTTTGGGTTCAATTAAACCGAATACGTTAAATCGACTGTGCCAGAGGATTATTTATCATATACTAAAAATGTTACTATTATGTGCTTTTTTACTGTTCAACTAAGTATTCTTGTTTTATTAAGTTTCGTTAAATTATGTAATATTGTGGAATTTGAAAAAAAATCTTTTTTTCCCGTTTGCCTAAGTTCTTTTTTAAATTTTTATATAATATTAAACTCGCAATTTTTCGTTGTTTTGAGATATTTCAACATCCATTTGTAATTATATATACACTGTTTTCATTTCAAAACAAACCACACTTAATAACTTCATTGGAAAAAAATAATAAAAAAAACATCAACTTAGATATACAGAGGGACGTCTAATTATATATTTGACAAAGTTGTCAATCATCTGTCATCAAAGTTCTGTCATCCGCACCTGCAGCTAACCTCATTTTGATATGTCAAATCGGTACCTTATTAAGTGATTCATCATTATAAGCAGCAGTAAAATGTCTATTTAATAGTGCCAAAAATAAATCAGTTGACGTACCAGCAAATAGTGACGAAAAATATCTGGAACTTCGTGTTTTTATCTAAAAATATAGCGATCGGAAAAACTTTAAACAATTCCAATAGTACCATTATTAAAACTCAAATAATTACACTCATTTAAATTAAAAAACAGATGATTCATTAATGCCAGAGACGGAAATTAAATTAAATTATCATATAATTCAATTATATAATTTAAAGTGAAAACTGATTTTACAATTATTGACACACCACACTTATTTATAAAAATGAGGTAAATAGGGATGGATATGCACGATGTATCGATGCTATTTGGAATTTTGATGTACCGGATCAAAAATGTATTGCTATGAATGGTAGTGAATTGTAAAGAAAATATTAAATAATATAAATTCAAGTATCGGATACATATTATGTTGATTAATTGCGCTAAGTTCAAATTAAAATTAAAAATTCGTTAACTCACAATGAATAAAAAGGAAAAAACGAAGGGAATTTGGTAGACTGTAAACACTTAATGACAATTAATAAATTTAATAAATAAAAAAAGAAAACGCTGTCGTGAGACCTTACCTTTTATTATCGGTGACCTAGATTCACGGATTACCTTTACTTTCACGCTAGCGATTTTGCTGTGTGGAGTCGCGACCCTGAACTGTTTGACGACCAGAGCTTGAATTAACGCTCACTGTTCAAGGACTGCAAATGAGTATTTGATTTTCAGAAAAAAAAAGAAATGAAAATATATAAATAAATTTTCTTATTTTTCTTTAATATATAAATACTTTCTCAACAAGATCAGTCCAAATGCATTAAATTTTACTATAGAAAAAATACCTAGTAATAAAAGAACATAACATTAATATAGACTAAATAATAACTAAGTGAAAATAAATGGAAACATACCGTGTACCAAAATGCATTGCATTTTTCAAGGACAGAGCTTCACAACAGGTCGCTTTAAGGTTCCATTACGAGTGCGAACAGTAACAACTCCTACTATTCCATCTCAGCCTGGATGTACTTTTGTTATGCGGCCCATTGACCAATGCAGAGGAGGAGCCAAATCATTGCGAATTAAAACTAAAGTTGCATTTTTGACATTGTGCATTTTTTGAAGCATTTGCTAGCGATCCAATTAATGAAGTGAGATGACTGAGTGTTCCTTCTGAACTGGATTCAGAAGGAACACTCAGAGGTTCCAGGATCAGCAAATGATCCGGGGTTAAAACAGTCCTATCATTAGGATCATTACTAACGCCGCGAGTTAACAAAGGCTTTAATCTGAACCAATAGAGTATTTAGTTCCTCATAGGTCAAATCAAAGTGAGGCGCAGAGGGAGGATTAAACTGCCATATTATACCCTCCGTTGCGACGGATTTTAACATAAAATAATTTAACTGTTTGGATGCACCCATAATGTTGGTACCACAGTTGCTGTAAAAATGTTGTTGGCTGTTGACTGGATACCAATTCTAAATGCAAGGCTTTAGTTGCAAAGCAAAGTAACAAACATAAATAGGCCTTACTGGTACGACATCCGCGGTAATGAGACATCATTACATTGAATGGACCAGCATAATCAACTCCGGTATGATGAAAAGGTTTTACCTGTGATACGCGGGATGCAGGCAAATCACCCATAGAAGGCTGAATTGACTGAGGCCTACATCTAAAGCATCGAACACATTTATCAATTATACGATGAATAGCGGCCTTAGACGACAATATCCAAAAGTGCTGGAATAAGAAACTGAACACTCTAAACACCAGCGTGAAAATACTTTAAATGGAAAAAAGTAGCTGCAAGCCTTGTAAACTCGTGACTACTGGATAAATGAACGGGATAGGTATTGTTAAAACTTAAATAATATTTTAATCTACTACCCACACGTAGTATTTCAGTACTATCTAGGAAAATACTCAATTTTCTAAATGCTTTCGAAAGAACATTATTTCCTTGAATTAACATTATATACGAGGAAAAGGTTTGCGACTAGACATATCTAACAAAAATCAATAATGCTTTGTGGAGTTCTACCAGGTTACCCTCATATTTTTTGTGGGCCAAGGAAATATAATAAAGAAGATGAAGACACAGGGAGCAAACCTCTAGAATCAAAGTCGTCTGGATTATCTTTAGATGAAACATTATGCCAACAGGACAAAGGTAATCTTTCTTGGATAAACGAAACACGGTTACTAATAAAAGTACTCCACCGATGCAAGGAGGCCTTAATCCAAGACAGTGCTATTGTAGAATCAATTCAGGCGTATATTATAAAAATAACAAAATATGCTTTATGTATGTCGTAAACATGTGATAGCAAATAAGATAATAACATGGCCGCATAAAGTTCTAGACGTGGAATAAAAAGTGTATTTAGCGTTGCAACTTTTCATTTTGTATAGTTAAAACGAGTTATTGCCTGACCCTCAGATAGTAAACTACAAAAGTTAATAACGATACAGTAACCCTTTTCTGACTATAACAGAAACCATGATTTACTAAAGTTTTAAAAGGAAAATAAGGAAATAGTAGGCGAGGAATTTTGAGGATAGAAAGGGTTAAAATATGTCTAACATGCGTTTAGTGCAACCTTTATCCACTGAGTAACGAAAAATTTAAACAGGTCAGAGGAATGATTCCAATAAAGACCTAAAACCTTAAGCGGACTTTCTAAATTAAAATTAAGATAAATGTTCTCATTATACAAATAAGGAGGGGGTAAATCGGGTAGCAATCGAGGATCATTGCTACAACACTTTCGAAGTCAAGTTTTCTGGAATGTTCAAATATTGATGAACCTCCAGTCAGATCATCAACATAACATGAATTTAAAATAATTTGCGAGGCTTCGGGAAAATTATTTTTTTCTTCTTCAGCCAGAAAAAACAATGATTTGATAGCCAAACAAGGTGCGCATATTAGTCCCTACATTACTATGAGAAGGCGGTAATCAGCTATACGTTGATCCTTAGAAAAGCACCAAACATTTCTCTGATAATCAGTGTAAGCAGGGTTAACAATAATTTGCCGAAACATTTTACGAATATCCGCTAGAGAAACAAATCGATAAATTCTAAAACTAAGAAGAAACGCAAAAATGTCTCATTAAGTGACATACCATCTGATGGTTTGGCTAAGGTATTGACGATGACACGAAGCTTAATAGTAAGACTCAAATCCTTTAAAACGCAGTGATGTGGAATATAGAAAGATTTTTTGGGGATTACATTTGAAGATGATCTTAATCCTGAGACTTAATCCATCTTAATGATGAGACTTAATCCTTATGGTTCTGATGCAAATATTTCTGTATAAAAGCAGCATAATCTGCATAAAGCGTCGGATTTTGCTCTAACCTACGTTCTAGTGAGGAAGAAATTGTAAAAAGCTAATTCTCTACTTTTATAAAAATAGGCTCATCACCTCGGTATTGCAAGGAAACCACAAGTCGGCCATCCCGATTTCGATACGTATTTTTATGGAAAATATGTTTGGATTTCTCATCTTTGGGAGATAAAACTATGACATGTGGAACTTTCCAAACTTCTGCATAGTATCATTAACTGATGCCTGACAATAGAGAAGCGATTGTGTAGCGATAGGTGAAGAGTTGGAAACCGTTTTACACATCGATATAAAACTAAAAACAGTGATAACTCGCACTGGTTCAATGTGTTTACCGGTAAGTCTATACTTCTGTAAAATGTAGGAAAACAATAGCGCACCTACTAACACATCAATAGAGCTGGGATTATCATAGAATATAATACGTAACGCCAAGGACGCTTTACGTAAATGAGGCCAGTTTGCGGCAAAAATAGGATGACTGGGTAATAGCGTCCAAGTCTAAGACGTTTACTACAATTTTATGAAATAAAGTGAAATTGCGAGCCAGAGTAAAATAATATTTTAACTTTCTGAAATGTACTTGATCCATATAACATATCTATAAAAGATGTAGAAAGCAGCATATTACTAGAATTATAACTGTTAATGCTACTCGCTACTAGATACGAAGAATGATGGGTGTATGATTTGTAGATGTATGATGTTATTGTCTACATTTATGACAAACATGAGGCGATTTACATTCTCTGAAAGAATGACCATGGAAATGTATACACATCTTCAGCGATTTTACAACTTGGTATCTTTCATTAGAAGTTTTTATTAGAGAAATAGGACAATAATAAATAGATTGACCAGTGCCTAGAAGGGCAACCTTGGGATGTAAGAAACGATTCTCTCTCTTAAATGATTTTTTCTCTTTTCCATGAAGGGCTGAGCAAACGTTGTCTAGACCAGAACGATGTTTATGTACATAAGTTGTAAGCTGCTGAAGTGATGGAGGAGGATGTGAATCATATTGCAATTCGAATTCAGTAGCTATAGAAACATGTAAGCGTTTAAGGAACATCTGAACTAAAATTAAATCCCATTAAACTACAGGAAAGTTAAGATTTGCTAATGCTGCAAGATTATCAGAAAATGTATCCAAAAGTTTATTTGACAGGATTCTCAGTTGTTTTGAGGTATTTTCTATAGCTGTGGCCGCAACTAAACGAGGGTTTTCATATCGCTTAATTAGCATTTCATAAGCGATTGTGTAACTGACATCTCTCTGAACTTCTGAATCAAGGTTCGAGGTTGACCAAGTAAAAGACTGAAAAAATTATTAAATTTTTCTATGTTACGCAAAGTACGGTTATCACGAATCAATGCATTAAGGCATTAACAGTTGCATACTGTGCAAGATTTTCGGAAAAAGATAGAATCTCTAATTTTGGCGGTTTTACATAATCAGTAATCAGTAATCAGTCCTAGATTACTAGACGATAAAGACAAATTATTTGTATTCAATGATTCTTCAAACAGCTAAAAATAAATCGATTTACTAACCCAAAAATTTTTTCAAAGGAGCTTGGTAACGCGTCTTCTTGGGTAAATTGATCACCTTAATCTAAAATGGAACTAATGGCAACGTTATTCTAATTGAAAAACTCAGTTCTAATTGATTCCAAAATATTATAACTTAATTTAAAGATTATGCGTTGGGAAGTGTCTTCTTTAGCGTCTCCTGATATGTTAAGATTATCTGATAGACGATTAAATTTAGTTTGTCAAAGAACTTTGGCTCTTTTCAATTTATCAGACATCCTACTAAATTCAAAAAAAGAGGCAAGAAACGCAGCCTCAAGACCGACTATAAGATAACTAGACTGATGTAGCGTATACAATACCCAATATAATTACACAAGCATTAATTAAATGCAAGCTCAATGATTCTACTTGTGACATCCTGTTAAAACCAATATGAAAAAGAAGCCTGTTAAAAAAAGATGTGTAATGTTTACCTTTAGATATATCCTGCAAAAAAAATTAACTCGAGAAACGACCCGTGTTGATTTAAGCAATAATTAATAGATCCTTGCTTACAAAATAGTAATAATGGCTCAAAGTGGAATGTGCTTGAATGTCGATTTGGTGTGAATAAAAAATATGTAGTTCGAAGGGACCAAAAAATAATGTCGTTTAATTACGCTGAGTTCAAATTAAAATTTAAAAAAGAGTTAACTCATAATGAATAAAAATTAAAAAAAAAGGTAATTTAGTGGACTGTAAACACTTAATGACAATTAATAAATTCAATAAAGAAACCAAAAACGGTGTTACGTGACCTTACCTTTTATTATGGGTGTCCAAGATTTACGAATTATCTACACTTTCCCGCTAGCGATTTTCCGATGTGGAGTCGCGACTCTGAACTGTTTGACGACCAGAGCTCGAATTAACGCACACTGTTCAAGGACTGAAAACCAGTAGTTTTTAGTATTAAAAAATATGTGAAGAAACTAAATACTTTCTCAACAAGGTGAGTCAACAAAATGTATTAAATTTTACTATAGAAAAAATACCGAGTGATAAAAGAACATAAAAATAATATAAACTAAATAATAACTAGGTGAAAATTAATAAAAACTTAACATAATGTATTGGTTTCTAATGTTTATTGCATCGCTATAACAGTGTATCGATACTTACAAACTTATGTGCATTTCTAAGATAAAATGCACACTTTTAATAGCACAAAGACCAAGTTAGAAAAAGTGAATGAACAATAGATCTGAAACGCTGCAGCGAGATTTTATAGGATTTGTTTTTAAGATTTAAAGTTTTTTAATAAAATATATGGTTACTTTTTTTTTAAACAAAAATCTAAGGTTTGAGTTGAAAAGACTAATAGGTATGGTCATTGAGCAGAAGATAACTGTGGATATAACAATACAGGATGTTACAAAATTCGGTGCAAATATTTAATGAGCGTAATGTTGGAGTTAAAATAAGACTTTTTTCCTATAAATATGTGTTCTTTAATGCTTCCCCTCAGAGCTACAGCCCGGGTAAATTACTTGAAGGAAATTGATTATATGGAACCCTGACAGTTATGCGTAAAATCTTTTGGAAATTTGCAAGTCTTTTTTTTTCTGAGTATTTTTGAAATTTTTCGTTTCAAAAATGGTGTAAACCCAGATTTACCGGGGCTATAACTCCTATGGTGACTCATATTTTCGGTTTTCGACAGGAATTTTGACAATCTAAAACACCATCCTGTTAAATTAAATTACAACAAAGTTTTACTACGAACCAAAACTCTTTATTTTTACTCTCGACTCGTGTTTCGCTAACGATGTTAGCATCTTCGAGAGAAGATTAAAACTGAGAGGTTAAATATACCTAGTTTACTACGTTACATCGTTAGCGAAACACGTGTCGAGAGTAAAAATAAAGAGTTTTGGTTCGTGCTAACACTGTCTCGTAATTTGAGTTTCACACCAAAGGTTCCTATATGGTTAGGATCATCTAGTTGTGAATGAAATCTAGCACTGAAAAAATCAAAAATTATCGCTTTTTGCATTTTTTTGTTACAATTTATTTAATTTGGCAAAAATTAAAACAGTCACGGTCCACTTCGTTCTTTCTAATTTGATAGTTAAATTGGGTTTAATAAGGCTCCTCTTTCGTTAATTAGCGATGTTCTCTAAGACGGTTAATTGTATCGAAAAAATGCAGGATACCACAATTTTTTATTTTTTTATGGCTAACTAGATGTTGTTTGCTAGGTTTTTAACTATAGATTTTTCCTATCAAAAACATAAGAAAACAATACAATAAACATGTTCTTATTAACAAAATAGGGGCTATTAAAAGGGTAAATCCCCCTTAATCCTTTTTGGAACGGAAAATGGAGAGAAAAACGGAGATGTCCAATTTTCGGCAGATTTGACTCATAACTGTAGTCATGATGTCAAATAATCAATTTTCATTATTTAATTTGGGCGGGCTGTAGCTCTGAGGAGAAGCATTTTAGGACACATGTTTATAAAAAGAAAGTTTTAATTTGACTTTAATAATACACTCTGAAAATATGTGCACCGAATTTTGTTATACCCTACATACCTAAAAATAGTGATTTTTAAAAGTAAACATAAATAATATTTGATTAAATATAGTTACTACACCATTAACAGAAATTTTAAAAATTAAATCTATACTTTATTAGGATATAGAAAAAAAGTTTTATTTATTTTAAAAATTCTGCTGCCGGAATGTCTGGCAGATATAAACATTTAATATTCTCGGCATACCTGTTAAACATATGCAGGGAATATTGATTTTCCATGTAAGATCTTTGTCATATTCGTGGGATAGTCCGAACATATGGTAATATATTTTATCAATTGAGATATATAGATGGCATATTCCACAAATGTTGTGTACTATCTTGATTATTAGTCTTTTGCTTGTTTATCTTGGTAACAATTCAAACGAAGGTAATTAATACTAGTCAGGTTTATGGTAATCTGTGGTTGTAAAGACAAATAAAACAATCTGTTTCTAGTATAAAGATTTTATTCTTTATACTAGAAGTAGTTTTTCTACTCATAAACTTGTGTTTATGAGTTAATTTGACCCAAATTCTGTTTGAATATATTGTATAATAATTATATCCTACGTAGGATGATTAACTAAATATTGATAACATAATAGCAACATGTAAAATAACAACACATATTGCAAACTAAAATAATGATAAGCAAATAGATGACAGTAAGCAGATATTGTAATGATAAAATTAATGTGAAATAAGAAAAACCCAACTGGATTTTCTGTATTACGATTTAGAATATTCCCATTTTTGTCGATAAAATATGGTTTATTTTAAATTCTTTTTTAAATTCTTATCTTTGACGTAACATATTAACAATAGATAATATATTCATATTGAAGTTATCTGGAATTCAACATCAATCCCAGTTAAGACGAGACTCCCTAGAGAAGTTTATAATGCCTCAAATCGTAACATTATCGTGCGACGTTATCTAAGCCCTAAAATAATTACATTTCCAGAAGTGGGCTCTTGATCAGGAGACTTGGATCCCATCGGGAATCGTGGCCAAATACCCAGCATTTTCGAAGCCAGTTAATTTGCATGCCACGTACTAATATAACCTATTACTTCTGAGTAGAATCCGGATATCGCGGAGATAAACCAGGGAGAAGTGTCATCGAATTCGGAATAGGATACAGAGAATTACCTATTTGGCAACCGATTGTCTATATAAAGCGTATCGTTTAGCAAAAGGCATTCGGGTTTGGGCAATTGTCAATCAAATCAAGATATTTCTATGCAATATTTTGAATAACAAAAAAAAGTATGTAGATAAATCTTGGGGTTCTTAATTAAATAATGAAAATATACGATTATAATAAATTAGGTTCAAGATAAGTACCTCACGATAAAATATTTCTATTTAAGTAGTAGCTAACTATATAATTTTCTATATTGTCGTAGGTTTTAATTTTTAAAGGTCAATTATTTGGCAATGTTTTATTTAAAAAAATCTCACTTAAATATTTCCTTCCGGCGTCAAATGTTAAAATGTGTTCTTCGATATCGGAAGTAGGGATCCACAATCGACTGAAAATGTCCTGACGGATAGGATAAAAGATCTGGAAAACTCGAGCTGTTGGTTAATGAGTTTGTTAAAATGCAAGAGTTATTGGGTTTTTGCATTGCATTAAGAGGCTTTACAGGTAAACGGCCGGTGTTATTCCAACTGATCATTTAATTAACTCAAAGGATCGTGCATTTTCTCCGCCACACAAAAACGAACATAAATTTTGTGGAATTCAGGGTATATTGCAACCTGTTATCCTGATAGAAGAAAGAAAGCTTTTACTAGCAAATCCAGATAAGGATTGTCAATTTGGTTTTTTGTTAACTCTTCTTTGATTAAACATACATATTATTTCAATTTGTTGAACTGAAAAATATAAAGACTGTATGTATTGTCTTTGGATGACTGAAGTGAAAATGCTATAGATGTTTGTATTGTGTAATTTACAATTTATGGTATTGCTTAAAATTCAAGATATTTTTCTTGAACTTCTTTTATATGCCTAATGATTGAATACCGTCTGATATCTTATTGGGGCCGATTTAATAAATTAAAATATGTTTGTTTTAGAAACAAAGTTTAGTTTTATTTAGGATGTTTCATTAATATTGCGAAAAAATTCAGGGGGAGTTTATTTGCTTAATAATAAAAAAGTTTTTATTAACCTATGCTCGCAAATGCTTATTTTCTAAGATACAGGGTGTTACAATTTAATTTTTATTTTGGTTTTTTCTTAATAATTTTGGCAGTTATGCAGATATTTGAACGAAAATTGGCATCTGGGGGTTTTTTGATATGGTAAATTCATATTTAATATTACGAGGGTTTGCACTTGTAGAGGGCGCTAGGGTAAAGGATACAGTTATTGGCACCCTTAAGCAAATATTTCAACTAAATTGTCTATAAAAATTTTAATTTTAGGCTTAATTGGATAATTTATTTAGTACTTGGTGAGTTATGCTATTTAAAACAAAACTCATAAAATAAAACTACAATAATTTCATGTATTAAATTATAAAAACCACAAAATATGATTTAAGGTCCAAAAATATAGTAATTGGCATCTTTTACCTAGTTATTGACTTGACCTTAATACAGTTATTGGCATTTTGAAATTAAAGTGTAAAAATGTATTAAATACCTAGGTACCTATACCTAAATAATTTAAAACTAAAAATAATACCTACCTATTTGTATAGTAACTTAAAGACCAGTTATTTTGTTTTTAGAAATTTATTCAAAACATTAAAGCAAAACAAAGATGTAAATAAAATAAAAATAGAAGATATGCTTGTCTTTGGAATCAGTACAACGATATTAACTAAAACTCTTTTTCAGGTACACTTAGGTAAATATAGGAACTAAAACATGTCATTGGGGTTTTTTCAGGCATGTAATACTTGTAAAAATGTTTGAATTTGACTTATGCAAATTGTTTTTTTCAATACACGGAAAACTCCTGGGTTACAACTTGAAAAATTTAGGGTGCAAGAATAATACATGCCACTATATAAACTGGGATTTTTAAACGATATGCTAGAACCTAACATTAAACAATTCTTAAAAGTTGAACTGCTATTAAGGCTCATGTCGTCAGTATCTTAATTTTATTCTTATCTTTAGTCAGTAAATAAATTTCTAGTAACATTTAATACTCTTGGTCGGGTTGATGATTTCAAATCAGGCAAATCTTCTTCTTGTAAATTTCTATGCGGCTTTAGAATTATTTCGGATAATACATTTATTTTCCTTTTCTTTGACACTCCAGGATCTTTTTTCTCAATTTTTCTTTTGTTCTTTTCTTCTAGATCCTTTTCTTTGATTCCCTTTCTCTTTTTCTATTTTCTTTATTAGTTTCCTTCTGCTTTTTTTCTGATTCCTTTTTATCATTTAATTGTTTCCATGAAGATGACGATAAAATAAATGAAGCTTTCTCGGGAAGTATTTTTCCTTTCCGTTTTGGGGTGGCGGGATGTGTTAAATATTGGGACATAGGATTACTTTTTGTTTCCTTAATAAATATTATAGGTGCGTCTACGATGTCTTTTTGTGTAACCGAGATTAATTTTAAAGAATCAGTTGATAAGCTCGAACAGTTCTGAATTTCCACACTGGCAAGATCAAGGGTTCCACTTTCTGATACCACGTATGTTTCCAATGTTTGACTATCTTCTTTTATGTTCTCTTGAAAGTCAAAACAGTCTTCAAATATATTTTCTTGAAATGTTTGATTTTCTCCAAGTCCAAGAAAGTTATCTCCAGAACATTCCATTTGGATAAAGTCACTGAGATTTTTATTAGTTTCTTTTGCATCTTTAAAATCTTTCTTTGTTTGGTGACTTTGTTCTTGACTTAATTCTGTTTCTAAATCATTGCTAACGCAGGGCTCCGACATTTCATTTGCTTCTTGCTTCCACGATAGATGAAGTGTTGTGGATTTGGTTTGTGCTGGTTTTCTTTTTAATAAACTCCATCCAAAGTTTTTAAATAATGTTGAGATCTTTTCCTTCTTTGGAACAATCAAAAGCTTCAAATTTTTTGATTCGGGCGACGTCAACTATTTCTTTAAAGGTTGTAAAATCTAAAGTTAATGCGTCGATGTTTTTAGAAGCAGATTTGTCTATAGTTTCCCCATTCTCTTTTTGACCCCCTAAACATTTAGTAAAATCTATAGCATTAGGATTCCATGGATAGAGTCCACACGCTCTAAATCCATTAGCAATAATATCTTTTCGAACTGAGTTATCAATTACCATTTTAAGGATTTTGGCAAAATGCTTTTTCAGTTAGCTCTTCGGTTGGATCATTTATCCTCCATTGCATAACCCCTTTCTTCCAGTCGTCTTTTAAAGGCTTAAAAGTAGAAACATCTGCTGGCTGAAGAATCCTCGTTGCGTTGGGGTAAAGCGCCACTAATATTATTTGTAACTTGGTACAAATATCACTAAGTTCCCTATCCAGATGTGTCGCATGGCCATCCACAAACAAAATTACTGGAAACTCCACTTTTAGATCTCATAAATGGTTATAAAAGGTCTTTAAAATATATTCTATAAAAATATGTTTCTTCATCCAACCACTATCAGTGGCTGTAAACACAATGTCTTTAGGAACAGAATCTCCAATATCCTTGGGAAGCCTTACATAAGGGTAAATAATTAGGGGTAAAACTACTATACCAGAAGCGCTAAATGCAAACATAACAGTAATTGAACTTTTTGCTTTTCCACAGTCAATTTCATAAACGTCCTTTGCTCCTTTGCGAGCTAAGACCCTTTTATTTTGGGGGCAAAGAAGAAAATTTGTCTCATCTCCATTGAAAATTCTGTCGGGATTTTGCAATACATGTTCAAAGTTTTTTTCTTTTAAGTAGTCTGAAATATCCCCAAAGCATTTTTTAATATTTTCTTCACTAACGCGGGAAGAAGCTGCCGTTACAGCTTCAGGTTTTCTTACATTTACGTCTACATGGCGCCTTAAAAAAGCCTTATACCACCCATCTCCCGGAAAATTGTCCTTAAATGGATTTTCTCGAGGATTATCACCAAAAAACTGCTTGACGAAACTTTGAATTGCCTCTTTTTGCACAAGAAACCCCTTGCGGTGACATTCTTTAATCCAAAGTATTAAATCATTTTCCTCTTTAAGCGAAAGAATTGGAGTTGGTCCACTAGAAGTTTTAATAAATTTATTTGAGAGTCGAAACTCTAGAGTCGCTCTTGGAATCTTATGTTTTTGAGTGGCGAATTTTTTGGACATTCCGTTTTGGACAGCCTGAATGGCATTTTGCAGATCTGCTTCAGAGTATTTTTCACTGAGGGTTTTTGGCATAGCTGAAAAAAAAACTCATTATATCAAAATTATTAGATATTTGATTTCCAATTATTAAAGGATTACGATACTTAGGATATATGTGCGAGTATAATCATGTAATAGATACAACTTTAGACAACGAGACATAATCATGTAATACATACAACTTTTTATTTTAAATTTAGAAAAACCCTTTTAACTTTCTGGTAATAAATATTTAAAACTAGTTCATGGACGTCTATTGGGTATTAGGGGTCATACATAAAACCCTACTTTGTTTTTATTGCGTTACGTTTCGATTTTTTAATTGAACGACCTTTTTCAAGCCCTACGAGGAAGATTTAATTATAATATGCAATAAGAAATAAATAGTTTACTTACTCAAATCTTTTTTTTTATTGTATATTTTAACTAAAACTTCTGTTAAGAGCTTAAAAACGATTCAATTAAAAAAAAAGGTCCATAAAAACAAAGTAAATTAATAAATGCAGGGGAAGGAAGTTAATCCAATTAGTTTTTGTTTAGCTCATTTACCTGTTTATTTATTGAAGTACTTTTTTATTTTTTTATACGTTTTTGTATACCTACATTTCACTTATAGCTAAACTTTGACAAAGCTGAAAAATATTTACAATTTTAAAAATATTGCCAATTACTGTGACAAATCTTCCGGTACAACCAATACAGATGTTGGCACCTATGACAATATTTGTGGGATTAGAAAATTTTGAAGACAGTAGTTGGCACCTACTTTTTTTATGAATTAAGACCTATTACTAAAAGATGGTTGTTTAATATCATAAATAATAATGTTTATTAAGCACAACATTAAAATCTCACCTCTAATTAGGCCAAAAATCAAATAAAACATAGTTATATAAGCAGGAGTTCTTACCTGTATACAGAAAATTCCAATAAAATCACGACACTAACTGACTCCATGTTAAACATTTGAAGACTGAGAAAAAACCGTTAATGTTAGCATTTTAAAAACTCGGTCGCCAATAAAAAAAAATGTAATGAAAGTAGTCATATATTTAATATTATTTAAGCCCAATAGATGGCTTAGTTAATTTACTCAAAATGAAGAGGGTGCCAGTAACTATAAGAATGTCAATAACTGTATCTTCTACCTACTACTTTTTTATGGTTGCTTAAATTATTTTTTTTAATAAAAAATAGATTTATCTATTATTTTTACGGAAAAAAGGTATCTTGATCGAAGTCGCTACAAGCCACCGTTTTCGAGATATTTAGACTTAACGTAATGAATGCATTACATTTTAAAAGTCACAATAATTGTTTTTTTGTGACTTTTAAAATGATGACTTTTAAAGTTGTGTGAAACTCCTTTAAAAAATTTAAATAATAAATGTAAAAGGAATGTTGTTATATAAAAAGTTCCTAAAGGCACCAGAAATACTAATAAAAATATGTATGAAAAGGCCTGTACCGTACATACATTTAGTGCCCATTTATTCATTATACCGAACGGGTTTAATAATGTTTAAATTATTAATTTTTTGCAATGGTTTACAAAAATAGTGAGATGTGCGATATGCATTTTGTTTATGGTTTGGTCAATGGCAATTCATTAGCAACCAGGCGTCTTAATGAGGAGAAATATATTAATCGTGTTATCCCGCATCACACGATATTTGCCCGTCTCCATCAACGCCTTTGTGATACTGGACGTGTTCAACAACACACTACTGGTAACATGAGACCGCGTACAACAGCAATTCCACCAGTAGAAGAAAATGTGCTTCATAAAATTAAGGAAAATCCTGCAAAAAATACTAGAAAGATTGCTTTAAACCTAAATGTAAGTCCTACGGTTTTCAGAATTTTAAAGAATAACTTTTAATACCCTCATCATATCCAGCGGGTACAAGCACTATTAACGACTGATTTTCCGTTAAAACTAAATTTTTGTTGTTGGATGCAATAAAAAATTAACGAAAACCCCCAATTTTTAAGACAAATATTATTTACGGATGAAGCAAAATTTTCCAGAGAAGCCATAATGAACTTTCACAATAATCACCTATGGGCGGATGAGAATCCACATGCAATTTTAGAAGGCTGTCAATTTTCACTTAACATATGGGTTGAAATTGTTGCAGGCCATTTGATAGGCCCATTCTTTTTATCATTGAGGCTTACTGGAGAAGGTTATCGTCATTTCCTCGAACACGAATTGCCCATACTTTTGGAGAATGTTCCATTGTAGTTAAGACAATTCCATTGCAGCAAATGTACTTCATGCACGATGGAGCCCCACCTCATTTCAGTTTAGTTACACGTGAATGTTTGAACACAGTGTATCGGAATCGTTGGATAGGCCGAGAAGGAACTGAACCTTAGCCTCCCAGATCTTCAGATCCTAATTACTTGAACTTTTTCCTTTGGGGTCACCTTAAACATTTGATTTATACAACCCCAGTAGATACTGTGGATGAATTACGAAATTGCATTATCGCATCCTGTGAAACAATTAAACACACACCCGGAATATTTGAACGAGTTCGTCAATCGGTGCATCGTAGAGGCCTCTATTCTGTATTGCATTTAGGGGTTCACATTTTGAACAACTGTTATAACCTATGTTGCACCAAGTAGCTTTTTTAAAAGTAGATATTTGTCGTAAGAACTTTGGGAAATTTTTTGTTCACTAAATAAAAAATATTTGTAACAAAAAAATATAAAATAAAACATTGACATTTATTTTTAAAGTTTCAAAAGAGCATTGAATAGTGAATAAAAACGCCAGATTCCATATTTAAAGCTGATGATTTCTCGAATCTAAAATGTTAAAATATAATGCATTTATTATTTGAATTCCAGAAATCTCGAAAACGCTGGGTCGTAGCGACTTTGACCAAGATATCTTTTTTATGTGAAAATAATAGCGTAACCATAAGAAAATATCACACTTTAAAATATAAAAAACTGTGTATGTAGCGCCCTTTACAAGTATAATAACCTTCGTAATATTAAATTTGAATTTTCCATATCAAAAAACCCCCAAATGCCAATTTTCGTTCAAATATCTGCAACTACTTAACATACTGTATCTTAGAAATTAAGCATTTGCGAACTTGCAAAAAGTATAAGGCTAATATTGAACAAATCGATACAGATTTAAGTAGTTCTGATAGGGATGTATTTTACCTATAAATTATATAATTATATTAGATTTTAGTGCTTTGTACCAGTTAAGGGTACCAATTATTATAAGTCGATATTATTCAACCCACATGTTCTTTTTAGGCACGTTTTATTATATGGGTGCAATAAAAAGATCGCTGTGATAGAATGGTGACAGTAGGCTTTGTATACTTTGGATCAAATCTTTTGCCTTCTGGCCGATATACTCACAGTATTTTATCAGACCCAAATAAATTAAATTTACTTTCATGAGTAAAAAGAACTTTTTTCCACTCGTTTGTTCTCCAATGCAAATATTTTTTCGCAAAGTTGAGTCGAACCTTCTGGTTCTTCCTGCTGATTAGCAGTGTTTTAGCGGCTCTTCTACTAATATAATCCTGACTATAATCCTGCTTTTCTTAGACGTCTTTGCATGGTTTTAGAACTAATATTAACACCAGGCAATTTACTTAAAAATTTTATTTGCCACTTTGTGGAAATTAGACCGAGCAATTTTTTTATGAACATTAAAATTTTCTTAGTTGTTTTTCTTGGGCGGCCACTTTTTTGATTACTCATTAATGAATTTCGTGTTTCAAAATTAGAAATTATCTTACTTACAAGACATTTATGTAAAGGTATTTTGCATAAGTCCACTTGTCGTACATCACTCTTGTGTGCATCAACTATTTTTGTACGAAGATCTTGCGACAAATATCTTCCGCGAGCCATATTCACTTAAAAACTATTAACAGATCTCATGTAAACGAAATAAATACTAAATTTGCTTAATTAGTTTGTAAGCTTGTCTATTTATGTTCAACCTAAAATATTTGGATTCATACTAATTCATATTACATAAATAAATAACTGTTAAAAGGAATGTAAGGAGGAAAAACTCTGTTGTTAATAGCGACAATATTTTTAGAAACTAGTAGTTTAAATACTAAAGGTTTTTATAAGGAATTTTAAAAAGTTTTTCTACTTTTTTCCGATAGTGTACATATGCCCCTTTCGACAACAACACATTCAAGTAATCTCAAAGACAAAACATTTAAACCAATCAGCTACCAAGACGCTACAACCAGCACAAGGCAGCACACATCCTCCCATTCCATGCTTCAACACCCATCTAAAGTTTTGTGCGAAAAATAATGTTAAACCGTCCTCTTTCCACTCCTCGGAGCGTCGCCGCGACCGCGAACCACGTGGAGGATCACGTGGCCCAGGAGGCGCCGCGACGTCTTCCTCCAAAAGGTTGGCGCCATTGGCGGAGGCGGTGTCGAGGCGTGGACCTGGTGCGCCGCACCAGGAGGCGTCAAACCTTGGAACAGGCGCCCACTGGCTACGTACGTCAGTTTCGCTAACTACATTTTCCAGAAAAACGAGTAAAATAAAAAGTTTCCTGCGATAAAAGTTTATATGGATGTAAGATGAGGACGTGGGGGAGGTGCGCGGGTTCGGGGAGGTATCAGTTCTAATCTGCGATTTGCATAAATGGGAATTGTAGTTTTGAAACTGATATTTATGGAGGTTTTTATTTTATTTTTATGTCCGGGAGGGATTGGATTTTTTTAATTAAACGTCTAGACGTGATATCAAATAATTTTACTGAATTAAAACACGAGAAGAGCGATGTTTTTATTCCTATAAGCAAAAACATTATTCATACTACATATTTATGAATAATGTTTATTATTAAATTTAGTTTATTATTAAAAACGTTTTTTATAAATAATAAAATTATTCCTGATACCCAGTCTGGGTTCAGATCCCGGCATGGTACGGAAACAGCACTATTGTATGTATGCGATGATATTCCTCGTGCTATAAATAATAAAAAAGCTACTGCAATGGTGCTGTTAGACTATAGTAAAGTATTTGATACTCTTAATCATTTTATTTTGCTTGCCAAATTAAAATATTTTGGCCTACACGACTCAGCTTTGTATCTTCTTTGTGATTATTTGGCTAATAGAGTGCAAAGAGTCCGTCTCGGCTCAGCATTTTTGCAATATGTAGTTATTCGTCAGGGAGCTCCGCAGGGTAGTATTTTGGGACCACTTCTGTTTTCAGTTTACACGTCTGATTTTCTTGAGTTTCTTAAAACATGCAAGTCTTATCAATACGCGAGAGATGGAATTATATATGAATACTAACTTTTAAAAAAATTAAATTTATTCGAATAATTCTGCACAAAAAAGGGTTGACTATCTATTTAACTACGATCTTTACTACTCGAAAATTAAAAGATAAGTAAAAGTAAAACTAACTATGGGAACTAATATTACTTATAAATGCTTATTTTGCGATACAATAATAATGAGATAATATAATATGAATAAGCAGGATTGTCCGGTCATCGGGGTTATTGGCCTGGTTGCATCACATAACTCGCGGATGATGTTCAACTTTATCACTTATTTTCAATTAATCAAATTAATACCGCCATAGGGAACATAAATTCTGATCTTGATGCTATTGTGCAGATGTCTAGTTTCCATAAGCTGGCTCTTAGTCAAAATGTTAGTCTGCAGCCGACTAGCTGCGAAAAAAACTTAGGTATATTTATCGATAATAAACATAATTTTGAATACCATGTTTCTAATATTTTACAAAAAGGTTACTATAAACTAAAAGTCTTGTACATGTTTTAAGATATTTTATCAACTAACATTAAGTTAAAGTTAACTCAATCATTAGTCCTCTCAGTGATTAGTTATGGAAGCGTTTTATTCTGGCCAGCCCTTGCTCAAAGAGATAAATATAGCTTGCAAAAATTACAAAATGCTTGCCTTAAATTTAGTTATTGTAAGCAAAAATATGACCATGTAACACCATTATTTATCGAATGGCTAAGGCTGAAGAACGATTCATAGTTTATATGGCTAGTCTCATTTATAAAACTGTCCACAGTGGAGTCCCCAGGTACTTGTATGAGAAGCTGATAAGCTGCAGTAGCATTCATCTTCGTGATATGCGTCCTTCTAAAAATTTTTTTTTATTTATTTATTTATTTATTTATTTATTTATTTATGCAATCTACAGACACAAAGTCCATTAAATGATTACAATTGGTCCTTAATGACTAATAAGCACAGTAAGCACTACATATTACAAAATTTAAAAAAAATAGATTCTTTGCCCCCCAGATAACACATTAGGTAACTCAAAATAAAAAAATACTAAAAAGAAAAAAAACTTAAAAGTATTCTACATCAGATATATTTTTTTTAAATTTCCCAAATGGTTCGTAAAATATGTCAATATGAAATAGTAGGTTGGCGGCACTGGACATTCGAAAAATTGGCGACTTTTTACCTAAATTGGTATTTGTTTTATTTATATAAAAAGTTCCTAAATCTCTATTATTATGAATGTTTACCGTTAAAAGCAATTTTTCGAGAAGAAATGAACAATCTATATTATTATGAAGGATCTTATGCGTAAACAACAAGCAGGCCACAGTTCTTCTGGAACCAAGTTTTTTTAAATTAAATTCTGTCAAAAGATTTTCATAAGATATATCCATCAGATACACACCATGTTTTTTATAGTACAAATACCGCAAAAATCTTTTTTGAACTTTTTCCAGCATTTGTTTGTAAACCGAATAGAATGGACACCAAACAATCGAGGCATATTCCAATATGCTGCGAACATAGACATTATAGAGAGTAGTAATGGTCTTTAAGTTAGTAAAGTTACAGGCATTACGAATTATAAAACCCAAAATCTTAAATGCCTTATTAACAACCGTGTTAATATGAGCATCGAAATGCAACTTATTGTCGAAAACTACTCCCAAGTCTTTTATTTCTGTTTTACATTTTAAGACATTAGTACCCATTTTATAATTGTAATTAATTGGCACTTTTTTTCTAGTAAAATTTACTGAAATACACTTTTCAACATTAAAAGATAATCTGTTTTGTTTTGCCCAAAGTATTACTCTATTCAGGTCATGCTGAAGGAGTTCGCAGTCCTTAATACTATTAATTGCTCTATAAAATTTAAAATCATCGGCAAACATTTCACCATCACAATATTTTAAGCACAATGGTAGATCGTTGATAAGACATAAAAAAAGCAATGGCCCCAGGTTAGACCCCTGAGGCACCCCTGACAAAGCGACAAAACTTCGAGATGTACACCCTCTATATACTAGATATTGTATCCTTGATTGCAAGAATGAAGCAAGCAACTGCAGAAGATCGTGCGATAAGCCAAACCAATCTAGCTTTCTTAACAAAATGTCGTGGTTGACTCTATCGAACGCTTTAGAAAAATCGGTATATATAACATCTACCTGTCCGTTAGAGTCAACCACGCCATTCAGCTTCTGCAAAAATGTGGTTAAATTTGTGGCTGTTGACCTCTTATTTATAAAACCGTGCTGTTTTTCAGTGACAACACCGATTATATGATTATAAATTTTGTTATATAATATTGATTCAAAAATTTTGCTTGGACAACAAATTAATGCTACAGGTCTATAATTTGAAATATCAGCCTTGTCACCACTTTTAAATATAGGAGCTATTTTTGAGGTTTTCCATAAATCTGGATACATTTTTTTTTTCAATATTAGGTTAAATATTATTAATAAGGGCTCAATTAGAAGATCAATACATGCTTTAAAGATATAGGGTGGTATCTTATCTGGCCCGATCGATTTTTTAGGTTTTAATTTTTTTACAGCGACCCTAATATCTTCCACCATAATACCCTTTACAAACAAAGTCGCATTTGTCAGAGGAACCGCCGGAGTAAAATCCAGGGTGTAGCCAGAGGGATCTGATTGAACAATACTAGAAAAATGCGAGGCAAAAGCGTCAGCGATATCCCTGTTCTCGATTATTTCCTGGTCTCTGTATAACATTGGAGTATTGGATGAACAAGTACCTGACTTTGTTGAACTTGTGTACCTCCAGAAGTTACTAGGGTCGCTAGCTATTTTTGTTTCTACCTCCTCTATGTATTTTTTATATGCAATTTTAATGTCACTTTTTACTTTACTTCTGATATAAATGAAATTTGCTCTATCTGCGGGACTATTAGATTTTTTGTATTTTTTTCTCAATCTTTCCTTTCTTTTTAAATTTAAAATTATTTCTTTAGTAAACCACGGTAGATAATGCTCTTTACATTCACGTGCCATTGGTACACATTTATCCAAAATATCATATATTTTTTTGTAAAAAATATTTGTTACTTGGTTCACATCAGAACTGCTTTTTAGATCATCCCAGTTAACATTTTCAAGCAATCTGTAAAGTTTTAAAAAGTCTGCCTTTTTATAGTTATATTGGCTATTAAAAGTTTTTTTGTTAGAAGTATTGCTAAATTCAAGCTTGCAAAACAAAGTGGGATGATCCGGATATTCCCTTATAAAAGGAGAGTTGTTTCTATTTAAAATTAAAGAAAAATTGCTCAAAACAAGATCAAGAACCCTATTTCTATCGTTAAGAATTTTATTATGTTGTCGCAAGTCTAACAGGTTTATCATTTGTAAATATCTACTTTCTATGTTATTAAAAATATTCCTATTTTCTACATCTACTAAAGTTGGTATATTAAAGTCCCCTAAAATAAGAATTTTATTATTTTGGCCTTGTAGATACCTTTCTGCAGTATCAAAAAATTCACTATAAGTGTCATATGACATCCTTGGAGGTATATAAGTACTACATAAATACAAGTTTTGAGAAGAAAAACATAATTTAATCCAGATATCCTCTATGTTGCTATTATTGCACGATATGGGTAACAGTTGGGATGATATTTCTGTCTTGACGGCGACCAGGGTTCCCCCTCCCGTTCCTTTACCTGATCGAATTAGGTCACGATCTTTTCGATAAACTATATATCTTTGATCGATAAACTCGCGGTCATAGATAGATGGCTGGATCCAAGTCTCCGTCAAGACAACAACATCATAATCTGAAGAAGAGATTGATAGCCTAAGATTAAATAACTTAGAATTAAGACCTTGACAGTTTTGATAGTAAACTTTTAAATATTTACCTTCATTTTCAGTTAACATCAATCAATGAATTTTCTGTATAGATTACAAACTTCTTCGAAGTGTCATTTTTTCGCATACAAATTTTTCCATCCCTCACCCACAAGTATTTTATGTTTTCTTTCCTTTTATAGTCACGACACTTCTTAAACAACGCACGATTAGACTTTGTTAGAGATTCGTTGATGTAGACGGGTTTTTTCGCGTGAACCCCCTGCACACCCTCACATATATTGCCCACACAAAGATCCCGTCTCACTTTTTTAGCACCAAGAAACTGTTCCTTTTTAATCTTTGAAATGAACTTCACATACATGGAACGAGGTTCATGTTTTTCTTTCTGGACCTCCCCTATACGATAGCAGTGATCTATGTGATCCTCCCCAATATTGACGTTTAAGGCTCTGGCAATCTTAACGACTGTAGAGATTACATTTTCATCCCTTAGTTCAGGGACGCCAACTATCTCGACACTGTTAGATCTTGAATGTTGTTCTTCATCATTAAGGAGCGATTTGAGGGCAATATTTTCTTTTTCCAGCTGGATACATTTATTCTGAAGAGTTTCTATTTTATCCAAACATTCTGAAATTTTTTTGTCTTGTTTTTTTATTAAGCTATTATTTTCTTCAATTGAGCCTTGACAAAACTCAATCGATTTTCCCATTTCAGTTTTCATTTCCGCCAAAGACTTGGAAATTTTCTGCATCTCTTCAAAAAGATCCTTTTGTGATGGGCAGTAAGAACATGATTTACATTTCCAATCATCCAAATGTCCCTTTAGGCAATCCTGGTGACATACATTAGGACAGCTCCTTTCTAGGCATTTAATTGCTTTTCGTGTGCTGGTAATTTTGACTGAACAAATATCACAAGTACTCGACATGTTGACAGAGATCTTATATCAGTCAGATTACAAAACAAAAACAAAAAATTTGCCCTTGCTCCGTCGTGTTACACAATTGTACAAACTCATGTACAATTCCCTCCACTACACAACCTATAACTTTTAATCCGTACCTCTATTCACACACACTCGGCACTTCGCGAGAATTTAGCAAATTCCAACGGCTAATCCTCTGCCTAACAATGGACCTTGGTATTTATCACTAATAGACAGTTTATTTTAATAGCATTGGTATTTTGGTATTTTCCTAGGGAAAACAGTCCTTCGGAAAAATGCCTTTTCACTCTGCTTATAGATGGAAAAAACAGCTTTACAACGATACCAATTTTAGCTTATAAAACGTTAATAAGCCACTAAATTTGTTAAAAACTATGGGAGCAGAAAATAGCACTTGTTACGGTACTACTGTACTTTTTTGTGTTCCAAAGCATAGAACTACCAAATTTTAAGGCTCATTTAGCTATACCGGTGTTAAAATCTATAATGCGTTGCCTCATGATCTGAAGTGTAAGCACTCACTCGCCTCCTTTAAAAAAGCTGCCAAACTCCATTTTAATAGTAGTTTATAATTTAGTATTTTACGAAAATCATGTTTTTTTTTCTTTTTTTCACTTTCTGGTTAACTATATTACTTGATTAAATGTATGCTTATGTAATAAGTAATATGTATATATTATTTTGAAGTACTATTTTAAGTGTGCGGTTAGATAGAGTAGCTATAGGCTAGATCTCGCCGCATTTATAAATTGTTATTGTAATTTTTTATTTCCGTAATATAAAGGCATATTTATTTATTTATTTATATTTCAAAATACATATTTTAAATAATAAAATGATTTTAGAAGTTTTCTAAACACAATACATACTTGGAAACTTAACTTTTTTAAAAATGAAAAAATGTTTTTTTATTAGAGTTCTATAAAAGTGTTAAATATACAGTGTAACACCGTGGTATGATCTGGAATCTCATTTTCAAAATTTATCATAAAACTAAATCAGTGTAGATTAAAAATGTAATTAATTTCTTGCAGTATAAAATATTCAATAACCTCTTGGTAGTGTTATAATTTTTTTCAATGATAATTGTTTGTTAGTAATCAGAAATAGACTAAAAATGCTACATGCTGCTTCAGTAATTTAATTTTTTAATAATTTTTATTAATTTCTTATATAAATTGTTCTGTAACTTGTCCTTTGTTTCTTGATTTCTTTAGGTCTGATTATTATTGTTGATTCTTTGCTGATTTTCTCATCCTGATCTTTGAACAATTATTTTGGATAATTGTTGATCTTTCAAATCCTTGAAAACTAGCTAAAAATATGGTACTTTTAGAATAGGAGGAATTACCATGGATAGAACTTACCATCATTTGGGCAGTGCTCTTTTGTTTTCATCTAAGTAAAGCGAATTTCTTTTTATTTTTCGCATGAAAACCACAAAAAGGATTTTTTTGTAAAATAAACAGCCATGGTCATTGTTTATTTTTAGATTGACGCTCGAAGTGGCAGTTGGCTGATCCCAACCACGAACTTAGAATCTCAACCAAGAACTTAATCAATATACCTGAACTCCTAATGCATATGGCCACCAAAACCAAATATGACCGCTGCCTGGTGGACGCCATTTTTATAGTGGTTGTTTTGATGTTGGTCACTCAGAGCATTTTCAGTATTTGACGTCTTATATTAGATTCTGAAGCTGACGACTCTGACGCTTGACTTATGATCTGTCACGAACTAAATTAATTTTTTTCATTGACATTGTTTTTAAACCATCATTGGGATTGTTAAATCACGACACGATATGACTGATTCTAATTAACATTTTTAATTATTATGAGTACAGCGAATTGCCTAGTTTTAAGCGATTTGTAAACGACACGCTTGGGTATATCGTCTGCATCAGGCGATATAGCTTCCTCTTTACTTAATATGTGGATAATGTATCAGCATCCTTATTTAAACGTATTTGATTCACTATTTCTCAAAACCGAATTTATATTATTAATCTTGTTGAATATATTTTGATTTTCATAGATAGTTTTACCTATTAATGTGGAAAGTAAAAGTCTGAAAATTCAAATGTGTTTGTTAAATATATTCGTCAAAATTGATTTTGTGTAGAGGATTTATATTCCAATTTATTTGTAAAAAGCATAATAATATCCAAACCTAGTTTTAATTCTTAAATTTAAAATGTACATAATAATAAATAGAAACAAACATAAAATAGATGAAATGAAATGATTAATAGATTATTTATTTTAACTCGAAAAATTCATCCATTATCCCAATGATGCTGGTCATACACTTTTATAAGAGGTAAAAACACAAAATCTACAGCACCACAATTTGTAATGCCCAAGCGTGTCGTTTACAAATCGCTTAAAACTAGGCAATTCGCTGTACTCATAATAATTAAAAATGTTAATTAGAATCAGTCATATCGTGTCGTGATTTAACAATCCCAATGATGGTTTAAAAACAATGTCAATGAAAAAAATTAATTTAGTTCGTGACAGATCATAAGTCAAGCGTCAGAGTCGTCAGCTTCAGAATCTAATATAAGACGTCAAATACTGAAAATGCTCTGAGTGACCAACATCAAAACAACCACTATAAAAATGGCGTCCACCAGGCAGCGGTCATATTTGGTTTTGGTGGCCATATGCATTAGGAGTTCAGGTATATTGATTAAGTTCTTGGTTGAGATTCTAAGTTCGTGGTTGGGATCAGCCAACTGCCACTTCGAGCGTCAATCTAAAAATAAACAATGACCATGGCTGTTTATTTTACAAAAAAATCCTTTTTGTGGTTTTCATGCGAAAAATAAAAAGAAATTCGCTTTACTTAGATGAAAACAAAAGAGCACTGCCCAAATGATGGTAAGTTCTATCCATGGTAATTCCTCCTATTCTAAAAGTACCATATTTTTAGCTAGTTTTCAAGGATTTGAAAGATCAACAATTATCCAAAATAATTGTTCAAAGATCAGGATGAGAAAATCAGCAAAGAATCAACAATAATAATCAGACCTAAAGAAATCAAGAAACAAAGGACAAGTTACAGAACAATTTATATAAGAAATTAATAAAAATTATTAAAAAATTAAATTACTGAAGCAGCATGTAGCATTTTTAGTCTATTTCTGATTACTAACAAACAATTATCATTGAAAAAAATTATAACACTACCAAGAGGTTATTGAATATTTTATACTGCAAGAAATTAATTACATTTTTAATCTACCCTGATTTAGTTTTATGATAAATTTTGAAAATGAGATTCCAGATCATACCACGGTGTTACACTGTATATTTAACACTTTTATAGAACTCTAATAAAAAAACATTTTTTCATTTTTAAAAAAGTTAAGTTTTCAAGTATGTATTGTGTTTAGAAAACTTCTAAAATCATTTTATTATTTAAAATATGTATTTTGAAATATAAATAAATAAATAAATATGCCTTTATATTACGGAAATAAAAAATTACAATAACAATTTATAAATGCGGCGAGATCTAGCCTATAGCTACTCTATCTAACCGCACACTTAAAATAGTACTTCAAAATAATATATACATATTACTTATTACATAAGCATACATTTAATCAAGTAATATAGTTAACCAGAAAGTGAAAAAAAGAAAAAAAAACATGATTTTCGTAAAATACTAAATTATAAACTACTATTAAAATGGAGTTTGGCAGCTTTTTTAAAGGAGGCGAGTGAGTGCTTACACTTCAGATCATGAGGCAACGCATTATAGATTTTAACACCGGTATAGCTAAATGAGCCTTAAAATTTGGTAGTTCTATGCTTTGGAACACAAAAATTTTTAGAAGGACGCATATCACGACCATGAATGCTACTGCAGCTTATCAGCTTCTCATACAAGTACCTGGGGACTCCACTGTGGACAGTTTTATAAATGAGACTAGCCATATAAACTATGAATCGTTATTCAGCCTTAGCCATTCGATAAATAATGGTGTTACATGGTCATATTTTTGCTTACAATAACTAAATTTAAGGCAAGCATTTTGTAATTTTTGCAAGCTATATTTATCTCTTTGAGCAAGGGCTGGCCAGAATAAAACGCTTCCATAACTAATCACTGAGAGGACTAATGATTGAGTTAACTTTAACTTAATGTTAGTTGATAAAATATCTTAAAACATGTACAAGACTTTTAGTTTATAGTAACCTTTTTGTAAAATATTAGAAACATGGTATTCAAAATTATGTTTATTATCGATAAATATACCTAAGTTTTTTTCGCAGCTAGTCGGCTGCAGACTAACATTTTGACTAAGAGCCAGCTTATGGAAACTAGACATCTGCACAATAGCATCAAGATCAGAATTTATGTTCCCTATGGCGGTATTAATTTGATTAATTGAAAATAAGTGATAAAGTTGAACATCATCCGCGAGTTATGTGATGTAACCAGGCCAATAACCCCGATGACAGGACAATCCTACAGATTTTGTATTTTTACCTCTTATAAATTATTTATTTTAGTTTGTTTTTGTTTATCGTTAGACAGGACATTTGACGTTGCCATCAGTGTCAGATGGCAATATAACAAATATAGGGAATATTAGGAAAAATAGCAAATACATTTCAGCAAACCTAAATCAAATCGAATAAAACGATAAAACGAGTTTAGCCAATGATTGAAATTTAGAATTACCCTTCCCGTGTCGCGATCGAATTTGAACCCGTGATCGTATCGAGACGGAGTCATGAATATAGAATCCCTGTGCATATTTTAAATTAAAACATATGGGTCAGAGATTAGCATTGTTGAAATGGGTATAATAAAAACCAAATGATAAAGTTTTAATAACCTTTGTTTTTAACCAAATTTGTTAAGTTTTAATAAAGATTATTATTTTTATGGTATTACGATTTATAAGATTCAAGTTTATGAGAATAATAAAAGACATATTTTAGAGTGCATGCATCTATCCCAAGTTAATTGAAACTTTGTCTCATTTTAGGTGAGGATTATTTTCTTTCATAAATTTTATTGAAATTCTTAAGAACAAGTACAAGAAAAATCTCAGATCTAACGCAACTATCTGAAATTCTTAACTAAATGTAACTTTCTATTTTGCCTTTGTAAACATAACCTCCCTAAAATTTTAATTGTTTTATTTCCCTACAATTGGCACAACTGAAATTTATTAGAGTGACCAACTTCGAAAGAACACAATAACGCAAAATGGCGACCACCTAGTAGTGCTTCTTTTCTTTAGCTTGTTTTAAGTCATTGGATTCTGCTTCCAATCGGTGCCAATTAGCTACCTCATTTGGGTGATTAGGAAAAAGCCGTCGGGTATGTACCCTGTTCGCAATAATTAATTAAGACTTTCACAATGGTAAATTTATAACTTTTGCACGATGCGTCCGGCATCATCCGGCCTGGTTACCGGCGTGAATAGGTTTAGCCACGAACGGCAAGGGGTAGGAAAGGGTCTGGGAAAGGGATGCGAGGAATTGGAAAGGATAAAGAACTACCACGTGTTGACTGGGTGAAGGATGATGCGGAAGTGATGGCACCTAGTAGTGGTCATTTAATTTTCACTGAATTGGCAGTCCAGGTATATTTATTAAGTTCCTAAGTGATCGCAACCTAAGGCCGAATGTGGACGTCGCTGTAACTCCGTTTTTCATTTTTCTTTTATAATTTCATCCCATTTGACGTTTGTTCTGTCAGTTGTCTTTTATTGACTTCAGCATTCCATGTGAAGTTTTGGTGGTCAAAAAGATTCTAGAACGTTTTCAGTTCATTGGAGGCTGTATTTATTGTAACGGCATGTGTCTTTAGAATTTGTATAAATTTAATGCTATAATTTAATGCTTGGAAAAAATGGTTCAATTACATTTAGAAATTCAGTATAGTTGTACTCTTGTAATTTCGCTTAGAAGAGGACTTTATAACAACCTCCAACGGTTTATTTAACTTTAAACCTACTGCCTAATTTGCGAGGTAAGACCTGAGACTACTACTTGATCCTATTTTAATAGAGATTATTGCTTTTATGGTTTAAATTTTCAATTTTCAGTTTTCAGTTTTAATTTTTTGTTTGGCTTAAATCCTGGACTCTGACTGAAAATTGATTTTGACATACTTCCCTTGTAGTGACTGGAATACACTACAAGAGGAATCGATACTATTGGCTATCTACAACCCCATATAACATCAGCTAGGTTAAGTTTTAAGTCAATAAATAGTGTTTATTTTCATTACTTATCTTTAATATATTTTGTTTACTTAATATTCATTAATTAAAAAATCTCCTTACTTTATGCGCCCACACTTCTGCTTTATTAAGTATAGTTTAATTTATTGGGTCAAATTGTGAAGCACGTAACATCATACTCACTACAAACTAAAGGGTGTTACTAGACCAATCTAATTTATAATTTTTTATCTTTTGATTTAGTTGTTAAAGTGGTATTCACTGTTCAAATGTCTTCAAATCAAGATATTCTAAAAACACAAGTCCAAATATTCAACTCTGCTTTTTATTTTTTTATTTTAATCACCAGTTACTTTCAAATCGAAGTACATCTCCTTACACCTTTTAACCTCGTAGGATTTCGTCATATATTATTTATTATATAGCTGCAAATAACGATCCCTAATAATTTACACTGGAGTCGAGCGAGCAACCGAAAAAACAAAAACTGTGTGAAGTTATGCCGCACGTGGCATGTGCAAAAATTTTTTAAGTTAGAGTTTAAGTACCCCATCATGAAGTAAAGGATACATACTTAACCTCCAAGGCATCGCCATGTAGAGCATCAGTGGACCACCAACAGAAAAGCAAAAATTTAATACAAACCAGTGGCCAATCATCAGTAGTATGAAACCATCAGATTTAAATAAACACCGCTATTGGCTTTTTAAACAGTGCCTTTTATTGATTAACCTGCTAGACCCAAATTTCAAATGAATATTGAGAAAATAATTTTGCCCACGTCTTCTGCAATGGCTTAGAACTTATCGAGCTAACCTTAAGCCATTTAAATGAAAGTCGTGAAAAATTGTAGCAAAATGTTTTACAGTAACGAATTAACAGGTCTTAACTTAAGGAGTTAACTTTACCCAATTTAGTTCGTAATTCGTTAAATTTTTAATAAGCAAACTAAAATTCCGATATTATTTGATCGCTGTAAGACTTTCCAGTAAAAAAACAATAATTTAAACAACGCTAATTGTGAATTTTAATAGATTAACTATTTACTATTTATTTGGTAAATTCTGGATAAAACACAAGTTATTAAGACTAAATAAATAGTAATAGATAAACCCTCATATTAATTTTGATTTCTTATTCGCCTAGATATTAAGGTACTGATTAATTAAGCACAATAAGTAATGAATGTAAAAAGCACAAAATTATGCACTTTTTACATTCATGAATATGTTAGGATTAAACATAGCAGATCATAATTATTAAAGTAGTTAGACACATAAATTAAAAAAAAGCCTTACTTAATATCGATGGGTTTTTAACAAAAGATCGTAAGCGACTTTCCTCGAATTTTACAAGAAATGTTTTTTTTCCTATTTTTTTTATTTTTTAATAAAATTTGTTGTTTTTTTTTCTGGACTCCTAAAGTAATTCAGATAACTTTAAAAATTAATTTTTTGTAATATTTTACAATTTTTTGGGTATACTTGTCGCTTACAATATTTTGTCAATACCTTTTTTAAATTGTCAATTATTTATTTGTGGGTTACGATAGAGTTATGATGGAGCTTACGATGTTTTTCGGGATTTAAATTTTTAAAACGGGTAATATCAAATTCTTTATTAAGCATAAATTTTGTATTCAAAAAACGTATTAATATAATAACTGTATGAAAAAAAAATATTAAAGATCGTCGTTTTGGTCTTCGTCGTCTGTTTCAGCTAAAATATCTGCCTTGGCTTCAAATGTTTTATACTCACACTTCACGCAATTTTTTTCGGTATAATGTGCTTATTGCATAGTTCCATTAAGTTTTGAAACTTTGGAAGGGAAATTTCTAATGGATTTTTGTAAACCGGTTCCACTTTTTTCTGTAACACTTTTGATCTTTTACCTATGAAATATAAAAAAATAATATTTAAAATAATAGTATGTGTTCGTAGGTATGAATTATTTTAATAAACTTTTAGGAACCCCACTTGAAATAGGCAAAACACAAATTTCGGCGGTATCGAAATAAGAATGCTTAATTTTTAGTATGTCTTCTCCTTTGTTCATAAATACGATTCTTACTTGACTGATTTGAAATTTTTTCCATTTATAAATTTACTATTACTTTGTAAATAATTTTCACTTACTGATTTCCATGACAGAAAATCAGAATGTTTCATGCTTATAACTTTAAAAGGTTCAGGGTGAATTCTCGAATTTGCAATTATAGTTGGCCATTCTGAGGGTGCCCAGATAACTCTACTGCGAGTAAATCTTTCTATTGTGGCATGGACTGTATCTATTGGCATATAAGTATGTCCAGGTAAAAGGAAGGTTATTTTAATATGACGAATGTTAGCGGCTTTTTTTAAAAATGTATGCAGCATTATAAGCATGGCCCTATTTTTATTCTGACCAGTGCAGCTATCGCAATATAGTGCAATTGTTTTTACGTTTTTGCGATCATTATCAATGTCCAGTAAATATTTATAAAGAACGGTGCAAATTTCGTTAGTGCCTTGGTTTCTATCTACTTCACCCCATAAAAAGCAATAAGCTTTTCTTGTTTTGCTTTCATAAACCGTTTCCTTGTAAAATGAATACTTTCGTGAATAGTATAGAAGCATGTTATCGCCATGAGGTGTATTTAAAACTTTTTGAAGATCGAAACTTGCACACAGAAAACTATCATCCTCTTTTGCGATCTGTTGGTCTGCTAAAAAGTTTTTTTTGCACTCATCTTTTTCTTTGATATGAAATTGGTACTTCACTTCATCTGCTTCACTGAATTTGTCATCTTTGTATTTTCTAGATTCGCAAAGAACACATTTATCCTTTTTGGGAAGGTGAAACCCAATATTAAAGTCATTATTGAAAATTTTCCTGAATACTCTTAGTGATACATTAGTTTTTACTTTGCGAGACTCTTTTGCGAAAAGCCGATATAAATAAGATACATTTCTTAGTTCGGTGGGTAAGTATTTCTTAGTTGTGCTTGATTTGCAAAAATGTGATGCAACTGCAGGTAACTTTTTAATAAATTCATAAACTCCATTTTTGTCTTCAATTTAAGTTTTATGAGGTGGGTTGTGTCTGCCTCTTTGATCGACTTTGGGAAATATTCCAGTTACTGCATTTTCCTTAGTATAGCGTAAAGTCATCTGTGAGATACAAAGGGAATAAATTGTTAGCAAAAAATTTATTATATTATATATATATTATATTATATTAATATTATTATATATAAATTGTTATCATTAAATTTTTAGAATAAATTGTTGGCAAACTTTAATTTCCTTTTCATTCCATTTTATTGTGTAAATGAAGGTTTTATTTATTCTACTAAGGTTAACGTCATTAACTCGTCTTCTTTTTTACTTCCCGTTCTTTTATGCATGATAGAAGCCAAATCCTCTGTTTGGAACGACTGCCTAAACCCCAATAATATTCGAATATTTCATGTCGCTCTTGTTCCGTTACTTTTGCTGCACATCCATTTTGATACCTTCTATTTTTGCAAGGATTTTCTTGGACGATTTTTCCAACCCCTAATGCTCTTTTTGTTTGTCTTACTATTTTTTTTTATATCTTTTTAGTTTTCTTTATGCCTGCGCTTCCTACAATATCTAAGGTGATATCGTGTCTGCGATCTGATATTTCTGAATTAGAAAAGCTCATATCGGAATCTTTTTCTTCATGAAAAGAATATTCGTCAGAGTCGCGTCTATTTTTTTTAGGAGTTTTATTTTTATCGTTTTCCGATTCTGAACTCGATGAATAGTCTACCAATTTATTTGGCATGATTGGTTTTTGAATATTACGAATAAAAGAAGCATTATTAGCAGTTTTCACCAGATCATTTAAATTTACAGGCTTAAGTGAAACGTAGTTTCCTATGTCGTTGTCCGTTGCAACGACATAGGAAATCAACTGCTGCAGAAAAATCATCCACCATTATTATCGGAATATTATTAATATAAAAAAAAATGTATTTGGCTGATCTTGTTCAAAACCCATACTGCTAGGATCTAGATCTTCTGCTTCAATGCTATTACTGCATTGTACTGGACTTAAAAGAGCATATTCATTTTGCAAATTATTCACTGATTCTGCATGATTTGTAGGGTTATTTTGAGTTGCCGCGTCGACATCTTTTAAAGCCATCATGGCTATGCGGTAGCCTCTTGAATGGGCCATCTAAATAAAAAAAAACAACTTTTATAATAGAAATAAAAAGTAAAACAAACTTTTTAATCTTAAACACGAATTTTTGATACAAAGACACTGCAAAATGTTAAAAATCTTCTAATTTAAGAAAAAATGGCATTAAAATAAACACTATTTACATTTTGTACTCAAATGCAACAAAAGTAAGAAAAGGAATGGATTACCAGAGCAAATTGGGTAAATAAACTGATAATAATTTGCTGATAAGTATTGCGTAAATGGACGGTAATGCACTTTGCAATACCATGAAAACTAGTATAATGACAAAATAAACGTGTCTTTACAAGATTGTATCGCCGTTAGGCGACGAGTGGGGGTAAAAAAATTATCGTAGGCGACAATAACAAAATCTTAACCATAGCGATTTTTCGGCGCATACGATCTTTTGTCAGAAACATGTTGGCGCATACGATAAAAATAGTGACATTTTAAAAAGCGCCTGGAAATATTTGGTGGTTACGATCAAGTAAATATTCATTTTAGGCCGCTAATAGTGAATATTAAAGACATCGAAAGTACTACTAATGTGTATTTTATCGTAAGCAACAGTTAGTCCAAAAAAAGCAATTTATGGACTTTTTGTCGCTTACGGTGTTTTGTCAAAAATCCTTCGATATTGTTGACGATGGTATTTAAATCTTTTATTTTATCCCTTATCCTCATTTAAGAAAATTTTAATAAGAAACTTAGCTGTAGTAGCCAAATAGTGAAAGCCCGTAAAAAGACACCAATTGTTTAGCCAGTACTTCGGAAACAATAATGAAAAATGCACAGCTTTCATGCTTAGACGTTAGAATACAACGTGCTTAAGATACAGGGTTCTCCAGTAACTATGACACAGAAAGATAGTTAAATGAAAAGTATTAATCGACTTAAGGTCCTTAATAATATGGCGCTTTAAAATCTCAAAGTTTTAAAAGATAATAAAATTATTTAACCAACAAATAAATTATATAAATTTATTTTTATCTCTTATGGATGCGGAGATCCGTGTAATGGCCTTATCTTGGGCACGTTGTATAGAAATAACTTATTATGACATTAACCAATATTTAAATAGAATATATAAATTTATCTTAAAAATGTATGTCATGCGTAAGTCAAAAATTACATAACACGGTACAAAATAATCTTTTCATAGGATATAAAATTTACGATATTTCATCAGGTTTAATGAAATATCATTAACACGATCAACCTATTTTCAATTGCGTTTTAATATGAATTTTATTCTCAAATAAATAATAATTAATGTTATAAAACAAAAAAATATTGTCAATTTATTAATTAAGGTAAAATGAAAATTCTGCAGTCTTCCTCCACTTATTTATTAAACATTCAGTTATTTAAAATTCCCGACATGTTTCGGATACAGTGGGGTCCATCATCAGGGGATAAAAGGTATAAAATTGGTATTAGATATACGCCCCAGGGTTTGATTCCATGTAAAATTTTTTTATTGTTATTGTTTTATTTTATTATTTCTAATTTTATTTGTTTATGTATAAATAAATAAAAAAAGCAATAATAATTTATGGAGAGTTTTTTTGACATGGAATCAAACCGTAAGGCGTATATCTAATACCAATTTTAAAACTTTTATCCCCTGGTGGTAAACACCACTGTGTCCGAAACATGTCGGGAATTATAAATAACTAAATGTTTAATAAATAAGTGAACGACTCCACTGCACGTATGGACTATTTTTTCACAATTAAATAATTATATTCTATATTTCTATTAAATTGTACATTTTATTAATAAAAATTCTTATTTTTTAAAATGATTCAAATTTTCTAATAAAAGCTAAAAACTAGGGTTCATTTTCCTATATAGATTACTTTTTTGTAAAAGCCACAGCCATGTTTACTTCTATTTTCCTAATAATTAAGTGTTTGAAGGTTATCAACGGTTCCGTATTATTTTATACACTTCATTCTTTATGTAACACCAAAAATATAAGTCGGAAGGGGTTAGATCTGGTGACCTAGGTGGCTACCGAATCATGCTACGTGTCGGAATCCATTTATCGTTAAACAGTCTAGTAAGTAAGATTCTTGATGAGGAGGTGTTCCATCCTATAGGAAGTAGATTTGTTACTTACTTCTTTTAAGTTTGGAGTATTAAAAAGTATCTTTGATTTGGCAAGTTACGAGTCTGGAATCTCTCGCGGTACTCTTCTAGCGCTGTGTCACTATTTTTTGTCATACAAGGTAAAATTATAATATATCACATTTTTCAATATGCGTAAAAGGCATTTTACTAATCTAGATTTTCCAAAAATCACAATTTTGCTAACGTCAGTATTCATTTATTTTATTAAATCTCCATGGTTACTATCATTTTATTATCCAAGCAATGATTTATTTCTTTGAATTTATTAAGTTATTTTTAGGTTTAGAATATTAGTGTAAATAAACTTTTTTATTAAGAAAATAATTTTCTTTTGATTTATGTAAAAATATACAGGAAATTCCATTTGTCATATTTTCTCGAAAACGCTATGTTCAATTAATTTTCTGTAAATTGTAACATATCACCAAACAAAATAAGAGGTGTGAGCAGAATCATATGGAAAATAAATTTTTTCTTGTAGTTTTTTTTTAATCTCCAAAAAGTAACCAATAACGAGAGTGGCTTCGATGGACTCTAGACACGACTACGCCACTTAACCGGTAATTCTATTAATACAAATTTATATTTTTTTCACCCCCTATTAACATTTAACTAAAATTTTTTGAAAAAAAAAACACGCAGATATTTGTGAAGTTGAACATCCGGTACATTTTCCAAAATATAAATCTAACAAGCAAAATTATCCATCTCAATTGCAGCATATTTCCCATATATATTAAAGGTTATGAAAATAATTTTTAACGCAAAAATAATAGTAAATGAAAACATAAAATATAATATATATTATATAATCCACTAAAGCATAGAGCTCTTTCAACAGTCTTAAGCCAGGCAAAGTAAAGTTTAAACTTCCCTTTTTTAGAGCTAAACTTGAATTTCATTAGGTGCGATGGGGGCAGAACGCGTGAGTTAAAGGGAGGCCTTGTGTCATATTTCCAGAACAGTTTCGAGAGAAGAGAGTAACGTGGCGTGGTATGCGCTCGGTTAAGTATTCGTCATACTATGTTTTAATTAAGCACATATTTTAAGCAGAAGGAGTCGTCGGGCTGCTCAAAGCGTGCTTTAGCTTAGTGCACGCCAAGGGTCGCGAAACAGCAACTATGCAACGGTACGTCGACATCAAACACAGGAGGACAAACAAAATGAGAGAAACAAATAAAATGAGAATTTTATGGCTCCATTTTGGTTTGTCTAATAATGTGGATTAGTTGCACGTCTAAACCTCCTTTTTATCTTAAAGAGTTTAGGCCTATACTTCAGTATATAAGTTAGTAAAAGTAAGTAATTATATATTAATTAATTAACATCATTATTAAATGTTATTATGTGCTAATTATTATTTTAAATACATAAAACATCGGATATTGACCAGAAGATTTTTTTAATAAATTTTAATATTAATTATTGTTAGCAAACTTTACTTAGCTCAGACAGGAGCCTGTTAGGTAAAGACACTTGAATTGCTTTTTTTTATTTATGAATGTGCTGTTTCCACCCTCAGCCATCTGACTTGAAATAATTTTTGTCTTAAAGTATATTGATGTTTTAATTATGCCTTTTACGTAAGTTGAGGAAAGTTACAATTATGGCTTGCTAGAAAAGAACTAGTTTTCGTTGCTGTTTAGTCATATCAAGATCTACTAGATCCATAATATGCTTGTCATGTCTAATTCTGTTGTGTTGTTATGAATGCAATGCTTAAAGCCTCAGAATCTTTAAGGCCTTTTTCGGCACTCGGGCTGTTTTTCAGTCTCAAGTCATTAGTGTTTCTACCTCCTTAGTCCCTATAAGTTTACTATGTCCTGGTATTTCTATGAGCGTTCCTATTTTGATGATAATTTAATGATGACATTTATAAAGCAGTTTGCAAACATCGTTTAAGAAAAGAAGTTTCTTCTCTAATGAAAATAATCTTTTTTTTGGTTGACCTAAGTTTTGAATTGCTTGAACTACCTTTTGCTTGACCTTTATTTAAATGAGAATTGTTAAACGAACAAAAGGGAATATTTGCAGTAACGTCTTTTAAAACCAAAAACAAAATATCTGCAGTAAAATTGTTATAAATTGA
Source organism: Anthonomus grandis grandis (assembly GCF_022605725.1). Lineage (NCBI taxonomy): Eukaryota > Metazoa > Arthropoda > Insecta > Coleoptera > Curculionidae > Anthonomus > Anthonomus grandis. The sequence goes on along the minus strand of NC_065552.1, from coordinate 13,481,607 downwards.
TTTCAGGGTGTTATTTACTCGTGAATTTTTTTTGGTTGTCAGTTCATTAATACTGCAAATTAATATGCTAATTTTATTACATTCAAGTACTAATTGCTCTGCTAAATCTTGTTGTAAACAAAGGTGACTTGTGCATCACTATTCAATAGAGCTCTATATTTTACGAGAATATTAGCTAGAACAAAATGCTTCTCAGAATTTGACGTTTCTATAGAAGTGACGATCCCTATGTTACAATTATTTTTATCTTCTGCCCATGCATTCAACTCTGGATGTAACGTGGTATTAAGTCTATCTCTACACTTATGAAATCCTACTGACCTACTTTTTTTACTTGGCTAGATCTAAGATATATATAACACAATTTTAGGATACTGATTTCTCTTACACGTTTATCTATAGAGAATAAGAGCATGTTTTTTCAGAAATTAAACAAAATGTGCATCTTTGCACTATTCATATATTTTTTTTTGACCCACAATAGCGTATGTGCCTAGATTCCCTATATCTTGCTTATTTACATTTTTAGAAGAGCTATTGTTATTACCTACCGTACCTAAAACCTAGCTTTATTTTCTAAAAAGGTATTAAAATCTATCAGATTTGGATTTTCGCAAAACTTCTTCATCAACTTCTCCTTCCACGCATAGGTTTTTCTTAAGTTTTACATGTCTCTTACATGTTCTTCAATATTATCTACAAGTCCCTGTAGTAATTTATGTGACTCCCTTTTAAATAAAGGTGTGTCAAAAGGTGTTATTGTGCAAATGTGCTTGAATAATAGGCTTATTACAAAATCTTCTTTTTAGTAAATCAATCGCCACTACGTAATTATCATTAATTATCTCTAAGCATTCTAAAACTCCCCTAGCTTCTACCTCTAGAGAAGATTCCCTGAAGATTATCTATTAGATAATAGATAATATAATTTTTGAGCATTATCGATATATAAATAAATTCATAAACCTGGCCTTTATAAAGAAACACTAAGAAAAAATCAATATAGGGAAGTTTAGCAAATTTTATGCTAAATGCTACATAACCATAATATTACATGAGAAAATTGGTTTCCTTTAACAAAACACTATTATAGTACTATAGGTCTATGAGACCCTTAACAAATATAATAATTTATGAGACAAACCTACTCTCAAAATTCCAACGCCAAAAATAGATAACAAAGATAAACATAATAAGAGTTATAGTGGAGTGATAATGGCACATATTAAACTACAAATAATTAAAATTATTTAACAAAAAAAAAACAAATTGGAATTTAACGAAAACTGCAGAAGAGATAAGTATACGTAATAGATAAGCGATTATAGCTGTCAATGTTTATTATTACGTTTGCTTATTCAAAAGAACCAATGTTTTAGGCTTATACTTAAACTTTAAAACTTCTAAACTCTACTAGTTCAAAAAAAAAATTAAAGCATTTAAAAAGAAGTTTTTATTTAAATTTAAGAAGATTGTACCAAATATTTATGTTTGGTATTAACACTATAAAATGTTGACCTTCTAACAAAAATACTATCTAATTTCGTATTTCCGGTGAGAAAGTTGATAATCTGATGCAGAAAGACACCCAGATGAAGTCTCCAGCGGTTTTCCATTCTTGGTCATCATAGTAAACCCAATTTCTTAGATATGTCGTCGCGCCTGTTTAGACTAAGAATAAGCCTTTAACATGCATTTTGCATTACTCGAACCTTATTTCGTTCAAGGAAACTAAGGCAAGGATAATATATAAAGTGACAATAGTTGAATCTTGAAAGAACCAAAGGCTCAGACAATACCTTTCTTGGGTTCAAATTAATGTAATGACGATTACAATATAATAACTTTAAACTTTAAAATGCTTTCTTTCTAAATTTACCAACATGACGATCAAATTTTAGTTGTGAATCCAATAACAGACCCAAATTGCGTGCCCCGTTCACATACTCAAGCGGAATATGATCAATACAAATCTTAATATTATTCTTGAAAAATTCAATCTTACTCTTACTTGCAAATAACATCACGTTAGATTTTTTGGAGTTTAAATTGAAATTATGCTCTGATGATAAATGGAAAATTTATGCAAGTTAACTAGCCATATTACTGGCTTCAATGAAGCTATTAAGGTCAAATAAAAAATGGAGTTTCGTATCATTAGCATAAGGAAAAATCTTGCAGAGTTTTGAATAGCTTACTAAATGCGACGTATACATATGTAATAAAAATTATACCCAAAAACGAGCCCTGTGAAACTCCAGATAAAATATTTAGATTTTCGGAATAATTACCTTTTACCTAATATGCTTTGAGTTCTTTAAGAAGGATTAGATGTAAGTAACTTTAGAGTGGGTAAATCAAAGCTATAAAATTTAAGTTTAGAAATCAGTAACTGATGGTTAATCGTGTCGAATGCTTTTGAGTAGTCGAGCAAAATGAGCAGCGTAGCCAAGCCCTTTATCGCAGGCTTCAAAAATATCATTTGTTACCTTCACTAACGCAGTTGCTGTACTAAAGCCCTTACGAAACACTGATTTTCCGGTATTATTACAGTATATAAGTATGACTACACTACTGAATCATTTGCAAAGAAATATAATCAGATCCGACATAGTTTCTTTTAAAAGCAAACAAAATTTGATTTAAACGGAAAATTAGTGGTGTGGTTAAACAGATTAAGATTATTTTTATTTTTGTAAATTAATGGTCTCGAAAGGTTTCAAGAAGTTGCAAAAAATTACTATAGTCAACTTCGAATTTTGGGAATTCTAATCTGGGCTTTTAACTTAATGTTTTCGTTTGTGGGGTTTTGCATTTGCTAATTCATGTTCCAAAAATTCCTAAGATGTTGAAACGCACTTATAATAAAGGGATTCAAACTCATTTACTACTTCGTCGCTTATTTTTGAATCGCCTACTAATTCTATTTCTACTATAATTTCTTCAAAATTCCTCATAAGGAACTCGATTATTTCTAAACTAATTTTTAATTTAGTCAATGGTGTTTCGCTATTACGTTATATTAAGCTAATATGTAATTGATCATTTATTGTACCTATATTGCTGTTTTCTTCGCCACGTTTTAACTAATATATTTGAACCTACTATAAACTCGAAACTCAAATATCCAACTCAAAATGTTGACATACACTCGGGAAGATTATTCAGTAATTTCTACTACAGGCATAGTGCTGCGCACCGATCTTGGTGTCTAATTTTCCGGGTGAACACTACCACAACACTTCGAGATCTGTGTCGACCGACTATGGACTGGACAATACTGTTACTCCCTTATTTTTATTGTAACATGATAAATAAGACTAAATAATTTAAACCAAAGAGACTGTATTTTGTATTTAATAAATCACTTACTTGCGCAGAAGCCTATAGTCCGTTTGGTCCGACTGCAATAACTAAAAACTATGCCACGTTTTCACAAACTAAACTTTTGAAATAAATTCAATATTAATACAAGGCATTACAGAATGTTTCTGTTCATCATACCATTATACTATATATATATATAAATATATATATATATATATATATATATAGTATATATAGTATATATATATATATATAGTATATATATATATATCTATATATATATTTTATACCACGTAATCCAACAGTTTTGTTTTTTAGATAAAGCATTGTGTATAATGCTAATAAAAAAAAATAATTGTAATATTTATTTATTTATTTATTTATTTACACCACTCCACAGAATAAATTCCAATTAATGAGTGGGAAAATTACAACAATAAATTACAAAACATAGGTATCTTAAGAAAATTAAAAAGAATACAATATTATCAATAATTACAAGCAAATGGTATTAAAAGAAATATAGACAAAGTAAATTAAAAGTAAAACATCTAGGAAAAGTGTACTCTTTTAGTTTCCGACAAACTGCAATTAAAGATGTCACACTGATCCAGAACAGAGTCATGTATGTTACATGCTCTGCGCAGAGGAGAAAATTTACAAATGTTGGTTCTAGGTCTTGATAGGTAAAAAGTTGATGTATTCCTTGCTGATATGCGAGGCACATGAAAATTTAGTTGCTGCAATAGATCTGGTGAATCAATAATATTATTTACCAACTTAAATAAAAATTGCAAATCAGCGGATTTTCGCCGATCCTCCAACAAAGCAAACGAAAATCTTTCCAATAAACGCTGATGTGGGAAACCAATTTCTGGGTACACTCCGTCACTCTTGTACCAAAGATATTTGAGAAATTTTCGTTGAATATTTTCAAGTTCATGAATATGATTTGTATAATATGGTGACCAAACTTGGGATGCATATTCCAATATTGATCTGACATAAGAAAAGTACAGGATTTTTAGACTAAGAACATTATTAAAATTTTGCGAGTTCCTGATGATATATCCCAACATTCTATAACTGCGCTTGACAATATCTAAAATATGTGGTTGAAAAGAGAAAGAGCTGTCAAAGATCACCCCTAAATCTCTAAATTCAGTTGATCTAGGCAGAATAACATCATCTATGGTATAGTTGTAAGTAATGAAGTTTTTCTTTAAGCCAAACGAGACAACATTACATTTAGCCGCATTAAGGGGTAGATTATTATTTTTACACCATGTATTCAAAAGACTTAAATTATTTTGTAGCTGCTCACAATCCAAAATAGAGTCAATTCTAATATATAGTTTTTTGTCATCTGCGTACAGCAGGCTATTAACATCAAGTTGGTCAGATATTGTATTAATGAATGAGTTGAAAAGAAGTGGTCCCAGAATTGAGCCCTGTGGGACTCCGGAAGTGGCAACTATCTGCACCGAACTACGACCAAAACATTCCACGTGTTGTGGTCGCTCGGTAAGATAGGACTGTAAAAGATTTGACAAAGAAGAAGAAAATCCATAATATAGGTCGAAATTATTAATGAGAATGTTGTGGTCTAGTCGGTCAAATGCTTTTGAAAAGTCTGTATAAATAACATCGACTTGAGAGTTTGCATTTATTGATTCGGTGATATATTCTGTAAGAGAAATCAAATTTGTAGTGGTAGATCTACCTTTCATGAATCCATGTTGTCGAGTATTTATAAGACTCCCCATTTTAGGATATAAAGCAGAATGAAGTGCGCGCTCAAAACATTTGGAGAAGTTATTTATTATTGTGATAGGCCGGTAATTTTCAACCATGTTTTTGTCATTCTTTTTATGTATGGGAACAATTTTAGACGACTTCCAAAGATCAGGAAAACATTCTTGTTTAAGGGCCAAGTTAAAAAGAATTGTTAATGGTTTTGCAAAAACATGTCTACAGTCTGATAAAAGAAATGCGGGTATTTTGTCAGGTCCAACTATCGGTGTGGGTTTTATAGTTTTTAAAGCACTTAATACCTCGTTTTCAGTAAATCTAGTTATGGTTATGCACTCCGGGTACGGTGTCTGAATATTATTAGAGTTAGAGGCTTGAGGTGAACTAAAAGTCGTGTATGAGCTCCGAAAGAAAGCTGCAAATGCATCAGTAATACTCTGCGGATCCGATAACAAAGTTCCTTGTTGATCAAACATATTTTGGGGCAGGGAGTTATTTTTTTGTGAACTCCGAATTAACTTCCAAAAGTTATTAGGCTGCGAGTTTAAATCATTCTCAAGTCTCGCACAGTATTGTTTGTATGACAGCTCAACATTTCTTTTTATTTTAGAACGCAATTCTCGAAAATTTATTAAATCTTGTTGAAAATGAAAGCGTCTAAATTTTATCCAAAATTTATGTTTTTGTTTTATGTCTCTTACTATTTCAAAAGAAAACCAGGGCGGGTAAGTACGAGCTCTTTTTGCAGTTTTCGGAACATACATATCAAGACAAGAATAAATCTTCAGATAGAAAATGTTCATAGCAGTATTAACATTTTTAACCGCTTCCAAATCACTCCAATCAACTCTAAGAAAACTGTCATATAACAATCTGAGGTCAGCTTTTTTAAAGTTATAAAAAATATTATCTATTTTACAGTTATTAAACTTTTTGTCAGGGGTATAATTGAACCTTATAAATAACGAAGGATGGATAGCTTCCTCGTCAACCAAGAAGTCGTAGCATCGCTCTACAGTACATAATTGAGGCTCTGATGTAATGACCAGATCCAATAATTTACCTTGAGAATTTTTAATAAAATTTACCTGATTCCAGTCAAAAAAGTTTAAAGTATAAATAATCTGGTTTAATCTGTTGGATGATAATGAATTTTCCGAATAATTAATATACTCAGGTATATTAAAGTCTCCTAGCAAAATTATTTTTGAGTTGAAAAGATAGGTTAAAGAAGATAAGTATTCAAAAATATTTTCATATATATCAGCATTAAGTCCGGGTGGTATGTATATTAAAATAACATATACATAAGAGTGCTCAAATATAATTTTTATACCTATGATTTCAATAATATTTTTAAGGTTATAAGAAAGCGCCAAGTTTAACTTTACCACCGAAAATGACTGCTTTACTGCTAATGCCACCCCCCCGCCCCTCTTCTCGAACATCTTTGCATAGTTTCTATCGCAGCGGTAGACAGAGTACGCATTCGGAAAAAGTTCCGAGCTATAAATCCCATCATTCAGCCAAGTTTCGGCCAAAGCAATAACGTCAAAATTGCATGTTAAAAGAGAATTGTAAAGTACTTTTGTTTTCGAGCGAAGTCCTCTAACGTTTTGATAACAGATGCGAAGGTCATTGCAACGATCATGCTGCCGAGACTCGACTGAATGCGAGCCGCAGGAACCACGAGAGAGAGTTAGAGTAGAATATTAATGGCTATAACGTATTCTTCCTAAAACACTAATGGCTAATTAAAATCGCTTTAAATGCCAAACTCAATTACAATTTTGCCTGTGACTGACTTGAAAAGGCGACAATTTACCCCATAGAAAGGAAAATACAAACAATTCTGGAATCCGAATTGAAATCTTTGTAGGGATAAAGTGGGGGAGCGTAATCAATGAATGGCAGAATTAGGCCTTTAATTATTTAATTAGTTAAATGCTTATTTTTTAGTTTAAAGTAAAATTATAACACAAGACGATGGTAGTTATGTTAAAACACATGTGTTGTGAAAAAACCTGAACTTTTTTGCAAGATAATAATCGAAATCTGTCTCAAAAAAATAATAAAAAATAGGTGTATGTAGAATCATACTTATCTCTTGTCCAATACCAAACCTACTGATAAGCCTCTGAATTTAATAAATCTTAGTATAAAGCTAATTTTGAATAAAGCTAATTAATCTCAGTTAAAATTAAATTAGTTTTTCTGCAACTGTGTTATGATTAATATGTACAGAGTATCCAAAAAGATTTTGATAAGATTTGAGCGGTGACAGAGAACATGAAAACAAACATTTTTGTGTATCAAGCATATGTTCGCAAATGATTCGTTTGAGCTCTAGGACAAAAAACTATGTGCTACCTATTATTGGGCGCATTTTGTAAATCATTGTTCCATCACATACACTAATTTCACTATTTTGGGGGTAGTTAGCAAGATATCAAATAAACTCAAATCTATAGAGCTGCTTTTCTTCTTAAGGATCCTTTTTAAGTTATTTATTTTTATTGTAGCTACCTTCTTCTTATTCTTCTTAATAAATTATAATAGACTCGCGTCGTATTTCGACGGCTGCCCAATCTTGCTGTTTATTATAAAGTTACAGTTTAATGTGGGTTCCGAACCACTAGTGTTTTGCTTTTAAAAGACAAACAAGCAACCATGACTATGCCAGGATTCGAACTTAAGACCACACGGTCGCATCGTGATCTCTTTGCTCACGGTGTTACCGGTGTCGGCGATGTAGCTACCTAACAATAAGATAGATATATACCATTACAATATACCTAAAGTCAAGCACCTTCCATTTGTTAACCACCATTACTTAAAACCACCTTATAATTCAAATATATTGGTTTCCAGCACTAATTGTTGTGAATAACAGTGGATAAATTTTGGATAAATTTTTAGTTGTTTTTATTTAATTGTTCAATTCTTTATTCAATCGTTTTATGTTTTCTAACAAATAAAATTACGCCTGCAAAGTCAGCATAAGTCGGTCCCTTGGATGTCCCAGTGACGCAAAAATAGGATATAGAATAAACCCCAGGGACGTCCCTTTACATCTCATGAAATCTTTCTCAGGGATGTGCTTTTGGAATAGTACGGGCCGCAAATGAAATCATCCCGAGTTGATCTCATAGACGCCTTTTGGATAGTACTATAAACGCACTTATTGACTGTCCAGTGGATGTTTATGGGAGAATAATATTTAAATTTTTCCAATATTTATAGGATAAAAAAGGGTTGGTAGACGTAGCGCAACATTATCTTAATCTCAATACCTTTTCATGTAACTTGTGTAATCTTTGGGTTAAGCATTTACTTTTTCTTAAACAAAAAATTATTACTTACATAGGCGTCAGTTAATATTTTTGAATGAATTTATGTTACGGAAAAAAATTGCATATTTAACCATTTTTAGTATAATGCAGGTTCTAACCTTCTTGCAGCTCTATACGGTGGCTTCTTAAATAAAGCTAAACTTGATGAAGAAGCTCAGTCCAAAGCCTTCAATTTAAAATCATCAATGGCTTACCGTCGCGACTACAAAACACCGAAGTCATTTATTTATTACATAAAATTAGTTGCCGCTAGGGATCCAACTCTCCAAATCTAAAAAGAAAATAGAGGATGCAGAACATGAGTCACAACAGCGCAACGAACTGAACGCCCCATCCCCAATGTGCACTGCAATAGCAGAGAGAATCGATGATAAAAGCGACCTCTTCATGTCATGGAGTAGCACTAAACAGAAACGGCTTAACAAGGCGCCAAATTTGAATTTTGTTCTATAGTAGCGTATGATTAATTAAATTTAGTTGAGATTTTACTATTCTTAGGGACACTACAGTCGATAAAGAAAATATTAATAGAGCCTAAAAAAACACAAAACGTTAGAAAAGCTATATTACTTTCATGGTTATTGCTTAACTAAAAAAAATATTTTTTATTTATAATATGTAATAATATATATTTAATATATGAAAATATAGATATAAAAATCCAAGAGACATCCCATGAATATCCTAAATCTGACAATCCCACCAGGACGTCTAAGCGACGTCCCACGGTATTTTGATTTGAACCATCCCACCCACGCAGGACATCTTCGACCATATTATAGTATATCCTCAGGACAGTAAGTGTTAAAAACTGAGTAATAACTAGTAACTCATTCCATATAATTTTAAAAAAAATATATTTCGGCATATATGGCTCTATTTTAATAACTTCCAGTTATGTTATCTAGTAATGTTAGAAACTTACCTAAAAAAACCTAAATATTTCATTCTCTTTTTGCTTATACGTCTCGCATTTGTGTCGTTTGCCACCAATTCAATACATTATGATTATACTCTCCTGGTGCTGACCCTTCCAGTGATTCTCCGACTATTATAATTATGGTATAATTTATGAGTCCTATTTCTTATGTTGTTGTGTTCATCGCATTAAAGCCTCTACTTTCTTGTTTCTTGTTTCTGTGCTTTTCTGGTTGATAGATTTCACATATATCGTGCTAGCTGATCTATGTCTTCTCTAATAGATTCTTCTTTATTCTACTTCTTTATTCATCCCAGAGGGCTCTTAAAAGTAAAAACATTTGTCTTGAAAAATGTACAAGTATTTGTGATAGAGGCTTAGTTAAAAATAGTTAATGTTTTTAAAAGCCTGGAAGGTGAGGTTCTTTATGAAGATGTAAAATTCAAGTTTCTAGCATAATTATTTCTATTAGTATTAATTCGCTAATTGGAACACAAAGTTGCCCAGTTGCAGTATTTATTACATTTAATTCTTTTCTTTTTTAAATATTTAGCCTTTCGGTTATGAATAGTAATATTTTCTAAAATGGTAGTATCATTTTGAATATTTCTACCAAATATGCCAAAATATGTTTTTAATAGCATATTAATAGTTTTTCTTTAATTTACCAATATCCTCACAGCGCGCAGCACTAATAAGGATTACAAAATTTAAAAAAAATAATTTGCCGATCAAATATTGATAAAGTTTAGATAAAATGATTGTCATTTTACGTACTAAACTGCTTTTAGATTAGTATAATTTGTGCCTTTTAATTTTGCAGATTTAATTTCTTCATTTCTAAATTCATACTATATGATTATCTGCAATTTTAGATACATGATCATAACCATACCATTAGTACATTGTACATACAACTTTCCCGCATTATGAAAAATAAAAAAAAAATGATGAATATAATTTTCATTTATAAACTTAATCAAAAGGGATAAAATGATAATCATATAAATTAAGTAACATTTCAATTCAATAAAGTGTTGAATGTTTTGATGATATATTATCACATGTATGTCTACAGTATGAGAATATTATTATCCTGGGTGATCTTAATGTTAATCATTTAACAAATAATATTTTACTTGATTGTCTTACAGCTTATGATTTTACTCAGTTAATAAATCAGCCTATTCGGATTGCTCGTATGGCACAAACACTTATTGATGTTATCTATTTTAATAAACCCTTAAATGTTACAAGTACAGCAGTACTTAATGCTGATTTAATTAGTGACCATCAAGCTATATTCTGTAGTATCGAGATTGAGGCACAGAGTAGGGAGATAAAAACAAAACTCTATCGTAATTTTAAACATTTTATATATCAGCGTCAATGTTGCAACACTGTATTCCAAAGCTACCTCCACATATTACGCATATTATAAACTGTTGCCTAGAAACTGGGTATTTCCTGGTATGTGGAAAATTTCTCTCTTAACACCTTTGGCTAAAATTAATAATCCAACTAATTTCTACGACCTTAGACCAATTTCAATTATCCCGGTTATTGCTAAATTTTTGAAAAAGTTTATACAGCAGCAAATTTGTGTTTTTCTCACCTCCAATAATATTATTCCGCATAAGCAATCTGGGTTTAGAAAACAACATAGCACGACATCTGTCTTACTAAATGTTAACCAAGAGATAATTTCTGCAATGGGTAAAGGTGACTCCACAGCACTTATAATGCTTGACTTTTCCAAAGCATTTGACACCTTGGATCATCATTTGCTTTTAGCAAAACTTATAATGGCTTTGATAGGGTTTCTCAAATGTTTTTTAGATCCTACTTATCCAACAGAAGACAAATGGTGGTCTTGGAAGATCAGACTTTTTCAAATACCAAATATATAACATCTGGAGTACCTCAGGGATCTGTTTTGAGACCTCTCTTATTTCCGATGTATGTTTCTGATTTGTTTAAAGTTGTAAAATACTGCCAGATCCAGGGGTTCGCAGATGATATGCAAATTCATCATTCTTCTTAAGCTGAATCTGTATTAGAGGCATCAAATAAAATAAACGACGATCTTTCTAGAATTTCCTTCTTTTGCTCTCAAAATAATTTAAAACTCAATCCTTCACAGTGTTGTGTTATGTGCTTTACTTCTAAAAACAAAAAAAGATTTGCATTGTGGACGGTTGAAAGCTTTTTGTGGGAGGTAATCAACTAAGTACGGTTAAATGTGCAAAATCTTGGATTGCTTTTGGATGATGAATTGCGCTTTCAGTTACACGTTTCTAATGTCATTAAAAAGTCATACTATTCTTTAAAGCCATTGTATGCAAATAGAAATATAATTAATTTTTAAGTAAGAAAAAAATTGTGTGAGTTTTTAGTATTACCTGTTATGAATTACTGCAATATTGTTTATTTTCCATATTAAGACAAAAATCACTGCGTACCGTTTGCAAAAGCTGCAAAATCAATGCTGCAGATTTATTTATGGACTGAGAAAGTATGATAGAGTCTCTACAAGGCTATGTGAACTTGATTGGCTGCGCGTGGAAAATCTTACAAAAAACTTACTCTTCGGAAAAAATTTACTTGAAGCAAATCTAAGATTAATAAATAAGTTGTCAATTCCTAGATATCAAGCAGCCTTCTTTTGTCGTAGTTTTCTGTATAATGCTGTGGCAATTTATAATGACCTTGTTCCGAATCCTATAAAAGAAATGCCTGTAGCGGGTTTTAAGCAAAAACTAAAGCTGCATTTTTTAACAAAACAGAATAGCTAAATTATCAGTAGATATTTTTTATTTTATAGTTTTTGATTTTTATGGGCCAATGGGTGTATATCTGTTTATTTTTGTGTTACTATTAGTGTTACCATTGTAATGTTAATTTTTTTCTTTCTGTTGTGCTATCTAAAATAATTTTGTTTACATTTTTTAAATAGGTTAAGTAGATTAGCCTTTGGCTAGACTTCACCTATGTACCGGGTGGCCAACTAAGAATGGACGTCGGCGATATCTCAGGCCCTAATAGTCATAGCGTCTTGAAAAAAAAAATTGTAATAAAAGTGGCCAAAAAAAAAAATTCTGGAAATGATTTTGAAGTTCATTGGTCAACCGCTAGAGGGCGCCACAGCTTCTTTAAATCTTAAAATTGCATTTTTTCCAAAAAACCTCCAATAACGTACACCTCAAAATATTATATTAATATTCTAGGAAGATTTCCTCACAAAAAAGTCTGTAAGTTGTCAAATAAAGTGGTGGAGGGCGTTTTTAGCTTGAATAAAGAAAACAGCTGAAAATCAGCTATGACTGGGCCGATTTTTTTTAAATATATTTTTTTTCAAGTCTATTATTGTTGCCTTATTTTTTCAACCAAAAAAAATTTCAAATTACTTTTCCTAAAATCCGCTAGAGGGCGTTGACTTGTGACTAACCCTTTCTGACGGATTACTTCAAAAAACTTAAATGCAACTATATATATTTTGTTACGTCATTAAAAGCGGGGAAGAAAACCAAAGAAACTGATGAAAACGGCACTTCCATATCATTTTTTAAACAAAAGTTATAAAAAAAAGTGTCCATTCAAAAATGAAAATGACAAAAATGGCGATAAACTCCTATTTGCTTAGAAAAACTGAATAAACTCCTTTACACAAACGAAGAGGCGTTTGACATAATAGGTACTTATTTTGAATGTATGAGAAATGCCACAGTTGCTGCAAGGGTGTATGTGCATCAGTATCCTGATAGACGCCATCCTACTGCAAAAGTTTTTCTTCGGATCATACATCGTTTGCGAACGACTGGAAACGGTTCGGCTGCTCGTGTTTCGGAGACAACGCAGGGGACGCACCGAAGACAACATAATAAATGTTTTAGCCTACATCGACTTTAATCCTCACTTAAGTACTAGAACAATAGCGCACGACCTGAGAGTAAATCGAACTACTGTTCAGAATATTCTTAAGGAGTACAGGTCAGCGATCTTTTGGATATTAATCTTCACTATACGCGATGAGACTTAATTTTTCTAAGGAGAGTTCATTTTTGATGATGATGCTTTAAATGTAAAATTAATTAATTTTAACACGAAAAACACCAGATTGGTCTATTCTGTTGAATCAGCAGTCATCATCTTGTTCCACGTTTTATCCATATCAATTAGTCCTACATCAAGAATTAAGTGCACAAGATTTTGACCGAAGGCTAGACTATTGTCACTGGCTTTTGGGTATGATTGCAGAGGATCCTCAGGTGCTTTCAAACATATTGTGGACAGATGAGGCTACATTTCACAGCAATGGAGGCGTGAATCTCCACAATATTCATTACTGGTCACCAACGAATACGCACTGGATGCGAGAAGTCCAGCATCAAGGCCGTTGGTCTTTAAATTGTTGGGCAGAAATATTAGGAGGTCGAATTATCGGCCCATTTTTTTTTTAACAACGCACTAAATAGTGCAAATTATTTGCAGTTTTTAAGGGAGGAATTGCCAATTTTATTAGAGGATGTGCCACTTAAAATTCGCCAACGAATGATGTTCCAGCACGATGGCTGTCCAGCACATTTCGCCCGAAATGTTCGGGAGTTTTTAGGTGGATAGGACGGGGCGGTACCTTTCCATGGCCGGCTAGATCACCAGACCTAACGTCTCTGGATTTTTATTTATGGGGTCGAGTTAAAGAAATTGTTTTTGCAACAAGACCTACGACGCGATAAAATATGATTGGCCGGATTAGGGATTGCATGCAGACTCACTCATTTGCTAAGGTAGAGACTGCAGTTTTGTCTACCGAACAAAAAGTGTTTCAGTGCATAGAAAATGATGGAATGCATTTTGAACATTTGGGGAGGCACTAAATAAATTATGTGTATACCATATTATAGAGTGTTCTATTTAAAATAAGCAAGTTTTCATCTACATCCGGTATCATCAAAATTGTTAAATTGTCAAATTATTTTATTTTTGTATCTTTAATTAAATTTTCTATGGTATGGTATGGTGCCAAATTTTCAAAACTTCCCTATAGAACAACTATAAACTGTATGCACAGTTTTCCCAAAATAGGCCAATTTGGTCAACTTTATTTAGTTAACACCCTGTGTAAATAAACGTATAACGATCAATTCTATATCTCAGATTTTCTAAAACACTACTGAGTTTCTCTCTTTTTAAAAATACTTAGTTAATATGAGTTTATTCAGCTTGTCTAAGTAAATGGTAATTTATGGCCATTTTTATCACTTTTATTTTCGAATGGACACTATTTTGTTAATAAGTTTAGTTTAACAAGTGATATGGAAGTGCCGTTTTCACCAGTTTCTTTGGTTTTCTTCCCCTCTTTTAATGACGTGAAAAAAATATATATAGTTGCATTTGAGTTTTTTGAAATAATCCGTCAGAAAGGGTTAGTCACAAGTCAACGCCCTCTAGCGGATTTTAGGAAAAGTAATTTGAATTTTTTTTTGGTTGAAAAAATAAGGCAACAATAGACTTGAAAAAAAATATGTTTAAAAAAAATCGGTCCAGTCATAGCTGATTTTCAGCTATTTTCTTTATTCAAGCTAAAAACGCCCCCCACCACTTTATTTGACAACTGACAGAAATTTTTGTAGAAACTTTTTTGTGACGAAATCTTCCTAGAATATTAATATATTATTTTGAGGTGTACGTTATTGGAGGTTTTTTGGCAAAAATGCAATTTTAAGATTTAAAGAAGCTGTGGCGCCCTCTAGCAGTTGACCAATGAACTTCAAAATAATTTTCAGCATTTTTTTTGGCCACTTTTATTACAAAAAATTTTTTTTCAAAGCGCTTCGACTATTAGGACCTGAGATATCGCCGACGTCCATTCTTAGTTGGCCACCCGGTGCACTATTGAAAAGTACAAATAAATCCATCATTAATTATTTATTTATTAAAAATAGATTTAATTTTATTATTCAAATTTAAAAAACTAAAACAAAATAGTAAAAAAGACTAACGTGTGTTTGAGTTTATTCATATATTTTGGTCTATAGTATCTATAGTTTCGAGATTTCTTAACCTTTCGCAAACATCTCTAAATATATAAAATCCCTCTGGATATAGTTACAAAAAGAAATAAGCTGAACTTTTATTTCAAATTCGACGTAATTTTTGTTTACCTTCTCTACACTTGTAAAGATATATTAAAAAACTTTGCCAAATTATACAGTTCTTATATTAAGTTCTGCCCAAAATCTTGCGCTTAAATATGATTTTAAAAAGGTGGTTTAGTAAAAGTACAAAAAGGTACTTTTTCCCTCTAGGCTAAGCTTGTATTATTACAAAATACTTAAACCAAGCTCTGAGAAAATAATTGCTAGAAAAATATGACTTTGGATAATATAAGGATAACTCTTTGCTTAAAGCATATAAATCGTGCTTACTTTTTGATTAATATAAAAGAATACTCTAATATTTATCTTAAATATCTTATAAAGATTTTTCTTTATATTGAGGAATTTTTGTGGTATCAAGGAATCCTTCCTTATAGTATAATTTGGTATTATCAAGAAATCTGCTACAGTTAACCCTATTTATTAAAAGTGAAAGCCACCATATTTATATTATTTCAACTTTACCTTAAATAGCATAATGTAATTTCTAAGTCGTTAATCTAGTCATTTAAGTATTACTTAAATGACAAAACAGACCTTTTTTTTTCATTTCGTTCACAAAAGCATCATAATCGACAATTAGTACGCAGGCATGAACTTGTTTAGTTCAAATTATACGCATCGCAACAGTCACCCGCTCTGTTCAGCTGCACGTAACTGATAACTGCTTTGCAATTTCTAGCTGTCGCCGAATGAGTCATCTGCTTCGGATTTGCTGCCCGCGTACGGCTAATCTGAATATCGGTCCGTATTAATTCAATATTTTCACAGAAAGGACAGTTCGGTCAACTAAATAGTTAATTGTTTTGTTATATGTAACTCATATTACATATTAAATAATTAATAAATAATAAATAAATATGACTTTTATTTGACGCATTCTACCAATACAAAATATATAAAACAAATAAAATAGCCCCTCAAACTTGGCACAGTCTAGCTTTCAATAGCTACTCCACTAAGCCAAGCTATAAGATCAGAAAGAAAAATTGCATAAACAAAAAAGAACTAAAATAAAGTACAAGTTGTAAGAAGTCTCAAATGAAAGTTAATTCGATTAAAATGGGCCTCGATGAATTCATATGTATATGTATGTATCTGATTTTGATTTAAAGTTTAAGGATATCTGACCTATAAGTTAAAAACAAAAGAGAGATTTATTGAATATTTTATATTTAAATATTAATTTAGTTAACTTTAAAAATGAACTATTCGACTATTTTTTCTAAATTTAAGGATAAGTAATTATTTTAAGACTTCGTAGGGTTTTAGCTAAATATCTAGCTACAACCATATAGCTTTACCTAACATGCCAAAATTCTTGGAACAGTTTCATTATGGGAATACTTTTAACCGAGAATCACATGCGTTCTAAAAACTATTTACGTAACTTTACATATTTTGTAAAAACAAAATTTTATATGCAACAGACTCTATCGGATTTTATTTTTTCTTAGATGTCTTCCATATTATAAATTTTAGTAGTGTATATTCATCAATATCAGCAATATCATAAATGGCAGATAACACTTCGTTCTTTATTGCTGAGCTCTTTAGCTATCCTTTGTTTGATTGATAGAGGTATTGTAAGCTTTTTATAATGCTATTTATTAAAGTCCAGGACCGCTCCAGACATTCTAGACATAATATTGCAATAATATGTAAAGCTCACAGAAAATGTAGTAATAAAATATAGAATCATTCGTAAAAAAAAGCTCTACATATTAATATAGGTTAATTAAGATGCCTGCTTAGAAGAAGAAATAAAAATAAATGGGAAACCATATAAAATTGTAGTAAATATGAAATAAGAACCTAAGAGATGACAGTCTCATTATAATTTCAAAATATAAATGTTTGCTCCGAATCCTAATAAAAATATCTACTTCAAATTACCAAATCGATCAGTTTTCGAATGTCGTTGCCTGCCCGTGCCGCAGGGTTTCAGTTTATCGAATGATCCAGGTTACTCTGGTGCTTGAACATGCTATAAATAACGCTTCTAGCGTAACTGTCGGCTTGTTAAACACAGGTAGCAGTTAGCTGCAGTTTTGGCTCATAACGGGATTAAGCTAGTCTCGTTATTTATGGCCGGGATCAAACTTATTCCATGCCTGAACACCCGAATGTATGGCCTACTATACTATATATTTTCCTTCTTTCACTGATTTTATTTCCATTAATGCTGAATTAATAATATTAGTAAAAAATTATAATCTTCGCGATATTTGTAATTTTTGCAACTAAAAATTAAATATTTATATCTTTAAAATAAATACGATTCTTAACTTTCTTAAGTATGCCTAAGGATCCATAAAATAAAGATAACCAGTAATGTTTTTATAATTTTTAAATATAGGAAGATGTTAAATATGGCATGGTGCTGTAAAAGTTGCCTGTAGTATCACATTTTTATTTTTAGAATTCGGATTAGTATTTACATTTGAGTGTATTCTGAAAGATCATAAAGATTACGTCTTTAGTCTATACCAGTTGGTAAATCTAAATGGATAAATGGCTTCATTTCTTTTCTTTCTGTAACTACTGCGTCTGTCATAAAATGCTAAAGTTTTTTAACAATCCGAATGTTGTAGAAGTTGGTGGACTAAAGGTAAAAAAAGCAAAATGAAGATGACTCAGGTAATAGTCTTCTAAAAAGTAGATTTTAATTTAGGTTGAGGGCGGTTATTATTTTCATAAAATATTTTTGATTTTCGCGATTTTCCTAACAAAACGTTGGAAAGTTTTTACTTATTGATTTTTCTTTAATTAGTTGATTATAAAGTTTTGTGAATTTAAAAAAAAATTTAAATTTGACATATAACTTACCCAGTTCTAGCAGGGCAGACATACAAATAAATAAATCATATGAACGAGAAGATCACAGATTGTGACGTAGCATTATGTGACATGAAAATTGTTTTCAAAATCAGCTTCAACAACTCTTTCTAATATTACTTTATAAACACAACTTGCTATTTTGGAAAGGAATAATCTGGTCTAATTAATAATAAAGGTATAGTCATAACAATATGAGGCTTGTTTAGTTCCAATACATTTACTCGTATGAAACAGAACTTTTACACACGCTTTTATACACGCTTTCTATTGATAACGTCAGATACAACTTGCATCTGACTCAAAGTTAAACAACAAATCTGGTTACAATGTCAAGAAACGCAATCCCTTATAAAGACAGATGGAATAATTCGGC
Organism: Anthonomus grandis grandis; assembly: GCF_022605725.1. Taxonomy (NCBI): domain Eukaryota; kingdom Metazoa; phylum Arthropoda; class Insecta; order Coleoptera; family Curculionidae; genus Anthonomus; species Anthonomus grandis. Next base: position 13,462,884 of record NC_065552.1, on the reverse strand, counting down.
AATGGTGAGAAATTTATACAATATTTTTATCAGTGGAGAGCAATCATTTCAAAAGAATAACAAAAGAGAATAGTCAAAGTAAGCAAGTACCCAAAGTCTAGAAAACTTTAACTATTCGGATTAACAATAAAATAACCTAAATTGGGGTCAACATCGGGTCCGCAAACAAGATGAACTACTAAAGAATAGACTCTATAGGTAAAAATAATAAACAAAACGTAAGTAAAACCCTAAACAAGTTTAGCTATTTAATTTTATAATAACCACAAAATAAGAGCAAAGCAGCACGAAAGCTATGAGAATAATTTCGGCTTCATAACGTTTACAACTTACATTTTTATAACAATATTCTTACACACATGCAGAGAGAAGAAAATTCTGCAAAGAATTTGTAATGCAGATACACTTGAAATTTTTGTTTTAGAAGCTGCTTTTTATCTCCTTTAGTTCTGGGTTTTTTATTAATCACCTCATTGCCCGTTTTCATTTCTCTTTTTTGATAAGAAAATTCAATAATTTTTATTAAATAGTCTTTTAATTTCTTTGGTTTGGTAATTCTATATCGACAGTATTAAAAACTCATTTAAACCGTGGCATAAAAAACTACCTTCTCTTTTTCTCTACGGCGTTAAACAGCCTCAAATGTCAATTTCTTTTTAGATATCGCGCGACCACTCTTTTTTTTAATTAAATATACTTGTTAAACAGACGATAATATACATATATAGAAGATTTCTTTTATTTCTTTTCTTCTCTTTTTTTTTATTTATTATGTATAAAGAACATTTCTTTTATATTTTTTAATTTTATTTTTGGTATGTTTCTATGATATACGCGTCTGTGCAACATATGCATTAGGGTGCTCATGTTGTCGATTTTTTTATAATCGCTGCGCAGACCGTTTTCACCATATTGTTAATTTTTATTTTTATTTGGTGAATAAAGTATTTTTAAATTTAAATATAAATACCTTCAAAAAAAAAGAGGTGCTCTTAACTCAATGGAATTTTCTTTCATATAGAGCAGATTTATACTCTTATAAATGTCAATAAAATACGTAAAGACAAAGGTAAAATAAATTTGCATGTTAGAAGTAAGCATGTAAAAGTGTTATTTGAACTTATATCAAAATATGCATGGTTTTGATGCTAAAAATTGTTATAAAGAAATTCGCTTTTCTTCGGAAAGATTTAATTTCTTTACAAATTCAAACGGCATTTTATTAAGCATCACATCATTTTGCCATAATTTATTCGACCTGGTATTTTTTATGAAATTTCTAAAGTTAATTTTTTTTATTTTAAATATATTTTATTTCATGTAGAGGAGATTTATTTTCTTTTGCGTGTCAACAAATAAATCATCTTTGAAAAAAATTTGATTAAAAGTATTAATGTTGTTTTAATCTCCCAATCTTAATGAAAAAAGTATTTGTATCGTTTCTTGAAACCTAGTAAAGACATTTTGTATTGTCTTGTGGTTTTAACAATGAAAGAGAGAAATAATTTCATAAAATTGACTGAGAAACGAATACCTTAAAACTAATTATTTTAATTGACGTGATATATTATCTTTTTAGTGGTAATTTTAGATTTAAAGTATGTTTATAAAATAACAACACTTTTTTAAATGCGTTGAAAGAAAAGGAAATTCCGATACCATGAAAACGGTTTTATCTGTTAACATAATAGGCCCTATCGTTGATGTGCCAGAAAACGCGATATCTCTTTTTAATCCGTCGCAGCTATCATCAATTGTGGGATTTTTTTCTCGAACCTATAGCATAGCGGACCTAAATCATTTATAAAGTTTTTGAATCTTTTTTGTTTGGACGAATCAAACCCAGGTGCCGGATTTTACACTAAGCTGATGTCGTATGAATTATGGTTTTTTCTTTGCTTTTGATATTAATGATACGGTTTTATTTGACTAGTACTTAAAACTCGAATAAAATATTTTAAAACAAAAATTTTTTTGTATTTTTTTTAAAAGTATATATTGGGTGGGCTTTTAGAAAAGAAGGTAATACGTTTAAGTAAATTTATGGTCAGAAGCAGGGTCCGAACGAACACCTATAAAAAGTCCATAAAGTCTGAAATATTACGTCGTACATTAAAAAGAAATGTTCGGCAAGCATGTGTAGAGCAAACACACACGTCATGTAATTTACAATGGGATTGGACCCTGCGACATTTTTCAATTTCGCTTAAGGGCTCTTTTTATTAACGGCGAAATTGGTGGGGTATAAATGGACTTACTATACATACTAATAACCATATAAAAAGTAAATTGCAAAAAAAATCGAGTTTAGTCCATTTATTATAAAAATGGACTAAACTCGATTTTTTTTAAAGATATATAAATTTACCTTTAGGGGCCTAATTGCTATAGTTAGAGAAAAAGGCAGTTTTCTGAAAACCATTCTCATAAATGTGACAAAAAAATATTGTGTCTATCTAAATTCTAAATTGAATAGAGTAGGAGGGAAGGGACAAGATGACTTGAAAAAATTAGTCGTTATTTTGGTTACACTCAATAGAATTCGATTAAAACTGATATATCACTTTAATATAAAATTTAATTTCATAGAAATTATAAAGATTTGATCTCCTTAATGTTTTATGGTATATTTGGCAAACGCAATTTGATCAACATTGTGTTCTTGTTAAATTTGTAATTTTGTGAAATTTGACTTTTATTTTTGTGCTCTAGTTGTCATAAAATGGTTTATACTATTACCGAGGCGTGGTATTCTTGCTATGTATTTTAAATGGTTTTAAAATATTATATATACGTGAGTAAAATAACAAAATTAATTTTTAAGATATTATGTATTTACGCTTATTAAGTCAACAATCCAAATTATTTAAATTAAAATAAAATTGAATACACATAGAAACGTTAGAACTAATAAGTGATTTAATCACAGAAGCTGCACAATTTTATAGCTGGTTAGTGATGAGTGCGGTAATGAAATATTTCATCATGGTTTGGAAATTGTTGAAAATTGTCACTTTTATCATTAAAGTCATAGCTTGGTAATTTATAAGGTAGAATTCGGTAGTGCATGGTCTTAGGTTAGCAAATGTCGTATATATTTTCTAAGGTAAATCAATTTTGGTTGTTAGTTAATTTATGGAAGATAATGCGATCTATGAGCCGGATCCAGGATTTAACTGCAGATTTGAAACTTCTTTCTTTTATATTTGCTTGTATAGCAGTAAGAAGTAAATTGAAAGCTTTTGGAACCATATAACCAAAATATCGTTGACTATTACTGTTTTTAGTTTTTGCTACCTGCAGTCTATTTTTTGTACCCTGGGAATGGTTACTATGATTAAACTTTATGTTCTTTTTAGTAATACATAATAATAGATTTAGTACATATAATTTTCGCATATCCAAAATTTTTACATTTCTGTTGAATACATTTAATTTTTTTCACAAATTATTTTCATAATCCACTTTTGAATGACATTTACTTATTCAAGTTGGCAATCTCTTACTTCCCCTTCCACGCAGATATATTATAACTCAGTTATGATTGCACCAGTGCTCTGTAAATTCCTAAAAATTGTCTTGTATTTAAATAAAACTTTAAATATTTAAACTTTGAGATGAATACTTGTAATTTTTTCGACAGATTTTTAACGTGCAGATTCCATTTTAGGTGCTGCTCCAAAACAACTCCTAAATATTTAACACAATGTGTCTCGGATATAGCAATATTTTGAGTTATTTCTAACGTTCCCATTTTATGTATGAAAAAGTAATATATTTAAGTTTTCTTAAATATTTAGTAATAATTTATTATCATTAAACCAATTAGAAATAATCAAGAAGTCTCTTTCAGAAAGGCAACAATAAGTGTTTTTTAAAGTTCAAGAAAAAAAACGCTTATGGTTTTATAATTTAAATAAATACTAATTACATCCATTTTAGCGTCCCGTGGATGGCCTAATATAGGCCAAAACGTTGACAGTATTAAAATTAAAAACCTGAGTTTTATTTCACCCCAGATCCAACTCACTTAGCAAGAAGCATAAAATATTTTTATGTTGAAAAATGAAAACAGCAATATTTTTTAAACAATTAATTTTTTTTAACAATTTCTTCTTTGTGCGGTGTTGTAGTAGATTTTTTCAAACTTAGTGCAATAGGATAGTGAAATGTTAGTATACAGTGTGGTGACTTTAACTGGAATAAATTCAGTTAAAACTAATCAAAATTTATCTCGCAAAATTCCTGAGACCCGTCGATTTTTGTTTATTTTTTTTCACATTTCAAGATAGTTTTTGTATTTTTTCACCTACAGGGGGGGTCCAAATTAACCCCAACTTTTTTTTTTCAAATGGAAAGCCACTTTTTTTAAACTCTCATACAAAATACAAATACGAAATAATGGATAAATATGGATGGATAAATAAGGAGATACGAAAAAAATTAATAAAAACCATTAAATTATTAAAAGTTGCGTTTAATGTATAAGATGCTCAAAAGAGCACCATTTACTTATTGGCAAAGCCCAAGACAATAACAAAATTCGTTTCTGACATTTTCTAACACTTCTGGAGATATTTGTCGAATTTCTTGCCTAATACGTTCTTTGAGTTCGTCTAGGTTTCCTGGTTTGCTCATATAAATTTGACTTTTCAAATGTCCCCACAGAAAAAAATCAAGTGGGGTGAGATCGGGAGAACGTGCCGGCCACTCGATTGCGCCCCTTCTACCAATCCATATGTCTAGAAAATTGTCATCTAAATACTGGCGTACATTACGGGCATAATGTGGGGGAGCACCATCTTGTTGCATCCAGATTCTTTCATTATACAAATCTGGATCGAACTGACTCGGATATAAGGTACGTAAGACTGGAACTAGTTCATGTTCAAGAAATTCTAGATATCTTTCCCCAGTTAAAGTATCATTGAAGAATATGGGCCCTATAACTTGCCTGCCAATTATGCCAGCCCAAACATTAGTTTTCTGGGTATATTGTCTATTAGTTTCCCTTACCCAGTGTGGGTTCTCGTCAGACCAGTAGCGACAGTTGTGCTTACTAACATGGCCATTTAGGATGAATGTAGCCTCATCAGAAAAAAGGATCCACTTCGAAGATATGCGATTTTCGTCAATGGCGTTCATCATTAATTCACAGAACTGAATTCTGCGATCTGGATCGTCTTCCAATAACTCTTGAACGGGTTGCATTTTATAAGGCCGTTTGTTTGCACTTTTTAAAATTTTTAGCACAGATTTATGATGAATAGAGTTTTCGCGAGCTACTATTCTGGCTGCAGTTACCGGATTTTCTTCTATCGCTAACAATACATTTAATTATGTGTTTTCATCGATTTTAGAAAACCTTTGTCTTGAAACATCCCTCACGTGCCTAACTTCTTGAAATCGGCTTTCGATTTTTCTAACCGTACCTTGGTTAATAGGATATTTCTGCCTAAATAAGTGGACAACCTCTAGCTGAGTACGACTTCTGTCCCCATAACCAATCATCATTAAGAATTCAATCTTGTGGGATTCGGATAAATAAGGCATTTTTTCAATATAAGTTAACTTATTTAACAACTGGTTGAAATGTACTTTAACAGTGACACTACAACAATGTCAGGAAATGTCTCGACACCAATAAAATAAACAAACACGCCAAAACTTTACCAACACAAAATATTTCGAGACTTTTAATAATTTAATAGTTTTTATTTTTCTTTCGTATTTCTCCTTTAGATAATCACAAAAGTAAATAGAGCAATTTAATCAGGAAAAAGGGCTCTTTTCAATGAGAGTTTAAAAAAAGTGGCTTTCCATTTGAAAAAAAAGTTTGCGTTAATTTGGACCCTGAAAAAATACAAAAACTATCTTAAAATGTGAAAAAAAAAAACAAAAATCGACGGGTCTCAGGAATTTTGCGAGATAACATTTGATTAGTTTTAACTGAATTTATTCCAGTTAAAGTCACCACACTGTATATTTGAACATAAATGAATTAGAAAATATACATTGTTTTTGGAATTTTTACCAAAAAGAGACCCATGCATGTTTTTGATGTGTATGACCAACCATACGGGAGAATCTGACCAAGAAAACTCATCGAACTTTTAGTTTTTTTTTTTTATTTCGATTAAAATTAAATTTCTTGCATTTATCGAGAAATTTAGCGGCAAACTTACAATAATATATAAAATACAATATCAAAAAACATCATTTAGATATTAACAACAAAAATGCATACATGGACACCATTTTCTGCCCTACTAAGAAAGAAACATAAGTTCACTTTTATCAAAATTGGGTTTGTTGCATTTTTGAACTTCTTTGAGATAAAATATTATTAAAAACACATCATTATGGCGGCAAAGATTATAACTCATTATTTATTTCTGCTTTGTTCCCATTTTTAATATCTAAATCTTATTTACAAAAAATATAATTTCTAAACCTTTTGTATTTTTATTAATAATAATATTATTTATAAATAATATTAAGGACCTTAAATATTTTTTTCAAGTTATGTTGCAGTAGAAAAGCTTAACATATAATGTACAATTAACCGATCGGGCTTCATTATAAATTAGGTATTTTTTTTAAAAGCTTTCTCAGCTAACTCAAAATAGTCTCGACATTGGGCTTACTTTTTCTAGGCACTCGGAGGTTTATTTTTATATAATATTTAAGCTATAAAGTCAATTTTTTTAATACAAATCAATCAAACCAGATGTATTCAGAGCAATTTTATTTTAAAAGCTTAGCAGAGCGCTTTCGGCGTATGAGCCATCATCAGTGCTAACTGAAATGAGTTGGGTGTTAAATGCATAAAAGACACTATAGTCAAAAGTGAACGAATGGAATGTACTCACTTGTCAGTTAAGCCCAGAAGTTTACCATAGTGGGAATACATTCGATATTATTAAAATTATACGTAACATTTAGACATACTTAAGACTATACAGAACACTAAACAGGACGAACAGTATTTAAAAAGGGGAGAACGTTGGTCTCCTTTGTGTTTTGTTTACATTTATTGTGGTTTCTTAGATGGCGGGAAAAACTGTGTCAAATTGGGTTAGCCTACAGTTAACTTTACTTTAAAATTAATATTTATATTGGGTCATAGTTATTATTATAAGCAATTTGTTTAAGAACATTTATTTCGTTTTGAAAATTAGAAGGAGATAGAGGAATGCTTAAAAGACGGTGTAAAGATTGGAAACATTTGAAATTATGTGGTCTGTTTGAGTGGGTTTCCGGTCTATTGAAAATTCTAAACTATTTGATTGTTTATGTATTGTTAGGTCTAAAAAATTCAAATTATTATTTGTTTCAATTTCTAGTGTGAAAGAAATCTTCACAGCTCCTACTGTGTCACAATTCAAGAAACAGAAGCAATCGTCAACATATCTGTACCAATTGAAAATTTATTTATTCTTTATCAGTCATTATAAAATTTGATTCCATGTGATCCATTAGGACCTTCGCCAAAAATGGAGATAAGCAACTGCCCATAGCCAGGCCATCTGGCTGTTGGTAAAATGTATTATTAAAAAGGAAAAAATCTTGAGAAAGGCAGTGGTTAAGTAATGTTATTAGGGAAATAAGATTATTGCTAATTATTTTGTCCTTCAAGATATTTTTAATTATATTCACACTTTCAGATTTAGGCACTGTAGTGAAAAGATTATTTACATCAAAAGAAACCAATGGATAATTATTAGGCAATTGTGAGTCTGTTAGTTTATTTATTTTATTATTTATTTTAATTTTAAAGTGAAGTTAACTGTAGGCTAACCTAATTTGACACAGTTTTTCCCGCCATCTAAGAAACCACAATTAATGACAACAAAAAACACAAAGGAGACCAACGTTGTCCCATTTTTAAATACTGTTCGTCCTGTTTAGTGTTCTGTACAGTCTTAAGTGTGTCTAAATGTTACGTATAATTTTAATAATATCGAATGTGTTCCCACTATGGTAAACTTCTGGGCTTAACTGACAAGTGAGTACATTCTATTCGTTCACCTTTGACTATAGTGTCTTTTACGTATTTAACACCCAACTCATTTCAGTTAGCACTGATGATGGCTCATACACCGAAAGCAAGGACAAAAAAATCTTTCCGAGCAGATTTTTCCTTGAATTCTAGATTTTAGCTCCACGCTTCGCTAAAACTTATCACATAATCGTATTTCAAACCCGATTTTTTATCGTTAACACAGTTTTTATATTTACTTATACTTTTTAATATCTCCTTACTTTTAGGTACTGCTGATGCTGCGTAAGCGCAAGCTTTATTAATCATAGCTTGAGGATATCTTAGAACCACAACCTATTTCTCAGCTTAAGGAAAATAAAACAAAAGTTACGAGAAGTAATCATAAGTTATCTAACATTAGGGAATTAGATTTTAAAAACACTATTGATGATGAAATAACTAATATAAATAATACGCCTTAAAAATAGGCTAATATTAATAGTTTGTTTAAAATATTTATATTCTCAAAGACAATATTACTCGTAAAAATAAAATAAAACTATACGTTTCATCGGATCGCAACAATAAAGACATAATAATATAACATTATAAATTGTACATTCGCAACAATTTAAATACGCTTATTAATATATTGTATAAACCGAAACATGCACGGTTAAACAACATAATTAAAATTGTTGGCGCAGCGTCAGGACTGGGAGGGACAAACGAGAACAGGATCGTCGTACCCCGCAATGTTTCAGACAGATTGCTGTCATGTAAATATGCCTTTGAGCTGGCAGCCGCAGATTTAATTAACAATTTGCATATTGAAAATAATACGAGCGGGGTATAATACGTGCAGAAGCATTTCGATGATGATGGGCGATACGCTCCGTTTGCGTTTCACTCCCTAATTTACTATAGCAAATTTTACTGCATTATTATCGCTTCGCCCTTAATTATAGCCCGCTCGTCGAATGAATGCGCTTTATTTGGATAGATAAAATAATGGGAAAATCTGTTAATTTACCGTTTTGAGGTCGCGAATTTTGGTTTACAATATGCACACGGAAATGTGCGTGTTTCGTTTACGTATATATCAAAATTACAAAAAATACACAATTTTTTAATCTAACATTTTAAACAAGCCTCACTACAGATATACAAAATTAAAATAAGTTAGGTGAGGTGCCATTTTTGACATATTTACGATAATGATATTATTATATGAGTGGTTTTAGTACATATAGGAGTTGACAGTGAACATCGTAAGTGAACAATTTAGTCCTGGGTATAACATGTGACAGCTTTATTTTTATTAAAACTTTTATGAAAATACCATGATATTTTCTTCAAATTCTTTATTATAAAAAATATTAAATGATAAGACATATTAAGTTGAATAGAAGTCCATATTTTGTAGGAGAATATGTATATAAAGATTACAAAATGGGGAAGTCTTTATCTCCAAGAAAAATGCATGTAGGTCACTTATGTAAATGTATTATGCATTTCGATACTAAAATAAAATACAGGTAATTCAAGACAATTTTAAAAAAGGAGCTGATTCGCTATAACAATACAGATTTAGAACTTACCAGAACATTACAAAAAAGATATACGTTTACCAAATAAAACAAAAATTACCCGTTATCGGGAATAAAAACAATAATAAATAAAAAAAATAAAATTAAAAACATAGTACAATAAGGACATCTACGATTCAAAATATAAAATTTAATTTTAGGACGATACAGATTTCTACATATTAAAAGAAGGTACTACAAGGAACTATTGTATATTAAGGTTGCGTTAAAGAAAAGATTTTAAATTTTGATTAATACAAATGTTATAATATAAAAGAGTTAAAAACAATAAAGGTAAAAGTTATTTTCTAGGGCTAATTGAATATAAAAACGCAAACTGTCAAACTTAGTTTGCTCATTAATGCATTCTGGGGAGTTTATGGCCCTATTTATTTTAAGTGCTTCTAACAAGTCCAATTGTAACCCTTTCTCACAAACATGCAGAACCTCAGTGTTAGGTCCCGGATCAAAATTATGGCCAGACTCTAATATGTGGTTCGCAAAAGGAGAATTGGTATTGCTAATAAAAGTATTTTTATTTCAGATGATTCAAGTCTTAAATGTTCGTTGACTCCGACTTCAATTTTATTTTCCTCCCGCTTTGGCCGACATAACAGATATCACATAATGGGTGGGTACAAGTTAGCATGTAAACTCCAGATCGGTGTATTATCGGTATTTTTTCTATAGTGTTTACTAAATGTTTTGCCGAGTTGTTTTTGGTTTTAAAACAAATATTAGGTTTAGTGACAAATTAATTGGATTGGATTCTTTAAAGAGAGAGATTTATAAAACAAAAACAATCCCACTTGTCGATTTTAGAAAAACGATTTTTTCCTTAAATTTTTAATCCCACAACTTCAACCCCTTAGAGGGGGCGACATTCCCCCTTATTTTTTAATGGGAAGGAGTGTATTATTATTCATCTTTCTAGGGTTTGGGATTCCAGAGAAATTAAATTAAATTTTATTGATTAGTACTTACGCATTATTTTATTAAATATTGTCCGCCGTTTACCTCTATACAATAGTACAATAACTGTTTAAAGTGTTCCCGGACGTTATGAAGAATACCGGGTGTTATCTGTTGGCATTCATGAATGATGCGGTTCCGTAAATCTTCCGAACGATTCAGGTTGGATGGCATAAAATTTTGATTTCAGATGTCGCCGTAAAAAGAAATCAAGAGGAGATAAATCGGGTGATCTCGCGGACCTTTCGATAGCACCCGTTCTCCCAATCCATCTACGAGGGAACGTTTCATCCAGATACTGCCGTACTAATTATGCATAATGGGCAAGACCGGTTGCTGAAATATCGCATTTTCTTTATGGTAGCATTGGTCGTTTTCCATAAATTTAATTAATGTTGAGTTAAGAGCATTCTCTGAAAAGTCTAAGTACGTATCTTCATTTAAATTGTCCGGTAAGAAAAATTATTTAATTATGTGATCACATGTCCGAGTATTTTTTAGAATTTTTAAAAAGGGACTGCTTGCTGGATTGTTTTTGATGGACCACCCTGTATGTATTTTCTATTCATCTTTACATAGTATAGAGAGATGTATTCTTATTTTTATAAAAATAGCTTTAATCTTTCTATACCAGTTTAAATTAGCGGATAAGATCAAATATTTTAATTAAAAAAAATAAATTTATTTTGGTTCCTTGACCGATGTATGGCTCTCTAACAGTGCTTTAAAGAAGTAAATCTGGAAATACTTTTCGAGATACAATCGAGAGCCATTCTTAGTGGGACTCCAGGTACAATTATTATAATTTATGTGTGCTTTTGTGACCGTGCTAATAGAAAAGCGCAGACGTAGTAAAACTTAATATGATAAAAGCAAAAGTGCTTTAGTAAACTTTAAGTAAACTTTTAGTTCAAAAGCAAGAATATTGTATTGTTATGGTATAAATAATATTTCGGCAAGACTAACCGATTTACAGGGACCATTTCTAGGGAGTTGAGTTTGTTGCTTGATTTAAAAGTTCTAAACAACAAGAACAACTCCCTAGATTTGATAGGTTCCAGAAACCCTGTTAAATTTAAATGATGGAAAAAAAGAACCTATCAGGCCGGCTTCGTGGGTTCTCTTTATGGTCAGTTGTCTCAGTCACACTACCTCACTCAGTAGTAAAACACCTTAATTTAATTTAAATAGGGTGTTTATTAAAGTTAATATCTACAAAATCTACATGGTAAGTACATAAATACAAGTAAATAAGTATACCTGTTGATCTTAAAAACGTGTAAACACAAATACTTAAATAAAAGATATATATATATATATGTTTATACCCAAAGGTACCTTAATTCGTCAGTGATCACACGGAAGCATTACATAATAAGGCGTAACATTGAAGTGTTTTAATTTACATAATTATTAGATAAAAATATAGTTTTAAAGATAAAAATGGGTAGATGATAATAAATAATAATAATAAATTCATGTTAAATCATACAGAGAAATCAAAAGAATATTTTGCACCACATAGGGCCAAATGCATGATGTGGGTTGACGGGGCTAAGGGCGGCAAAATTATTTGCTGTTAGGCTTCAGGGCGAAATCCTCATCACTACTGGGTCATGACTGGCAGTTTACGTACTCATATTCCTGGAGCCGAGGTTTCAAGAGGCATCAAATCACTAAAAACCATCACCTTCAGCAGTCTCGTACTTATAAAGTTTCGAAAGAAAAATTTAGAACAAAGTCATTTTTAAATATTTTAACCAAATGAATAAAAGTTAGGATTCTCCAGATCCCGCCTAGAGCGTAATTAATCCTGGAACAGTATTACTAAGAATGTTAGAGTATTAATGTACGACGCATTTTGTTTAAAGTAAGTACTGTTTTGGAGTTTTATCACTGCAACGCTTTGGTCGGCAAGCAGCGTATGCGTGCTGTGTAACTCTGTTAATCAGCAAGCCACAGTCACCATTACGGGATCATTTAACCGCGTAAATAGTGTTTTTCCAGTGTTTAAAATGGCTCCTCAAATCGAAAATGCCTCTGACTCTGAAATATGGGGCGGGGTACTTTTCTTAACGCTAAATGCCTCTATAGTACGGAAATAAATGAGAGCTTTAATTAGAAGATGGCCGTTCGAAAGTGCATTACGAGGCACGAAATGGACGACCTTTACTCAATAATGATGACTTGGTGTAAGAGTGTTGTTTGTAGAATTCTTCCCTCAACGCGATATAATATATGTGGCATCTTATTATAGAGACGCACATTCTTAAGGTCTTAAGATGAGCAATTCAAAACAAAAGGCGTGGCATGCTGAATACGGGTATCGTTTGGCTAATAATAATGCTATAATGCTGGCTATAATAATGCCCTTCCTCACACAGCAAATGATATTCAAGAACTCTGCTCATTTCGCTGGAAACAAGCTGATCATCTACCATATAGCCCCGATCTTGCACCCAGTGATTTTCATTTATTCTTGAAATTAAAGAAGCATCTGGGAGGTTGTACGATACAAGTGTTTCAATATTGGTATGTTTTATGTTGAAAAATAGTTTAAGGTATAGGCTTTGAAATAAAAATAGGATTACTAAGTCACTGTTTTAGCACTATTTTCTTATAGTCAACTGGTTTCTTTTAAACTCCAAAATGATACTTACTATAACATTCCTCGTACCTGTCCCTAAAAGAGCAAGTTAAAAAAAGTCTGACCGGAAATATGATACTTAAGACAATTAATTAATGCAAAAGAAAATTAAGTTTATTTAAAAAAAATACCGTATTAATCAGTGACTTTGAGTATGAGTCAAGAAGGAATAAATACTACCTACGTAAGATATATAAACATATAATAAGATATATAAGATATATAAACATATTTCATGTATATTGTTTTTTAATATCAAAAAATAATTAAATACAAGTTGATATGTTAAATCAGGTTATTAAGTTGCTTACTGATCTATTAACATTTTTGGACCACTTAGATCATTTAAATAAAGTATTTACAAAAAAATTTTTAATAAAGTTAGAAAGAAGGAAACTTAATTTTCATGTTTTAAACGTTATGAACAGTGAATTTAGTAGGACCAATCAAAGAATATGTAAAGCGTCTCACGTTTCACAATGCCATTAATCTAGACAACATCAATAAAAAAATGTGTCCAATATTGCAGCGTGGATAAAATAACGTAATGTAGCCCGTCTTGAAACTATACTTAACTAAAAAAGGAATTTTAGAATGCAGATTTATAATAAACAAACCATTTAGTTTATTAATTTTTACTTTTGTTAATTGCTACTAGTCTATGCTGAATTATATAAAATGTAAAAGTTTTTCTTCTGTCAGGTCCTAACCAAACCTTTGTAACTAAAACAAAACATTTCTAGATATTCACCCAATATATCAACACAATAGATCTAATGAATTTAAATTTGCAAGCAAGTTATCCGACTAATTCTATTGTTCTACACAGGCTAGGTTTGCGCCCAATTTATTATTTAAGGCTATATTATACGGTCAGTTTGGGTTAATTCTGTTTATAGCAGTGGTCATGTAAGAGTGTATTCAATTTGTGCTTTGTATATGATTTTGTAATTAAGCTGTTTTGTTTGGCACACATGCAAATTTACTATAACCTTAGTGGATTAGTTCGTTTTGGTATTATGAAATTATGTTTGTATTTCACAATAATAATTTATTTATATGCATATAGTTCTCGATAGATTAAAGTCAAATTTCTTGAATCAGGAAAAGAAAATTTTATCGGGAAATTCAAAAAGAATAATAACACGTATTCAGCGTAGGAAATATATTAAAATCTGCTTAACACTTTTAGCATTAGGCCATCTTTGGCCTAAAACTCTACAAAAACGTTTAAAATCATTAAAATTACTAAAATTAAAATTCTAGCATGTTTCTATACAGAATACATAATCCCAGACAGCACAAACATATTACATGCATATGCCCAAAATATCTAATTGGCATATTCAGATTTGCCAGAAATATCTCATATCTCACTTGGCATATGCTAGGCATATTCAGGGGATATCGCAGGTCATCATAAAATATATGCCAGGAATATCTTCTTATTTTCTATAATACATACAATACATGTATATGCTAGGCATTTATTAGGTTATTATAAGGAAGACGGTTCCTTTTATTTTCAGTTTTGCACATCTCTTTATAAAATTTACCCTCTTTTGACAGTATAAACTACATATATTTTGTGATAGTGAAATTTTTAAAATTAAATGTAAAATTAAAGAAATACCTACCTAAATTAAGTGTTCGAATTGAACACCATTAACAACCTGATAATAACCAAGGCGATTTAAAAATTCTGTGTTAACGTTGTCAATGACATCTGAAGTAAAATTTTTAATTTCCTGGCGGATTTTGTTCTTTAAAATTTTCGAAACTCGCTGGTTTAATGACATACACTTTACTTTTTAAGTATCCCCATAAAAAGTAATCGAGAGGAGTTAAATCTGGCGATCTGGGTGGCCATTCAATGAACCCTTGTCTATCTATTCAACGATTTGGAAAAACTTCATCTAGATAATTGCAAACGGGTAAAGCATAATGTGGCTGCACTCCATCTTCCTGAAAAAAAATATCACGTTGGTGCATGTCGGGTTCTTCCAAATCCGGATACCAAGTTATTAGAGCGAGGATAAGATAATTTTGAAGAAAGTCCAAATACGTCGCACCAGTAAGAGTGTCATCAAAAAAGTAAGGTTCTAAAAACTATACCACATCACACATTTACCGTTTGAGAGTATTGTGTATGACTTTCTGTAAACCAATGATGGTTTTCGGTCGCCCTGTATCAACAATTCTGTCTGTTCACATGGGCATTTAGAGTAAACGTTGCTTCGTCAGAATATTATCTGATTTACCAAATTATTATTATCATTACATAGTTGCTGCATTGGCCCACAAAATTCATTTAGGCGAATAAAATCATCTTCCGATAGCTCTAGAAGCAAGAATATTTTATAAGGGTGGAACTGTCTTTTTTAATACTTTATGTACAGGAGTTCGCGATCAATTAACATTAGAAGCCGTGCCTGTGATTGTGGCTTTGGGATTATCTTGGACCGTAACATGCCCGAATTCACAAAACTTTGCTTCAACTCTGCTTACCATGCTTTGGCTAATAGGCGACTGATTAGAATGAGTTGCATTAAACAACCACCTCCTTTTGAGTTCACGACATTTCTCTGAAACCAATCATGCACAAGATTTTGATTCATTTTTTTTCATCATTTTTTGTTCAAAATTGCTTATGTAACCACTATTCATTTGTACAATGTCCTTTGTAAAAAAATGCGTTCTTTCTGATTCTGCATTCAAAAATAGTGGTTTCCATTTAAAGAACATATTGATGACGTCATATCTTTTTTTTGGTCACCCTGTATATTTAATTTCCACGTAAAAAAACTCTATTATATATTCGCATATTTCTCAGTGGACGAAGTACGTTCTGTTTAGTGTACAAGTTTTTTAAAATAAGAACCCATTGGTTTAACGCTGGTCTTCCGTTTTCCTGTATATTCGTTTTTGTATAGTCATTCTTTAACAAGTAAGTAATTTGTTCAGTTTTATAATCTACAAACATATGTAAAAGCTTATGAATTCTTTAAATAAATAAGCTAGAATTCCAATTTTAGTAATTTTAATCTGTTAGCGTTTTTTGTATAGTCTGTCTGTCAAATTTTGATTTGTAATATTTAAACAAATAATATTCATAGCAGGTAGCTTTTGTAGTTTATAGCTAATTAAAAAAACATTTTTTAATTTTTTTATAACATCAACAGCAAGTTTGCTAGCTATGTGAAAAATTTGACAAAATTTTAACTTTTACGTAAATAACTAAATTGTAATGTGTACAATATTGAAATTGTTTAAGTCGATATAGTTTTCTTCAGGAAAATTCCAATAATTTTTAAAATAGTCCATGATTCACATTTTAATAAAGATCTCTATCCATTTGTCACATAGGTATATATAATTTAACTATAAGCCCTTAAAATTAATTAAAACGTCAATACGTGCAGTTGTAGTGTCCCGTTCCAAGCTAGTTACGGCTTGACAGTCAAGTCTCTAACTGTAAACTAAACAAAGAGCAACGGCAACTAGTGCTAACTGTACGAATCCGTTGAATCTGAACGAGAGTGGATGTCCGCATGGCACGCCACGGGATAGTAATTAAATTGGATTCTGCCGTGGCAGTGGACCGCTGCAATAGCGGCAGCAACAGCAGCAGCAGCAGCTACAGCAGCACAGTTTTAGTTGATAAATTAGCGTCGGATGTCGGCTGCTTTATGAAATCAATCACTGTGGCACCATATTGACCGGCGGCCCGCCAACGAGTACTTAATTGCCTTAATTTCCACACAACCGATGCTCTGTTGCACCGTTCCCCTCGGTGTTTATTTTTAAATTTTCCACCTGTCCGGATTCGCTTCTAACTAATTTTAAATCAATAGTCAGTTTAATTTGTGTGAGGATAATGGGGTTAGAAATTTGAATATGTACGATAAAACGTTTAGGGGATTAATGTTAATGCATCAGAACTAAAATTTATATATAGCTTTATTAATGACTGTTTTAATGTCTATTTAATACGCTTATTAACTTATTAACGCAATACTACTTTCTTAATAAGTACCTATATTGGGGAATTAGAATTAAACATTGACGATTTATTATTAATTTAGTAACATTTCAGGTAAAACAATCTAGTAACATTATGTTTCTATGACTTTACTGGCATATTCAAAGCATTCAAGAAGGTAACAAATATACAAGCCAGACAAACTATTAATTCATGAAGCTTTAAAATATTTCAACTGCAGCAAGAAAAAGTGGTGGGTATTAACATTTTTCATACTAAGTAAAAATAAAGTGTTTTTGCATATTTACTACCATATAATTAAGAATTTTATGTTCATTTTTAAAGCACATATGGGTATTTTACAATATTTCTTATCTTTTCTTCAAAAGAAATAATTTTAATAAATATAATAATATATAGTTTTTATTGTCTTGTAGCCTACTATTATCATTTGTCTCATGTTAAATACCAAGCGACAAATTAAAATTTTGTAATTATTTGACATCTAGTTTATGTTAACATTATCGTTTGTAAGTTTTCTTCTATTTAAAAGAATGAAAAATTTCGTAATGCAAAATTGTGATATGCATTTTATCTAAGATGAAATTAATGACAATTATGGAAAAGCTTGACGTTTCTGAGATATATCAAGGATCTAGAGTACCTCACCATAGAATATGTGCTCTTTTTTACTACCATTTGCGCCAAAGTGATACATTAAAGAAACAAAGTGCTGACAGCAGAAATATATGAACTGTGCAACTGAAAGAAGTAGTTTTTGAGTTAATTAAGTCACCTTTAACAAATACTCGAAAAATTGCAATTGCATATTGAACGTAAATAATTTCACTGTATTTAACATTCTTAAATAACATTTGTGACAACAATTATCTCCATTTCATATCCAACATGTATAGGCTCTACTATCCAGAGATCTTTTCTATACTCTTTTGCCAATAGATGTTTTTTCCCAAATTCCTTAAAAATTTTAGCCATTTGATGGCTGAAATTTTTAAGGAATAATATTTAATAATTTTTTTACATGGCAATTTACGAACCGACGAGGCTACTTTTAAACAACATTGTATACGAATATACATAATGATAATGAACATGCAAAATAAAAATCAATTATGGGCTAAGGAAAATCCACATGGAATCTACTTTTAACATCAATTTTCAGTAAATGTATAAGTGCTGATAATTTATTGATCCATATTTGCTTCCATAACAACTAACAGAATATTCTTACATTAGTTTGAGACAGGAAGAGTTACACGATCTTTTTGAAGAAATTCCTATGAACTTAAGACAACACTATTTATGGGCAATGGTGCACGAGCCCATTTTACTATTAATTTGCGTTATCACTTAAATACAGCATATCCATATCATTGGGTAGGTAGAAATTTTGAACATGGGCTGTTCGATTACCGATCTCAATTATATTTTGAGAACTAAGAATTGACCTGAGTAATTAAATTATACCCGGCTATAAGACGATAAGAAATATTCCAGGGATATTTCTCAAAGAGCGAATCTTGTGGCACATCTCAAAGTCTTTTAGCTTTTCGTCTTTTAAAAATTTTATTAGCATTATTTTTTGTTATTAATTTGTTTTAATTTTATTAGCTTTAATTTAATTGTTAAGATGTTTTTTTTTTGCATAAAAAGAGCCTATTTGACAAAAAGCAAAAAAAAATTGTATTACAAATCGAACCAGAAATTTAAAAATTATATTTAATCTAAAATATTATAGCAGCGCATCATGCAGATGTAATCCTGAAGTTTGTCGCCACCACAGCCAGCAGCTCCGAAGCTCTTTGTGGCTCTGACAATGGTAAATATCAAAAAAATTAAACTTATAACTTGACACATTTTTCAGAAAGCAGTGAAACAATACTTAGGGGCTGCGAGCTTCTCAGATATTCGTACAAACAAGAGGCAAACTGCAAATTCTCTTTGGGTGAAGGAACACTATGTCTTATAACTGGTATCCTTACCAGTCACTCTCAATTAATGCCCATCTTCTCAAAATAGAACTAAGTAGAAGTCCATTATGTAGCACGAAACAATGGAGCACATACTTTTCAATTACCTTGATTTCTCCTCGAGACACAGTTCAGATTGTCGGCGTATTCTACCCATCCTTTGAATAGATTAGGGAGTACCTTAGCAACATTGTCGTTCTCGTTAGGACTAACAGGATGTTAATATGAAAGTACAAATCAGTTTTTAAATATTGTCCCGATATTGTAAACACCGAGAAACCAGCTGTTCTTCCGTCATTCCGGAACGACACAAGTGATACTTCAAACGACGTCTTGAAGTTTTGCGAAAATCTTCCGGAACAGCTTTCTGCCGAGTATATAAGGAGTCGCATCGCCAAGAGTCGTCAGTTGTCAGTTCAGTGCAATAAAGCTTGGAATATTGGCGCAAAATTAAATTGTAAATAAATATTTCTAGGAGTCGTGAGTGCTATTGTATTAATGCTATTGTATCGTGTTATTGTAGTAAAACTAAATTAGTTGACTATTTTCGATTATTTCAATTCACACGTAATAAATGAGAAAAACTCTACATGAGTATCAGGTGTTTAGTGTGAATTGGACGTTAGTTAACTATACATATATTTATAAAAATAAATAATAAAAGACTAAAATAAATCAAAATAAAGTGTGTAAAAATGCTAAGGCTGTTAAATTTTTAAAAAGAAGCCGGAGAATTCTGCCAGGTTGAAGAAAAAGATGAAACAATTAAAATTAAACGAAGAAATTCTTTTATTAATGTCAATACTATCATTGTCGAGCTGAGATCTTGAGCTGATGCATCTTAAACTGCCTTATTTAGATGGTACTACATCCTATAATATTTATCAGCCTCAGTTTGAACAGGCTGCAAAACCAAATGGTTGGTCATCCAGGGAGAAGAATACTGCCCTTAAATCGGCCTGAAAAGAAGATACTGCTGCCATTCTACAAAGAATGGCCCTAAAAGGACAAGAAGTATATGACCTAGTGAGCCATTTGGAGATGCGTTATGGCCCTCCACACCTGGAATATGTCTACCATACACAACTAAAAAATCGGTGCCAAAAATCAGGAAAATCCTTGCAAGATTTCAAGATTTTGAAGCCGATATTGCACGATTGGTTGGACTGGCATAATTAGATGTCCAGGAAAGAATCATGGAACGTTTGGCAGCCCAAGCATTTCTGGATAAATTCCGCGATGGTGAAATGAGGCGGGCCTTACTATTAGCACATCCACTAGACCAGAAGTTAAAAATATGGCAAGGCAGGTTACATAAATATGTCCACAAGGCACTATTTTCACTTCCGCTTATCTGAAAAACTAAAAAAGGTCAACGCGAAACGGCGATCGTCGACCTGTTTTCAGTAAGCCTCAGTAAAAGTAAATACCGCCTAGGTCTCCTGGCTGCAGCACCATAACAATAGTGTTTTCATCGACGGATGTATGGATGGAACCCTCCGCACTGAGGCTTAAGACAGGTGCGACAAAAACTTATACAAAGTATTATAAGATCCGACATAGTAAAATCTGAAGCTAAAATTCGGCAATCAAAATGGCGTTAATGAACAGCAACAATGGATCGAGCACATGTCCATGTTAAAACAAACATCACGTAATCCACAGGAAAAGCCACATTTGAATATCTTGTAATAATGGCTGACTAGATTGATTATTGATTAGCTTTACCGGTACGTGATGTAATAAACATCAAGGGTTTCGAGTATAGAGCTTAAAGCAGGCGTGTTAAAAAACGACGATAGAGAGGATATTTTGCATGCTGTCGGTTTTGAACGGTGAACTAGTCATGTGTGAACCTGCAATACATGACGAGGCTGTTGGATGGCGGAGAGCAGTCGAAAAGACCCTTGTACGTGCTGAAAGGAGTAATCCTTTGTTGTTAAAAAAGTGCACGCAGTTAGGATACTGCTCTGCAGTTTCAGCAGTACTTCGACAAAATGCGACTATCGACATCAACCCGGAAGCAATTCGAAAAAAATAGGAAGAGCTAGCAACGTCGTGAGGCAGCGAAGGAAACCAAAGAAGGAGGCTGAGACATTTGGTGGATAGATATTGAGAAGTTTTTGATACTGGTAAGAAATAGAGAACCAACGCAGTTCAGCACAAAATCAATAGAGGAAATGCTTGTTATATCCGGAAAACAGCTCAAAGACTACCACTGGCCAAAAGGGAGGAGGCTGATAAGAATATTGATATAGCCAAGGAAGGCGTCATAATATCATCTAGCAATCCATGGTCTTCACCGGTGATACTGGTAAACAAGAAAGATAGCTCGACCAGATTATGCGTAGATTTCCGGCAGCTTAATAACGTGACTACAAAGAACAGCTATCCTCCTCCTCGCATTGATTACACTTTGGATACCCTAGTTGGATTGAATATCTGTTTCACGCTAGACCTAAAAAGTATATACTGGCCAATTAAGTTGACGCTCAAGATCGGGAAAAGATGGCTTATACGGTGGGTGCAATTAACCGTGATGTTATTTAGACTGTTCAATTCAGGTGCCATTTTTGAACGGATGATGGAAACGATTTTAAGAGTACTATCCTGAAAAAATTGCGTGGTTTATCTTAACAACATTATTATGGTAGAAAAATGGTTTGAGAATCACGTAAAAATCAAAAAAATAAATTCCTGAGGCTACAAGGTTCTGGATTAAAGTTGAGTTCAAAGAAATCTTACCTGCTTTAAAAAGCTGTACAGTATTTGGGTGACATCGTTTCCAGTCAACGAGTTGCGGTTGATGAAGCAAAGGACCAGCCTGTCAAAGATTGGCCAGTTCCTAAAAACAAACATGAGCTATATAGCTTCTTGAAATTACGCAGTTACTACTGATACTATAGAGGGATTTGCGAAGTTAACAAGTCCCTCTACAGTGTCAGCAGTATATATACAATATTTTCAGATTATTGAGTTAAAAAGTTGCTCACATTTTTAATGCCTGGGAATTTATATTCATTCACACGTTAAGTGGGGTTAAAGATGCGAAAATAAGGCTGAGAGCGCAAAATTCTTTAATATGCCTGGACTGAAACTTATTTAACATATGGCCTTACTTGGGGCGGGATGGCCAAGACGCATTTAGGAAAAATACAGGCTGCATGCAATAGCTTTGCTCTTTTAAAAAAGTATCATAGTATTAATTTCTTCAAAAAATTGCTTAAACATTTTTAATAATACAGAGCGCAAGTAATATCCGGTATAAAAACGAGGTGTAATAAAACCCAAAATGCACGTAATTGTAGGACAGCGAAGCTTTTGTACAATTAAATTGCTATTGTTTTAGGTATCTAGTTACGTTTAAGCTTGTTGAATATTTGGGAATAATAAAAACAAATTGAAAATAGTACAGTTATCCACACGCGACTTTTACACTTGTGCTATAAATGTGTTTATTGGATAATTATTAAAGTATCAGCATGGTATTTAAAAGTCAGTAGATAATTTAGCCACGTAACACTTGGGATAGAATAAAATTTTTACTAATATTTTGTGCGTATGGAACAACAATAGGTTTTAGAACATTTCTAGAGTACCTAACGGTCTGCTGATAAGTTCGAATCCGAAGAGAAATTCCAGCCCATACCATAATTGGCGTTTTAAGCATTGTTTAAATAAAATACAGATTTTATACAATTATATAGCATATACAATAATAATAATTCAATATTAGGATTGAATAAATTATATATTTAATTTACTTTCAATTAGCCACAAACATAATATTACAACCTTACCAATCTTAGTCATTAAATTCGCTTTTCACATGCAGCGAACAAAGTATAAAAAAAGCAATTTTAAATTAAAATACACGGTAAATCACAGTAAATCATTTATGCAATTAAAATTTCGTTAGGGTTCTTTAAAGTTAGATTAGCATTTTAAAAATCCAATAATTGCTTTGCTACATTCAGCTTTTGCTGAATTTTTTAGTAATTTTATAGCAGGAAAAAACGTGAATGATCTAATCTGTATATTGAAATTACTTTTTATGCATAATATATAACATAATATATAATTAATAACATAACATAATATATACTACGTTTAAAATATGTTTTAGGTTTTAATCCTGTACTTGTCATAATAATAGGTCAACTATTTTTATTTTAAAGTATTCCCAACAGATCCAGAATAGGATTTTCCTCAGATCTATATACGTAGTATAATGGTTGTTAAGGGTAGGATAATGGGAGTGAAAATACAGCACGACCTTTCACCTAATTTCGTAAACGACCCAAAATGGGCTACACCAAAATTAGCGGATCCTTGTTGAAAATGGCACGTTTTCTGTGCAATTAATGACAGTGATTATGGACGAAGCCTCTTTGTAAATTTAGATTAGTAATGTATGCTATAGTGGCGTGAAATTGTAAACCGGTTTATAAGAATTAAAAAAGAGATTATAATAATATTATATAAATTGCTTAAAATACCTATTTATATAATAAGTTTGTTTATATTTTGATTGCATTAAAGTTTATTTGTCGAGTCACTTCCAAAGACTTATTAGGATACTTTTTTAGACAGTTACTTATTGGTTTTGAAAATAGAAAATTTATAACAACCGGTAACACACTACTTGTTTTTAATTGGAAGAAATAGTTACTTATCCTAGAACTTATTCTATTTGCATCTATAATATCAATAGAATTAGGCTATATGGATGTTTTTTTTTTAAAAAGGTATTTGTAATGTATTTATCTTTCTAATCAGCTAAATACAAATTAATAGTACAGGGTGTCTCATTTTGGGTACTTTTGCTGGGTATATCTGTTATTTTTAAAGTTAACAAGATGCGGTTCTCGCGACAGTGTTACTTTTTTGTAAGCCTATAGATGTCCTTTGAAATTTCATATCCCTTTTAGTTTTTAAAATACATGGAATTTTTGAAAATTATGCATTTTGTAACCCTTCTCATATCTCCATTATCCTTCAACTTGTCAAAAAGGTAAAATAATATATAAAAAAAGTAATAATGATATTCAAATAGGTTTTTTTTTGTAAAAAGCAGTAATGTAGATAATTTTTATTACAAATTTACTACTTTTTAATCATGAAAAATTACGCTTTTTTTTAAGAGAACGTACTGAATATCTGTAGATCATTAAATGTATTTTTCTTATATTATATTAAAAATAAATAATAGTATGAATTTTTTCGTATAGGCACTCAAATAAATGAAAATTTTCCAATACGAAATGTATAATTTACTAGTAGGCCATGGATATTGCTTTATGACAAAAAGCAAAAATAAATGTTAAATGTTTGTATATCTTATTGGTTTTTTGATCGAGTTTTGATCTATTGGGAATTATACATACATGCTCAATATTAATAAAATTAAAGAATTTGCCTTAAAGTATATTGATCAGACTAACACGGTTACTATAAATAATTTACTTCCAAAAAAACTATTTTTTTTTTTAATATGCCTAAAATACATAATATCGATAATATATACTAATATTAGTTCTTCATCAACTCTAGTATTGCAAAGGTATTTTTTAAATTGTTTAAATCTGCTTAAATGTCATTTGGCAGAGAATAAGATGTTAGGAGCTGTGGGGATGCTTGAGGTTGAAATGTGTCAAATTGATGTATCCAATGTTATAGGCACTACTCAGAACTTTATCTCTCGTCTCTGAAGTCGTTAAGGGAAGACTAGAACTACACGCAATAGATATTTGGGTTGACCAAAGGTGACTACTTCTCATATGGATCGACTTATTCAATTAGAAGCTCGAAGAAATGACACAGTAACCGTACCATAATTAATATCGCTTGACTTGTGTTTCTCGAAGACTACGTGTATGTGGGGCACCTGGCACAACAAATCAAATCTATCATACATAGCAGATTCACAGTTATAGAGGAGATACAATTATGGTATGGGCAGGAATTTCTCTTCGGAGTCGAACTTATCAGCAGACCGTTACACTAAAAATGTTCTAGAACCTATTGTTGTTCCATACGCACAAAATATAAGTGCAAATCTTATTTTATTGCATGATAACTCCACTCCACACACAGCTAGAATCACATGAATTTTTTTGGAATAGCAGAACATTCGTATCTTAAACTGGTAAGCTCAATTACCTGCTCTTAATCCTATAGAGCATGCCTGGAATATGCTTCAGCAAAGATTTCTTCAGGACCTGAATCAAAATCGAGATCAGCTGTTTCAACGCCTTCAACAGTGTTGGATAGCAATTTCTCAAGAAGATCTGGATAACTTAATCCGTAGCATTAAAGGACATTGTAGGGCCTCAATCAATGCACGAGGAGGTCACATTCTATATAATATTTTTTTGCTTTTCTATTTTTTGCAAAATTTTGATTACAATTTTTTGGTTGTTTTGCATACATTGTAAATTAATTTTAAATCTCCTATAAAAACATAAAACAAAGAGGGAAAGAAACACCTTTGTTTTCAAATAGACGCATCTCTGAGTGGACTGTAGTGACGCTCAATGGTGGATCTGCTTATTCCGACCTGGACGTTGTGGGTGTGCTATCCAAGTCGACGAAGGCCGTTTTCTGGATGTCTCAGCCTGCAGGAAATCCGGGAAACTGGGACCAAAAGATGTGTTGCGTCGGCTTGCTGGGGTAAAATACCAACCTCTCTGTAAATTGGTGAACTTTTTTTCATCATAAGACCAAAACGGCACAACAGAAAAAGATTACGTGCTAGTCTTCGAAATATAGGACAAGAAGATGGAGCATTCCTTAAAACAAGATCATCGAGGCTGAACTATGGGTTCACTTTATTCAGGATTAAATTTAAGACAGATGCTTCCGAAGAGGAGGGCCCATCGTCAAATATTGCATCCGGCCTGCGCAGCACGGATCCTCAGAGCCAGGCAAACGATAGGGGCATCACTAACGTGCGAAGAGGGTTGTAGTGCCGCCACTGGGAGTCGTCGCTGCCATGAATGCAATTGATACACTCACGGATACTCTTTACCCTTAAGATATTATTGAATTAATCTACCTCAACAAACAGGATCCACACTAATATCGCACCTCTGCTAGTGGAGAAGATATAAAATTAATAGAACTTCAACCACAACAACACCATTACGACGAAAAAATCAGGTAAACATTATTCAGTGTAATCTGAATTACAGCAGCGAGGCTGAGCAACATTATGATTCCTCCTTAAAGTCATATAGAATAAGAACTTAGTTTTAAGCACAGTAACTGCTCGAATTTTTAACTTCCCCAATTATAACCAACCTAGGATGACCATCTACATACCTAGCTTATACGTCGGACCGTCGGACCAGAAGGTGATAAATAAAGAAAAATCATTGTCCTGGCATCTATTTACCTACCAGTGGATTAAGAGATACTAGCACTTAATAGGGAACAGGTAGAATAGTGCCAGTCGCAAAGCTTAGAGCCGGTAACTGGCTGTGACTTCAATTCACAACAACAGGGGCAGACACAACAACAATCCTAGAGATAAGTCGCTCTATAAATTTATTATAGGTATTATAGATTATCTGTGTATTTGCAATATTGAAACTACCAACCTTTATTAATAGATATAATACTGTGCACTCTACTTATATTAAACTCAA
This sequence comes from Anthonomus grandis grandis, assembly GCF_022605725.1. Classification (NCBI taxonomy): domain Eukaryota; kingdom Metazoa; phylum Arthropoda; class Insecta; order Coleoptera; family Curculionidae; genus Anthonomus; species Anthonomus grandis. The sequence continues at coordinate 13,436,070 of NC_065552.1, read as the reverse complement.
TCGTTACCTGGCGTGTCTCTAAGAAAGCTCTTATGACAGATCATCGCTGAATAATTTTAACCTTAAACTGTAATAGCCTGTAGATTATATCGAGATCCTAAAAAAACCGACAAGTCTCTTTACTGTAATTGTTTGGACCAGGCCCTATGATCGACACTAGTTAAACCACTCAATGATGTGCACGAATTGGAACAGTACACTACTAGCATCTAAACCTTCTTCATAAATTGATACAAAAGGCCATGTGCCTTGAAACTTTTCCAGAACTCTAGCAAAACCTAGATTTGTGGTGCTAAACCTGGAAAACTTCAGAGCAGTCAAGAAAAGCTTTTGATGCAGCAAAAAATATCAGAGTAGAGGAGGACTGGCATCCTTTATCGGAGCCACCTCAGTCAATATCAAAAAGTTGTACGAAAAAGGCAGAGAGAAGCACGAACGTGCTGCAGGAAAATAGAGATCTATACTAATGATGCGAGACTCCGGAATGCATTGAATAAAGATTCGTGCCGGGAAATAGACAGGCTAAATAGGCAAGTAAGGAGGATGGTATATCCAAAAAAGCACGAGCTACTATTAGCTTGATTAAAGCAGCTTGGTTCAAAAATAAATCCAGAAAAGATTAAAAACTAATAAAGATATTTCGATTATTTATTTTGGCAAATAGAAATAGAAAAATTGGTATATAGCTGCGTATTGTGATAGAAAATAATATTCTGAGAGTGTTGAAAGTTTTAATTTTTAATCAATTTGTCGAAAAAATAATATTCATTGTATTTTAATACTTGAATCTTTTACACGCCTATTTAAAATTTACAAACCAATAATTTTGACATTTATTAAAAAATTATAAAACATCATACTTATCCAGTGCACTACAATTCTGAATCTGTAGGGACCTCTATTCAGCTCAGCTTAGCAACTCACCGGAGAAATGTTAGCAACGGAATACCAGCAACGGCGGTTGTCGGCTCACGAGGACGCGCGCGATGTCGAAGCGGCGCTTATGAAAATTGATAGTTAGCTTAATAAATCTTAATTTTTCACCTCTAGCAACGGCGTTTTTTTACCCTCCAATTGTCGAATAGACCGAATTTGGTCTCTTCTTTTAACATAGTAAAATAATTATAGTTTTTTAAAATTCGTCGGCTTTCTCAAGCGGTATATCCAGTAAGTTAGTAGAGATATTGAGTTATCATCCCTAAAAAAGATCATCAAATTTCGACCATAAGAACGGTGTTTTTTTTGCTTTTTAAGTATTAAACGTCTTATATCGATTTTAAAATAATTTTTTTCCGATTAAATTTTACATAATTTTTTTTATTGTGCCGACATAACAAAATCAGTAAAAAGGAATTTCTTGTGTTGAGAAAATATATCTAATGGAAGTTATAATGCACGTAAATTTTTGCATGTGTTGATGAGTACTACTAACTATCAATTTTCATAAGCGCCGCTTCGACATCGCGCACGTCCTCGTGAGCCGCCAACCGCCCGCGCCGTTGCTGGTATCCCGTTGCTAACATTACTCCGGTTAGCAACTTTTACTTATCGTATGCATCTCCACATTAAATAATTTATAAAAAAAATTAAGGACTTAATTTAGGCACAAAAAGCGGAAAATTCTTTTAGTGGGACGCAGTGTCACTAATTACTTTACTCTCGTGTCTGTTACTGTCGAGGTCTATTGACTCTCCCACATTCCCACTGCAAAAATTGCACCAAAAGACAGAAATATTGCAAATAAAGATCGGTTCAAGTAAAATTAAAAATTAAATGACCTGGCCGTAAGGTTTTTAAGTTCATCCCCTAATACAAAAATGTATTTTATTGGGGCGTAAATATTAGCACTTTTTATAACTTTGATGATCGAAATATTTAAACTATAAGTTAGTTAAACAGAGATATAAAAAACTATTTAAAAAAATCACTAGTACTATTTTATTAAATTTAAATTAGCTCTTTTTAGAGGGCTATTTTTCCAACTTTTCTTGTTGAAGCCTCTTATTAAAAAAGAACGATCAGTTCGTCAATTAGCAGGTTACCCTAGAACCAGTTAAGCTGTTAAGAGCAACGTTCCTATCTTTCTATGATATTTTTAGCGACTCCAGCACCGATCAGGAAGCTGGAGTATCAATCTCAAATGTCCAAGATGTGATGAGTCATGACCGCATAAAAGAACCAAGATAGTCTAGGTTAGTTATTTGTGCATTTAAAAGTAATCCTACCTTATCCTATCGAGAATTTTCTCAAAGGAGGCTTATTCTAAGAAGGCCTAATCTTAATAATAAATATTTATCTTAAGTCACTTAACATTATACTGTAGCAATGTTATGTGATAACGATGACACGGATTAATATGCGCAATTAGCAATTTTTCGACGCGACAACGTTGCATTGTTACGTTGCCTTAACCGTAGATACAACCCCGTTTTACACCAATTTGAAAGAGACTTTTGGTTGTCTACCCGTTACATTTAACAGTTAACTACCGTTAACTTTCTAAACGCTTTTGCAACGTTTTTAGAGTTACAGGCAGATTATATGGGTAAAATACACGTTTTGAAAGATTTACAAGCACTTAATTTATAAATGGAAGATAGTTTACTGTGAAAAGATATTATTTTAGCCCTAAATAACACGCGCGCCTTGAATTTATAGCGGATTTCGAAAAAAAAATTAGATTTTTTTTGTTGGTTACTTAAGAAACCCGTTGTCATTGTCCCTGGTTGATAGCAGTGATGACTGCTCTGAACCATCCCAGAAACTTAAAACTAAACGGTCCTCTGACGAGTATACAATCTTCAAAAAAGGAGATTTTGACTCCAAAGAAATCTGAGCAAAAACTAATAAAGAAAAGAACAAAAGTTAAAGCGGATGAAGATTTAGATGTGACTTTGATACAAACAGATTCCAACAAGAACATAGAGCATGAACAACACAAGAAGCAGCTTCACCATATTAAGAAGCAGTTGAATAATCTAAGCAGCTTACAGCTAAAGACTGTAAGTAGATTTACTTAACCTTTACTACTAGCTAAAAATGTTTGCCATAAATTCTAATTTAGAATTATTTTTTTAGGGATCCTAAAAGTAAACTCTAACTTTGCTGAGCTCTCTGAGATCACATTGAGCACATATTTAAAAAACAAGAATTATTAAACACTAGCACAAGTTTAGAAGAGTTTGAAATATTTCCTTTGATAATATGGCTAACTGTTAAAGAGGTTTTAAATCTAGAGAAAGCATTAAAAGACCAGGATTACAAAAAAAATATTTAATTATATGTTCAGAATTGTAGGCAGAGGCCTAACATGGAAAACTGCATGCTATAAGCTATGTAACTCAGTTTTTTCAAAAAAAGTCCTAATCAGATTTTCTTGGACTGGTATGAGCCAAGGAAGTGACAAGGAAGCATTTAAAAAACTCAACCCCATTTTAGATTTGTGGTACAAAGTAATCTTTAAATCTGATGGCTCAATAACATATCCCCAAAAGGACTCATTCTTTTGGGATGGAATTCTAAAGCACAGCCATACTCGCCTCCGTACCCAATTGAAAAAATTTAAAACTCAGGGCATTGGACATGGAGAAGATTGTTCTGTCAAACATGCAGAGGATTCCTCTGAGACACAGGCGGAAAATTGTGAAGATGCAGGCAGTGATGGCTATGAGACTTTTGGTGAGGAGGCTATTTGGGAGGAGTTCAAGGGAGGACAGGTATTTAATCGGGAGACTGAGGAAGAAGAAGCAGCATGCACTGTCATTGAAGTGTTTAAAGATGATGATTTATATTTTTAAAACTTTCTATATATAACTTTTTTTTTAGTGGTAATTTAAAAGGTTAATATTTTCAATAAAAGATATTTTTAAAAGTTATTAATTATTAGTCAGTCTTTTATTTATCTACAGTATTGTACTCTACATATCTACTTATAATAAACAAAAAGTTCAATAAAATGTAAGAAGAATTACAATTTAAAATAAATCATATGTATGTATGTATAAGTGGAATAAAAACAAACTCCTCACTATAGTGTTAAGACCTACCAATTTACATTTAATTTCACTTTCTGGAATAAGTACTTGCTCATCAAACTGTTGTGTTGCTACATACATATTTATATAGGATGATGGAAAGGGGTATTGAAAAAAATCTGAGATTTTTCTTATTTTTGATCCAAATATGGTTACAATATTATTATTAAGAAAAATACTTTTAACACAAATGATTTTATTGCATTTGGTAAGCAGCCAAGAGTCATTAATATCTCTTAATGAAAATTTAATGCCATTTTTTAAAATAACAGGCTTGTTTGTATCTTCTGTTACAATATATTTTAACATATATTTACTTTGTGAAATTTTATTTTCTATATGTTTTTTTTCTCAATTAATCTTTTTGCAATTTGTGACAATGGCTTATGACCGCTACGTAAAAGATGTTTAATTTTACCTAAGTAGTTTTCAAATTCATATGAATTTATCTCTGGTAAAGGACCAAACCTCTTTACATCTTGCACAAGATGGCAAAGACTATGAATGTTACTGCTTATTGCATCAATTCCATAAATAGAAATATATCCTTCAATATAATCTAGAAACAGTTGGTGAGCAAGGTCTAGTTTAGATACAAAATAATTTGAGGAACACAAAAAAACTGCACAAAAGAAAAGTAAAAAATGCTTATAGAGTGCATTGGTTAAGTGTTCTTTAAGTATAACTGGTCCAAGATAAAATAAAAAAGTATGAAATTCTGTGCCTTTTCAAGAAGCAACACTCTCTAAAGATCTTACTTTTCTGTGAATCTCGCAGGACATGTGCTTATTACTGTCAACTAACCAAGAGGATATTAACTTAATCTGGTTATTAAAAAACTTTACCTTTAGGTTTTTACTACCTTGAACCCACATTTGTAAAGTTTTTTTAGTCACTCCTAAATCTATCAGATGCAATAAATCAGCGATAATAATATCTTTAACCACATTAATTGGAAGCCTCTCAAGGGGGGATATAATGAATTCTCCTTCTTGATTTTTTTGATAGTGTCCTTCATCTACTCTTGCTCTAAAACCCTCATTTGACCGTAAAGGGCAATTCGTTTGAGGATAGCTTATTCTCCTTTCATTTCGGAAATACTGACCCACAATAGAGCATTTAAGGCAACCATGGTATGCATTGAATTGGACGACACCTATAAATATTTAAATTTAGTATAAATCCCAAAATATTTAGATAAAATGTCTTCTATTTTATTAAAAAAAGAAGGATTTTATATATATGTACTCACACAAAATAAAACAACGAGCAGGAGTATCACAAATAAATGCATTTATTTTAACACTCCATTTTATGCCATCCATTTCCAATCCATTTGTTAATATTTCATTAAGCTCCTGTAAAAATTTCTCAAAAAACTCTTGAACTGAAAGGTGTTTTGTTTTGCCATAAAATATGGCAACAATTTGGCATGGGTAAATTGAAATATTTGGTACTTTCAAAAGAATTAGCCAGAACTGATATTGAGAGCTGTTAAGCAGTAGTAAGCCATCTATACCAAAATCAAGCTTTATTATGTTTATACATTGTTTTGAGTATAACTATTTATGTCTTCTAGACATGCTTTGATACCATGATACCAAAACTCCCCACATCCCATTTTTCGAACAGATACTTTACTTGGAGTATTAAGTATAGTTCTTGAATCTTTAGGTAGAGCTGGGATGCCACATGTTTCAGTAAATTAAATTAAGTAGTGCCAAATCTGGCAACAGCCAGATCACCTGATCCTCAGGGTCGGCCGCCACCTACGACGACACATTTTCAGTAGTTCAAGTAAGTTCAGTTCAGTTAGTTGAGTAAGTTAAGTTTGTGGTATGTAAGGATGTCGCGCGGCAGCCACCACCGTGACGCATCCCAATTCATGCCATTGTCAATCCTCATTTTCAGTAATATTTCGCAGTAAGTGAATAAAGTAATAAGTGCAACGATCATACTTAATTGGTTTTATTAATAAATTAAATATACAGTCCACAAAAAGTAAGCAGTAAAAAGAATAAAATAAAAGTGAAATTTAATAGCAATCAGAACCAGCGACTATATAAAATAACCCCAAACATATGGTCTTTCGAGCCCGATAAATAAATTGGGACGACTTTGATCCCTAAATACAAGTTGTAAGTACGAAATTATTGGAAATTTGGTGTGCAAGATAAGGGGTTCTCTTGGTGACGCCGGAGAACAGAAAAAGTATCAGGAGCAGGTGGAATAGAATAGGCGGTTGCTAACCGCGTGGTTTCGGCGGGTTGAAGGTGGAAAAACGGACGAGCGAGGGCAGAGAGAACGCGCTGTTGTCGGCTTGTTTGGAGTGCGATCCAATCCAAGGAGAAACATCGAATATCAGGAGAGCAGCAAATCGGATTTGTTTTGGTTTTGGTTTGGAACCGTGTTTTGTAAAAGGCTGTTTTTATGGGTAGATGGGCTCTTTGGACGGGTAAGTAAACCCTGGGTAAGTTTTTGAATTTGATTCACCTGGCTAATAAAAACAAATAAATAAAAGGTTCAAAATAATTTGACGAAAATAGTTGATGATTTAGTAGAGTACAAATAAATAAAAAATGTTTTATTTACCCCTCAATTTGTGTCTAAATATCTATAAAAATGTGTAATATGTGTATGAAAAATAAGTGTAAATAAGTAAATATTAGTAGGTGGCTTAAAATAATAATGTATAAAGTAAGTGTATACTGGAAAAAGGTATAAAAAATAATAATTTGAAGTGTAAATAATGAATGTCATTTGAGACTTACCTACTGTCCAGCGGGTTAAAAATCAATAAATATTTCAAAGTGGGTATGTCGACAAATATTCAAAAATAAATAAATTCTAATAAATAAATGATGCTTAGTGCATAAATAAAAAGTATTAATACATAATAAAGTAAATAAAAGAAATAATAAATAAATAAGTACTGAGGTATAAAAATAAATAAGTAATAAAAACCTATTTAGTGCGAAAAAGTAAATAATAGGTTTTTTGAGTAAAATAAAATAAATAAATCTCGAATAAAGTAAATAAATCTTTTATGAAGAAAAATAAATAAAGTAAAGTAAATAACAACTGTGTATGTACAAGTAAATAAAATTAAACTTAACTTGATAGTGAATAAGTGAAAAAGTATTAACTATGTCAAAAAAGGATTTAGTGAAACGCTCTAAGAGCGATAGAAAATATGTTATGTCCCAGCTTGATAGGTTTTATAGTTATATTTCTGGGTGTGACAACTTTACGAATAAAGCCAATATTAAGGAAAGATTTAGTAAGTGTGAATTGCTTTGGAACGAATTTAATAAGCATCAGGTGGAAATTGAATTTTTAGAGGGGGATGAGAGTACAGGTTCGGAGCGAGAAGATTTTGAAAATAAATATTTTGCAACTATTTGCAAATTTAAAGAGTTATTAGTTAATGACAATCCTATTAACAGTAGTTTGGGTCAAATTAACTCGGTCTCCAGTGCTTTTAAATTGCCTCCTCTCGATTTACCATTTTTTGATGGAAAGTATGAGAAATGGAGTAACTTTTTTGACACCTTTGTCGCTTTAATCCATAGCAATACTAGTTTGACAGAAGTACAAAAATTTTATTATTTTCAATCGTGTTTAAAGGGTGAGGCAGCTGAAATCATATCTGCTATTCCGGTTACTGAGTTAAATTATGAAATTGCCTTTAAATTATTAAGGGAACGCTACGAAAATAAACGTTTGATTGTACAAAGTCACATTAAAGCATTATTTGACATGCCAGTTGTCAACAAAAATAGTTTTATAGATCTAAGAAAGTTTTTAGATACTATACAAAAAAATGTACGAGCACTGAAAAGTTTAAAAGAGCCAATTGAACAATGGGATACCATTTTAATATATTTATTTAATCAAAAATTGGATCTTATTAGTAAATGTGAGTGGGAAGCTTTCGCAATAAAAAATAATATGTCAGGTTATGATGAATTTATTAAATTCTTAACCGAAAGATGTCAAGTTCTCGAAAGCATCCATTCAAGTGATTATAAAAGTAGTGACAAGTTCTCAGAGAAAATTCCACAGAGATTTTCAAAAAGCACATCGAGGAATTTTCTTCTGAATAGTAATGAACAATGTTTAGTATGTCAAAATGGTGAACACTGGTTTTCAAATTGTCCCAAGTTTTTGAATTTTAGTGAGAATCAAAGAATAAACGAAATAAAGAGGTTAAGATTATGCTTAAACTGTTTTAAGCCTAATCATTTGAGTACTAAATGTCATTTAAATGGCTGCAAAAAGTGTGGCAAGCCTCATCATTATTTGTTGCATATAGATTTTGCTAAATTAAATTTAAATGGGCAAGAAAACCAGCGTTCTAACCATCGGCCGTCGGTAAATTCGACTGGTGCGACTATGTCTTCAAATAATAATTTGACAATTAATAGAGTCAATTCGAATCAAAAGTGTGATCGAAGTGAAACTGTAAGTGATTTTTGTACATCGGTCAGTGCTCACTGTGCGAATAAGCAAGATAGCGAAATTCTGTTATCAACGGCAAAAGTGTTGGTGTTTGATTGTAATGGTAAGTCGCATGAAGTGCGGGCTTTGTTAGATTGTGGCTCTCAGAGCAATTTTATATCTAGTGAGTTAGCCTCTCAATTAAAGTTAAAAGTAGAAGAAGTAAACTTGTCAGTTATTGGTGTAAATAGTTCAGTGACAAAGTGTAATGAAACTTTAGAAGTCAAAGTGCAGTCTCAGTTTACCGAGTTTTCAATGAATTTAAAGGTATTTGTGTTAAATAAAATTACAAATAACTTACCTTTACGTTTTGTAAATAGAAATAACCTTAAAATCCCGTGTAACTTATTTTTGGCAGATCCTACTTTTAATGTGCCAGGTGCAATAGATTTATTGTTAGGTGTAAATATATTTTATGATTTGTTATCAATTGGACAAATTAGGATCGCTGAAAATATGCCTGTGCTGCAAAAATCCAAGTTAGGATGGTTAATATCCGGAAGTGTGCCATTGAATAGTCCTCTAAATAAAATTGTAAATAGAAATGAAGACGAAAGTGTTAATTTTATGCAAACAGTTTGCAGTTTCACTTCAAATGCCAATATTCAAAGGCAAATGGAGCAGTTTTGGCGGTTGGAGGAGTTGCAGCCAAAGAAAATATTAAAAAGGGAAGAGCAGGAGTGCGAAGACTTATTTGTAAAGACTACGTTACATCATGCTGAGGATGGAAAGTTTGTTGTGGAGTTGCCCACATTTAAGGAAATCGAAAACATCGGAGATTCAAGAGAGATGGCAATTAAAAGATTTGAGAAGTTAGAAAAAAGATTGACTGGCAATGAAAAAATTAAAAGGGAATATAGTGAATTTATGAAGGAGTATGAGGAGTTGGGACACATGACAGAAATACCAGAAAATGAAATTGAGAGTAATAGCCCAACCTATTATATGCCTCATCATCCTGTAATTAAAGAGACCAGTACGACCACAAAACTAAGAGTTGTTTTTGACGCGAGTGCCAAAACAACTAACAATACAAGTTTAAATAAAATGTTGAAGTGCGGGCCAGTGATCCGGGATGAGCTGTATGCCATTTTGCTACGATTTAGAGAACATAATTTTGTAATAGGGGCGGATATCGAGAAAATGTACAGGCAAGTCTGGATCAAGGCTGAGTTCAGAGATCTTCAACGCATAGTATGGAGAGAAAATCCTGGTGAAAGATTGAAGCACTATAAATTAAACACGGTGACATATGGAACCACGCCCGCATCTTTTTTGGCTATTCGTAGTTTGCATATGTCCGCTGATGAAGAACAAGAATATTTTCCAGAAGCATGCAAGGAAATCAAACGAAACTTTTACGTCGATGATTATTTTTCGGGGTCGTCAACGATAGAAGGAGCAATTAAGTTGAAGAATGACATTTCCAAAGTTTTATCCAAATCTGGATTCAACTTGAGAAAATGGGTGACTAATAATAAATCGATATTGGAGAAAAATGAGAATACTTCTATCAAGCATTATCTTGTAGAAGATAAAATGTCTAAAATTTTAGGAATCGCATGGAATGTCGAAAATGATAGCTTGCAATATCTTGTGAATTTAAAAGATGACGATAAATGTACCAAAAGGAGTATATTATCAATAATTTCCAAAATATTTGATCCACTGGGCTTGATAGGTCCAATTATCATAACGGCAAAAATTATAATGCAGAAATTATGGAGTGAAAATCTGGATTGGGATGAACCAGTTTCGGAATCACTATTAGTCCTTTGGAGAAAATTTTGTCAAGAATTGCCTGCAGTAAATGAGATTAACATACCAAGGCATGTAATGTGTTTCAAATCTGTTTTTACAGAACTGCACGGCTTTTGCGACGCATGGGAGCGAGCGTTCGGTGCTTGTGTCTATCTCCGTTCTGTAGACGAAAACGGAGATATTAAGTCATTTTTATTGTGTGCTAAGTCAAAGGTCGCACCTTTGAAAACTTTGACTTTGCCTAGGTTGGAGTTGTGCGGGGCTTTGCTGTTGACGAGACTTATGAATAAAGTGACAGAGTCTTTAAGTTTCAATGTAAATAAAATGTATTATTGGACAGACTCAAAAATTGTGCTAGCATGGATTTCTGTAGAGGCTGCTAGTTGGACAGTGTTTGTGGCGCACAGGGTAGCGGAAATACAGCTTAACTCAAATGTTAGCAATTGGAATCATGTAGATACAGTGAATAATCCAGCAGATTTGATTTCGAGAGGATGCGTCCCAGAAAAATTAATGAATTCCCAGTTGTGGTGGACAGGACCCTCTTGGTTAAGTCAAGAATCCCGAACGTGGCCAGATGGTTCGTTTTGTTCCGAGGTAGACATTCCGGAGCAGCGAAAAACCATACAGGTATGTACTATTATTGAATTGGACCAAGATATTTTTGTAAAATTTTCTTCTTTAATAAAATTACAAAGAGTTGTAGCGTTTTGTTTAAGGTTTTATAAAAATGTATCTTGTAATAAACGTGAGAAAATTCTAGGGAGTTTGCAGGTTAATGAGTTACAGGAATCTCTTAATTGTCTTGTAAAAATTTCTCAAAGTGTTTCGTTTTCAAGGGAAATTCATGATTTAAAATTAAATAAGCCCATTCAACGGGGAAGTAAAATTTTGGAGTTAAATCCGTTTTTTGATAAAGACAATTTGTTAAGAGTGGGTGGACGATTAAATAAATCTGTGGCTTCTTATTGTCAAAAACATCCTGTTGTCATTGATAATAAGCACATTTTAAGTAAACTAATTATCGAATATGAGCATAGAAAAAATTTACACATGGGACCTCAAAATTTGTTGTCTAATATAAGAAATAAATATTGGGTTTTGGGCGGTATAAATACAGTAAAAAGGGTTCTTAGAAATTGTGTCATTTGCTTTAAAGTAAAACCAAAGGTGGTTGAAGCTGTTATGGGAGATTTACCCGAGCAACGAGTTGTCCCTTCGAGGCCTTTTAGCAGTACTGGAGTTGATTATGCAGGCCCATTCTTAATAAAATCTTCTCAGCTGCGTAATTCTAGGAAATTAAAGGCTTACTTGTGCCTATTTGTGTGCTTCGTAACCAAAGCAGTACACCTTGAAGTCGTTTCTGACATGACAACCGAGTGTTTTCTCAATGCCTTTAAAAGATTTATAGGTCGCCGTGGTAAATGTGTTAATATTTTTTCGGATTGTGGAAGTAACTTTATTGGCGCGAGTAATGATATGTCTGAATTTTTTGAATTTTTAAAAAACCCTAAAACTAAAACTAAGGTTTTTGAATATTTGTCACTAGAAGGTATAAAGTGGAACTTTATACCTCCAAGATCACCCCACTTTGGAGGATTATGGGAGTCTCATGTAAGGCTAGCTAAATACCATTTGAAGAGGATAGTAGGTAATGCTTGTCTGACTTTCGAAGAATTATCAACTGTTTTCGTTCAAATTGAGGCGTGTTTGAACTCTCGTCCAATGAGTCCCCTTTCTAATGACCCTTCGGATTTAATGCCTTTAACGCCTGGACATTTTTTAATTGGCGAATCATTATTGGCTTTACCCGAAGAAGATGTTCGCGATGTAAAATTTAACAGACTAAATCGCTTTCAATATTTAAAACAATTAGTGCAACATTTCTGGGACAGATGGTACCGGGAATGTTTTAGTGAGCTTAATAAACGTTCAAAGTGGCGTTACCAAAACGGACCTAATGTGAAAGTTGGTGATATGGTACTTTTAAAAGAGTATAATCTTCCCCCACTACAATGGTTGATGGGAAGAATTGAACAGGTTTTTCCGGGTTCGGACAATGTCGTACGCGTAGTGCTCGTTAAAACGTCAAAAGGTTCGGTTAAGCGTGCGGTATTGAAAGTTTGCGTTTTGCCATTAGATGCTTAGGCATAATATTAGTATTTTTATGATGTAATATTATTAGAGTTAGTGTTAATTAAAAAATAAGTAACTAGTTTAAATAAGTTCTCTTAATATGTTTGCATATGCATTTTGCATTAATTATGTTTTAATTTTGTTACTGTGTTCGTTAAGTAAACATTTTTATATTTTAAAAATAAGTTTTGTTGAAAGTGAGCCCTTTCAAGGGGGGCGGTATATTTCAGTAAATTAAATTAAGTAGTGCCAAATCTGGCAACAGCCAAATCACCTGATCCTCAGGGTCGGCCGCCACCTACGACGACACATTTTCAGTAGTTCAAGTAAGTTCAGTTCAGTTAGTTGAGTAAGTTAAGTTTGTGGTATGTAAGGATGTCGCACGGCAGCCACCACCGTGACGCATCCCAATTCATGCCATTGTCAATCCTCATTTTCAGTAATATTTCGCAGTAAGTGAATAAAGTAATAAGTGCAACGATCATACTTAATTGGTTTTATTAATAAATTAAATATACAGTCCACAAAAAGTAAGCAGTAAAAAGAATAAAATAAAAGTGAAATTTAATAGCAATCAGAACCAGCGACGATATAAAATAACCCCAAACACCACATGATGATAGTCCTTTAAGCAAATCATTTAAGGCAGGTGTATGGGGTATATTATTTATTGTAGCCCATCTTGATAAGAACTCCTTTACTTTTAGGCATATATTTAAAATATTTGTGTATTCATCAGGAGCCATGACAGGGGCAATATTTTCTTCACAAAATTCTTCTCTAATTTTAACATTACATTTTGAGTTCTCATTGCTGCTGCTGCTGCTATATAAATCCTAAAAAATAAAACTTATATAAAATTTACCATTGTTTTCAAACTGATTAGTCTCTTGTGTAAAGAAAGGCCATAAAGTATGATATAGGAACCATGAAGGAAACCATTTATAAAAAGTAAACTCAGTATTTTACACTTTAAATATGTAAAATTTTATACAAACCTTTTCTCTGCTATCTTCCATTGATTCTACATAATCCATATCAACTTCAGATAAGCTAGTTGTAGGCATCTCTACTTCCATTGCAAGTTTTCTTTTGCATCTGTAGTAAGTTGCAGAATATTTAAAGTCTTTATATCTCTTCATTTTTTAAAGCAAAACGAAAGTAATAAATCCCAATAATTCCAAGCAAAAAATGAATTATAAAAATCAAAATATAGATTAAGTAGGTTATGTTGAATTGATTTTTTTTTTCCTCTTATTCTCTCTTTTCATCTTCTTCCTAAAACTCCTAACATGTCAAGAAGCTCCCTCTACAGCGAAAAATGCTCAACACAGACGATCAGGCAATGTAATACCCATACGCTAACGATAAGGTAACGTTGTTTTTACTGGGTTTTTGATTCGAAAAAGTGTACACGTCTGCACGTCGTTGTTTTATGTGTAAATTACTACTGCTACCATCTATAGTAAAAAAATAAAAACAGTTGCGATGCAGGTACTGTACGTCGAAGTTTGGTCGAAAATAAACGTCGTTGCAAAACTAATTAAATTTTGCACTGAAAACAACATTGCAACTAGTGAAAATAAGAGTAATCTCAACTTAGGCGACTGCAAATTGTTACTTGAGTGGGCATGTTGTTGCACTATTCGAGTCTGCGTTTTTATCGGATATCTGTAACACCTATCTCAAATTTGGTACTAAATAACAATAAATGTAAATTACATATGCTATGTTAAATCTGTTAGAAATAAGTAAAATTTAAGTGAAGCGTAGCATCTATGCCCGGTGGATAACAAACAACCCGTTAAGCCTGATTCATAAATTCCGTACGGTAAGCAGTAAGAATTAAGACGTAAGAAGTAAAAAGTAAGCTCCATGCAATAACGATCCTGTGAATTCATAAGTTAAAAACCAGAAATAAACAAATGGATCAAAATTCATGCTATCTCTTTTTCTGAATATTCCTCTCTGAGATCTCTGTCAAATATCAAACAAAAATTAATCATCAAGTCATCTCAGCTGCCAATGTCAACCTGTATTCTTTATTCTACTAGCCTACCCTTTTGATTGATTATATCGGCGAACATTTCCGATCACTGATTCCGTAAAAAGTATTACGCAAGAAATTAAATTGAATCATTTCATGCATCTTACTTTTTACAGCGGGCGTCATATGGCAAAATATGACTCCATTTGAATATTATCAATTTATTTTATTGCGTTATACGTGTTACTTCTTACTGCTTACCGTATGGAATTTATGAACCAGACTTAAGTATTCACATTTATTGTACTAGCCGTTATGAAACAAATTCAATTTTCAGAAAAATAAGACTACAATATTTTCTAATCAAAATCTGAATTAAGTTAAATTAACCTGCTTCCAAAAATATATTTCATTTTTAATATGTAGGTACACTTTAACCTTCAAAACAAATGCTATTTTTCGCTGTCCCAAATTATAAGTACATCTCAGTTTGGAGCGGTGAAAAACTGCAAAATTTTAAGATTAACATAGAATCACCTACTAGCAAAAATCTAATTATAGGTCTTATTTATAGTTTGTTTTTTTTTTAAATCTTTTTACATTACTAAGCCTAAAGTTGCATGTAACACAATTACAGTAAAGTACTGAAGATTAATAGTAAATATTAATCTTTTTAAATTTTGATTTCAGCTTAGCAAAATCAGAAACAAGAAAAAGCAGGGCACTGAGTTTGCTTCAAATAAATCATCAGTCATAATAAAACTATCGATGATCTGATCGAAACTATGTCAATCGAAAACTGTATGCATTTAGGAAATTCTGTAAAAAATCTTTGTTAAAAATTTATTTCCTTATGGACAATCTTTTTTATTCCATAAAAACACAAAAAATTATTGTATTTTCCTTAACGTATCCATATCTATTACATCAGATATAACCAAATAAGCACACTAATATCTCATTCCAATTTGGTTTCCGTACATAATATAATAAAACAATATATTCGCAAAATTAATGCGGTCTAACCCTTCGAACTGTTTCTTTGTACCAAAACTCCACCACGACTGATTTATTAGATTCATCGATTGTTAATGTTCGATTAAGATTGCCTTCTCTATTGCATTCGGTTGCTATTGAAGCGTAATTAATAGAGAAGCCAGTGTTTGGGGCCAACGGTTTTCGAATAGATAGGAATTTAATTGGCAATGATGAAGGAGAAGGGCCAATGGATATAGTCGCACAGATTTGATTTGTACTTGGTTGGCACGAACTCAAGTGATTATATGTATAAGTCAAAATTAAATATTTTAGATTTTATATTACATATACCTTTTTAAATAAGTATTAAGTTCCCTCAGCTAATGTTTCATTTTCTAAACTTATATACTTAGTGAAGACTTATAACTTGGAAAGTTAGTTTAATCCGTTTACGGTTAAGTGGGGACGCTGTGTCTAAAAGTATATAAGCCTCAGAAAGTTAGTCAAAATGCGATAGGGGTTGTAATAACTGGCATTTTCTTGGAATTATTCTTGTTCATTGAGTTTGTCTTAAACTTGTTTAAAACAAAAGATAAATGCTTTTTTTAATTATGGTTATAATCTTTGTCATACAGGATTGGGCAAGGAAATTTTATTTAAATTTTGTAAACTCACAACTAGATAACTCACAACCAGAGAATAGATAAAAAATATGCCTATACCACAAATAGCAATATTTATGAAAAAATTAAAAGTGGAAGAGACAAAGACTTTTGGTACTTTTACATAGGATTGTATCATATGATGGTACGAAATCCTTTGTATTATACTACTAGCTTCTTATTGGTCAGAAAAATATGATTTCCATACATTCGTTTGATGAACCTCACTATGAAAATATTTGTCATTTGTCATTTCATGCATTTTTATGTTTTAGGACTATAAATGTCAAAATCGGTTTCTAACTTATCTAATATGCACATGTCCTTACACTTGTTAATAATATAAATTAGGACTTCAAATGTTGAACTTTTAACCCGTTTTTTCCCAGAGTTCCGATATTGGAAATGTCATTATTGTCCCGGTGTTCCAAAATCGGAACTACCATGTTGTCCCCCTCTCTTTTCTGAGAAGCGTGCTCTTAACTATCTTTCCATCGCGCGGTCGTGTTAGTGTCGTTCTGGCTAGCATAAGAGAAGGTTTGATGTGCGTTTTTGCAAATTTTCCACATTTAGTGTGCTAATTACTGATTTTTTTTTTAAGTTCACAATATGGCGTTAAAAAAGTAAGTATTGTTTTAATAATTAAATTGTTCTACTGCAAATAATTTATTGTAAGTGATGTAATTCAAGATATTTTATATACCCAATACGAATATTATTGAAAGTTACTAAATGATTTGATCATTTTAGGTTGTTCCTATATTGGAAGTCTGGGAACAAACGGGGACATATTTTTTTATTTTTATTGTAGGTATTACACGACCCAAGAACTAATTGATTTAGTTGAAGATGAACAGTTTTGGGCTGCAGATGTTTTTATCACACCTCCAAACGATGGAAGGGATTCTGATGATGATGAAGTTTCTTCAGCTAATGTAAATCACCTTAGTGGTCGTCAAATGCAGTCAGAAGCTTGTGCTAAAATAAAGAACATTGATGGAGTAGTTTATATTGGAG
The DNA here is from genome assembly GCF_022605725.1 of Anthonomus grandis grandis. Classification (NCBI taxonomy): domain Eukaryota; kingdom Metazoa; phylum Arthropoda; class Insecta; order Coleoptera; family Curculionidae; genus Anthonomus; species Anthonomus grandis. The sequence continues at coordinate 13,418,995 of NC_065552.1, read as the reverse complement.
ATAATGATCAGGATAAAAATATTGAGGAAATCTTCGCAATCGATTCGCAACCAGGAACCTCAGGCCATTCTATCGTAAACGATAACTTTCCTGAATTATCTGATGGTAATGCAAGCGACGATAGCGATAACATACCTTTAGCTCGCTTGGTAACCCAAGTTAATATAAACAGAACACATTTAGAAAGGAGCTGGAAAAAAGTGGAATTGAATAACTCCTTCCTACAATTTGTTTCTCCAAAAGAGCCTGGCGCAAACGTCGACATATTTCCAGATGCTGTTGCGTGCTTTGAATCATTTTTTGATATGGAAATATGTAATTATTTAGTAGAAATGTTTAATTTGTATGCCAGACAAAAAGGCAATCATAATTTTAGTACTGATGCAGGAGAACTAAAATGCTTTATTGGTATTTTATATTTATCCGGGCATTTACAAGTTCGAAGATGGCGTATGCTTTGGGAGGTGGATACTAATACATATAATCCATTAGTAGCAAACGCAATGCGAAGAAATCGGTTTGAATTATTAAAAAAATTTGCGCATTGTGCTGATAATAATGATTTAGAACAAGACAATAAATGTGCGAAGTTGCAACCACTTTTCAACATGTTGAGTGACCGATTTTTGCCTTATGCTCCGCTTAACGAAAAGCTGTCTATTGATGAAAGTATGGTACCATATTTCGGAAGGCATGGAGCGAAGCAGTACATAAAGGGTAAACTTCTTAGGTACGTCTATAAAATATGGTCCTTGTGTGAAAAATCTGGGTATCTAATACAACTTAATCCCTATTAAGGTAAACAAGCAAATAGGCGCTACATGGACCTAGGATTGGGAGGATCTGTAGTGATAACCTTTTTGGAGAATCTCCCAAAAAAATGTCCCATTTAAAATTTATGGTGACAGATATTTTTCCTTCTTAAAATTAGTCAATTCGCTCCAGAAGATCGGAGTAGGACATACAGGTACAATCAACGAGAATAGATTAGAGAATTGTCCCTTGCGCAATAAAATGCAAGAAAAAAAGGGTACAAGAGGCAGCTTTGATTATTCTACAGACGCTAATTCTCAAATAACAGTTATGGAATGATAACCGTCCTATTTTTTTTGTAAGTAGTTGCGAGCCGGTGAATCCGGTTGGATGGACCGAATGGATTAAAATATACACAACTATAGAATTGGGGTTCGTTCCAAGAAATGGTGGTGGAGTCTTTTCGCATTTTGCTTGGACTCGTGCATGCATAACGCCTGGCAGTATTACAGACTTCAACCAAATGGCAAAAAAGTGAATTTTTTAAAGTTTCGAAGAGAAGTGGTGCAGGTATATTTAAGAAAATATGGAAGGCCTATTTCAACTGGAGGACGCCCCAAAACATCAAAGCCATTAGAGGCTCGGAACCATAATCAAATTAGGTACGATGGTTTAAATTATTGGATTATTCCAGCCACAAAACAGAATAGGTGCGCCCTATGTCACAAAAACTCGACTAAGATGTGTGAGAAATGTAACCTCAATTTACATGAGGCTTGTGTGACTATCATGTGTCCACTTAATATTTATTTTATGATTTTCTAAATTAAACTTTTGTTCAAAAAAATTAAAGTTGGTTTTAATGCACCCATGTGTTTCAAAAATGGAACATCAATTTAAAAAAAAAATAAAAATTAGAAACAAAAAAACATTTTCACAGAAAAATATAATTAGTTAATTTGATTTTTTCTAAAAATATAATTTTCAAAAGTTTTGCAAAACTCGGGCACAACAGGTAATTTTAATATATTTAAACTTGGGAAAAAACGGGTTAAAAGTGGTTATTATATTATAGATGTTTATTTGTACAAGCAATGCAGGTGTAAAATTCTCATTTATCAATTTCAAGAATATGACTAATTATATTTTATGGAAAAAATTATGCGACAACCATACCAATAAAAGAAAGCACATCGAAATTGCCATAATAATCATCAATTTGCCTGATTAATCATCTTTCGTGTAAGTAGTTTCTACTACAATACTAAGTTACTTCTTAATAAATATCTCTCATCTTTCATGAAATATTTCATTTTATATAAATTGTAGAAATAACAATGTCAATTATGGTTGGTTTCCTAAATATAGTACCTGGATATATTTGTCAATGAAAGCAAGTTTTCCTAAGTTATTTCAGATTTTAATACTGTCGGCGTGACGGCCTATATTAAACTATCCTCAGGGCGATGAAAAGTAAAAACTTTTTCTCTTACAAGATTGAAATGCTAGAATAAGTATTTCCATGGAATGAAAAGCAGTTTGTTTGCTCTCAATTTGTCTGATGCAATTATGGCAAATGCTTATGTAGAAAATGGTAAAAAAAAACACTTTGTAACGTCAAAAAAGTCTGTCACTTATTTTGACAGGCAAAAAATATTATTACTGTTTGTTTAATAAAATATGAAGCATTTTTTATGAAGTTTTTTTAAATTAAATATGATCAGATTCTCTATAAAGAAATTCAACAATATTCAAACTTAAATAATATAGATCACGTATATTAGAGAAAGTCAACAACTTCGCAACGCCGCTCGATCGCATTGTTGATTTCATTGACACAAGGAATCTTTGCCAGTGACGTCGTCAAAAAATATTTACATGATAAATATTTATTATTAATAGATTATGATTTAAATTATAAACATATTAGCGTTTAGGAACTTTTTATGCGGTTTTTTAGCGTACTTTATTAGAGTAAAGGTTCTTATCTAATAAAAAGGATTCTTATTGAAATTAATTATTTTATAATTATTATAGATTTCTTAATGTTTTTATTAATGTTTATTTATATGATACACTATTCTACGTTTATGATGCCGATATTACCTTAATATGATGTTATGACAGTATCGGTATTTACTTGTCAAAAGATCGGCTTTTGCCATGGTGCGGCATAAACGACAGTTTTACAAAAAGTTTTAATATTTTTACCATCGCAACAGTTGAAGAGTGGTCGAGCTAAATGATCTAAGTGCCAAAATACACATTTTCGTTTTTTTTCTCTCAATATATTCTATGTACCACCGTCAATATCCTACTATGAGGTCTAAGTGCCAATTTCACCCTAGGGCTTGCAAACGAAGTCCAAAGATGGGGCCACCTCTATGTCCGGCATCATATTCTTTGCTAATTGATCTAAGTGCCGGTATGCAGGTCGATATTCTTGGTTGGTTTGTCGTTAGATTCGATTGTTATTGTCTGTGTATTTATATGTTAAAGTAATTACAATGAACTCTATTGCGTTTGGCGATAATACAAATACGAAATTAAGAAGATAAAAACAGAGTGAAGCTAGATTGAGCGGAAAATCTTATGTTACAAATCAAAGCTGCAAAAACCTGGAAAAGCCGTTCCCAAAAATGAGGTTAGTACGAGATTTTTAACGATATTTCGCTTTGAAATTTTAGACCGCTCGCGGCGCGGCCCGATTGTCAAATCTTTGTAGCCGATAGTTTTATTACCCTAAGATTTTTTAAATTTCAGATCACCTGTAAATGTAAATTTAGCTGTAGTGATGTGATTGATATGAAAGTTAAGCTTTTCGATCTATACCATGGCCTTAAACTCAACGAGCAAGGCAGCTATCTCATGGGATTATTGCAAGTTTTACCAGTCCAACGTCGCCGCCGTGGTACTTACGATGATTCAGCAGAAAGCAGATGACAATGTACCATAGCTTTTGCTGTTCCAGATGGACAAGGTAACGTAAAAAGGGTATGTAAAAAAACGTTTTTGGAAATATTTGATATCAGTCCGTAAAAAATTACCACGCTTGTTAGGCGTAAAAAGGAGGGGCATACAACCTTCAAGGATAAACGAGGAGGTTGTAAAAAATTCAAGTACACTCTTCATGATAGACAGATGGTAAAAGACCACATCAACAGCTTTCCGAGCGACAAGAGCCGCTACAGTCGTTCAAAAAGTGAAAAAGAATATCTCAGTCCGGACCTTAATGTCTATAAGCTATTCAACGCTTTTAAAATAAAACATCCTGGTTGCACTATAACATACAAATTCTATAGAAGAGTTTTTATAAAGGATTTTCTAAATCTTTCTTTTAGAAGGCCTAGAGTTGATACGTGCAAGACTTGTGATTTAAGTGACAAGTGATTTACTTTTTTTAAGAAGCAAGGACATAGACTTTAATGTATCAAGAAAAGCTAAAGACGAGCTGGAGTTGCATCATAGAAAAACAGATAAAGCTCTATAGGTCATACTACCTGGAAAAGTAGTACTGGAAGAGTACTACTCTTCCAGGTAGCGATACCTGTACCATTACCATGGATCTACAGAAAGTTTTTTCCCTACCAAAATGAACGCATAGTAGTATGTATTACAGGCGCCAGTCATGCTACAGTTTTGGAATACATGTGCAAGATACGTCAGATGGGATAATGTGTATCTGGCATGAAGGACTGTCGGGCCGAGGTGGCAACGAAATGGCATCATGTCTTCTACAAGCCTTGAACACAGGTCAGCTTTCAACTGATAAGCGAAAACTATATATATGGAGTGACAACTGCGCAGGGCAATTAAAAAACCGAATGTTCATTTTCTTATACATTTTATTAGTAGCCAATGAACATTTTGACACCATCGACCATAAATTTTTAGTTTCCGGCCATAGTTTTTCGTCTTCAGATAGAGATTTTGCCCTTATCGAGAAACAAGCAAAACGTTCTAAGCTTCAGACAGTAAATATCATACATACATATTTATTAAATCGATTTTTTTATATATTATAATGATCTTGGAGTATATAATGAATGCACATTTTCCTTGAATTGTTTTAACAAAAACGTAGATATGTAAGGCCACTTTCTGGTCGATGTTTTTAAAGAACCTCACAAAAATGTATGCAAGATCTAGTATCATGTGATTAATATCATCTTTTATTTGAGGATTATTTACCGATAGCCTTTATTGTTTCTATATATTAGAAATTGCATAAGGAGTGTTTTTCTTTTATTTTTGCAATTTTTTAAAGTAGCGAACCTTTATTTATTTACATTTTTATAGAAAATTTTTTACATTAACTGGCCAGTTCCTAACATTGTATTCAAATAGTATATGATAAAATAAAGTTTTTTCAAATATTTAATTTTTTTTAAGATATTTGATTTGAAACTTTTTAGCGTTTTTATAACTTTATAAGAGATATAAAATCAAAATCAAAAAAAATGTTCAGATATTGTTGAGTATTCTGGGATTTTTCTAGAATGTTAACATAAGAATCTAAGATAATTTTTCTCTTATTTTTACAATTGACTTTTAGACAATTAGATAAGAATAGGAGAATTAATATTAATTATAATAGGGAAATGAAAATATTAATATACAGGGACAATTTTAAATTTTCACCAAAAATAATTATTTTACTCATTTTATATAACCTTAAATCCTTTTTTTCCAATAATGACATAATTTTATTATTTTTGTTTAATAATTTACATGTGTGCCAAATCCCTTCTTTATTTTACTTTTTCACAAATATTTAATTTTATTTTGAGAATTTAATGGATAAGCGAAGATGACTCTAAAATCATAAATTTAAAACGATGAGAATTAATATAATTAGTGTATATATTAGTATAAATGTAAATGATGACAAATCTTTTGCTATATCATAATATAAGAATATATTAAAAAAGGATCTTCAAATTTAGAGGAAGCAATATTGCGACAATTTAATATGTAATAAAAAAAATGCAATTAACCCCATATTATTTTCAGATATCTAGAAAAGTGGCATCTTTTATTTTTTACTAACAGCAACCCCAAAATCCTTCTTAAATCGTAGGAATTTGGAGAAAATAAGCACATTATTAGCAGCAGGAAGAATAACGGTAGTTTTAATTCCTGGCCAGCCATAAATGACACGTAAACCCCATCGAGTCTGTTTAACGAGAAACTGCCATCATGCATCCATGGCAAGTGTTGGGCATTATGCTATAAGCCCCATTAGGGGCGATTGTGCCGGGATTTAAACGACCTGTACCCGATAATGTTTAATCTTGTTCACGAGTGTTTATATTGCGTTCGGTAAACAGCTTTGTTATATTGAAGTATAGTGTATCCATTAAAATCTTAAAGTACATTTCTTCATAATGATGATAAAAAAATGTACAGAGCGTGATTTATGTGCATTCAATACGCCCTAGAAAATATCTCAAGTGAGAACCAAGCTCTTTTTTTATTTAAAATATCTAAAGGTCCCAATAAGTTCTGCTAGTAGATCAGTATTATGTAGCTATGTCGATTCTGTTTTTTCTATGTTATTCTATCTGTCCATTATTCTTAGAAACTCAAGGTATTTTCGATATATGTTTTGTTTCCTCTTTTTAATAATATTGAGTAAGTTATATTCGATTCTGTAGGTGTGTCTATGTTATATGTCCTAAATATGTTATCTGTAAAACAAAGATTGTTTAATGTGTACTTGTTTATTTTTAAAATAAAGAAACGTCTACTACCCGAATATATTTTATTCTGGTAGATACATGTCGAACCAGTCAAATGCTCAACACAGTTTTATTCAACGGCTTAATTGAGTTTATTAAGCTACCTAATGACGTGAAAAGTTGTGATAATTTAAACCAGTTCAAGCAGCTCCTGAGAGGATTTGTTTTAAATAAATGTTAAAATATTGTAATATTTATATTATTCTTGTCTTTGTCAGTGTTTTTGTAATATTTTGTCATTGTCATTGTATATGTACTATTTTAACATCATTTCATCATCATTTTAAGCTTACAATTTTATCTTTATCATTTTATATTTACAATTTTAATTTTACCATTTTTAATCTATGTTAGTTTTTATTACTTTTTAATGTTTAGTTTTTCGTGCTTCTCAAGTTTTTTGTATTTTTTCTCCTTGCAGTCTTATGTATTTTGTAGTTTGTATATTTTATATTCTTTTTTGATACTAGTTTTGTGTATGTAGCTATTATGCTAAATAAACGATATTATTATTATTTTTATTATTATTAATTGTTAACATTTCGGCCTTTATTTAGGACATCTTCAGGGCTGATGACACGTTATAGTTTACAAATAAATAAACAAAAAAAAATAAATAAATTAAAACAATAAATGAATATACTATAAAAGAGGCAGTCTTATTTTCTTATATTTACACCAAATTTGAAGAAGAAGAAAAGGGTATTTCTTTATTTACCAATATACCTAGGAAATTAGTTATTGATATTATTAAATCTAGATGGCGTTATATTTTAGCCTATACTACCATGCCACGTGATTTATTCTCTAAACTTTATTTGAAACTAATTATTTCGAATTTAATAGGAAGTTTATTTTAACTTGATGGCTCAGCGATGGGAAATCCAGGTAGCCACATTGTGTTGGATGAACCTATAACCAAAGTGTTAAAATCTCTGCCATTTGGATTGAAATTTATAAAGTTATACGTGGATGACACGATTTTAGACTGTCGTGAAGAAAATGTTCATAACGTTTCAACTTTCTTAATTAATTACCACCCATGTTTTCAATATGGACTTATGGGAACAGAATAATAAAATATTATTTTTAGATATTCCGTTTATTCATAACAGCACTGGTATAATTTCTACCAAGTGGTATGCACTACTTCTGGGAGGGTGATCTATCTTTTCATGCCACAGTCCATAAAGCTATGGTTTCGCTTGTGCGTCTAGCGACTACGTCCAGACGCAACCGCCGGCCGCATTTAACTGAGCTAATGAGATTTACCTGTAAAGTTATGGTTCCGCTTGTGCAGCGGACGCATGCAGCCACTGCTTGCAGCCGCTGCTGTGTTTGGCTGCTTAGTAGGAAGTGGTTCACCTTGTGCAGTGGAAACGCAAGACGCAAGCGTTTTTTTAAAAACTTGAGAGCAGACTCGGGCTAGTCTAGTCAGTTCTTTTTGAAAGCCTTCATGCTGAAATAATAAATCGTGGTGCATTATTAGCTCTTTGTTTGTTAGACGAAGAAGAAGACGATACTATTTTGCGTATAACTATCAGCAATGTTCAGAGAAGACCACAACACATGATGTTTCAGGAAAGAAATTCGGAAGGAACGTATAAAAATTTAATATGCAAATACCTAGTGGACGACGAAGAAAAGTTTCAGCAGTTCATTAGACTAACGAAAGAATAGTTTCACTTTGTTTTATCTGGCATTAAATCAGACATTGAAAAAGCGCCCACCAACATAATTCAACGACCGATAACAGCTGAAGAAAAATTAGGTGTTACGTTAAGGTAAACAAAAAATTGTTATTATTATGACAAATAATATATACAATTTAACTTATAAATGTAAATAATATCGTAACTGATCGTTTTGATCATGGTGATCATTATGAGATCCTTGCTATATTGAATCTTTATCCATATTTAATGAGTATCTGTCTTGCTGTTGAGGTAAATGTATTGGCTGATTCTTATTCACATTATATCTCGAATATGTAGAAAGATTAAGTGAAGATCTCTCTTGCTGTTAAGGCAAATCCTTTTGTTTAAATGCTAGCGATTGTAAATCATCCACAATTTGTAAATGTTGAAGTTTTGCTTTTGCAATTAAATGCGGGGGAAGTTGTTTTACACTTAAGCAATACTTGGAACATATCTACATCGTCTTCTTGGGCAACATTGGTTTTATTCACAAATGTTTCGACGATTTTCTCTCTGGCCTTTTTGTTTTCTTCAAGTATTTTTGAAATGTTATCAGTCATTTTTCTCTTAGGTAGTCTTGTAGGGGTGTAGGTACTTGGCGCACTAGAAGTTGATGGCGAGGCAGTAGAAGAATGTTCTAAGTCAGTTGTACTTTGTGTCTCTCCTACCAAATTATGGTCTAAATCGGAAAATGCCTCATCATTGCTCTCCTGTTTCTCTTCATCTATGTTGGATATCGTATTGAAAAAAAAATAAGTTTTTTATCGAAAATTTAAATTATTTGCTACTTTTATTTAAGGAAAAGAATAACTATTGCCTTCTTTCCTCTGAAACCGTTTCAAGAAAAGAAAGACAATCGAACAGAGGCCACTTTTTGCGCTTTACCGCTGCTGATGATCCGGTTCCTAATTTGCCACTCCTTTTCAGTCTTTTGTATGTATCGCGAATGGACCTCCATCTCTTCTTGCAATCACCATCTGTAAAAATAAAACAACTTTTTTATTTCAGATACCTGGCTACTAGTGGCAGGACACACAGACTAATTTGCCTTACGTCATTGTCGGAGATGAAGCCTTTCGACTTCATCCAAATATAATAAAACCCTACAATATAATTCAAGCCCGAGAAAGTTTTGATAAATCTGTTTTTAATTACAGGCTCAGTAGACCTAGAAGAGTGTCAGAAAACGCTTTTGGATTGTTATGCCAAACGTTTAGAGTTTTTTTACGCCACTTGCAGTTAAGCCAAGCACCGCAGATTTGTTAATAATAGCAACAGTGTACCTCCATAATTTACTGAGAGAAGATTTTGATGACACCAGAAAACGTATTGCAGAGCTTGGGCCACCAGATATAGCTGACGGACAAGAATGAAGAAATATGGTACCTTTAATAAGAGGTGTTGCATTTGCCAATGCCGAAGGATTTACCATAAGGGACAAATTTTTGCCAAGATTTTTTTATGACCGAAGGAAGAATACCTTGGCAGGATAATCAAGTTTTAAGAACTTAATGTTACAATTTATTTTGTTTTTTTAAACTTCAACTCGATAATTTAAAAGACAAATATATAGGGTGTCCCATTTATATTGAAAGTGAAATTGTATCTTTTATTTGAAACACCCTGTATAAAAAAATTCTATCCAAAAAAAAAATCAAATTCAAATTCAAATGCTTTATTTGCCCATATATAAAATTATAAAATACAGTTATAAATCTAATTTAAATTTTGACAAAAAGGAATAATTCTCGATTATAAAAACCGTTAACCTGTTGGTACAGGCGAAATAACCCTCAAAAATAATTAATTTATAGAAAAAACGCGAAACTAAAAATAAGAATCGACGTGTGCGAGCCTTTTTCCAAAAAAAAAATACTTTAATTTTAAATGAATTAATCCGCTACTTCACGGATGCACTATATAATAAATTTCAATCGGTCTTATTATTAGCAAAAAAAGTCTATAATACATACCTGTTTTACCCTCAATGTGAGATGCTATTTCTTGCCACACATTATCTTTGGCAATATTATCTTTATATTTCTTATCTGAACTGTCATACAAACATTTGTGAAATGACACCAATTCAATCAATGCCATTTCCTCATCACGGGAGAAGTGTTTTTAACCATTCATCTTTTATTTTTATTACGCAAAACACGAGAATTAAAAAATAAAAGACCCAAAAAGACGTGCGAGGTGCAACGACTGCTCAACCAGGGCGTCCAGACTGGTCCCCCTAGCAGTCGATGCAGCCGTCGCATGCGGTGCGATGCGACTGACGGTGACGCGCTAGTAGACCCAATGCCATAAGGATGCACGGATATCAGTCCCTGCGACCGCTGCAGCAGCGGCTACAAGCAGTGGCTGCATGCGTCCGCTGCACAAGCGGAACCATAACCGTTTCTGCCTGTGCGTCCTAGCAGTACTGCCCGACGTCTGGCGGTCTGCATCTGACGATCTACTGGGACGTATCTTAGTCTGGACGCAGCCGTTGTACAAGCAAGCGTATATTTTTATTGTTTTTATTATTATGGCGCCAAAATTTTCTACTTTTGAGGATGAAAAACTAATTGAGGAAGTGAGGAAATATAGTGCGATATATGACCCCGAGCAACGGGACTATAAAAACTTGACTATTAAGGACGCAATATGGGAAAAAATAGGAGTATTGTTGGAAAAAAACGGTAGGTATTTACTTGATTTTTTGTTATTTATAATATTTAATTCGGATTACTACTAGTTCTAGTATTATGGACATTTTGCCAACTAACTTGTCCCTCGTCATTAAAAAAACCTTATAAATTGATCCCGTAACACAAATCCAGCTCCGCGGGAAAAAGCCTCCATGCCCTGTAAAAGATGTTATATAGGGCGACGGTACCTGATCTGAATCTAAATTATAAAAGGTCGAATTGTTTTTTTTCAAATATGCATCTCGGAGCATGTTATGTAGAGAGCCAGCAACGATTATTAGGTTATCGCAGGTGTCTGTATTTAAATTTATTGGTGTAAAAAAAATTCGAAAAACTTGACATAAAATTCCAAATGCATTTTCGATAACCCTTCGGGCCCTTGAGAGTCGATAATTAAATATGGCCTTATTTCTATCAATGCGAGCGGAGGGTCGACTATATGGTTTTAAAACATGTTTATGTAAACGGAAAGCTTCATCGCCAATAACAGCATATGGTAAAATCTTGTCAGAGCCTGGCAGGCGGTCATCTGGTGGAAACAAAGCTCCCGAGTGCGTCAGTTTTCCTATTTCAAATTGTGAAAATATACTGCTATCGCCTTCTTTACCATAGGCTCCTACGTTAACAAATACAAATTTGTAGTTTGCATCCACACAGGCCATTAAAAAAATTAAAAAAGAATTTTTGTAGTTTGTAGTTAAAAAAGAGCGAGCCACTTTTGCTTGGACAGAATATTCTTATATGCTTGCCGTCAATAGCCAAAATGCAATTATGAAAATTCAATTTTTTCCAAAAGTCCAGGGCATTTTGCTTTAATTCTTCTTTACTTGGAGCTTTTAAAAATATTGGATGCAAATGATCACGTAATGTCTGTAAGGTGCCCTTAATTATTGTTGAAATATAACAGTGCTGCGATATCCTAAAGGCGAAGGATAATGACCTTAGTGATTCACCAGTTGCCATTAACCTGTAAAGAAAAGTTTACAATAATAGAAAATGCTAGTAAAATATACATAAATATATATTTTTTTTAGCTGAAGATTGTAAAGTCCACTGGAGAAACATAAGAGACAATTATTTCAAATATAAAAACAAAAAACTTGGCACAGGAAGTGCGGGTCTATATCAAATGGCATCTTTACAAGCAGCTAACATTTCTTGACTTAGTGAAAAACAAAAGAAAGTAAGTTTTGTGTATATTCAATAATAATTATACCTAGGTTAATGTTTAAAAAATTTTTAGAACTTTTACTAATGTTGCAAGTATAGAACCTTCTCAATCAGAGGGAGGTGAAATTATCACTCAGGAAGATAATTCAGAGAGCTCACAATTCTTAGAAAATAACGATTCAGCATCTCTAATGTGCCAGGAATTATCATCGAATAAAATACAAAAAATTGATGATAAAGGTCTTGGTGATTCTACACCTGAAACTTCAAGAAGTAATACCCCTTTCGCTATTAAAAAAAAAAAGTCGAAGATGTTTAGGGTATAGAAGAAAGATCAAAGAAACGATTAGAATAATTACAGAAAATTGCTAACATCATCTTCAACTTCAGACACTTACATGTTTCCACTTAAAGGAAACATACAATCACCTGCTCCCATATGGATTCAAAATATTAGCCAGAACTTATATTGCCAGAAAACTATCCAGATCAGAATTTACCTAACAATGAGTCCAATGAAAGCACAACACAATATGGTCTTTATCTACACTCATTTCCCGAGAATTCCTAATTATTTACATTAATTTAGTAGGTATACTAAAAGCACCTTCTATTAAGCTTTGATTATTATATTTTAGTTATGTTATTTTTTTTTAAATAGTTGATTTTAGTAAGATTTAAGAAGAAATTTTTATTTGTTTTTATTATATACAGGTACTTTATCAATAAAGTAAAGACGTAAGTGAAAATAAGCGTTTTTCATTTGATTTTGCCTGTGTTGTTTTTTAATGTAAATACTCGTATAAATATCATTATAAATTTAAAATAAATATCAAAACTTACCTCAAAGTAATGGCCAATTTTTCTTTAGGTGTTACGGGATGCGTTACAAATCGCGTTGATATTTTTTTAAGATCATCTTTTACAAGACCTAACACAAACTGTAACTGATCATGGCTTTGTTTCAAAAAGGTTCTGAACTTCTTTTCATCTTCATTTAGATGATTTCTTATTAAGATATTATGGTAACCTTCTGTAGATCGTTTTTTAAAGAAAACTTGAGTTTTTTGACGTTTCTTCTTTAATAATTTTAAATATTCTTCTTCTTCTTCTTCTTCATTTTCTTCCAATAAAAGAGCACATAATAAGCGTTTATTCATCTTTGCACGTCGAGATAGAACAAATGATTGAGAAAATAAAATTATAGTCAAACGCTTAAATGAAAACACTCTACCGCGCACTGCCAGACGCGGCGCGGCGGCTAGCGGTTGCGTCGAAACGCAAACCTCCAGACGCACAAGCGAAACCATAACTTTAGTTTGCAATAGCCAAAGGTTTACTTAATAGATCATGTCATATTAGTAGTCCGAAATTTCAGGAAGACGATAAAATAATAATTAAGAATTTACTAAGGCAAAACAATTATCCTACTTAGAGTAAAATAGAATTTTAACCAATTTCAATATGAATAAACAGGTTTCTTCTCCCACAGAACGTGAACCCGTAAGATATTTTAAGTTTCCGTACATCCGAAAGTGTAAGAAATACTATCATGAAAAAAGGATGGAATATTGAACTTGTATTATATAATACAAAATTAATAGGCTCTATTTTCACTCAATTAAAAGACCTATTTATTTTAATTTACAAGATGCCCTGTTGCAACTTTATCACAGTTACATTCGACAAACTAGACAATACATCAAAAGCAGAATAAGTCAGCTCATGTACGATTGCATTATTACCAATAAAAAGGAGCATACCACTTTGGTACAACATCATTTTTCATTAAGTCATAATTTCGATTTTTTGAAAGCTAATAGCTTGGATAGGCAAGTAAATTTTTTCAGTCGAAATATCCCTGAAATGTTATTTATTCATACTAACGACCCAGTAACTTGTAGAACAGACACCCAAAGCATTACTTCCTAATATAATCAGTTCCTGTACATTTATAAACATGACATTAAACCACCAATATAGGGACATAATTCTTACTACACGATAAAACAAAAACTACTCATCTTAAAGAATCTTATCTTAATAAGAGTTATAAATAACTCCTAGAACCTGTTTAAGAAAAATTATTGATTATGCCATTAAGCACAAATAACGTTATTTATTAGCCCGCATAACCTCCTGTAGTAAACAAAGGCCCAGCCCTAAAGAGGTTGTCGTTGCCAATAGGCCCTGGCCAATTTGAAACCAGGTCGCATATCACAGAACCTGTATAGCTAATAAAAATAACCTTTATCGAACCCGAAGATGCCTAAAAGTAACCTGTGTAGAACCTGAAAGCTTTTACGCCTACCTGTTTACAACCCTTTAGCAAAGTCCTTTTAGACTTTTAGGTGGTTATATAGTTTGGCCTGTTCGCCGGCTTTTGGCATTTCAGATACATATTAAAGTATTAAAATTTTGCCATTTAGTTTTAAATATGGTATTTCAGAGATACCAAAGTATAAAAATCTGACAGGGTAAAAGTAAGACAACGCCAAAATAAAAAGCAATGGCGATATTTTCAGTAGGTATGACTTTATTTTAGAAAAAAATATATTATACTGGAATAGATGACCGATTTTCATTGCGCACACCCATTTCTTGAAAAATTTGGGTGTAATTTAACTGTAAAACACGCGCGCCTTTGATATCTTACAAATTAAACATTATTCAGTGCCAATAAAAAAATAAAAAAATTATATATTTTTATTTCTGAGATGCTTTAGTGATAATATGTACTTAAATGCTCCAGTGTCTTTATATATTATCTAAATTGTTTACATATTACATTATTTTTGCCTGTACTTGAATAGCTTATAAAAATGGAAGATTTACATTTTTTCTTTAAAATGGACGCCTAGCAGGATATGCTTTTAAGCTGCTATAATAACTTAAGTAAGTATCAAAAGCTATGTCGTAGGACAAAAGGCTTAAAAAATGCCAGTGGGTTTAAAAAAAAGCTAAAACAGGGCTAACTAGCATCTTCCAGGACTTATAGGCCACTTTTAATAACCAATTAGCTGGCAAAGTCTGGGCGATTTTCAATAAATGGCTTTTAGGCATTTAGTAGGATTTATTGGCATTATTTATTACTACACGGGATTTCTTGAGTCTTCTTTATTGCAATTCAGTTTGCGTTTGGTTTTGATGGTTCCAGTTACTGTGAAAATAAAAGTGTGTTTTTCTATCGTTCAAATTGCATACAGGGCTGTATTTAGGTACATAAAAAGGTAAGTTCATTTTAGTTCATATAATAAAGATAGGCAAAGCGATTTTGATAAAGATAAATACAGATTGTTGTAAGTTTAGAGGTTATGAGTACCAAATCATTTTTCTTTTAACACACCCATGCAATATTTAAATTCAAAGTATATTAGCACCACAAAAAAATTGAAGAAATATAATGATTGTAAGATTGTATGTATTTCCAATAAATTAATACGATGTGAATCCCCGAAAATCAACACTGTCAGATGTTATTTGCTGCCAACAATCGACGACAACCAACCTAATGCGAGGCGATCCGGTGTTGCCATGTCTTGTTGCTAAAGGACCGTTTATACTTAATATTAACGCTAACGCTATGGGATCGTTTAAATTTTTGAGTAACATTCGGATTCATGCTTATTCGTGCTGTTGAGGATAAACGTCACGAATAAGTCGTGAACGTTCACAACACTAGTCATAACAAATTACATTTTTTATTTAATTTTACTCTTTTTTAATAGGTTTTGACTTTTTAAAGTTCGTAAAGAAAAAAAAGCTTTAACAATAAAGGTAATTTATGTTTAGATTTATATTCTTTATAAATTTTGGATTTTTTCATTAGTAAATTTAATAAATACAAAAATATAATACATATAAAAAGCAGATTTTTAAATATTTAAAACTTAAAAATTGTATAGTATTGGACTTCATATTTTTGTTTTTCTGTTAAGACACTGGTACTGGCATCGTGAATATCTGATTCTAGAGGATCAGGTTCAATGCCAAGACCGCCATCAGTTAAATTACGAGAATTATCTTCTTTCGGTGTATCTATTGCAAACTTATTTTTTTTTTACGTTATAATTTACCAAAATTGTCAATATTTTATTTGTCATATTTACCTGACCAGTTGTAATTCGTTGGAAATTTCGCTTCACTTTTCTTTTAAAATTACCACTTCTTACAATTTTGTGCCAAGACATCCCTGTATTCTAAGAATAAATGACGTAGGATTTAATAGTCGCGACCGTCCGCAAACTGTGTTTTATTGTGACTAGTTGGTTAAACCTTATCCCATAAAGTTATCTTATTATCCATATGACTTTTAGCAAGTTCTTTAGGTGTTAAAAATGCTATATTTTCCGGAGTAGGCCGTATAAAGTGCCAAATAGTTAGGCAATTGATTCAAGGCCATATGGTTCTGAATAGGTAATTTTAATGCTAAAATCGTTCTATATTGGAATTTTGATTGCCAAATTAATGCTGAAATATAACCTCTACAAAACCTTATTATCTCAAAACCATCAAGCCCTCGTTTATGGCCATAACAACGTTATTGTTGACACTTGACTAGAACTAATTAGATTTTTAATTTACCTAAGGTTCCTAGTTCCTATTAGCACAAAATTTAACCTAAATAGTACCATCAAGCAAGCCAATGACTATTGTAGAACCTTGGTGCGGCTAAAAGGCAACTTTAAAAACCAACTGCTTGAGAAAATGTTACTTGGGTAATAACATTCCGGCAGTTATTCGTATTACTAGTGCATAGCTTGATGAATTTCACAGATTGTGTGGTTTTAAAAAAATATATAAAAAAAATGTATAACGTGGATGTACAGTGCAACACTTCATATTGTTTGCTTGCTTTATCGTTGGACCTAGGCTGATTTTTAAAACAGAAATGGGTATGTACAGGGTGGCCAAATAAGAATGCGAGGTACTGTATCTGGGAAACTATTCATCGTAGAAGCTTGCGATAAAAAAATTTATTACTAAAATGGCCAAGAGAATGACCTGGAAAATATTTTCAAGTTTCTAAAATGGCCGCTAGGGGGCGCAACTGCAATCTTGAATCTAGAAAACTGATGTTTCTGTAAATTTTGCTGAATTAACCTAACAAAAAAATAGCTGATTATTAAAGTAGAGACTAATCCGAACCTTTTTTATTTGAATAGTTTTGCTGTATCTCTAAAAATAAAGTGGTGGGGGGTGTTCAAAAGTTGGCTTAAAACACACCCTGTATACTAAAAACGCCTTAGCCGATTTTATCAAACTTGGGCTAGTTGAAAAGAGCTATTATTAAGCTACGAATATTATTATATTTCATGTTTTTTTAGTTCTACATCTCGCCGCTAGAGGGCTTTTTTCGGCTTTCTGACACAAATGACTAATTTTCTCAAAAAATTTAAATGCGTTGATATGATTTTTTTTTCATAGAAAAATAGCTAAGTGATGTCTAAATAATCTTGCGAAAACCGCAACTCGATATCTTGTTCCTAACCTAAAATATAGGCCAAAGAATATTTTATACCCTTAAATTTTAATTTTTTTATACTAATTATTTTGGAATTTTTTAAAATTCACTACTTTTGAAAACAAAATTTACCATTTTTGAAAATATTACCTAATATCACTAAAAGGTAAGTATTAATAAAAAAATCAGACCTATTTTATGTTATATATTCACTATGGATATAATACGAAAAAAATAATTATTAGAAAGCAGGCCATGGAATGCAACAAAACAAATGTCTACTCAAATTATAAACATTCCTCAAATTGTCAATAGTAAGTTGTCAAAAGTTTTACGTTACTTGAGCATTTTTTGTTTTTGCAAAATGCGTTTTACGGACGATGAAGCTGTTGATATGCTTGCGGTTTATTTTGAATGGCTTCAAAATGCTGCAGTAGCAAAAAGAGTTTATGCTGCTCGATATCCAAATCGAAGTCCTTGCGATATTAGATTTTTTCCCCGATTAGTGGCGAACTTACGAGCCAATGGTAGTTTTCGGCCTAGGTTTCAACGGCCAAGAATTAGAAGAAATGTGGACAATATTAACAGCGTACTGGGATATATTGAAGGAAACCCTCATGTTAGCACAAGAGCATTATCCCTTGAATTAGGTATATCAAGAACAACGATTCAAAATATTTTGAAGGACAATAGGTAAATTCTAATAGCCATCGCCATATATGGATTTATTTAAGTTCAGCTTTTTTTTAAATATATTTATAGAATGCACCCATATCATGTTAATTTACATCAGGCATTGGAAGAAGCAGACTTTGACCGTAGGTTGGACTATTGCCATTGGATATTAGGCATGATACGCGAGGACAGAGATTTTTTATTTAAAGTTCTTTGGACCGATGAAGCCACATTTAATAGTGACGGTAGAGTCAACCTGCATAACATGCATTATTGGTCTGCAGAAAATACGCATTGGTTGCGTGAAGTTCAGCACCAAGGGCGCTGGAGTTTAAATGTGTGGTGTGGTATACTTGGAGGCAACATTATTGGACCATATTTTTTTGAGCAATCTCTAAATGGTAATGTTTTTTTCGACTTTTTGGTAAATCAATTACCGTTGTTGCTGGAAGATGTGCCACTGGAAGTCCGGCAAAATTTGTTTTTGCAGTTGGATGGTTGTCCAGCACATTTTGCTAGGTATGTGCGAGAGCATATTAATAACATTTTTTAACAGCGGTGGATTGGAAGAGGAAGCCTGTTTCCATGGCCTCCGCGATCCCCAGACTTAACCTGTCTTGATTTCTATTTATGGGGGCGGTTAAAGGACATTGTATTTCAGACTCAGCCTACGACTAGAGAAGATATGAAAAACCGCATTCGTAATGCAATACATACCATACCGAGAGCCGAAATTGAAGCTGCAGTTCTATCTACCCATGAGAGGCTTCAGCAATGCATAAAGCGTGATGGTCAGCATTTCGAGCATTTACGGGGGCATTAAAACCCTTTCTTTTTAAAATCGGTCCTTTATAGGGCCACAACTTACATTATAAAAGAAATTCGAAATAAATTATTTTGTAGTTTTTATAAATATTAAGGGATTTCCATATAAAATTTTCTTTGGCCTAAATTTTAGGTTAGGATGAAGATATTAAGATGCGGTTTTCGCAAGCATATTTAGGCGTCATTAAGCTATTTTTTTGTATAAAAAAATTTATACCATTGCATTTAAGTTTTTTGAGAAAATTAGTAAATTGTGTGAGAAAGCCGAAAAAAGCCCTCTACCGGCGAGATGTAAAACTAAAAAAACATGAATTATAATAATATTCGTAGCTTAATAATAGCTCTTTTCAACTAGCCCAAGTTTGATAAAATCGGCTAAGGCGTCCTTAGTATACAGGGTGTGTTTTAAGCCAACTTTTGAACACCCCCCACCACTTTATTTTTAGAGATACAGCAAAACTATTTAAATAAAAAAGGTTTGGATTAGTCTCTACTTTAATAATCAGCTATTTTTTTGTTAGGTTAATTCAGCAAAATTTACAGAAACATCAGTTTTCTAGATTCAAGATTGCAGTTGCGCCCCCTAGCGGCCATTTTAGAAACTTGAAAATATTTTTCAGGTCATTCTCTTGGCCATTTTAGTTATAAATTTTTTTATCGCAAGCTTCTACGATGAATAGTTTCCCAGATACAGTACCTCGCATTCTTATTTGGCCACCCTGTACATTTTAATGCTATCTTTTACTGTACTACTGTATGTTCGGAATTGGAAAACACGCTTTCTACTTTTTTTTTTTAATTTATAATTTTTTTAAGAAGATTATTATATAGAGTACCAGCAGATCTTTTAGACAAATTTTGGACGTAGAATTAAAAAAAAAATTCTACGACTGCTTAAGTCTATTATTATTCAGGGATTTTAAACGGCAGTAATAATTATTACTTAAGTAAAGATTCACTTGCGGGTTATTAATCACGGGTATGTTTGTTATACAAATATTGTATTTTATTAAAGAAAGTAAACCAAACAGAAATATTGTAAAGAGTGCCACAGCTGGTAAAGTACTTGCCTGTTAGATGTTGTCGACGCATTGCTAGAGAATTTGGAAAGTTTTACTATTAATAAAATTGATTTGAGTACTAAAATGACGAAAGATTTTTCTGTCCTAGAATACATTAAGTAAGTGATGTCAGTTTCTCTGATTAAAGAAATATAACTGAGTATGATGACGCCGAAGTGGATACCTCCACCTGAAATTACACAAGCAGTAAACGCCACATCAAATAACTTGCGACCAGAAAAATTGCAAAGTAAATACACAGCTGTCTATGAAAACTTCCTGAACTGGAAAAAAATACAAAATTGTGCGAATTCATTTTCGGAAAACGTGATCTTAATATATTTGTAACAACTTTTCGGTAAATATAAAATCTCTTCGCTTGCGGCGTATTATTTCAGCTCAGTGGCCCTAAAGGCACTCGTGATTTATTTATTATTGCAACTTTTTCTATTATTTTTTCCCAAACTTTCTAGTATTGCGGTATGTTTGTCTGACCAAAAGTTTAATACAATATTTTTAACTTTTAACATTTTACAGCACAAGGTAATTATAAGCAAATTCTACATTTTGAGATTTTCCACTAGGTGACATAATGTTTGCACATCGGCTCTTGAGACTCCCTGTATTATTTTTTTCCAGCTTTATACGGGACAATTTAGGTGTAAAGTAGGCTCAGATTCCCTGCTGTTGATGATATTAACAAACTGACATGCCGGTGGCGATCGTCCAATTAAAATGTGTGCAGCGTAAAAGAGAATTAGTTTGACGTAAAATAATTAGTCTGGAGGAGAAAAATCGGTGATCATATTTGATCCTGTAAGAGTGAGGAAGAGAAAGGAAGGGTACAAATTGCCAATCTTGTTAGAGAACTTGTTAATTGGGAAGCTTATGGCCCCATTAGTATGCAGTAGGGAACTTTCACGTATATTGCGGTCACCCTCTGTCCCGTCGCTATGTTATCTTTTTTTGTCGATTTTAGCAGTGTTGTCAAGGCAAGTTTATTATTCATTGGTTGCTTAACGTTTAAAACAATATTTAGTTTATTAGCTTTCACTAAATAGAAATACACTTTAGAGATTTTGCGGATATTACTGCATGATCGGAAATATTTTCTAATTATTCTACAAAGGCACTAAAAGCCACTGCATGTTTGGGTCTTGACTTGAAATATCTAAGAAATGATGAGAGGTACAGTTTCCAGTGAGAAAATCTAAAACTAATGTTTTGCCAACCCCGGTTATCCCCTTGATTATCTCTGATCATTCCCAATAACTTTTTTAAGCAACATACATAATTTTAATAAAAGCCAGCAGATTCTCTGAGCTAAAATTATTTAATGTCCTTTTTACTTAAAATGAGTTTAGCAAATTCATACCTGCTTCTAATAAGCATAGAATCGCTTAGAATCTTTTAGGCTCCTAGGCTAAGAGAGCTTTTTCAAGTCTTGCGAATTTATCCACCTTCTGGTTTTCTTTCACTCCACTGTGTCCTGTGACTCTGAGCATAATGGAACTAATTTCTATCTACCTAGCCTATTAAGCCCATTTCTACACTCCTCCAACAACTCTGAATTGATTTTTGTAGCTTGGTTGGTCTTAAGGTCCATTTGGATGTTATAAAGATTTTCTTTTAAGGCCCTTGATTACTTTACGTCCAGTGCAGCTTAGCCAAATGCTGTACCTGTCCTCGACCTCCCAAATAAGCACAGTAACTTCTTTATCGCCATGCTAGCTGTAAAAGTATGCCTACGTCTGACTTTATATTTTTAGATCTTTGGATACATTTGTAGATCTTGCCAACTTTCATTTATTCATAGGATACCGGGCTCCCTCTGAATCTGAAAAAAAAAATATTTTATTGCTCCTGTAAGACAAGGAAAGGTGGCCTGCATTTGCAGTATAGCAAATTTTAATAAATATTTTTGACATTTTTCACTGGACGTTATTGCCTTTTTTGGTGCTGCCGCCCAGTCCGATTCGGTCGACTTTAATTGTGCACATGTGCTGGGAATCAGTTGTTTGTTTTCTGTTGTGATGGCGGCTGCACGTGGTTCTCGTTATGATGGTATGTAGCCTATTTTTTAACGTTTTGCAATGATTTTTGCGAAAGTTTTGTCAAATGTTTAATAGACAAATTTAA
This sequence comes from Anthonomus grandis grandis, assembly GCF_022605725.1. Taxonomy (NCBI): domain Eukaryota; kingdom Metazoa; phylum Arthropoda; class Insecta; order Coleoptera; family Curculionidae; genus Anthonomus; species Anthonomus grandis. Next base: position 13,396,774 of record NC_065552.1, on the reverse strand, counting down.
ATAACATTACAATAATAAAAAAATTAAATAAGTTTTGTATTTCCCTAAGTTATTGGCGTCCATTTAAATGGACATTGGGTCTATCTCATGCACATTTTAAATTAACTCATAAATTTATTTTAGGAATTTTTGGCAATCAAAGAGTGCTTCGGCCAGCGGAAGATGACGAAAAATTGGAGCAAATACTAAAAATCATTGGAAATGATGCCTTTGACATTGAAATGTCTGATGATGAAGAAGAAATTGAAACTATGAATAATTTAATGGGGAGAGAAGAAGAAATAATTAATAAAGAACTAGTAAGCAGCAGTGAGGAGGAAGAAGAAAAAGATAGAATTCCTCTTAGAATCCTGAGAGAAAACTTAAAAATGGCCAAGCAATCTGTGGATCCTTTAAAGCGAAAGTCTTGGAGAAGAGATGATACTTTTGCACCGTCAAATTTTCAAAGCCCCTCTAGTGAATGCAGCGCAGAGCTCCGGTATGATTTGACTGCAAAATCGTATTTAGCCATGTTCTTTGAAGATGAGTTATTCCAAAAAGTGTGTGATTACACAAATGCAAGGTACGTTGAACTTAAAGGAGTATCTCTTAAATTGACTCTTAATGAGATTAAACATTTTTTTGGAATAGTTTGTTTGATGTCCTGTCTAAAATATCCCAAAATCAGAATGTACTGGGCAAAAATCACTAAAGTTTCAGCTATTACAGATACAATGACTCGAGATAGATTTTTTGCTGTAAGAAGTAACCCTAAGATCATCATTGATGGCAGCATCGCTGAAGAGGTACGCAGGTCTGACAAATTTTGGAAAGTACGTCCTATTATAAAAGCAGTATGGCAGGGGTGTTTGCAGCTACCTAGAGAGAAAGTGGTTGCTGTAGATGAATAGATGATCCCATTTACAGGGACTTGTAAAATAAAGCAGTTCGTTAGAGGAAAGCCAAATCCAGAGGGCCTGAAAAATTTTGTTGTTGCTGCTCCTGATGGTCTTGTCGTAGACTTTGAATTATATCAAGGAAAAGATACTTTTCCAGGTGATTCTGCAAAACGACTTGGTGTTGGACCTTCTGCTGATGTTCACCTTGGAAGGACATTATTTCCTGGAAGTTATGTGTACTGCGATAGATATTTCACGACAATACCACTTCTCGAATATCTTCGTCAACGAGAGAAATATTGTACTGGAACCATTATGAAATCTCGTGTACCAGCGGCAGCAAATTTAACTTCTGAAAAAATGGTGGCCAAGATAGGTAGAGGCAGCTCGGAACACATTGTAAGACAAGATGGCGAAATAGTAGTTGTACAATGGTATGATCTGAAATCTGTACTTTTGGCATCTACTGCTCTAGGAATTCAACCTAGCGATGAGTGTAAAAGGTGGTCTAAGAAAGACTCTAAATACATTCAGATTAAAAGACCTTACGTTGTTCCTAAATACAACGATTGTATGCAAGGAATAGACTTGATAGACCGAATTATTAGCTATTATAGAATTCGAGCCAGATCAAAAAAATGGACTGTAAGGGTCATTTTCCATTTCTTTGATCTAGCAATGGCTAACTCATGGCTTTTTTATCGAAGAGATAAAAAAGATTTAAAATCCCTCCACGCAAAATACAACAATATTTAGAATTTAAAATCGAAATTGCCACTCAACTTTTGACAAATACACCCAACCCACAAAGTGAATCCCAAGAAAACATCCGAGGTGTAGGTACTAGAAGATACTACTAAGAACTAAGAATCTACTAAGGTAGCTGTTAAGGTACTAAGAATCCTGAGGGAAATATCTTTGTCAATTTAACGTCATCGTCATTAGGCACCGCAAGAAAACGGAAAAAAAACTTTCCAGAAATTGCCACAGACTTAAAATATTCGGTTAGATGTAATAAATGCAACACATTTTTGTGCATTACTGGCAACAGAAACTATTTCATGGAGTTCCATAGCAAATAAATTTAAGTTTGCATTTATTTTCTGCGTTTTCATAGGTTTAGACTGAAATGTTATTAAAAAAAAAATTATATATTAGGAATTTTTGCTTAGGTTAAGACCCAATGTCCATTTTAATGGACGTCATGTATCTGTCAAAGTAAGAAAAAAAATAAAAAAGTTATTAGTAAACAATGTTTATTTAGGTATTTTTTATTATATTTAAAAGCCTCACAACCTTAACTTAACAAAAACATGTCCGGGTCCCAGGAGGATATAGCATATATATCTTTAACATTGTTAATTCCTTAAAATATTGTAAATCATCTCTATGCAGATTGTGAATATTAAAAACATCATCTCTTGTAAATGTGGTTTCTCCGCTCTAAAGGGAACAAAAAAGAACGAGTTGCTCGTGGTTCCTAATTCACTTGCTATACTTCATTCTTAGCAAAAAGTCTAGGGGTCTAAATTCTTGGACACTTTAGTAATAATAGGAAAGCCCTTGCACTTCAATACTCAATCAACCTAATAATTCACTACTACTACTCATTTACGACTAACAAACATAATAGGGAACTTACTTAACTTAAACTACGAAAAATCGGCAAACAACAAACTTAGGGCAAATTTTTCCGAAGCGTCCTTTTTGTTACTCATTCCTGAAGACAATCAATTAAGTTTCCGTTTTTTTAAAAAGAGTAATTAAAGTTTGGAAACTATATCAAATCTTATTTGAAAATATCTATTTCGAAAATATGTATAAAAAACCGCCATCGACTGTGTTTTGGAAGCTTTTTTATATAAAATTTTAACCTTATTTTGGGTTATAGAATAGGTAGTTAAAATATTGTATTACTCGGTATATCAAGTAATGATTACAGTGCTAGCGCGGTTTTAAAAAGACAATAAGATACACAAGTCAATTTTCACTCTTCCAGGAACAAAATTGGCAATAATTAATTTAAATAAACCTAGTGGCGGTAAATGATATATGGACGCGATAGGGGGTCTTTCGAACAGTCGTTGTGAGCACACAATCCTATTAAGTGGTATCCGCATAATGTGTGCGGCTGGAACTAATGACCGGAGAGTCCGGTGATTTATCCAGCCAGCCGGAGCGGGAGCCACCGCCGCAGATTCCGGTATCTCTACACTGCTCTTTATAACCTGCACCCGTTGCTGCCTCTACACTTTGATATATACCGGGACTTATTAGTTCTAATTCCATTCAAACTCCATTTAGTACACTAGCTGGTAGACCAGGACAGGGATGTATTTAATACAAATTTAAATTATCTATAGAAGGAGTTTAGGTACAAATATGGAAATAATAGTTTTCGCTTAAAATATATATATAATTTTGAATTGGATGTAACTTAAAATTTTTCTATGGCCAAATTTTACACAAAATCTGTTGTAAACAAGCATAAATATATTAGATATATTTCGCCCTCATTTCATAGATAAGTTAACAACGTAGTATCTCTACTCACACCGTACACGACGAATTTTAAAGAAAACAATCCGCTCGTTCCTTCGGATCTAAGGACTCCTACGATGGTCCTAGCATATCCAACTCATTCTCTATTTTCATGCCGTATATCGTGTATCGTTACAAATGGGTTCAAATTTGTATTTGCCCTTCTTTTAACATTAGTTTCTGTTTATATGCAACTATAGTTAGGGTAAGTCAAGTCAAAAAAATCGAAACACACGTTATGATTATAATCGATATATGACGATGACTATATTCAGTACAAGATTTTAAAATTTTAAAACAAAAAAAAAATTATAACAAATTGCAATCGAGTAATAAAAGGGTTCCTTATCTCGATCTCGTACATGGCCTATTTCAAGCTCGACTTTTACCTTTTGCCTTTCTGGTTGCCCTGCCCTCAAGAAGCCAAAAAGCAAAAACATGTGTCGGCAGGTATCATCTTTACTTGCCCTATTTCCCGTTTTACGGAGTATCGCAATAAATCTATTCTTATGATAATCAATAGTATTACCCTTCCCTTAAGAAGGAATGCATGATGTAAAATATAATTAGATATTTTATAGAGTTTGTTGTTAGTTTTCTAAAATAGTATTTTTGATTTATTTTGTATATACAAACATCATGCAGAAGAATCGAAATTTGCATTTTAGCGCTAAAATACATAAAAAACTACCAATAAGTAGGTGGTCTGTTGTCCTGAGCCAACTTTCTAACAGAGAAGGTTGAAATGCTCTTAAATACATTCAAAGGTTACCTAAGCCATTAATGAGCAAGTGCCTTAAAGAGACTTATATTTCATGGACCTGAAAACCCAGATTGGAGCTGCACTATTTGCCCTGTATCAGTTGACAATAACACTGATTTCAGAAGAAAAAGGGGAGTAATATTAATCGAATAATGTTACCAGACTGCTTTTGGACCTTCACCATATAGACTTAGTAATATGTAGAGATTTATTGATACTAAATCTCCCCATAGATTTGAAAGAAAATCTAGCAAATGTGTCTGCAGATAAATGATTATTCTTGAAGAATAGGAGGAGATATTAAAAAGTGAAGATTGGTTTTTAAAACATGTCCACTTCGCGAGTACCAAGGAGTCAATTGAAGTCGATGTTCGGTAAAAATCGAATTGCCTCTTAGTCGCTTTTGCTTAGTTTCTGCAGAGAAACCATGTAGAGAGATAGATCGTCGTCTTCGACAGGATGGGATATGTAGTTCATCTACTGATTTTTTTGTTGATATGGAAAAGGACTCGAAAAATATATAAAGATATTTAGTAGAACAAAAGAAAATTGTAGATCTTTTATGATGTAAAAATATAAAATTGCAAATTTGTTTTTTATCTTAATAAACACATTCACTTAATCACTTGGTTACAGAGTTTTATTCAGCAAAGCCTTGAGTACCCCACGAAACAAAGGATTACAACATTTACTATCAATCAGTATAATTTTGGTTTAAAGCTGTGGAATGAGTTTTGCTGTTCAGTGTATGAAGACTGCTACTCTGCATCATCTTTGACTACTTTAGAGTTTCTGCACTAAGAATATAATAACAATACATCATTTGATATTTTCAATTTCTATCGATCTACTGTAGCTCAGATTTGTACGCCTTTAATAGCAGCATATTTTAGTATGAAGACATTTTTTAGGTTGTTCACTTGTTAAAACCATTTATTGTAAAAGCTGAAAAAATTTTGCTGAAAAGCTGAAACATTGCTCATGGCACTATTATGTTAGAGCAGATTTCTTATAAATCATTAATGTTATTAGCTTTTGCTTCTGCTCAGACGGTTTTAAATTTCCCTTTAAGATTAAATGTGTACTTTGAATACTAAATCGTCAAAGAATTATTAAAAAATTAAAAATAATAATTTTTATTTAATAGTAAAACTTTTGGCCTAGGTAAAATACAATCTCATCTTTGGTCGCGATTTTAAAAAGACGATAAGAATATAGAAACTACAAAATTTGTATGAAATTCTTTATTTCACAGCACAAACAATTTTATACTGGATCCGTAGTTTTATTAACTATAGGCATGGAGACTACCGAATATGCATTTTATAACAAACATGAATTATCATCTGAGGAGTGACTTATTAAAACGCATTTTGTCCAATCTAGGGCAAAAATGAGTTTGAAGTGGTTCTGAACTCATAAAGGCCCGATGCAGGCATACCCATATAGAGAATGTAGCAAATCCAATTTTGTCCCATAGTAATTTAAAGGCAAAATCTGTCATACGCATCAAACCGCATTATGTCCTGACTTTTAACCGTTTCATTTCGCATTATGTCCACTTACTGCTTGGCAGCGCCACCAGGCGGCGTTATTATTGTCAATCTAGTTACGTTGTTGTTGTTTGTTTTGTTACACGTGCTGCTGCTTTTTTTGTCTTTAAATTTAAGTAAAGGAAATGCACTTTTTGTTGTTCTGGCCAGAGCAAAAAGAACTGTATTTTTTAAACCAGATAAAAGAGAGCAAGACAAGAGACTATCATTTTTGATGGATGTGAAAATACCTCTGCGTAGTCGTCCTCGAGGTCCAGTAAGAAAAAAACAGCGTCACACTATTGCGGTAAAGCACTTTTTATTATCTGCAGAAAATGAAAAACTGTTTGTTTGTTCAAAGTTTTTCCAAAAATTGTTTAATATTGGTCAAGGAAGATTAAACACGATTGCAGAAGGTATCAGAACTGGAACAGGTGTGATAAATAAGAGAGGGGGAGATCGCAAAAGTATTAGATTTTCTGAAAAGTCATTAAAAGTGAAGGAATTTATTTCATTTTCATTATGCTAGGAACAAAAGTAAGAGACTTTATCTGCCTTCTACCCTTAGTATTAATAAGTTATTTAAAATGTACAATGATAGCGTGGAGGAACACCTTAGGGTTAAAAAGAAATTTTTTTCAAAAATATTCTCAACAAAATTAAACTTGGGTTTTGGTTCACCGGCTTGTGATACTTGTAGCTACTGTTTAAGAACTAGATCTGTGATACAATTCTGTGCAGACGGGCAAGAAAAGCAACATTTAATTGCCTGTTTGGCTATTCACAAGGCAAAGGCTTTTCATGAACTGATGAAGGCTAAACCATGACACGACAGTGTCACGTATGTGTTTGATTACAGCAAGTCCAGCCTTTACCCAAACTTACTATTGGAGAGTGTTTTTATGCACGCCAGGTATCTTTTTATAGTTTTTGCGTAACAGATGTCGAAATGAAACATTCGCAGTTCTATGCATGGGACGAAACACAGGCTGGTCGGGGATCTGAGGAAATAAGCTCAGCCTTAACCAACTTCTTGCAGAATATTCAGTTGGATGATACCATTAACACCATTCGGCTCTTTGCAGATGGTTGTGGTGGTCAAAATAAGAACCAACATGTCATGCACGCTCTTGCTTATTGGTTACTTAAAGAGTCTCCGCAATACGTAGAAAATATAATTATTGTTTCTTTCCAGTTCGCGGCCACTCATACTTACCACCGGATCGGCCAAGTTGAAAAGAAAATGCGAAGAGTTGAAGAAATTCTTGACCCTAGTGGATGCCACAGAATTTATAAAGAGGTTGCAGATATCAAAATTTTAGGAACCGATTGGCATATAAAAGATTATAAAGATTTAACTAAAATTCTTAAAAAAGTTAAAGGAATAAAAGAAATGAAATCTTTCTCCAAAAATTAAGAACTTATAAAGGGATAGAAATTAAAATTAAACTTGAGCCAACATATCGGTACGACGACACCTCAAAACAGTTTTTATCAATTTGCAAGAGAGGTTATAGCTTCAATAAAGACTTGAAAGTGCGTTCCGTTTGACCCCTGACTAATAATATAAAACCAAAAATAATATATGTATTGAATTGGGAAGAAATTATTCCACTATCTACCTCCCGGTTTTACAATAGGGTGTTTCAAGAAAATTTGGAGGTAATAGACGACGCTGATGATCCGAAAGAAGAGTACCTTGTGTCGAGGAAGAAAAGGAACTAAAGCATATCTAAAATATAAGAATAAAACCTTTTGTTTTTTTCTAATCAATAAATCTTTCTCCTGCATTGAATATTATTAAAAACCCCTAAATAGGTTTTATATTTTTATTTGTTGTTAAAATACTAATAAAAAAAAACGTAAAATAATAAATTCTAACTAAAAAACTAAAAAATAGGTATTATTTCAAATTCCATATTTAGAGGAGTGACTTATCAAAACGCATTTTGTCCTATATGATGAATCAAAGCGCATTTTGTCCTAGAATTTTATTACTTTTTTTAAAAATATTAATTTTTTATATCTGCGGATGTATAACTCTCGATTTTACAAATTATTTTACTCTAAACCAATTTGGTTTAGCTGTAAATCGTTTTTGCTCATTATTGAGAAACTGGATTTAGGTGACATAATGCGCTTTGATAAGTCACTCCTCATCTATGACAGATCGTAAAGGTGTATCAATAAATATATATGAATCATATTGCATAAGACTTTACAGCTTAGATTGACAGTACAACCGGTCTCACATAAGAAAAGTTCGAGTTAATAATTTCACTTAGTGATCATCTCCACAAATTAGTTCAATCAGTTGGTAACGATGATAACAATCGCTATTTAAAATTTTGCGAAATAATGACCAAACAAATCATTCCCGATCCAGACTTTATTTCTATTATTTTCACAATTCCTTTTTTTTCTCTTGCTTGTACTGGGAGATAATTATAAGTTATTGTATTGGTTAGATATTTGACCTAATGGAAAAAAAATATTTTTTTTGGATTTGTACTTGGATTGAATAATTATGAGCCCTATACAGAGTAGTGAGCTTAATTAATTATAACATTGATGAATTACAAATATATATATTTTCCTAAACAAAATTAATATTAGTAATAAAAAATTTAAAAAATCCATGCAGTCTTTGTTTTTTACCAGTTGTTTGTTGTCTATAAATAGAGAATATAAAAATATTGATGCATTCTTCTAGCCGCTTGTTAAGAAACTGGATCTTTTGAAGATTAATATACTATTTCTAAGTTACCTTTTGGTAGTGAGGCTCTATTATCTTAAAAAAAATATAAATAATATAAATTATTTTGGCAAATCTGGCTCCCTTTAACTTTGTTTCAGTTAGTAGTATGGGTACGGTTGGTGCGTACGAAAGCTAGAGCTCAACAAGCAGGCCTAAAGGTTCCTTTTGATGATTTTTACCCTAGAATCACCCACCTCTACGACTGGTACCCCAGTCATTACTGATCCCGATTTCTTAATAAAAGCCAGTATAAGATCTTCCCGTTGGAAAATTGTAGCTCTAAAAATTTTCCTTCTTAGTGTATGAAGTTTCCCCCACTGTACCGCAACTTGGACACGGAAGATTTTCTTTTATACCAAGAGGGTGTAAATGCCTATTTAAGCAGTTATATACAGTTGGGATTCTCATGAGGTTTTGATCTCTTCTTGTCGGCTCTTTGTTAGGAGTTGTCTTACTTTAGAGCCGCTGATTTGGTATCATCTCCTTATCCTGTCTACATCCTTCTTTCCGGCTTCAATTTTTCCTTGTTTTTTTCCCAGGTCCAATTATTAAGTTCCTGGGAAATTTGTTATTTACCGAGGTTGTTTCAGTTATAGAAATTCCCTTCCAAAAAGTAGTTTGTAAAAAATTTAAAACTATTTGTAAAAAAACTAAAATTCAGAAGTCCCTAAAAAAGAATGCGGTATACACACTTCTGATTTTAAGCTTTTCTCATATTAACTAATGACTGAGAAGAACTAATGCATAGATCTTATGAACGTGTACATATTTTTTTATGCCTTTACTAATATGTTAAAGTACTAATATAATGAGGATCAAAAGATATTTCAAAACAAATATAATTTAAAAATTTCAAAAAGAGTGGGATCAAGTTTATTATGAAAGTTTTTTGAAGTTCAATCATTTCACACTGTGAGTACGAAGATTTTTGCGCTATCCTATTAAAATGTAGTTCTAAGTTAATAAATCTGTACATAATTAAATTAGAAAAAATTTTACTGTAAAAAAACTATTTAATTAAAATCTAATCTAAATCTAAAAATTAATACAAGCATTTTTAGGAATGTCAAAACCAATAATTCAATTAAACAGTTATCCATGTCCATAACTCCTGTAGCCAAATATATCAGCACAATATCCTGCAGTGACCGCAACAATTCTGTGCGTAAAATTATCCTGGATGATTCCAGAAACCATACATTTCACATTCAGGAATAACTGAGCGGGCGGGAATGCCGAATAGACATGTTATGAAAATGCGGTCGGATCCATGGCATATTCTGCTAGCCAACCTGCTGGCAAACGTCACTCAAGATGCCTACTGCCTCTAATTAACTAATTAATAACATTGCTGAGTTTGGTCGATCCACGTTATATTTGATGGACCGGAGGCGGTATAGGCAGACATAATAATTTTAGATTTGAGGATAAACTTTTTTGCATCATTATAAGTGTTACTACTTACTGGTTAAGAAGTATAAAGTAGAAAATTAATAGATAATTTTTTTTAAGCAATATTGATTAACTATGATTTAATAAAAAAATGTTTTGTATTTATATTTGTAATAGAAAATTATATGGCTTCTTTTTTAGGAAAAACAAACCATATTTTGGTAAGAAATTACTATAAATTGAATAGCTGATAGGTTATAAAATTGTTTTTATATTCATCAGAACTGTACCGGGTGATATTTTCGTCAATAAAATGAAAAATTTAAAGTGACAAATAATAATTTGACAGAAAAAAATATAGTATAAGGCAAGTTACTACTTAGTAAATTAATATCTAAAAGGCATAAAAAGTCAGCAATACGATAGTAATTTCTAAAAAAATTGTCGAAAATCCTTTAAGGTTGAAGATGTATATAGTCTTCTCAATAATAGTAAAACAAAGAAGATAATCTAATTCTCTAGAGCTATATTACATATCAATGTTTATAAGCCCATCACCGGACAGCATGTAATGCATGTACTATGACTTTAGATTTATACAAATATCCGAACATAAATGACATATAAATTCATGCATCACCCATCACATTTACCCATCATAATGGATTCTCTTTCATATCGCGCGATCATCCTTTAGCAACCGCTATTATTTCTCATATTTCTATTACGATAGAAATATAAGACATATTGCAACCACCCCCCTCTTTGCTATTCTTTAGAAATGATTTGTATTTAATTTCCTTGTGCTTTGTATCTATTCATTTAAATAAAGTATTTTGGTTAAATGATTTGAAGTCTCTTTTTTTACATATTTTTCCGGTAAGATGGTCGCCCAGAAGCCCTGGCCTTACGCCCCTTGACTTTTATGTCTGGGGCACATTAAAATCTAATGTTTATAGTATTAACATTAATACTCGAGACGAACTAATTAATCGAATTAGTGTGTGTTGCAATGAAATGCGACAAAACGCGTTGAACTTAAACGGGTTGTTGGTAGTGTCAAAAGAAGATGCACCAAATGTATTAAACAAGAGGGAAGACATTTTGAACAATTGTTACAATTTTAGGTTTGTTTAATGAAATTTTGATTTTTTAATTTTGGTCAATCAAGAAATATAAAATTTGAAAATTTTCAATTTTTATGGTTTTCTTTCTTTTGCCCATGATATTGCTGTGAAAACAAATAGCTATTACAAAAGTAAGTATATCATTAGAAAGCATATTGAATGCAGTAGTTCTTGCTGGAAAAAAAACATGTCCCTATTTATCAAATTTTAGAAAAACGACAACGAAGAAGATGCCACTAATTTTGCACATTTCCCAAATGTTACATTTAGCTTCTGAAAAACACCCGGTATAAAAAATTACTCAAGAACTTAAGTACACCCATCTTATAGCAAATTTAATTCTCTTTCAGATGGTATATCTAAATTTTATGTGGTGGTAAGAATAACGGAGATATTCTTGTTTATATGAAAAAAAAAAATTTGATAAAGTCAAAAAATGTAGTAATGTAAATACCAGAAGAAGTAACAACTTTTCGAAAAGATGTTATACGACTTTTTTGTTGCAAATGACTTCAGATCACCTCTTAAGGTTTGGCGGTTTTTATAGTAGACACCCTGCGAGGAGGAATTCAATGGTCTCTTAGATTTAACTCTGAAAAAAACTATATATACTATTTTTTCAGAACACGTAATTCTTTGATGCGTCGTAGCAGTTGGTGTGAAAATCGTGTAATAAATTAAATAAAAATGGAGTGGCGTTTACTTACTCTTTTAATGAGAGTATTTTTGAAAAAGTAAAACGGGTTATTATCAAGACTTTCTGAATATAGTAAATGTTTTCTCACATGAATAATCTTCTCGAAAATATGAAGCAATCGCAATGAAGCAATTGGATTAATTATTTCTTCTTGTCAGCCAGATCTAACGACATCAACATGTACAACATAATCTAAGACTGATGCACAGCATTAAAGGTGAGGCTCAAAGCCTTGAAATATGTACATTATGTAGAGTCGTGAAATTTTCATATTTTTGAATGAATTGTCTTACATTTCTTTATAATCCTATAATATTTTTCAAGCTGAAGCCAAAATAACTAATGCATAATTGATTAATAAAACTTAGTTCACATCAAAGCATTCAGATGAATCCGACGAAGCAAAAGAACTCAGTGTAGGAGACAGTATATATCAAAAGCATTGCATCTTTGTGATGCGGTGGCTAAAAAGAGACAATGCCAGGAATACACTTCAGTGTATGTGTCTCCAGTTATCATCAATTTGATAAGACAAGATTCCTAAGACAATAATAACACGGCACTATGAAGCTGGAAAATTGTGCGTCATTTGCTTACCATCCTATGTATCCGGCTAATTTAAAATGTGAACATGATTAAGTCGTTGATCCGCTGGAATTTTCAAGCCTATCAATGGTAAGAATAGTGCGAGGCTCACAAAAATGCGTTCAAGTTATTGACAAAATTTATTAAAAATGAAATTATTAAATACAAACGCATCAACTGCGAAATACCATAAAATTAAACAGGGTAAACTTTCCTTTTATTGTCGACGATAGTTTTAATGGTAAATGCAAAATTTCTGAATTATTGTACGAATTTCAGGGGTCCGATGTCAGACGAAAAGAATCTAACGATTTAATTAGAATTAAATCGATATACCACAATACTTTTTTTTATACATTATATATACAATCTCGAAAAATTGCATAAGACTAGCTAAATATTTAACTCTGGGATTATCATTATTAGTTTTATCAATTTTTATTAACCTCTTAACAATACCGTTGGAATTATATAATAGTTATTCGTTTCAAGTGATACTAATTCTTCATTTACTTTAAGTTCACGACGAAATTCAAAGAATATAAGTGATTTTGAGTCACAGATTAGATATCTTTCTCGAAAACGAAGGCTTTTCCTTAAATTACCTTGTAAGGTCCGACCATTTATAACAAGTCACTTAATGGAAAATTATTTCATCAATTCCCGAGCCATTCAAAAATTCCACTATAATTTTAAAAATTAAAAAATTTAATAAAATCCATGTCATTGTCATTTATTGCATCAACACTGATATGGGTGAAATTTAATTCGGGAATTGATACAAACCAATCTCAAATGGTTAATTATTTGTCGCAAATAAATGCATCTCCAAACACTCAATTCGTTGTACACGAAACAATGGTTCCAACTAAAGAAATTTCTTAAGAGTGCGGACAAGATGAGATTATTGTCAGCTATGATTTGGATATAGGAAAACAAGCAATGGCTTTCACCTAAACGAAAGGCCCAAATTTGATAATGTCTTATATGGAACCTATGGAAGCAACCTTCTGGAAGCTGTCAAGAAACACATAGACAAGACGGATCAGAAATTATTGATGACTCAATGAGTGATGGTTAAAATTTTAGCAGAAAGCTCAGATGAATGAATTAATTGATAGAAAACAATCGCTGTAAAATTAAATCTTCTCTCTTATCGGTGCACTCCAAATTTAATTCGAATCAATTTTTTTCTACTTATAACGGAGACATTTAAATTGTAAATTTAAAATATTTTAAAAATAATCCACAAGGTTCCGAGCACTTGGAGTTACTACAGTCACTCTATATGGTTGTTAATAATTACGAGCCTTACTGCAGAGGAACTAGAAGTGGTGTTCAAGGTAGAACTGTTCAATTTTATATGCAGTATGTATATTTCATTGACCTACATGCTGTCATTATTTCGAAGTATCAGAACAAATTTGAACTATAATTATAAATAATTATGAGGTATATGTTTTCACTATTTTTAAAATGATCAATATTTTTTCAGCAGTAAATAAACAAAACTATGATCGCTGGAGTTAACAGTATATCTGTAACCTGATGCACTTGAAAAATAAATTATTTAAATCTTTTGCATGCATTTAAAAAAAGAGCATTTGGTGTTAAGCGAACTTGCGAATTTTTTTCCAATTAATATTATCAAGATTTTATTATTTTCATTAAAAAATTTCACCAATGCTATATCATCAAGACAAAGATGCGATGTGACCCCAGTATTAGGATAAAAATGATATCTACCATCAAGCTGAATTTCATGAAAAAACGATATCATTTACAAGTTAGCAAAGAGTCGGTTCGAAAATTACAAAATATATGTACAAGATATTATTGATGTATTAACGTAAACTATGAAGCCATTTACTGAAGCTATTGATCTCATGAACTTATTTATTGGCAAAGATCAAAAGAAATGCATGTTAATTCATAATAAATACCATGAAATTGAAATATTAAATACTTTCGGTGTCTCGCGCAAGTCAGTATTGCAAAATATGCATCTATTAAGTCTACAGTTGTCAAAAATACATTTGGATCCAACAACCTTAGAAGAGTTCTGTGGTCCTCTATTTTAAAGTGAGGAACATTTACCAATCTATTTAATTTCTTCAGATTTAAAATAAATCTTTTTTTGCCTAGAAAAAGGAAGAAACAAATTGCATATCCAAGTGACTGTCTTAGATACTTCCCAATTTTCTTTAAAGACTTAACCGCCTATATTTTTCTCGACAAATTCGACCTAAAGAGAAAATCTTCTGAATTAATTTTTTAACAGCAGTTTTCATTTGCTTATTCATTAAATGTAAGATAAGTTAACGGCGTTTTTGCGAGATCTCAAAAAATGTGTGGCAAAGCATTCACCCCGAGTCATCAATACAAATTAATATTTTATCTCGGACAAGTTTGGATATATCAATATCTTCATCCGACAATACATTAATAGAAGTTGCCAAACCCGATAAGATTTTTCCTAATTCTGATTGATAGTGAGAATGTGTTTGAACACGTAATAAATATAAATTGTTAATACTTAATTGTAATTGTAAGACAAAAGGCAGTTTTGAGGTAAATCATATTTGTTAAATAAACTTTCCTGTTCTTCCTTTAATAAGCCAGAACTAAGAATATTAGTCCAAATAGGCACTACTGCCGAGTGTAAGTTAATGTTTGGGTTTTTGTGTTTACTCGGGTTGAACCCCAAAATATTCTGAATTTATTGGGATATATCATTGTGCTGTATAACCGTAATAGGAGGCGTCGTTATATCTAAAACAAGATTATTAACTAATTGGCCAGCTCGCCCTTTAGAAAGACGGAAAACAAACTGAGCCACTCCAGGCAAAAACTGTAAAAGATAGCAGGACTGCTCACAGGCCATGCACCCTGCAGAAGACATCTACATAGACTTGGGAAAATAGATAAATCGCTTTGTACAAGCTGTGAGCAAAAGGAATAAACCGCATCTTCATATCCTATGCTTTTGCGAAGCATTCAGCCAAACCGCGGCGATATCCCTGGACAAAGCTAAACCCTCACCAGAGAGGATAAGAACTTCACCACTGGGCAAAATACTAACTTCCTAGAAGCAACAAAACTGAACATGTCATTCAAGAACTACCGGTCTGCATAAGTAATTGCCTCGCCAACAAAAAAAGTAGTCTATTTCAGGTACATCATTAAAATATGAAAAATTATGTTTATTCATATCCGCGCTCATCTAGTGACAAAAGGTCAATTAGTCGGTTATCGTGACGTAGTTGGTAAAAGAGATATATGTTGGATATGTATTTGTACCGGTATTTCTGTGCGGCTTAGATCACCTACAGCCTATTTATAATATTTTTATTATTCAGAATTTGTACCTTGGTGATGCTGTGAAAAGAATACATACATAAAGTCCAGTGCAACGATATATTAGAATGGTCACCCGTCAAAACACCAGCATTTTACTTGTCAAGCAATGTAAATAGAAGGTGGATGACATTGTTTGGCAGGTGGAATGCTGGTGTTTTGATGGGTGACCATTCTAATATATCGTTGCACTGGACTTTACAATGTTTGCTTGGGTGTTATTGCTGGTAATAATATTTGCACTTCACCCGTGCTATCCCCAATTATGAACAATAATCTGCAGGACTACTTATATGACCTATACAATAATTTAAGGCAATGCAGCTTCTTCACATTGTAAAATAGCTGCAAGAGAATAATTCAATATAATTTTTTCTCAATAAGAGGTTGACCGAATGGGAAAGAATCACATGAAATGACGTGATTAATGGTATAAGAAAATGATGATGTCTATCGGACAAGTGGCGGGGCTACATAATTTGCTCAACTTTAAGTTTTCTTTTTTTTCTTTCTTTTCATTTCTTTTTCCTTAAATTTTTCTGAAATTAGTTGGTATTATATTTTTTTTATTTGTAAACGGTTAAACAAAAAAAATAAAAAAAGTTTTTTTATAATAAATTGAATTCTAGAAGTAATTTTTGCGTAAAAAAATGTATCCTATTTATCTATTGACACTCGTGTAATTACTTAAAGTAGTTTTCTAAATATCCTATATTGTAAATAGGAGATATACGGCCGGTGTATACACTAACCACCCACAAATACTAACTCAAAATCAAGTGATTTATCCCTCCAGGCCGCAATTTCCTGTATCTGTTTATAACCCCGGTCCTCGAGAAGGTTCAAGTTTGATATACGAGGGACTTATTGGCTTTAATTCTCAACTAACTCAATTAGAAGCGTTATCCCTTGTATAATTTATATCGGGACTTTATCTCAATAAACAGCCCGAAGCTAAGAGACGTAGGTAGTTAAAATAAATATTCGTATTAACAAAACATTCGGTCTAAGTGGTTTGTTTGATGAATGCTAAACATATACTACACATTTTAATAGACGTTTATTTAGATTTAGTCAAAAGAGACTAAGAAGCTCTTAGTGTATATTATTAGATATTCAGTTAGAACCCATAGGTATACATTTGATATTTGTTTGGAATATATATTTTTACTTACGCATTTACTAGAAAATGTGAAAAACAAAGAACCGAAAGACTACAGTAAGATGCTTTTTAGATAAAATATAATTTATGACTCGAGATAAAACCTACAAGGGCCGCCAAGCCCAAAAGGCAATATATTCATTTGTGAGAAGTAATACTTCGGTTTTGGCGCGGTTTCTCGGCTGGCTTCCCTCTCTGCCACTGCCACGTCGAGTAATCTGACGAGAAGTCTGTTAATGTTTCCCTTGGCGGTCGTTATGCGGCGCTCTTATCGTCTACTGAGCCACTGATTGCTTCATTTCAGACAATTGCCTGTTTATATTCAGAAGACCGCGACCGCGATACTTATGCATCGATAACGGGAACTTCCTTTCCTTGTTTGTAGCTATGACACGTTATTTTATTTACGTTAGTTTAGTTTATAACAAAATAATTCTTGCAAGTTAGTGTTATCGATTTTGTATAAAATTATACATTTTATATATTATGTCCTTTTTTATTGTGCAATTAGAACAACTTATATTTTTAATACTTATAGTTTCTTTAAAAGAAGTTTAATGGAAAAGTTATTTATCGACTAAAATTAATATATTATCCTAGGGGCAATGAAGCTTTAAATACTTTTATATTTGTTAATTTTAGTAACTATAAGCTAGGATAAATTATAGAAAATTATAGAAATTTATAGCTAGGATAAATTTGATCTAACATATTCATTATGACTTGCTACACCGAGAAAAATAATCTAAGACCATCAGTGAGATTCTCACTGCTAGTCAGTAAGATATCTCACTAACATAGGGGACAACAATATGGTCTATTAGATTGATCTTAAGATCATCAGTGGGTCATCTTAAGACCACCAATAGCTTATCATAAGACCATCTTGATTGGTTAGTTTCTATATGCATCTAAATAAAACTATAAGGTGATCTTATTAGTAGTAAATAGATATATTAATGTCCTAACTCTTTTTCTTTAGTATCACCTTAAGATATTTTAATGTCATATTAAGATCTCATATAAGACTCGATCTTTCTTATTAAGGCGGTCTATTATTCATATTAAGAAAACGCATTCGCCATTAATATTGAAATTTTTAGGCCAGGCTAAATCAATAAAAATTAAATGCGAACAAATTCCAAAAAAAAAACACACTAACATTTTAATATAGGTTGTTTAAGAGCTGCGGTATATAAATTTTCTTTTTGACACCCATGGAATCTCGTCGAAACCGATGCAGCTTGGAACACCCTGTGTAAAACATAAACCTATAAAATTTATAAACAAAATATATAGATCCGAGTTTATTATGTCATAATAAAATCTTATTTCAGGGTGTCAGAAAAGGGACTGAAAAATTTGGGAAGAAACACAAAGGGCCATCCAAAACTTCATATAAAGAAGCCCTAAAAATACTGAAAGCCCAAGAAAAAAGCTGCCTCGTAATTTATTGTTATAATCTTCAGTATAATTTATAAAAATTTTATAAAATATTGAAACTAAACAGGTATTGATTTTTTTGTGAGATATAATTTTAAAAAGCAGCTGGGTTGGATTATTATGTAATTATTTATTATAATTATTATGTATGAGTACGTTATGGGATATAAAACTGAATATACTTAGGACGTACTAATGTCCGATTTGACTGCCCTGGTATGTAGTCATTAGGACGTACTTGTGCTATCAATGGCAATTTAGACATCAGAATTATTTATTTTGGTGAAAAGAGGGATATTATTTGCGTCTCTACGTCAAACATCATGCACAAATAGATAAATTAAATATTCAAAAAATGAACTTACCTTCAAATCCTTTAACGTATGAAGACAGGCCCCACTCCAAAAGCATTAATTTAAAAGCCATTAATGCGCAAGTGCTGATGATCTGTTTACTAATAATGGCATTTATATGACTAAAAATAAACAGATAACTGCGTGTTTGTCATCCCCTCCCGAGAGTTAAATAGACCAATTTGTTAAGATCAGTAAGATATCTAAAGGTGGTCAATAGATATTTATTACTAATTATTGAGACGAAATTTAAGAAGATCATATATTGACCATATTTAAGATATCTATTGCTGGCCTTAAATTAATTTGTGAAATACTGACTTACTAAGTTTAATTAGTTGTGATATTTAGATCTTCTAAGATAGTCAAAAGTTAAATATAGATGATCTATAATTTTGCGTTTGACGTTTAATTAAGATTTAGCTACATTAACGTGTGTTGTTACGATAATTGCATAATTTTTGCTGGTAATTAGATATTCGTTGACCTTTATTGAGATATTTTTAAATGAGATATCTAAAGATTGTATTTTTCTCAGTGTAGTAAAAGAACATGAACGATTTAAAAACAGAGTTTATTCTCCAAAATAATATTCATATCTCTTAAAATCGAAAATAACTTACTCTGTGACTAAAAATTATTTATTTTTATTTTGGAAAAAAGTATTATTATATTAGATAAACTCAAAAAGTGTTGATTCTCACATTAAAGCAAACAACTACTTACTTATTTTCTTGAAACTCTTTGAGATCGACCAATTTGTCATGAATGAAGATTTTCTGAGGTAAAAACCACCAAAGCAAGAAAATTCGATGTTTTCCTTAGAAATGTTAACACAAAACTCGACTAGTTCACAGCCAAAATGTAAAGGTTGTGGATAGCATTAAGTTACACTTATACTATAGATTAAAAATTTATTTATTTTTTGAAACCTATTTCTGTTGTTCAATCGGCGGTTATACTATTACCCATACTCTATCATTATGAACAGTTTAAATAAACGCGAAAACTATTTGTTAAGAGATGGCGCTAGAGATGAGAGAATCTTAATTTTTCCCTTTATATTTGGGTTTCGAAAGAAGTCGGTTTCTGTTAGGTGTTTCAATTAAAATATTTCTATCGATTTTTCAGTTATTTATTAGAAAGAAACAAATATGAGAAAGGAATAACATTATATTAAAGGTTTACTAAAACGCTGGAATTGAAATGTCTGTATGTATATGTTTTTTTTTTCCAATCATCTGAGGTAGAGTAATTCTTTATAGTTGAAAAAGTAGTCCATACTTGCAGTGGAGTTAATAAGTCAAAGGGTAACTAAAATTGTTTCTGTCATCCTCCACTAAATTTATTTAAAAATCATCTATCCTACATGTTTCGGACATATAAGATGTTCATCTTCAGGGATATACAATGAGGGTTTTCGTCACAACATATAACAGCTATCGTGCTACTGACAAGATCAAAAGTTAAAATGTCAACAATAAATAAAAGGGCATATTAAGATGCATGAGAAGGGACTAAGCAGGGTCTATACAAACATTGAAATCACATAATTACAAATATATAAATATTTGTTCTGTCCCTTATAAGGGACTCTATGCAAAATAGATAATCCTCAGTATAATTCGTAGTTCGTATTTTGCAGATTATCTCTGCATGAATTGCAGACATTATTTGAAGAAAATGACGGTGAACTTCAACAAAATCTTGATGTTTACATTGGAATTTCTGATGACCTAGGCGAAGACACAGAAGAAGACAGCGACAGCTCTGATGATGAGCATATCGGAGATGTAGATCGCTTATACCCTGGAATACAGTAGAATTGTGAAGTAAGAGCCAGAAAGCAAAATGATTTTGACGAAGAAGATCTAGTTCCTCTAGCCCAACTATTTTCAAAGTCTAAGGGCTTATCTCGTCAAACCTATGAAGCCCCACCTAATGAACAAGATGATTTTGATGAAGAAGATCTAATACCTTTAGCAGATCTGCTTTCTAAACCCGGGTCAAGTATAAGTCAAGGCAATTTTTCAACCCCTAAACGTAGAAAGCTATACGAATGGAACGCAGATCCCCCCATTTTTTCTATGAATACAAACTGTGTGCCACGAGAGCCATCTCAAAAAGCAAAAGAAGCCCAAAATCCATTAGATTTTTTAAAACTGTTTTTCGATGAAGATCTCACATCGAAAATTGTTGAGGAAACCAATAAATACGACCAACAAAAAAATAAGGAGCTAAATTTCACAAAATAAGAGTTACATGTACTACTTGGAGGAATGCTTCTTTCAGGTTATGCAAAATATTTGAATAAGAGGATGTTTTGGAAATCAACAGAAGAAAAAAAAAAAAAAAAAAAAAAACTTTTATTACCATTCAAAATTATTAAACATTCTTTCAGAATATACGAAACAAAATTCCATGAATATACAAATAATTCAAAATAACAACAATGTGTTTGGTTATCGGAGTGCAACGCGATTTTTATTAAGTACATAGATAACTTGTACATGTGCTGTACAACCCGTGTCCCTAAATAAACTATTTTCTAAAAAACGTAATATTATGTATTTACATTAAGGTCCATACCAAAATCAAAAGGGACAATATGTGCATTTTACAATGAACTAGCGAGTGGCTATGAAGCTGGGCAGAAAGAAAAACAAAAAAAAACAAAAGAATCCAAAGACGAGCGAGAACGGTATAAAGGGTACAGGTTTGTATAAGATATACCAAACATTTTTAAAAAAAGCATGCGACTAAATAGATTTGAAGTGTTACTTCGCCACATTCATTTCAACGATAATGCTAATATTGAACGCAGTGACCGGCATTACAAAATTCGCCCTCTACTGAACTCACTGAATCAGAATTTCAAAAAACACGGAGGTTTGGATGAATATCTTTCAATAATTGATGAAAGCATGATACCCTACTATGGCAAACACTATGCCAAACAGTACATCAAGGGCAAGCCGATAAGATTCGGCTTCAAAAACTGGGCTCTATGCAGTAGTAATGGGTACATGATTTCTTTTGAGATTTACACTGGGAAATCAGATGCAGAAAAAGTTTTTGATCTTAGTGGAGACGTGGTTATGTCCTTACTACATAAATCGGAAGTGCCTTCTAACCAGGGATATAAATTTTTTTTGATAGTTATTTTACAAGCCTGAGTTTACTGAACCATCTTTCGGAAAATAAAATTTGTGCAACGGCAACAATAAGAGAGATTCGAACGGAAAAGTGTCAATTTCCTGAAAGTGCTTCATGGAAATCAAAACCAAGGGGAAGCCACAGTTTTTGTTTCTTGTGATAACGTTACTTTTGTATAATAGAAGGACAACAAGGTTGTGACATGCTAACTTCGAAAGTAATGATATTGTTACCACATCTAGATGGTGCAAGGAAACTAAAACTAAAAAACAAATTCCACAACCAAAAATTATAGCTGGATACAATAAACACATGGGAGGAGTTGATAAAATGGATGAGTTGATTGCTTTGTATAGGACAAGAATGCGACAGCGAAAATGGTATTGGCCAATAGTTTCATATTTATTAGATGCAAGCAATGGCTGGGTACTTATGAAAAAGCTAAGATCAAATGATGCAAATTGTGCCTCCTTACTAGAATTTCGGAGGTATATCGCCCTAAGTTTTTTACAGTCCTATGGTAAAAAACCAAGTAGAGGAAAAGCAACGCTTCCAGTTCATAAAGCCTCTAGATTTAATAATATAGGACATTTAATTCGGAACAATGAATCTGATCGAAGGTGCCAAGTATGCAAGAAGAAAAAAACTAACTTTATATGTGTAAAATGTGACTGTGGACTTCATCAAAAAAATGTTTTCGAAAATTATTACCATATAAACTAAATAATATTAATGTTATGTATTTTATGCATGGAGTCCCTTTTGAGGGACGGATCATAACACACTAATAAAAACTAATATTTGATTTTTGTATTTTTTTTTATATTTTATTTAAGTTATTTAACTAATTCATAAAGAAAAAATACATAAAAAGCAATTTTTATAAGTTCATGCACGAATGGGTTAAAGTATGTTTTTAATTGCTTTTCGAGCAGAAAATTAAGTATAAATTATGATAAAACTAAATTTATGGGTTTTTCATCATACAGTGATGGTCTTCCAAATTATAATAGGATAAATATTCAATTGAACGATAAGATAACTTATATTTCAGCAGTACCTAGCATAAAATGTTTAGGAATTACCATAGATGAACAACTGAAGTGGAATATTCATGTACAAAACGTTGCAAATACATACCTTTAGATCTTTATTAGGTACATTTAAGTTTTTAGGTAAAATATTAAGCATTTCGCATTTAAAAATAATTTAATATGCCTTGGTAGAACCTCGTCTTCAATACGGTATCTTAGGATGGGGAGGGGCTAAAGACGTATTTTTAAAATGCCTAGAATAACTAATTTATAAAAAACCTAGACTATATTACTCAGATTTACTGCATAGTAAAATAAAATTGTCGATATTCGTCAAATATTTATCAGTATAATACAAGAAATCGTCAACAGAATTCCTCACAAACAGGAAGTCATTCACAGCTAGGAAGACAATAGGGCAATATTGTTTTACTTATCTTCTTACTAGATGTTATAATTTTTTACCAGTAGAAATGAGAGGTGTTATTCTAGGTAGCAATTGGGATTGGTTAAAAGTAGGATCAAAAAATTTATTATCCTTCAAAATAGACAGCTCATTGATGGTTTGGTATATATTAGAAATTAACATGTCCACTTATATGGTCTTTTAATTTTAATCTTGATCTGTGTCTTGCTTTGGTGCAGTACGGTAAAAACAGTTTTTCAAAGGACTCCAAAATACAGTGGGTCTTTAGTTTGGTAATCCTGTTATAAAAATGTTTTGTTGAAATGTTTTTTTTTTGGTTTTGATTAGTTTTATGAGATCTAATTAATTTTTATGCTTTGGAAATAGCATTGCAATTGCAATAGATTCATAGTTTAGATTGTTTGTTTTGTTTTGCAAATTAGGGTTATATTAAGGCAACAAACATACCAGCAAGTCCTCGCACAGCGTACTAACTCCTAAGGGCACCAAGCCCTTAGGAGTTAGTACGCTGGTGGTGATTATGTATTTATGTATTTATTTATTTCTAATTTTTAAACATTATATTTCATAGTAGGCGATGACAAAGTTTTATTTATTTGTTGTATGTAAAGGAAACTAATTTATGGTGGGTAATTAAGTTGAAATTTAAATAGTTATGGCTCTTGCTGTACAATGACATACTAAGTATAAAATAAAAATCCTAATATAACTGATTGCAGCATGCAACACAATAGAGTAACGATAGGTAAAAGTTAAGACTTTATTAACAATGTACCTATTTTATTTAATTCAAATGTATATATTTTTAACTGACCATTATAATACATTATGCTTAAGAAAAATAAGAACTAAAAATAACAAAAACAACTCCAAAAATCTTGTTCATTTAAATTTGCATAAAAAAAGGGAATAATAACAAAGCGGCCCATTATACCTCCCTATACATTAACAGACCATTTATGTTGATAATGAACTACTTTAAACGCATGGGGCTTTGAATCGGAGTAATACTGAAAATTATACCTGTTAAAAGAGCTTTATTGTGTGGCGTTCAGATTATTTGCATTTCACGTTAAATACAAACATCATTTATTTGCCAAACACCGTAATAAGTACAAATATAAAATATAAAATATAAAGTTAGTAGTAAAACGCCAATGCTTGCGTCGTCAGAAAGTTAAGAGAGAGAGCAGTGGTTCTCCCCGCTTCTACGCCTCGCGCGGTTCTCTCCTCGCGCATGGTGATG
The DNA here is from genome assembly GCF_022605725.1 of Anthonomus grandis grandis. Taxonomy (NCBI): domain Eukaryota; kingdom Metazoa; phylum Arthropoda; class Insecta; order Coleoptera; family Curculionidae; genus Anthonomus; species Anthonomus grandis. The sequence continues at coordinate 13,372,323 of NC_065552.1, read as the reverse complement.
TCGTGACATGGCATTGCCAAACGTTTACAAAAGTAACCGTCGACCGTACATGAACCATTATTAAGAAAACTGCATTATGGGGTAAATAAAAGATTATTAAAAAATTGCTATTATCTGCAACCTTATCCAAGAGCTAGATACAAAATTCAACTTTTCTATTCAAATCACCAACATTCTTCGAGTAGTACTTTTTTTCGATTTAGTACTTTAGAAACACTTGCTTAAATTATGTTATGATTTTCTGAAATTTGGTTTTGCCCGAATATGAGGATCGTCAGCAGCAGCAACGACCAACTCTATATCTTAATTTTCCGTTATGGGTTTTTAGGATCCATTTTTTATTCAATAAGGAAGGCGAGGCAATAATTAGAGGCGACATGCCAAAAGCTGTTTTAAAAACATTCACGAAGAATAAATACCATGTCAATTCGTTCTTCTCTAGGGTAAACTTTTATTTTTAGTAGTCATTTAAGCCAAAAACCAGTTGAAAACTTAAATTATTAAACGACAACTTTAAAAAAGCATTATGTAACTGATAACTAAATTATAAACAACATGACCTGCCAACCTGTCATCGCCTATTTAGTGAGTATTGAATAAGTAAAACAGCAACATGTATTTTAAAAAATGTAATTATCATAAAAATGTGAAAGTTTAGGTATAGGAAGACCTTCTTAAATTCGAAAAAGGATTCATTATATAGTAATATAAAATATAGGCTGTTCCATTTGCTGGTGCCAAGTAAAAACTGTAATAATTTAAACTTAATTTTTAAACGTCCTGTACCAAATAGTAACTTTTGTACGAATGAAGTGTAAAATTTAATAATTCAGTGCTCCTCAGTGAAAATATGGTAAAAAATAGAAAACATATATTGAGGAATTTATTATTGAAATTGTCTCAGTAGTTTCAGGAAACACAAAATATTTCAGAAACCTTAATGTTTAGGCTGTGTAAACCTTAATAAAACTTCCATTTATTAATGATATATAATTCAAAAATCAAATAATATTGGGTATTCCATTTTAAAAAAACATAACTTTGATAAGTTTCTGCAGTTTGCAGCACCCCGTCTATCATAAAAATAATTTTTAAAGATACTTCTTTAACGCCTCTGATATTGCAATTTTTTTTTAATTTCACCCTATAGTTTAACCAAAGTATTTCATGTCGTATTTCGTGAACAACATTGTGTATCATCTATGGCAAATAGTGCCAGTGTAATATATAAAAAATTACATATAGATTAATTAGGTAGATTCTAATCTAATTGTCAAAATGAATTAATTTTTATTTATTGACATTGTTAACTTTTATGTAAGTTTTTATTTAAGCTATTCTTTTTGTTAACTACGGCAACGCTGCCCAATTTCATTTTGATAAGCGTCACCAGAGGTCGCAATGTAAAAAGTCAGTGTGCGTCCCTCTTGCGCGGTTTTCTCTATAACTATATTATCGCAGCCACTAAACACGTTTAATTTTATATACAACCTATGTTAGAGCTGTTTTGATCAGTTTTGACCAGCAATGTTTATTTATATTAAATAATAGCTAAGCTATCGAAGTGTTTTCTTCGCCTACCAAAATCCACGACCTGGCGGACACAGAAATTTACACAGACATGTTTAAAAAGTACATGCTGCCAATAAAAAAAAACTAACAAGTAGACCAAAATCATACAATATTGGAGGGCGAAATAGTTAGTTACCTCTTTAAAATAAAATTGGCATATTCCATGACTCATTTTATGACTGATATTAAAAGCAGCTTGAAAACAGATCCTAAAATATTTAGTCTTAAGCTTTCGATTCTCTGACCAGATCGACCCGAAATATTTCGGTGAATATTCGTGTACAAAACGTTCCAGATTTCCGAACTCAGTTCGTTCAGAACTTTCGTCTTTTCGTGGTTTTTCTAAACCTAGCTTCAGAATTAATTCGTTGCGATATATTTCAGTCTTTTAAAATTTTACTGTTTCAGTCTTTTACTATTTTTAAGATGTACTGCACATCTTGCATTTAAAAACTAAAAAAGGATTTTTTATTGGTATGATTTTAGAAGAAGAACAGGATGATGATGATGTATCTGCGTTGTTAGCAGTAGACAATGAAAATAGAAGAATAGTTTTAAAAATGTTCGAGAATAGGAGTAAAGAGGCAGTGTATAAATTGTTAGTGTTAAAGCATCTTTCGGATACCTACACAAAGTTTAAAGAATTTTTCTGTTTAACGCCCCAACTATTTTACACTGTACTACATCATATAAAGGACGAAATTAGTACGCAACCTAAAAATAAAAATCCGACCGGAATCGTTTTTGAAACCCGGAAAAGTTATATCTCAGCATGTAGTGTTATTTTTGTTATTTATTTATTTTTTATAAAAAGTTTTAAAAAATGATAAAAATATACCTTTATTATAAGACATGTATATATTTTACGTATTATTGTTTATTATTCTATGGGTTTTAAGTGCTAAGTAGCTATTTAATGTACAATCTGGTGGTATCTCCTGATCAGGAGACTTGTAACTTTTTATTTTTTTTGCATATAAGGATTTTCTTTTACTTTTTGGATTAGTATTTCATCCTCTAACGCAGAAAAGACTAATTTATGGTTTTTTTTTAAGCACAGACATTTTTCCATTAATATATCAGTATTATAAAGTAATTTTTTATAGAAATGTTGTTGTATTAAGACGCAGTTGTCTATACAATAACAAACAAATCGGCGAACTGAGCCGTTTAAAATTGTTTAAATCAAAAACTTATGTTTGATTGCGACGAACTGCTGTCCGCACACCTGCTCGAAATTTCGTTCTGATCTTTTATAAAAACCACTACTATGTAATCCGCATATCCTTGGTTTTACCGGAACCGCTAACGAACTTTTCATTCCATATCGCCGAAATATTTCGGACCGATCTGGTCAAAGAAACCAGGCCTTTATGTGCATACTATAGTATCCTATCTTATTACTATGGTAGCACCATTATCTTTAGCAAGTTTTGATTTTATCCGCTAACTTAAAGTGGGGTGGGATAGTCTGATCTGTTTTTATTTAAGTCCTATTAATGGTGGCTTAAAATCGGAATATTTTTTTCCAAGACTTTATCCTATAAATAATACGTAAAGTGTATTGAAGGCTAGGCGGCACTGTCTTATAAAGGTTCAGCAAGCATTGCGTTTTCTATTTTTAGCTAATAACTAAAATAAACAAAACCTATAAAGGTCAAGAGATACATGAATTATAGAGGTTTTTTTGCCCTCTAAATTTTTGCAATTCTTGCGATGGTAAAAAAAAATTATTTCACAATGCAAAATGGGAAAAAGAAATTTTTGGTGACTTTGGCGCCCTCTAGCTTTTCTAAGTTTTGTTCTACAGCTTTGGGCCTAAAAGATGAATTGTAGACAATAAGATTCTCTTCATTCTATGTCTGATTAATTTTTCTGTCCGACCTACGGTTTAGCCAGAAAAACGAATCCAAAATGTATTTGAGTTTCCCAAAAGACGGGGGGAAGCGGCTTTCAACTTTTAGAATGCTGAACGTTTTTCCATGACAAATTCACTGTACTATAGCTAAAAGCTAAAAATAATTTGCTCGTACAGGGCAACATGAACGAACGCATTGATTGTAGTAGCAAGAACTCCTCCAATACACGTGCTAGCAAGAAAGAGAGGGAAGTAAAAGAGGCCAGAAACGTAGTCAATAAAGAACTATTGTCCCAGTGGCAAGAAGAGTATAATCAGGACAATGACACGGCAACTTGGACAAAAAGGTTAATACCCGACATAATACCTCGGATAGACAAAAACACGGTGAAACAAACTTTTAAGACAGACCTGAAGCAGCTACTAACTGGTCATGAAAATTGTCAAGCCTACCTAAAGCACATTAACTTAAGTTAAACAGAGGAATGCTGTTATTGTGGCATTACCCATACGGCTGAACATATACTCAGAACGAAGACACAGTCAGACACAATAATGCTTAAAAACTAAAAAGTATCAATTAAACTAGCAACGTCATGCAACAGTGATCTGTCCATGCAATCTAATCGTACCGCGATATACATTTGGTTATGTCCAAAAATAATGAGTAATATTGAAGTAATCAGTAGCGTGGGATCCATCTCCTTCAATGTTCTTTTAAGTTTTTATTTTTATTATTCTATGATCGTGATTATACAGGGTGATTCTTAACCAATACGCACAAAGTTGCTTCTTAGCCGCAAATTGGATTCCCAGACAATATATCTCCTTAATCCGCTATGACTGGCCTCAGTTCGTTCAGTTTCTCGAGGACCTAATATAAAGGTTAGGCTCACATATATTCAACGCAAAAGGCTTCTACCAAGTTAATTTCAGTCAAACCGCTTCGTCTAAACACATCTTTAGAAACTTAAAGCCAATAATAGAAAACGTTAAGCTAATAATCTTACAACCTTAATTAACTAAGTAAAAATCTCACAATAAATGGCTTTAAAAACCTTTATGTTATCTATATCTAACTTTTAAAAAAGCTTCTCAAATTGGAATAAAACTGTAAAAGTGCCTCAGGCCAGACAAATATAAGAAAAATTAAGTTAGGTCTAAGAGAGGGGACCAGCAAAGCAGATCACGTAGTTAAACAAATCTTAAAGCGGTCTGATAAATTTAAAAAAGCACTGCAGAGTCGTTAAGGGGATGAGCCGCCGGCAAATTTAGAGGAAAATATGTGCCAAGTTTTTAAACCCTGAGTTGAGACAACGATTATCGTTGTTAAAAGCACAGAGATGAAATCAGAATTTTTCTTTTAATTCTGATTTAATACGAATTTAGGTTCATACTACAAATTTAAAAGAACTTCAAAAAATTACTAAATTTAAAAGAAAAAGCTGAAGCTTATTTTGCTGCTAATTATACTTAGAAATCAGCAAGCAAACTTTTTAAAGTTAATCTGAATCATAAACGTAATGTCGTGCAGCACGATTCAATTTTTTAATTGCCCCATTCTTAAGTCTTTTACCCTTTAAACATGTTGCCTATAATTTAGTTTAACAGGAAACTTGCTTGAGTTTTGTCACACGCGAGACAAAGAAGGTAATAATTATAAAGCAAAGAAAATGTTTGATAATACAGTTAATCTGAAATCAAAAATTACTTTTTTATGTATAATAACGCGCCAAAAAAAAATAGGCACACAGAGAGGAGTCATTGGGTTTTAATTTAAGATAGGTAAATAAAAGTAAATTTTCTTATCCTGAACGGCTGATGATCCTTATGGAACAGTTTAGTTTATAAAGGTATGAATATAAATTAAAAGTATCAGCTAAAGTATAATTAATTTGCAAAAATTCACTATGTAAAAACGTGTGTAAATACGTCTAGTTATTAGTTTAGCTTTAGAGGCAAAATATACCAGTTTTTGGAAAAATAGGGAAAAGAAAAGGGAAAAGACTCCATAATAACGATAATTTAAAATCTTTAATCAAATTTCTCGTCAATATTCTCTCAAAACTCTGGAAACCTCTGCAAAACTCCAAGAACGGATATATTGTTTGATACTCGTTTCTTTAATTATCAAACCAAGGACTTTAGATCAAAAACCCATGACAAAGGTTAACACGTATGGATTGTGAGTGACAACAGCAACTGATTTAATTAACATTATCGGGACAGAAAATGAGTTTTAATATTACTAAGAAAGCTAGATTCAACTATTTGCTACTAGCTAAAAGCAATTTTAAGTATTTAAATATGTCGGCTCTTACTTATCATATAAAATTTAAAGTAATTTAGCCACACGTACTAATTTTTGCTATTTGAGTACACGTGCTGTTCACGGGAAAGACGGAAGGACTCAAGTAGGTTCCAGTTAAGTAATTTCTTGATTTGTTGAAGAATTACTTGGTGTATTTTAAGTAACAATTTTCAAAAAGCCAAAAGCACATTTTTATTCGTTTTAAAAAAATATTAGAAAATAATTTAAAAAAATTATTATTATATTAGGATATTATCGCATATGTAATTAGGAAGATTTTGCTCAAAAATTATTTCTACATTCTATAATTCTATCTAACCGAAATTTTAAGTCGACGCCATTACAGTCACTTTACATTTAAAGGAGATTTGTAGAAATTTTTTTAAGTAAGAGTGTTTCAGACAGGAGTTTCCTGTTAAGCAGTGTTCCTGAGTTCCGTTACAATTGATGTCAGAATTAAAAAATATATGGAAACTCAATTTAGTAAATGCCTTTCACAAAAAGTCAAGCCAATGTGGAGATCGAGAAATTAATGGATCTGCTATTAACGAAGTTTGATGAGCAGAGAAAACATGAGGTTAGGGAAATTAAACACAAAAAAGAACAAAAGGAACGAGATAAGAAGCAAAAAAAAAATGAAAAGGCAAGAGTAAGCCAGAAGAACGAGATAAAAAACAAAGACAAAAATTGAATGATAACGTAAACAAGAAGAACTAGACTAGAAACACCAAGATCTGGTGAACAAGAAACAATCTGAAGAAAGCAAATAAAAAGCGCAACAAAAATAAGAAAATCTCATAAAGACTATCAAAGAGAACTAATTAAACTTAAAAGCAGCTCTTAAAATGAGTAGGAAGGATGCGATAAAAAAAACAAAAACGATGACAAGGCAATCGCGACCGATAACAAGATGAACGATATTTATAACTTTAAGAAGATCTTGAGACAATGCAACAAGAGTTAATGACACTTGACACTTCGAAGCAAGAATTTATATATAAAACAGAAATGATCTATAATCGATGACAAGAAGCATAGAATACCTACTTGAAGTTTAAAACTGCTACCGGAGGACGCCGAAAAATTTTGATAAATTGTTTTATTGATGGGGTCGAGATCTGAATAATAACCATGCTTTAAGGATGGCTTAGAATAAGAGTATTTCAGAAGATTTGGTCCATGAACTAAAGTATGAAACAGCTTTTTAAGCAGATAGAAAATAATCCCGGATAAGATAAATCAGAACTCGGAGTGTGATATTGAAGACCGCCTAGAGAGGTCTAAAGAAGATTGGGTAATTATTGCCTAGAAATACTAAATGATTATTCCGCTATTAAAATAACAATGAGGAAGGACACCTTGCCAAACACCAATGCCCCAAGCCTTTAATAGAGCTCAGGAACCAGGAAAACTTTTAGTTTTAACTAGCATAAGCTAGTTAGACATAAGCTTTGGTGTGACTCAAATTACGAGACAGTTTTACCACTAACCAAAACTCTTTTAATCTTCTTTTAATCTTAGATTAGTAACTACTTAGTTTTAATCTTCTCCCGAAGATGCTAAGATCGTTAGCGAAATACGTGTCGAGAGTAAAAATAAAGAGTTTCGCTAAGTGGTAAAACTGTCTCATCATTTGAGGTGCTTTTAATCCCCACGAATAAGATTAAACCAGCCGTCACGTCTTGGAAAGAGTTTGGTAAATAGAACCGGATGAAATATGTCGCCATAAATGTAAGATAAGGGCGAATACAGGATCAAATAATTATTGAGTTAGCGGATGGAAAAAATAAGTCCATGGAAAGCTATTATAAGGATATTTATCATCAAAGACATTATCAACAAAGGAATCTACTGGTTTGATTCGAATGATAAACTTGAAAAACTATACTTAATCAAAACCTAAAAAAAAAGAGTGGTATATATATATATATATATATGGTCTAAAGTAGTGGCAGTCATGAATAATACTTATAGAATTTTTCAATTAGATAAACCTTTTCCTGTATGACCTAGGAAGCAAGTACCTCGAAGGATTCCGATAGCTAAACAGAGTGAAGTTTCCTTAATTCTCCAACAAATGACGATAAAAGAGTGATGGAAGTCCTAGAGTCCCTGTACATCTCCAGTTATATTAGTAAAGAGAAACTACTAGTAAAGGTATCATGATAACCTATTAGGTCTGCAATAATTTATAATGCTGGATCTGAAGAGTGAACACTTGCAGATAAAAATGCATCCGAAAATACTGCATTCTTAACTGGAACAGGACTTTGGCAGTTTACAGTCATATCCTTTACACTCTGTAATACTCCAGCCTTCTTTGAAAGGCTTAAGGATACTATGTTACGTGAAATTACTTGAGAACCATGCATTTTTGTCGGAAAAGAAATTCTTTAAGAACACCGGTTAAACTCCCGGTAATGTGGGACTCCGTACCCAGTCTTTTCCACTAAAATTTCGCCGCTAGGTGGTGCCTTGTTGCTTTTCTGCCCTGTATGCTCTGTTTCAATCCTCTTGTGTCCTATAACTTTACTTTCACAAGTTCAGTTTTGTTGCTTCTAGGAAGTCCAATATTTTGCTCAGTCGTGTGGTTCTTATACACTTTGGTTAAGGTTTGGCTTTACCTAGAATGTAAAGAGTGGTTTCTTTTGTTAAAAAAAAATTACTTTCAAAGAAAAAGTTTAGATGAAGGATATTTGGGATATAAAGATATTAGGGATATGAAAGATTTTTTTAAACTGTTGGTCAGATCCACAGAATTCTTGGTCGAATGAATAATTTTGACGTTAGTCACTTATCTCACAACGCTATATAACCATGAAGAGAGATTGTACCATAGAGAGTTCAGTTACACCTGTCCATCGTTTATCTAACTTTCGTTATATGCGATTAATACGAGTAAGTGGGGTTTCCTGATACCGCAGTAAACATCTGCGGGGGTTCAGCAACCTGTCAGGTGCGTCTCCATGTGGCGGATAGGAGAACGGCCGGAAAACCAGAAATGGTTTCGGTTAACGGTGACTATAAGGGAAGCCAACGGGCCTACACCCGTCCGGGCCAACTGAAGGTCATCGTCGCGGACCAGCTATATACCGTAAACCGTCCATTCGGCGCACCGACCCCCATGATCCTGAAAGGGAGCGTGGGGTATGTGCTGATAAACGGCACGGGGGTCTGGGCTTAACCACCCGGACCGCGTGGTGAGAACACTGTAAAATCTCCCAATTCTTAGAGTATGGCGCGCGCCAAGGGATGCAAGACTGGGGGGAAGCCCAGTCACTAGCTGCCTACCCTGGGGAATAAGGCGCACCCCATTGTATACAGCCTTACCCCTGCAGGCTCTGCAGGGGTGGACCACCCTTTCCCTAGCTACTCGTGGGAACATCTATGATGGACCAAGATACCCAAAATACCAAAGAAAGGGGGCCAAGAGCAACCTTTGCCAGCAATGGCGGGACCTATGGAACCGCTGTGGAGAAGTCAACGGCGGGGCCGCAAGGAACCGCCGCTGAGAAAGCCAAAGAGGGACCTGCCGGGAGGAAACGACCGTCGGAGGCTCAAAGACGAAAAGCCAAACTGTTGGCGGCCAAGGGAAGGGGGGGGACGGGGCCCAAAGAGGCACTGACACCCACCCAGACCAAGGCCAATACGAGCGAGACACAAAAACGACATCGCTCGGAGGGAGAAACTCAGCCGGAGTCAAAAAGACCCAGGAAGAAGCTCAGGGGCCCAAGACGGGAACCAGGGCTGTCCTATCGGGATGCTGCGGCGGGGGTTCTAAGAATGGCCATAACAGCTAAAAAATACCCCGAGGCATTCGTCTCGGAGGAGCAGGCAAACGCCCTAAAGGGCTGGCTGCTCAACAAAATGCTCGCTCTGCAGAGCGGATCGCAAATTGCGCCCAAGTTTGCAGGCGTAAGCCACGATGGGGGAATCCTTCACATCACCTGTGTCGACGAGTCAACTAAAAATTGGCTCGTCGAACTGGTGCAGAAGGAAACTCCCTGGGAAGGAGCTGAACTCCAGATAACGGAGGACGGCAAACTTTCCAGACCGGTGAAGGCAATAACTTGGGTGCCGGGACCTACTGAGGAACCGAAAGCACTCCTACACAAGCTGGATGTTCAAAACAACATCAACACCAGCTTGTGGAAAGTGCTCGATATGAGGAAGGACCAGGACGACAAGGTATGACAAGGATGACAAGGTTGCCTGGTAACGCTCCTCATGGACGAGAAATCCTGGGCCAAAGTAAGGGAAGCGAATCAATCGCTATACCTCAACTTTGGCAGCATAAAGATCAGACTCTCGGCCAGCAGCCAAGAGAAAGAGAAGAGGGACCAGGCAACCCCTATGGAAACAGGGGGATTGCCGGGAACCTCTTCTTCCTAAAATCGCTCTCCGCAATGGGTGTGAGGCTGATACAAATAAACCTCCACCACTGCAAAGCAACCACTGCGGCCTTACAAAAATGCATAGCCGACAATAATATTCAGATAGCCCTGATTCAGAAACATTATACTTATAGGGGCCAGATAAGGGGACTAGGAAACCTCAACGGGAGACTAGTGTCAGACCCAAAAGAGGGACCTAACCTAAGAAGCTGTATCTTTATAAGAAAAGATATAGAGGCCACACCGCTGTGGCAGTTTTGTGACAAAGACACAGCGGCGGTCAAAGTGCAAATCAAAACAGCGGAGAGGAGCTACGATACAATAATAGTATCAGCATACCTTCCGCACGATCAACAAGGGGAACCACCTCCGACAACAGTTCGGAGGTTGATAGACCATCAAAGATTGGAAAACCTTATAATAGGCTGTGACGCCAATGCTCACCACACTATCTGGGGAGCTCTGGACCAAACAAACGAGGCGAATCATTATTAAATAACTGTGCTGCCTCCGGTCTAAATATACTTAATGTGGGGGAGGAACCAACCTTCGTCAACATACTCCGCAGAGAAGTAATTGATCTAACCATTGGCAAGGGACGCATCTGCGACCTCGTTAAAAAATGGCATGTATCTGACGAACCAAGTTTGTCGGATCACAGGTACATAAGATTCGATCTAGAATCTATGGATACAAATCCGGAGACCTACAGGAACGCCAGGAAAACGGACTGGTACCTCTTCAATGAGATACTAGGACGCGAACTGGAGAACTGTCCAACGGAGGCAAAAGACAATGTAGAGCTCGAAGTGCTGACAGAGTCAGTCACTGAGGCTATTAAAGTTGCTTTTAAAAATTCATGTCCACTAAGCAAACCACGTCAAGCAGGGAACACCTCATGGTGGAACCAAGAATTGGGCGAGCTAAGGAAGACAGTAAGAAAGCTTTTTAACAGAGCCAAAAGAACTGGCGAGTGGAATCTATACAGACAACACTTAACCAGGTACAATGATGCTATAAAAAGAGCAATGAAAGAAGGGTGGAGGAAGCTATGCCCAGACTTAACAGAGACACCAGCATATGCTAGACTCCACAAGGCAATATCCAAAGGGCCACAACAAACCCTAGGCTCTTGTCCAAAACCCGATGGAGAATATACGACAACCGAGGAAGAAACGCTTGGCTTAATAATAATTAATTAATTTATATTATTATATTATTAATTATTATTATTATTAATTTATATTATTACTTAATCTGAACACGCACTTTCCGGGATCGAAAATTCTCCATCAACCAGAACATACCCTGGACCCAACTCCTATCATTCCGAACAGGGGCAAAAGGGAACACTGGGAACTAGCAAAAAAAGTAGTAACCTACGAGAAGGTTAAATGGGCGATAAATTCCTTCAAACCATTTAAATCTCCCGGAATGGATGGCATAATACCAGTCATGTTACAGCGGGGTAGCGAACTGCTGCTGCCTGCACTATATAAAATAATGCGGGCAAGTCTAGCCACGGCGCATATACCAGAGAGTTGGAGGGAACCAAAGGTATTTCTACCAAAGACAGGACGCGACTCCTATGCGAAACCTAAATCCTTCCGACCAATCTGCCTTACATCATTCCTCCTAAAAACAGAGGAAAAGCTCATAGAAAGGCATATTAGGGACAATGTATTACGGGTCAACCCTCTACATCGACACCAGTATGCCTACCAAATAGCAAAATCTTGCGAATCAGCGATTCACGAGATAACCCAGAGGGTCGAACAATCTCTGAACAACAAAGAGCTAGGAGCTTTCTTAGACATTGAGGGAGCATTCGACAATACATCATATGACTCAATCAACCGTGCGATAGCAGCACGAGGAATACATCCCATGATTGGCGGCTGGATAACCCAAATGCTAAATCATAGGAAAGTAGCAGCAAATCTCAACAGCACAACGGTTAAGGCCAAAGTGTGCAGGGGAACACCGCAAGGGGGCGTACTGTCACCGCTGCTGTGGAACCTTGTATCGGACAGCTTGCTGACACGACTGGAGAGGCAGCTTATCCTCGCTATAGGATATGCTGATGATATAGTCATCCTTACACGAGGGGGTAGTCAGGTTCATGTATTCGAAAAAATGCAAAGAGCCCTGACTACTGTCGAGCACTGGTGTGAGGAAGAACAACTAAGGGTAAATCCCACAAAAACTACTCTGGTTTCCTTTACCAAAAGAAGGAAACTAGAGCCCATTAGAAACATAAAATTTTATGGAGAAAATCTGCGACTTGAAGACGAGGTCAAATATCTAGGTATAACCCTGGATAAAAAACTCAGCTTCAAGAAGCATGTAATCCAGGCTACAAATAAAGCTACGAAAACTCTTATGTACTGTAAGAGAATATTCGGTAGATCATGGGGACTGTCACCAAAAATGGTACATTGGATGTACACGACAATGGTTAGACCCATCATTACATACGCAGCACCTATATGGTGGCATGCGGCAGAAAAGAGGACTGTAATACAGATACTCAACAAAACACAACGAATAGCATGTCTGGGCATAACAGGAGCGATGTTAACAACGCCGACTGCTGCCCTAGAGAACCTGATAGGACTAAGCCCGCTACACTTAGTTGTACGGGCTGAAGCTATATCGGGGGGCGAAAAGACTGCTGTCAAATGGCGCAACAATCCTATCGAAAGATGGGCGCAATGCCTTATTTGACAAAATACAGGACCTTGGGCGCCTGGCCCTAAGAACAGACAGAACCAAGGTCACATACCTAGACAAACCTTTTGTCATCAAAGAGAAAAGGGGACCACTGGACGCAGAAGTGGACAGGCTCAGGCAAAGAGGTTACTCAGTATGGCACACGGCAACCAAACGATCCAAGATCGGGGTAGCTGTGGGCATGGTGGAGGACGAACAACAGGGCAGACAACTCATGCTAAACCTGGGCCTGGAAATAACAAATTTACAGGCAAGCATAATAGGAATACAAATCTGTGTCCAACTGATGAGAGAAGGGCTGCCAAGAGGCAAAACCTTCGCAATTTTCACAGGAGACCAGGCTGCAACACTTGCACTACAACAGTTCGAGACTAAGTCAAGGACTGTGCAAAGCTGCTGGGAGAATCTCAGGAACCTCGCCGAAGCGCAAAATAGACCAGAGATAATCCTAGCAGAGAATATGGGCAACAATAAGGCTGCAAGAAGGGCTATCCAACTTGCAACTCAGGGAGCCAGCAACAGCCTGGTAGGCCCTGAACCAACATGTTGTGTCAACGATAAGACCTGGAAGAGGGAAATCGGCAACTGGCTAACAAACCAGAACAAATCCTACTGGGAACAGCTGCCAAGATGGAACAATCCAAACAACTTATAGGCAGCCCACCCTTCAAGAAGGGTGAGAACATACTGGGCCTCTCCAGACAACAACTGCGAAGGGTCGCGGGGCTATTTGCAGGCCATGCGCCCAGCAGGAAACACCTGCATACGCTAGGGAAATCAGGTTCCTCGCTATGTAGGGGATGCAATGAGGAGGACGAAACAACTCTTCACATACTGTGCTTCTGTGAAGCATTTAATCAAACCAGGGCAACATTCCTGGGGGAAGAGAAACCCTCACCAGAGGGTATAAAAAATCTACCACTGGGCACAATCCTGGACTTCCTTGAAGCTACAGAATTGAACCTGTGGGACTAAACATATGGGACACAGTAGGACTGCTTCTTAGCAGACCGCAGTGTAGGGAGCCACAAAGCACCACCCAGCGGTGGAGTTTTAGTGGGTACAGGACGAAACAGACTCGACACTGAGTCCCACACTACTGGGGGCGGCGCCGCGTAACCAGTGTTCATAAAGAATTTCTCCACCGACCCCAAAAAAAAAAAAAAAAAAAAAAAAAAAAAAGTGGGGTTTCCAATAACTGTAACAAAATCCTCTGAATCCAAAAAATCCAATACTATTTAAATATAATCATTCTTTTTAAAAATGAATAAGCAATAAACTTTGTCTACTTTTGACAATATCAAATCGGTATTCAGAATTTTATTTTCCTGCGAAATTAGCTGCTTTTTATTAATATTGATATATTTTTATTAGATCATAAGTATTCCAAAACTGAATAGAATATATACGTTGCACTATTGTTGCGTCTTTATCTACTTACTTTTAGAACTCTCTCTTCTAAATAGGGTTTAAAAATATGTATAGCTAAAATAAGAAATTAAAGAATGTCATTAAATTTAACTAAAACAAATATTTTTGCTTTTAATTGTCGATTTACTTACAAGTATTATGGCTTTGTATATATAATGTAGATCTAACAAATTTATAAAAGCGCCCAAACAACCCTTTATTTACGTTTGCGTGTCTAGGGAACATTCTCTAAGGGTTTAAGTTGTCGTCTAACTTACGTCATTGAGGGTTATTTCTTATATGGTTGCTGGATCGAAACAATTAAAAACCACACTGTCGCACGAGATTGTTAGCGGGTAAAAATGCAAAATGCTAATTTCTCAACAGGAGGTTAACATGTTTGGTAAGAAATATTCAGGAAAATACAGTATGTAATCCAAATAGATACCCATTTCATTAATTTATTCGTTATAATTTTTAGTGGAATTAGTATATTAAATGAAATAAGTATAATTAAAATTTTATAATAAATTATAGTCCTAATGCGGGTCTGTATTAAAAAGTTTCTAATGTGGCTTATTCCGCTTATAAAAGATAAAAATTTAATCCAAAAAAAGTAGATTTTGATAACTGGCAATTTAAATTTGGCTAATCGTCGATTAGGGGGATTCCGTTCTTCGGCGAAGAGAATATAAAGTGAGTCCTTTAGAAAACAAGCTCAAACAGACAAGAGAAAAAATATCTTTTGTTTTATAAAAATAATACGCGTTAATCACTTCGCTTTCGGGTATACTTTGCTTTTGCCAACGACTGTTGTATTTTTTTTTCTGTTTACTCAAGTTGCTTTTATTGCCGCAGGATAATTGCTTTAAGCTATTTGTTTTAAATTAGCTTTTCGAAACAGGTTTGAATGCCCTGCATTCAGGTGGCACAGGAATGGCCATTTGCATCTAGGTTGCTATAGGTTATAAATAGTTTTTAATTCTTAAATAATTTAAAAATTATTTAAGAATTATAAACATATTCCAATATTTAAAAAATATTTACTTTTAGGATTTTTTTAAAGTGATTCGATAAAATTTGATGATAATGTCTTTCATTTTAATTCTAGGAACTTAAAACTGATTAAGTCAACAACTAGAAAATAAATTATTATAAGAAAAATC
Organism: Anthonomus grandis grandis; assembly: GCF_022605725.1. NCBI lineage: Eukaryota > Metazoa > Arthropoda > Insecta > Coleoptera > Curculionidae > Anthonomus > Anthonomus grandis. The sequence goes on along the minus strand of NC_065552.1, from coordinate 13,356,879 downwards.
ATAAAATATATTTAAAAAAATGATTAAGTATTAAGCAACGGCTTAGAACCGATCAGTGATCGGTCTCATCTTTTCTACTTCTTTAAAGTATTTTTTCATGATCATTTTAACTCATCAGTATAGGTGTTATATTACCTGAAGTTTGTAAGCTTATTTTCCTCATTATTTTAATTCACGAAGAATATTTAGTCTGTATTTAGCCCTGATAGATTAAATTTTACGAGGTGTGATATCGAATAGTTGAAAAGAATGATCAGAGCTTCCTCCAAAAATTCTGTTATAGGAAGTATTATTTTCTTTGTTTTAGTATTTTTTAACAGGTTTGTTATTGGCTCATCTATTTTATACATTTGAAATCCGACAAACCGCGAATGAACAACCCTTGGCAGGCCTCTTTATGGTCTACGTAAGCGGTATATAAATTTGTTTTATATTTTTTGGTTCTTCTTATAATAATTCAGTAGATTATCAGGTAGTCTCTTTTTTCTATGGCAGGCATATTCTTTTTTCTAGGCGAATATAATTTTGTTCAGCAATAAATGTCCTGTAACTTTTTGTTCAATGTGGCAGAGCAAGTGATTAGTTCTTATATACGAGGTTTTTTGCACAAAGGTAATGTTTCTGGGAGGAGAGAAGTTATTCTAATTAATGCAGACAGATTTAACTTATTTTTAGATAAATCATTGAAGTTTTCAGCATTTTTTTTAAAGCGGATTTTGATTGCTTATCTATACTTAAATTTGTGAACATTATCGTTTTTTGGACCTTACTCGTTTTATTTGTTCTAATTTATTATTTCTGTATTCTTTTTGCTTCTCTATTCCTCATTGAAAAGAGGATGTCGATCGGTAGACTCCATGAAGCTTAAGATACTTTTAGCTTAACAACATTCCAGTAATAAATATTAGTGGCAGAACTTATATATGATGTCATATTAGGGTTAAATGTTATTTCTTCATTAGGTTATCTAAACAAAAAAATTAAGTGGACTATATGAATTATTTTATTGCTTCTTTTAGCCAACATGCCTTACTAGTAGCAGCCGTTATTACTTCATACTTGAGATCATCTCTATCATACGAGGAACCCTACAAATCAGGATGTTCGCCGCTTATGCTAAGCTGTCTACACTAGTACGAGAGCTAGCAACGTCGGGAAAACAAGAATTTTAGGTAGGCCTGTTTTTAGATATACTTTCTCTCTTACTCTCCCGGACATCATACGGGTCACCTGGCTGGCAGTAGTGGTCGCGTTCATCAATGCGCATCGTACCTGTACAGGTAAAATATCAATTTTTCAAATAATTTTAAGAAGCTTTTTTTTTATTATTTTTATTGAACTTTTAGCAACACGAATATATTATTGCCAGGCATTTTTGATGTTGTTTAAGCCCTGCCAAATGCCAATTTTGAATTTAAAAAAAAATCTTAAAAAAGTTCTACATGACCTACATCCAACTAGTTCATTATTACATAATTTTATCGAGGAGTATACACATGGGTGATTTTGAAATGTTCAAACATATCATTCCTAAAGTCACAAATTTATTTTTTATTGTTAATCAGCCGAACTATGCGCGATGGTGTGTTAAATATTACGACAATTTGCAGAATGTTGAAAAAATACATCCAGGACTTGAAGAGGACTTCAAAGCTGGGTGTTTTGGCATTAAAAGAACGGATAAACGCAGCTAAACGTCTCAGCGGTATCGCACATTTTACTAATTCGATAGCTGCACGTCAACGCTGGGCAAAAAGCCACAGCATTAGAACTGCTTTGATTTCCCATGTTCTCGATGTTTGTGGATTGAGATACTTGCAAGACATAACCGCAGACTCACAACCTAACCGGATTAAAATTTTTGAAAAACAACTTGCCCATTTCATCGATATTTTGGAAATAAACTATAATCCGTTCAATCCAGATTTAAACAAAGATAATCTTTATAATATAGCTAGTGGAAAGCCGGTCGCTGAACAGATAGCAGAGTTCCTCCTGAACATCGAAGAAAGTTGTGACGACTTAAGAAAGCAGTTCATTAATGAATGTGCTATAGATGGAAATAGATTTGACAAGCAAATAAAAAGAAATAAAATATTGAACTTTTCTGAGGCTCCAAAAAAAAGAAAATTAACCCTTGGAAATAAAGTTGTGGAGTTGAGAATGCAAAAGGACTTATTTGGGAAAATGTTGGGGATATCTTTAACTCATAAAGTTGATGTTGAGAAAGTTTTAGCATTTCCACTGACACCAGTGCCAACATCAATGTGCCATGCAGATGGGAGTATTTGTAAAACTGATAAATCTCAATTAGTTAAATTGATTGAGAAGAAAATCGGTAATAATGTCGATGAGCTACCTTCGCGTTTTCATATATCTATTTTAGATGGTTTCTTCATGTTACACCTAATGAAAGAAGTACCTGTAACCTTCGATGCTTTATCGAAAAAATTTCTAAGTATGATACTACGATTTCAATCTAATCGTGTCGATATTGTCTTCGATCAATATTTTTCACCATCGATCAAAGATTTTGAGCGCACACGTCGGGATGAATTAATGAACCAAGTTACAATTGGGCCTAATCAAATTCGACCACATAACTTTGTGGCTGAACTGAAAAATATCAATTTTAAAGAAGCCCTTGTCGATTTCTTTATTGATCATTGGGCTGGTGATGAAATGGCTCCTATCATTGGAAATAAAATAATTTATGTGAATTTCAGAAAGTACCGGGTTGAAAGTAATAGAGTAATTAGAGTTATGGAAGATTCATTGTCTTGTGAAGAACATGAAGAAGCTGATTCACGAATAATATATCACATTTGCACAATAAATGTAGATGCCGAAGTTGTAATACGCTGCTCAGACACTGATATTTTAATAATACTACTTGGTAACATGGATCATTTAAATGCTTTACTAACACTCTGGATTAATTTGGGTGTCAGAAATCATAAACGATTCATAAGCATCAATCACATATATGAAATTCTAGGAAATTCTTTATCAAAAGCTCTACCGTGCTTTCATGCATCTCACTGGATGTGACTACACGCCAGCTTCTTTTCGAAAAGGTAAACTTCGTCCTTTTAAACTGTTAGAGCAATCAGAACAGTATCAGACAGCTTATCAAAATATTATAAAAGATGATGAAGAATTGTTGGATGAAACATTTAAGATCTTAGAAAAATTAACTTGTCATATTTATGCAGCTTGGGGTTCTTGGAACGTCAATGAAGTTCGCTTCTAACTGTTTTCAAATACTTACCGGTCCAAGAAAGCAGATGATAACTTTGAGAAAAAAATTCGTAATTTTGATCCGTCAAGCCTACCACCATGTAAAGCTAAATTATATCAGCATTTAAATCGAGTTCGTTATGTAACAAAGTTTTGGAGAAATGCTTATTTGAAACATCCAACATCCTTATCACCTCAAACTTCCGGCTGGACTATAAATGACGATAAATACGATTTTGTCTAGTTTGTTGGGGAGCAGTTACCATCATTAGTTGCCGACATTATTATTAAAGGTAACAATTTAAAATTAAATACTAATAAAATTCTTTGCCGAGAAATCATAAAATTTTTCATTCTATTACAGATAATAATTTATTAGAAGATGATAATTCAAAAGACGAGTATGACAACGAAGACAATGAAAATTACAGCAGTGATGAAGATGATGATGATGATGATTATCAGGATGCCTCCGTTTTTTGTGATACAATAATTAATTTAAAAATCTAACCGCAACTTTCATACAACCATCAGAGTTTTCATTTATTTTCATACCTGAGATTAATCAATTTCTTAACTTTGTACTAGAATAAATTATTATTTTCATATCGTATTAACACATTAATTTATTCACACATTAATTTAATGTTTTTTTATCCTTCCTTTGTAGTTTATTCGACTATATTTTTAGACCAAGCAAAATAATATCATATCACTGTTCACATTTAGATCGGCCTGGCTGAAGGTTAACAACCGAATTGCTGCTTGGCAAATTAATTTTGGGTTTGTAGTCACTTAAATAATATCATATAAAAATTTTAGCCATACTAAAATATTTCCAAAAAAAATTTTTTTTAATTCAAAATTGGCGTTTGGCAGAGTTTAAACAACATCAAAAATGGCTGGCAATAATATATTCGTGTTGCTAAAAGTTCAATAAAAATAATAAAAAAAAAGCCTCTAGAAATGATTTGAAAAATTGATATTTTACCTGTACAGGTACGATGCGCATTGATGAACGCAACCACTACTGCCAGCCAGGTGGTCCGTATGATGTCCGGGAGAGTGAGAGAGAAAGTATATCTAAAAACTGGCCTACCTGAAATTCTCTCTCGAAAACGTTGCCAGCTCTTAGACTACACAGCCAAGCCAAAATCGGGTCGCACGAACTTTTCCCACCACTCGCTCACACACTCTTGGCCTCTCTCGCGCTCATGAATCCCAGCATTATACAGAAACGTCAGCCTTCTTTCCCGAGGTTATATTGTATTTTTTCTATTTTTGCCGAATACCACAACACGTCTACACTGAAATGACAAACAGTGGCATCAACATGAATAGTCCCGTAAATTCAGTCGTGTAAAAAATGTTTACCGAAGGAGACGCTTTGATAGTTGCGGCTGCGTTTATTGTAATTGCTAATAAAAAAAAGAAAAATAAGAGATTTTGGGTGCGACCAAGTCTCCGGAGCCGAACTCGTTATAGTGGAACAGACTTAATTAACGATTTGATCCTCGATGATAAAGATATTTTGAATTTAGAATACAGGTCCAACGGTGGATTCCGCAATTTTTTCAGAATGTCAAGCAGAGCATTTGGGTTTCTTTTAAATACAATTGGACCTAGAATTACCACATAGGATACCAATTACAGAAGAGCAATTCCCGCAAAGGAAAAGTTAGCGTTGACACTCAGATTTTTCGCGACGGGCGATTCATATCATTCGCTTATGTATCTTTTCAAAATATCGAAACAGTCAATCTCAAAATTTATTCCAGATGTGTGCACTACCCTTATAGAATCTCTAACTGAATATCTTAAGGTAAGTTATTAAATGATAAATTAAAAAATATTTTTGATGTATAATAACAAAAAAACAGGACTGACAAAAATCGTGATTAACTGGAATAAATTTGGATTGTATAGGTATTTCGTATTTCAGATGTCTGCAAACGGAATGAAAATGGGACATTCTCTAAATCTAATAACGAAAATAAAAATAGAGCATATTGACATTTTTTTTTTTTAATTTTAGATGCCCAGAAGTGAGCAGGAATGGAAATTAGTCGCAAGAGATTATGACTCTAAATGGAATTTTCCTAATTGCTGTGGTGTAATGGGTGGCAAGCATGTCACTCTTCAAGCGCCAGTAAATAGTGGGAGCGAATTCTTTAACTATAAGGGATATTTTAGTTTAGTGCTTTTTGCTGTGGTAGATGCTAATTATAATTTTATTTATGCTGATGTAAAATGTCAGGGTCGCATATCAGACGGTGGCGTATTAAACAATACTTCGTTTTATAAGATGCTTCGAGATAAAAAATTGCATATTCCTGCAGAATGTTGCTTGCCTGGAAGAAATAAAAGTAGTCCCTTCGTTTTCGTAGGCGATGACGTTTTTCCGCTCATGGAAAATTTATTAAAGCCCTGTCCGGGAATTCAAGTGACAGGATCACAAAAACGTATATTCAACTATCGTTTAAGTAGAGATCGGAGAGTGTCCGAAAATGTTTTCGGAATATTAGGCGCCGTATTTAGAATTCTACAAAAACCAATATTATTGGAACCCGAAAAAGCAAAAAAGGTTATTTTATCCATTATTTACCTACACAATTTCCTGAGAAGAAGTCCGTCAAAAAATATTTATAATCCTTTAGGAAGCTTTGACACAGAATGCTCAGATACTGGAACCATTACTCTAGGAGTTTAGAGGAATTACCTAACAAATAATGTATTAAGTGATTTTCCTAAAACGCCACGGAAAACGTCTATGACAGATATGCACGAGTGCACAGCAAGTAAGAGATGAATTTTGTGAATATTTTTCTACGGATAGGGGTGCACTACCTTGGCAAAACCAAATAGCTTGAAATTGGTTCTTGTTTTGTTAATTTTTTAAAAATTTTTGTTTAGCCTAATATTTTCAGATATATAATGTATTTTTATTTTTACCCTTTAAGCGAACATTTTTGCATAATTTTTAAAAAGCTAGATATAGGTAGGTACTTACCTATCTATATATTTATAAATGAAAAAAGCAAAACATAATAAGAGCACTAAATAAAGTATATATTAATATAAAATAATAAAGGATATAAAGTACAAAATAAGATTAAAGTAAAGTAACTAGAATATAAATTTACACATAGCATATTTAAACAGGAAAATCGTTATTCTAATCACACACAATTTAAGTAGATGATTCAGGGACTGCTTGGCTAGGCGTCTGTGCTCGCGACATATCGTTACTGGATAAAGACAAAGGTGTCGATGGCTGAGATACAATGGACTCCGAAAAAAGTGGACCTATAGGTATATGAGATCCTACTTCATTAAATATCGGGGGTTGACTAATATTGGATTCTGAAGAATAATCTAAGTTTGTATATACTCGTTGTAGAGATCCATCTGCATCAGAGTGATATTGCGATTGTGAATAGGAAATAACCGGAGCTAATGGCTTTAATTGTTGAAGGAGCCTAGAGGAATGTCCAGATTTAGTAGCACTATAATGTGTTCCAATTCCGCGTGCTGGATTTGTAGGATTATTATAATTGCCTAGCTCTGCTTCAAATAAAATGTTATTTATTAAATGCGAAACATATATTTTAGCATGCTCCGTGGGAAGATTGCGTACCCTCATGCCTACTTGTCCACCAAAAACCGTAAATAAATCGTTTGCCTCGTTTGCCTCGTTGAATATACCTCCTTCATAATTGTGTACGCCTCGCAAACTGGGTTATCGGCTTTTCTTTTTCTAGTTGGATTATTCTTTTCTCGTACGGCTGGTTGTTCGTCAAAATTTTCGATGACGGGATTTTCTTGAGTATTTGTTTGTTGAATATTTCTTTCAGTATTTTCAAAATTTTGAATATCCCTACCACTGGCATTTTGCACTTCTTCAGGGTCGACTGAGGCATAAACCATAACCTGAAACTTTTTTTAAAATTAGGTAAATACACACAGAAGGTTTTAATGTGACAATGTTTAAGCCTTTTAAGGTTATGTCGGTTACAAAAAATTCTAATAAAAGTGAAACACGGTTCCGAAACAATTGTGTAACTACAGCCCCCCCCAGCACCAACAATGCGGGGAAGATTGAAATGGCTCCTTGAAAACTACTCTTTAAAACTAAGTTTCTAATTTTATTAAATAACTATGCCAGGCGGCACGACCACACTGCACAAATCGGCTTCGGCCTTTTTGATTTTACCGACAAGCGTCGGTAAATGAATCGGCTTCGGCTTCGGCAAATTTTGTTGCACGGCATAAGTTATCTGGCACGTCCACACCTGACGAAAGAAGACTTTGGTGTGAACGCGGCTTTAGCGAAGCTGCAGATAGCTTTTAGCTTCTCCTACCAGTACTTGTTGAACGTCCTGAGATTCTATAGTAAGTTTTTTTGCATATTTAGATGATTTCCATTCCCTATACTTGACATGAAATGAAAATCATTCAAGGAAATCCATGTATTAATATAATAATACTCTGTATTGCTTCTTCATCTAAGTAGGATTTTGGATAAATAAACTTTTACAGATCTGATAACATTTAATTCTTATCTTATATGATGCGGAAAAGACCCATTTCCAATCTAGCTAATTTTAATACTGTTCATCAAATGTGGCTTTCGAAGTGAAAGGCAACTTTATTATGGTCATAGTTTGCATATATATCATAATAAGTCTAGTTTGCAGCCTCAACCCTACCTGATATTTGAGACCGAACATCATCACATGCAAATATGCATTCTTTAATATAGGCCTTTCTTCCTCATTTTCCTGATCTACTCCTTCATCCTCACTTTGAAACAGTTCTATCTACGTTTACAACGTTATCAAAATTATTTTTTAATCAAGTTAGTATACCTTTTAAATTCTCTTGCATTTGTTTTAAATTTGCAAGTTCTTGCTTAGCCATATTTACTTAAATGGAGTCTATGGAATATTAGACTACATAAATATAAAAGAAACAGACTTACATCAAATTTCGATGCCTTCTCTTGCGTTTGGAGTTCATCCGATTCTCAAACGTCTCATAAACAATTTCCTTTCTTTTTTCCTTCAATTTTTTTTCAGTATTAACGGCTCCGTCAACCTTTTAAATACTTAATAAATTCTGGAATGACCAAAATAGTCCTTCGTTATGTTATCTATATAAAAGAACCAAGTGGACTGTATGAATTATTTTATTACCCATTTTAGCCGAAAAATCAAATTTTCGCTATACCAGTACCAGCCATTATTACTTTTTATTTGGGATCATCCTGGTAGACTAGGAGTAAGGAGAGATGTTTTATATGTTTGCCCTATTAATCGCGCTGGAGCCGATCTACGGGAACTACATTGTTTCCTCTGTTTCACCCACCAGTACGCATTGCACGTCTTGATATTCTAGGATTCATGCACAATAGATTTGGCGACAGTGTGTTCACAATAGTTCGCGCGCAGTTATCACATTGAGCAGAGATTCATTTGAGCAGCATTTAAATAAGTAAACACAATTTATAAAATTGAAACAATTCGTCCATTTTCTCAAAGAGATCTAGATTCAATAATCTAAAGGGAACTACACAAAGTCTCGGTCTCAAAAGTATTTATTAATTCTACTTAATTCTATTAATTCTAACAGTAGGTCACATGGGTTTCGCTCATATTAAGAGTATCATCAGACCTAAAAATTAAAATTAAAGAAACTAAATAAAATAACAACCTTAAAGTTAGACTTAAAAATTGACTACAAACAGTATATGCTTTACGGACACATTATACACATACACTAAATAAAATAAATTCTAAGGGATGTGATACGCCACAAGTTTGTAAAAAACCAAATTAACTAAATTAGAATTGATAAAATACAGAAGATATAAAATTATTGTCCTAAGCGAGATTCGAACCTACTGCTAGTCTCGAAAAACACGTCAGTTAAGCAATGTAAACTACTGCGCTACCAGGTCCTTGAAAACATCGATCATCAAAGATAAACATCGAAAGAGTGAGACAATGTAAATTATTAATTTTTAATTGGTAAATGTAAAAAAAAATAGGGATGATAGAAATAAGTGTTATATGTCTGTTGTGATCAATAACACTGTTACAGGCTACAGTAGCCTCCTATAGATTACTATTATGATAAATTAATTTATCATGTACAAAAAAACCAAAGTTAATTAATCATTAAATTATCATACTTAGACTAAAAATACAATTGGGTGAATCGGAACTTGTTTAGAAGTGAGAACCTAAAGAGTTATTAAAAGTACAAAAAAGAAATCAAGAAGTGAAAAACAGGTGGTGGTCGTTTGATTGTTTAAATCACAAAATTAAAATAACCTGTCGACTTTCCTATGGATCTTCTAATGAGAAAAGGACGCGAGTTAAAAAAATTAATAGTATGCGTAATCTTTATACTATCCCTATTAAATATCACATCAAAGTTTGACATTACTTCGTTTATGTTTATCTGATTTTAGTTCATGGTAAATGGTTAAAGTAAACAAATTAAACATATTTACATTAATCAAAGGCAAAAAAATATCGATTAAAGCAAAAGTTGTTATTATCAAATCGATATTGACTATGGAGAATTTTTTAGTATATTTTATTTGAGTACCGAAATAAACATTGAGATGGTGAGTTAAATTAACTACGCTATTTAATCTCAGCTCTTTAGTAATGGTAGGTTAAACAAGAATTAATAAATATTGATGCCATAAAAGAAAAGCAAGAGAAAATTACTTAATTTCCTTTCTTTTTTTCTTATCAAACAGAAACGTCAAATCCCCAAACTTAAAATTAGAGGTAAAAGACCAAATACTATTGACCATAAACAAAGTGCAATAAGAGAGAATTTGTAAACTGAAGTGTAAGATTCAAAGAGAAAATAAAATAATTGTAGTAGAAATAAGTTTCTGTGGAATTGTAGTACACATTCGTAACGTGTGTAAAGTACGGTCATAGAAAAAGAATTTTATAATTTATTTTGGAAACCTGTGAAAACTCCAATAGTATTGCCACCTTCTATTTATATTGTTTGTCAGGTTCTTCGCAAGGTATAAGCAGGGTTTTTAATAAGTGATCAACATAAATTATTTCTGACGGCGATTATAATATCTATTGTATGCAATTCCCAATTTTTAAATAAGTGTATTGAATATAGTATGTTGAGTGTTCTCTAGATCAGTTTTGGATCATTTGAGTATTCCAAAAAGACTATCTAGCTTTTATATTTTAGCAATTTTAAATAACACAACGTGTAACATATTCCATGTATATTAGTTTATATTTTATTGTCATAATAAGCTTTATTATTTTACGCCTTCGTTTAACTTTCACAATTTTCAATCACTCTTACCCTCGTATGCCTAAATGTTCAAAACGGTATGAGCATTAAATGGGCATTACCTCATAACAGATACATTCACCCGGCAAATATTGGACACCAGTATGCTATCTAGCATGTTATAACTCTTTTTAATGCATTCATTTAGAAGTTGTTTAGAAATGTTGGACATATATATATTATATCTTTATAATTAATTTCCAATTAATATACAATTAAATTGGTTAGTATATTAGATGCTTATTTAAGAGATTACAATTACATTAATTAGTGATGGTATAATATTACAATATTATCCTTTTTGGACTTCTTTTTTTAAAGGTTATATAAACTCTTTTTTACTAATTCTTAACGTAAAAAGCTTTTACATGCAAATTTGGGCTCAGTTATAATTTATAAATTAGACTTTAATTTAGATTTTTATTAGTAGGTAATGTTTGCTAATTTTTCGAAAATTTCTTCATTTTTTATTTAAGAAAATCAAAAACAGCAACTTATTAAAAGGTTAAAGTATAGTTTGAATATCTTAAGTATTTTTTTTAAGAATCCTGTTATAATAGCGAACAATATATATACATATATATATATTATATTTTATTAAATTGAAATAAATAGTATTTTGGGGAGTTTCGATATCTCGGACTCTCATTTGTCTGGACTCGTGAATCGTGATAGCAGCAACCAAGCCTAATTAATGAATAAGTACAGGGTGGAATCTATAAGGAATATTTAATAAGTAGTTTACATGATTTAAACAAGAATTATACAGGGTGAATTAAAGAAAAGTTCTTTTGAACAAAGACGTTCTTGTTTTCATATACGGTTTATTTTTTTTGTAATTTGAGAAATCAGTGGCGCCCTCAACATCTTTTTTATTAATTAATTGACCTACTCCCACTCACTAACTGATGAGCTGAAAGCATTTATGTTGCGCTGACCGCATCTTTTTTAATTATCCCCTCTTTTGACGTTGGATTTGAAACATTTAAGCAATTTTTTTAAGCATTCATTTTCAATTCAAGATCAGTGTGCGCATGTTTCTTGGTGCCCAACGTAGAACTAATTAAATTTTTTTGGGCATTTTATTTAAAAGTAAAACTCTTGGCCTCAAAACTCCAAATCTTTATTTAAATTTTTCTGAGATTGGTTAAGAGCCGGTCAATTTCTTACAGCTAAAGTAAAACAAAATCCAAAGTTAATAACACAATTGTTTTATTTACATACAAGTACAATATTTATCAAGCAACATAATTACATTGATTCACGACACAAATTTAAATTAAAAGGTATAATACTTAGTGCTAGGGTATCACCAGTATTTTTTTAGGTAATTAAGCTTCATATTTTAATATCTAAATGATAATTGATTTGGTGTATTGGTATATTGTATATAGGTGTATATTTTAAATAGGTAAATTATATAGTGAAGCCACGAAACTTGTTTTTTAAAAAAACTTTATTCAAATAGAAAACCACTAATCTAGTACAGAGTTAATTCAGAACTAACTTTTTAAAACAATTAGTATAAAAAGGTTAAATCGGGTAAAATTCTGAAACGTTAAATATAAAATATTGATGTGGTAATATAATATGATTACTATTTAGATTTATAAAGAATATGATATATAACTGGTATATATATTGCTGGTTAACTAATTATAGCGTTTTGGATTTTTTAAATATTTTTTAAATTTTTGCTCATTTCCCCCTTTTGTTTTCCTGGATTTTGTGAAGAACATATCCTGTTATCATCATCATGTCTCGAATAATGCATGTCTGTAAGTTGAAATATGGATTAGTCTGCTTATATAAATAAATAAATAATATCTTTATTTAGCAGAAAAGGTATATTCAATAAAAACATAAACAAAAAATAAAGTAAAAGTATAAGTTGGCCATAACTGTATCAGGACACTTCGGTTTGTCCATGGATGGTCTCGGTAATCCAGTAACAGCATCCCGGTTCCAGAAATACCCTGTCAGAGGTAGACCATAAATTAAAACTAGAGTTAATTTAAACATTATTTCCTTGCCCCACTTATTAAAAGCACAGCTAATTGTTGTTTGCCTTATAATAATAAAAATAATATCGACTCAGATTGATCGAGTCAGTTCGGTTGCAAGCAGCCGATGACACACATTTGGAACTTGGTTGACCTTGCTGACCAGACACATTGGTCCCCCCGTGTAATACTTAGAAACACTTTGGTAGTTCCAAGAAGCTATAACCAGTATCCCGGTTGGCCCAAAAATACCCAGTCATCAGATAAACCCACAATCAAGATGATGATTGGAGCGGAAACAATGTATACTATAGTACAACTTAATAAACTAGATAATTAAAATAACATCACAAACACAATATTACTTATTTATGAGAAATTTTCTCAAGAGCCCTCTGAATTGATTCAAAGTAATACAATTTTTGATGTTAGCAGTCAAGTGGTTAAATGGAATTAAACCTTTGTATAGAACTGAATTATGCATTTGGGTTGTGTTACATCTGTCGACCAGTATGAAATCTATACGATTTCTCGTATTATAGTTATGTACATATATCTCCAAAAACTCTTAATTTACTACAAATATAATCGAAGAGCATCTGATGTTTTAATTTAAAAATAAACAAATAGACGTTATACTAAATTCTTTAATGTACAGACAACATATCTAGGACACCCAACATAGAGACAACAGGCGTGTAACGATTACAATTTAGAATCAGTCTCATAGCTCTATTTTGAATTCTTTCCAGTTGGTCAATTCTATACTGTGGCAATAATGTTGAACAGAACTGTAAATAAGGTAGAGCAATGGCATTGTAAAGTTTTAATTTGGTGTACATTGATAAATTTTATCCAATTCTTGTGATAAATCCAACTTTTTTTGAAAATTTTCTCATTACATAATCTGTATGAGCATGGAAATTCAGATTGACATCGAAAATTGTTCCCAAATATTATATACAGTGTTAGAGGTATTGGAGAAGGCATTGTTGAGAAAATCATCGTATATTATTAGTATATTTAGGGTCATTTAGATAAAGAAGAGTAGTAATTGTATCAGGTATCCTGAGTACCCATTTACTTTTGAAGAGGATTTTGAGGTAGTTGATACGAAAAGAAAACAACTTCCGGTTCTGTAAAGACTGAAAAATTAAGCTGCAGACTAAATTAAGATCATATTTTAAATCGTTTAGATAACATAAATCCAGAAATGTAGAAGTCGAACTCCCAGCGGATGCACTGATGTTAGTCAATGCTTTGCGTGATGCTGCTTTCAAGCATTACTGGGAAAAAGGTATTCTCCTTAGTTAAGGCAACTTGAGTCACAATCTGGTTACAAGATTCAGATGAGGAATAGGTTTTCAATGCTACCATTTTATGCTTACCATTTTAGATACCATACATACTATTTTTATTGGTGACCTTAGATTACATCTTTCACTTAATCTTTTTAAAGATAATAAACAATACTGAACCCTATTTAGTTAAGTTAATTATCTTAAACTGAATAACTTTATTTAAATTTATTACTTGGTATACTGGTGCTAAGAAAGAAAAATTTAAAACAGATATTCAAACGGTAACTACTGAAATTTAAGATAACTTGTATTTTATAATTAAGTATGCCGTAGGTAACTAGCGAAGAACAGAATTAAGTGAACCTTTACAAGACACAGATTTCTAAACTTTGTTAATAATTACAAGGATCACCAATTAGAGTTAAGGTGCATTTTCTATAGATAAATTTTCCCAAGTTCATCGGCAATATTCATAAAAAATGTCTATTAATACTATGTAATGGCAGAATAGAAAATAAAGTGCCATAGAAATTCGAAACCAATTAGAAGGTGAATTAGACGGCTTATTGGTTACCAATCCGAAAATATTAGATTTATTTATAATCTAAGGATGTACGATTTCAGGTATACTATTGTCTGAACTCAGTGAAGACGGTTTACATATAACAATATGTTTCTTCTTAAGTCGAGAAACCTTGCTCAAAAATTTTTTTGACCTTCAATTTTTATTACAGATATCATTAGAAAAGCCTGAATTCGAATCAGTATCTTGTTTATCCTCTTTTCAAAATTTCGAACATAATTATCTTATTAAGTTATTAAATATTTGATCGTCGCGTAGCAGATATATGGTTCCACTTACATGCAAAAAAATGATGAATAAAATGGCAGGGTGGTACAAAAAGGACTTTAAAATGCGTAGCTCTACTTGCTGAAGAAGAGTGAACAACTAACTACAAAGCCGTTTAATAAGCCAAAGAGGCAGGAAATATAATTGGCGTCTCTTAGAGTTTCAACGGTATTGGAAAAATACCGTGGTAAACGAAGTGCTTTTCCTGCCAAAGTACATAAGATAATTACGTTTTAAATGTGTTTATTTCCAAGTTTATGTTCTTAAATTGGTTTTAAAATGCAGTTCTAAAAGCATATTGATATAATATTCTTTTGATGGGAAGACCTTTGCACAGATAATTATATTAAAATAATGATGTTAATACTAAGAGTTAAAAGGTTTTAGAAGCAATGTAAAATGAAAATCGCAAAAAACTGCTATTTTGCTACTCTTGGCCGACTAGTGAAATAACAAAGTTTTTATAATTTCTCCGTTTTAAACCTTATTATAAAAATTGGTTGTCATAAGCAAAAATGTGGCGAATTTTAAAATATGAAAATTTATATCCGTATTGATCTATTGACAGGTAGACTGTTTGCTTAATAAAGATCATAATTGTTTTTTTATAAGTCTTAAGAGAGTCTCAATTAAATTTTTAATTTCTCAAAATAACTCTTTGGATAAATGAGACTTTATTTACGAGAGGCAGAATTAAAAATATAAGATATTTAATTAGATGGGAAGTAAAAAATCCATAAGTAATACGTACATGTAGCTTTTAGTTTAAATATTACAAGAAAATACACAAAATTTCGAAAAGAACCCATATATAATACAAAGTGGTTTTAGTAAAAATACATTTAAGGAAGAAATCCATTCTGAAGTGGAGTCAATATAATATTGAAAAGTTAAGGGGAAGTCTTTTCTCCACAAATAAAATGCTAAAGTTACTGCTCTCTGATTTCAGGAGTGATGCATTTCGGCAAGTGTTCTTGCCATCATCAGACTCTAAAATATATTTCAAACAGTCAAAAACATATACGAATATTTTTTTTCTTGACAGGTGATATAAAAAATACAGATAAAATTATGAAAATTGTAAAATACTTACTGGGTTACTTAACACATACACAAATTCTAAACAATAATAAACAATATTTGAATAGTACATTGCATGACATCTAGTGAACAGTTAAAATTATAATAAAATTGAACAATATGAGATTAGTAGAGTACTGGGAGCGAGTGAGAGAGAACCATCGGACTGTAGTGTTATAGGGTGTGAACAAATAAAAGTGTGTTAATGAGTCAGATCAAATCAAATGTCAGTGTTATTGTTAGGGCCCAAGGAATTAAAGAAAGTGTTGCTCTCAAATTGAGTTTGCTCATTAATACAGGTGTAAACCGGTGATTTGATGGCTTTATTTATTTTCAGGATTTCCAAAAGATCCAACCTTAACGCCTTCTGACAAACATGGAGCACCTCGGTATCCGCCCCAGGCTCGAACCCATGTCCGGTCTCAATAATATGATTCGCGAAAGGAGAAGTGGTATTGGTTATAAATCGGTTTCTATTCTTTCCAATGAGTTTATTATGTTCTTTGACTCTCGTCTCGATTCTCCTTCCGCTTTGTCCGATGTAGCACACATTGCAGTCAGGATGAGAACATTTAAGTCTGTAAACACCAGATCTGTGTGTGACGGGAATTTTATCTTTGGTGTTGACTAGAGATTTTGATAGATTATTAGAAGTTCTGAAACAAACACGCAACCGCTCATCGGGGTCCCTCGACAAACTCTTGGCAACCTGATGGGATATGTTTCCAAAATATGATATGCTTCTGTACATGCCATCGGTTTTGTATATATGTGGCTTATTTAAATGTTTATAAAGGTGTTTAAAATAAAGAGAATTTATAATCTTGTCAGGATAACCATTGTTCCGAGTAATTTGAAAAATTATATTGAGTTCCTTTTTAAAATGTTTTTGAGAAAGAGGGATATTAAAAAGACGGTGGAGAAGTGAGTTAAATGAGGAAAGCTTTTGATTAACTGGATGGTTTGAACAAAAGGGTATAACATTATCCGTAGCAGTTGGTTTTCTATAAATTTCAAATTCGAGTTTTATGTTGTTTGTTCTTTTAATTAAGAGGTATAAAAAAGGTAGATTGCCTGATTGTTCTTGTTCGAGAGTGAAATGAACAGAAGGATTGATAGAGTTTAGAAATGCCTGAAATTCCAGTAAGCCCTCCATGAAACCAGTAAAAACTGTAAATATGTCATCAACGTACCTATACCAACATCTTATATGTTTTTTATAAATCTCGCAATTTGAGATTTCTCTTTCAAGAAAAAACATAAACACTTCTGCCAGAAAAGGTGACAAGTTGGAACTCATTGCAAGACCAGACTTTTGACAATATAATTTATTATCAACTTGAAAGAAGTTTTGCTTCAGTACACTGTCGATAAGAGAACAAATTTCTAATATGATATGAGTAGGTAGATTGCTTTGTGAAAAGAGAAGTTCTCGGGTGTATTTTAAACAATCTTCTGGTGGGATGCTTGGAAATAGATTAGAAACATCGAAGGAAACAAGAAATGAGTTAGGGGGTATTTCTGTTTTTATAAAATTTTTGATAAGTTCATATGAGTTTTTTATTGAGTGGGTTAGAGAAATTGGTGAGTTTAGGGAGGATAGACATTAACCAGGAGGAAAGTTTTGAGGCGGGAGAATCAATATAGGATACTACGGGTCTCACAGGATAGTTTTGTTTTGTATTTTAGGTAGACAATAAAGAAATGGAGTAACCGGATTGATTGGGAGGAGTTTGTAGGGTGAAATAGAAAAATGATCGAAATTCTATTTCACCCTACAAACTCCTCCCAATGAATCCGGTTACTCCACACACTCCATTGATGATGGCAAGAAGACTTGCCGAAATGCATCACTCCTGAAATCAGAGAATTAGAATTTATTTGTGGAAAAAAAAAACCCCTTAACTTTTCAAAAAATACATTTTTTAAAACTCACCCATAAACTATTAGAATATTAAAAAGGTAGAATTAATAAACAACTTTAATTGAGTTCAACATGTGCACAGGGACAAGGGGAGTGTCTTGTTCACAAACATATTCATCGATTCTCTGTTCTCAATAATTAATAATAAAAAAAATAATTTTTTAGCTATATATCAACACATATAATAATATGAATTTAACTTATTCAGATTTAGGTTAAAAAATAAAAAATAGAAAAACATATATATTATTCTAAGCGCAAAAATAACATCTTCAAAGCAAAAAAAATATTAACAGTCTTATTTCTAAAACCGCTTTAAAAAAATTTGAAATGGCAACATTGCAGGTAAAAGCTGATATCATCTTGCGAAATGTTAACTTGACAATCGACTTTGTGTTTACATTCGGCTTTTGTGAACTGTGTTTTTTCTTTAGTTTTTGGTTAAAAAAGGAAAAAGGTTGAGTCGTTTCATTATTTTTGTGATATGTTACGATAGTAAAAACTATCTACATTAATTTAACTTTAAATGTTGCCATTTTTATAGAATATATTTATCATATTTTATAAAAAAAAACCTAATATTTTATTAAAGAGGAATATTATTTTCTTCTGCCTGTCAAAATAAGTATAACTGTACAATTTTTATGATATTTTAAATTGTGTTTATTTTCCATTTCTACATAAGCATTTAGCATTATAACATCAAAGATATTCCAATCAAACAAACTGCCCATAGTTCGACAGCAATGCTAATTCTAGCCTTTTAATGTCCTAGACCTATAACTTCTAAACAACCCGAAATTTTTTATGCACCACATAGTAAGACTTAGGGCCACTGGAGCAAATCATGAACTGATGGCGGGCTGTCCGCCAGAAGTACAGGTAAATAAAGACAATAAAGAATTAATAATTATTTATTAAAATTGAAAAAGAATTTCTTAATTTGAAGCGTGGCACTGCATAGTGCATACAATCTTTTTTACATTTGGCTCAAATTTACTTGTAGCAACACGTAAAAGTGCTTCCAAACTTTCATTTGCAAGGCGGTTTCGATTTTTTGTTTTATTATTATTTAGTATTGAAAAAGTTTATTCACATATATAGATAGAACCAAATAAGCTGGTACGATTAAGCGCATTTATGTGCAACTCTTTGTACATATTTTTATCAATGCAGCGGTAAAAGTTCAGCAAACCTTGGTCGTTTTGAATGTCGATAATTTCTAACTGCATTGACTCTGGCGCGTTTCCAACTGAAATTGTAGTAAGGATTGCTGAATATGTCCAACAGAGGTTTCACTTTTTTAAACTCCGAAAATCTGTTTTGAAAAGATTGAATCAAAATATTTGGATTTTCTACATAACTGAAATTAATCGCAGTTTTGTTAAATTTTTCAGCCATTTTCTTATAATTCGGAAAAGGATTGTAATTTGCAAAATTCAGTTGTGATCTGAAAAGTGTCAGCTTGTATTTAAAGAATGATACATTAGCGTAGAGCTGGGATATTAGTTGTTTTTTTGCCTTGAAGCCGTATGTTCAAATGATTTGTAATGCCAACTACATCCCTTTCCTTTTCCGCCAGAAATATTCCAATTTCTTCTATTAAATTTAGAAATCGTTCCAATGTCAATCCAGACTTAGCCACCTTATTTCTGTATAGTAGAGTAAATCTCCGTATTTGCTTTCGATCTTCTCAAGGAATTGTTTAAATTGTCTATGATTGAGTCCTCGTGATTTTATGAAATTTACAGTCGAAACTACCACTTTCCTGGTGTATAATGCAGTGAAACTGCATAAGATCTTCAGCGTTTATGTTTTTTTCTTGCAGATGCTCTTTTAGCAAAGTAACTAGCCCGGAATTTATACCAATCATCGAAGGAGCATCGTCAGTCGCAACTCCCGATAATTTTGATAAGTCCAAATCAGTTTTTGAACACTCATCCAAAAGTATATTGAGTATATCAACTCCTTTGGTTTGACCTTTCAATGAACACATTCCTAATAACTCTTCTAAGACTTTAAAATCATAAGTAACACTTCATATGAATATGATAAGTTGAGCTGTGGAACTAATATCAGTGAATTCGTCGAGTGCTAATGAAAAAAATTCAATAATCCTAGTTTTTTCAATTAATTCGCAATATTACCTGACAAAGACATAATACGACTTTGGATAAATTTCTCAAACTTTTTTGCTGCTTCTGGATACATTTTCTTAGCGGCAATTTCTAAGCATTCTTTTACAAAATCGCCATCATTGAAGGGGCGATCATTCGAGAAATTTCAATTCAACTAACTTCTGTAGCTGTTTCTGAATCTTAAATGTGTTTTGTAAACATAACATGCTGGCCAATAAGCTCCCGTTTTAAAGACAATATTTTTTGCTTTCTTAGTTCGCCTGTAAACTTAGTAAAAGAAGGATGCAGCATTTCATAGTGCCTTTTTACATTATATTCTTTTGCAGTCGCAACAGAATTCTCAAAGAAAGTCGAAAGTCCAAATTTCTTGAAACTGCCGAATTTCATCTTTAACCTTACGTTTTTTCCTAGGTCCTGGCTTGTCCATGTTGCATTCTAATTTTGGGGGGATTAACACAGCACCTAAAAACAATTACAGTACCTACTTTAATTACCCATCCTTTTTTAATTTATCAAAAATAATTGATTAAATAGTATTCCTTAGACATTTTAATATTTTAATACAGATTTTATATCTGAAATAATGACGTATTTATTATAGTAAGAGAAATTCTTAAAAGAAATAGTAATTTATTTGTTTTATGTTAATATTTGGCCAACATTAAAGCTTATTTTGATTAAAATCGATTAATTAAATAGAGAAACACTTAATAACAGAGTTTTACTTACGATTTCACAATTTAATTATACACGGCACTTACGGGTTAACACTGCAACAGAAAATCTACGTTGATTGTGGATCAACATATATGACACCAACTAGTCGAGTCAAAATCTACACTAGAACTATTGCCTCCCCAAAACACTATTAAACTGCACTTATTCTCAATCACTTAATACTTTGCTTTGTATTTTCGCGTTTATTTCTTTCTGTTGACAGTTCACTCAAATTAAAACCGAACTATCGGTCGCTGCGGTTAGCATGGCTTTTATACCGCGCATACGACTCTGAATGGGGGATCGGAATTGGTCCTACTCGGAATTTGTCCTACGTTTACGAGTCCGGCCGAACAGTTAAAAACAGTGTTGTCAGAACTCTAAAATATTCTTGTGTCCGAAATTGAGTATTCAGTTCACGAAGGGGGATACTGTGTGAAATTAAATGTGATACCAACCATACAACAACTACAACGAATAAGGCCGTTCAACCTAGAACTTATTGTTGTGTGTGTGTGTGTGTGTTGCAAAGATGGAAGGATTTGGTAATCAAAGATTTTTTGATCAAGAATTTATTAATGAAGCCAGAAGGTATAAAACTTTTAATAAAATTTAAATTTAATATTAAATCAGTTTTATACTTATACAAATTATTATAAAATAGACAATATATGAGGAAAATCGAAGTTTTATGACCAATATGCTCTATTTTTTTTTTAAATATACAAAACCTGATCCAACCTTGGGCCAACCTAACTCGCCCTAACTTTGTGTTATCAAATGATAACGACTGGACATCAATTTAAGCATTATCAAAATTAATTGGCTATACAACGTCCTGGTGACTTGGGTTGGCCCAAGGTTGGGTCAGGTTTTGAATATTTTAAGAAAATATAGAATATTGGTCATAAAAGTTCGATTTACCTCATATATTGCCTAATTTACTTGGATCGTTACGTTATTGCCCGGCCATTATCGTTAATGTACGAATTTTCATCATTGACCGTAACATATATACTATACAGAATACCCCATATTTCCGTATAACTTAATAATACAGTTGCGGCCCGCGTACGCCATCTAGCTATTAACAGTTGCGACACAGACAATCCATCGCATCGGTCGCTATTTAGCCGCCGAAATTCATAAATACGACGTTGTCAAATATAAATGCCTCCTATCCTTGCTTTTATATCGAAATACAAACCCAGGATTTTCGAGGAAAAGCCGAACCGTTCCGATCGACCGTAGGACAAAATCTGAGTAGGACTAATTCCGCCTTCTTCTCTGAATACTCTGAAAGCTTCGTGTATTTACGTACGCGAGCAATGGGGAATTCGGGACTATTGCTATCTCGCTTGCTCACATCGCGCTAGAAAATTCTTCATTTCTCTACTATTTTGAACTTTATATAAAGGCGGTAAGCGATGTTACTTGACTTAGCATTTTTGGGCGCTAGATTGAAATAGCGCACGCCCGAGATTCAAATTACTTTTTGAACAAATTTTTTTTTTTGGTTTTTATCTGGGATAGAATTCAATATTTTTCGAATGTACGAGAGTATTATTTTTGCTGTCGGCGGACCACCAGTATTCGACCGGCGGGCCGCGTCTGTGCATCCATGTATTATAAGCATGACTGTCAGCATAAAAGAAATCTAGTCAGACCTTGAATTTAAAGTTTTGGTCGAAAATTTTTAAAGTGAAATAATACACTGAAGATCGTATATATAAAAATATATGTTAAAGACTTATGTATCAAAATTTCTAATTAATTATGTTAACTTTTCTGTAAGGGTTTTGCAATTAAATAGGTATGTAAAGCTTCAAAATAGAAGAAGGTTTGAATGCCTAAATTTATTTTTACAAAATTTATTTCAATTAAATTCAGACTGAGTGCTTTTTCACTTTTCAGGCAAACTGACTTTTTAAACGACAATCTTCCAAATATGTAGATAGGTAGGATCAGTCCTAATCGATGGTAATTTATATCGCCTGACTTTAATCTTGCCAACTATTACCTTTAATGACGTCTAAAATTCAATGTTTATAGCTAAGATATTATGAGTCAGCAACAGTGGTAATAAATTAAAAGGTATCCGTACGTTTTTTTAAAAGCCAGTAAACTAAATATTTTTATAAGATTTTTTTGGTAAATACTAATTTAAGTAAAGTATAAATAGATATTACGATTTAGAACCGGTCCAATTAATTAAAATCCTACAAGTTTACAGGCTAAAGAAAAACTTCCTTGCGATCACATAGTTCTACTCTTTACCGCAAATAGTAGTAGTAGAATTAGTAGTAATGGCGGGAGGGTAGGCCTAAAAGTCCCTTTCTTTACCGAAAACCCATCATTACCGCTGGCCAGCTTCTATTTTGAAGTACCTAGTCCCTACTGATGAATAGCAGGCCAAGTTTTTTAGTTCCTCTTGTAGCAGGAAATGGGAACTTGTGCTTACTCTCCTGATCCTCGTTCTCTCGATCCTTCGCATTCTCCCATAAAATGATATATTGTTTCTTCTGACTTCACGCCACAACTAGGACACACCGGGCCGAGTCGGTTGTTCCTATAAAAACCTGCTAGGACTCCACTCTGTGCCGTGACAGCAACTATGATATTCTAGCTTTAGTTGCCTTGGCCTTTCGGCATTAAATTCCATTCAGATTCTTGCACATATTTTATTGCCTCCCCCGTATCTATCGAATCGACTTCAAAGCAATTCACTAGCCACTGTCCGAGTCTTCCCAAAATCAGTGAGGAAAGCAAACCCTTTATTCTTTGTTTTTGAGAAACATCTCTATAAATGTTAGTAATTTAGCTGATATATCTGTTTCATTCATATCTGTCTTATTATGATGACTAAGTCTCTGTACTTGATTTCTATTGTCTTTCCTTATCAAGTCATTATGGAATGAGGGAATGTTACATGGAATCATTAATTATATGCTTCTGTTATTATTACACATTAATCAATAACCACTACGTTTATATTTCTGCATATGCCTGCTCCACTTTACAGCTGCCAAATCTTTAAACCTAGGTTCGTATTCTTTAAAATTATTATGCCCAGTTAGTAGTTAAACTGATTTATTTCATAGTTCATGTGTGATGGATGCTATTTCATCATTTTGTCTGCTTCTCTCATATATATCTGTTAGGTTTGCCCAGTCTGTATATAATTTTTTGCACTGATGTTTGATTTTTAAATTTTAGCAGCCAGAATTGGTAAAAGCCTTCTATCATCGTGTCTGTTTAATTACCTTTAAGTCCATCCGGGGGCAGTCAAGCAAGATAATTAGGAGTACCTAGTACAAAAATAACTAGAGCCATCTAAAAATCTTTAAAACCGAGACCGCATGTTTGCGTCATTACAAAATATTTCCGACTACTCGCGCTCACAGATCTCTCCTCAGCTCAGAATCCCCTACTTTGCCGAACTTGTGCACATATCTCTGGGAATATAGTCGGAAACAAGTTCAGATTATCCTTTTTAGGAAATCCATATCATGCAGTGATGGGACTCATTATTTAAAATGGAAATGATTGCCAGCGGTTAGTTTCTGCCGGTTCTTAGTTTAATAAACCATATCATGCAAGGAAAAAATGATACAACCGAATTTAGGGAGACTTGATGCGTATATCAACCATCCCCACAAGTATCAAACCACCCAATAACGAAAAGATTTTCCGTTCCTAGGAGCCTGGAGTTATTGCTTCGAACCACGGAACCAACCAGTCTTTCTGGGGGAACAGCTTTTAACCTGCGACTAACCCTAATGACTTTTTACCTGTCATAACTATGTTACTTTCTGCTATATACGTTGTTTGCTATTAGTTATTGCGTTCTTTGACAGGTCACTAAAATAAATTATGTCTTACGGCGACTATAAATGCCATTTTCACTATTATCACCACGAGGAGGAGCCCCTGAATTCTTAATATTAACGTAGAAAAGTCAAGGAGAGTTTGTTGGGTCTACGTATCGTAGCACATAAATCTACAGTCAACGTCTCCATAGGTCACCATAGACATAGTCTAATCTGACAACACTGTATTAAAATTCGTTCTTTGCGAGAAAAAAAATTATTTATCCCATCATACAATTACGGATATGTTTGTTCATTATATTTGTGATTTTAAACTTTATTAGATTGCTATTTAAATGTAAACTTGATTGGTATTCCCAATTATATATTCACGATTTAATCAACCACTTAAAAACTGCCTGTAACTCTTATTATAAAATTTGAATAGAAGGATGTAATCAGTTTACAGGTCTTCAGTATATAAACCAGTTTAATTGAGGCAATAATATAAGATATGACCTAAAGCGACTACCTCAGAAAAGATATACATACAACAACATTGTCTTTAGAAATAAATACGTCTATAAACGTTAAAGCATGCATTTGTGCGCCATCTAGCGTCCAATATGTTCCGGGCGAATATGTTCGTTATGAGATAATGGCCATTAGGGTTTCATAAACCGCGTTTCCAGCGCACATATTATGGAGGCATTTACCGGTCTGCGATTTTGCCTTTATTTCTGCAATAGTGACCATTTAACGCTGATACCGTTTTACCCATTCGTCGTTTAGGGAGATGAGGGCGAGAGTAATTAAAAATTGTATCGGTTAAACGAGAGCATAAAATAATAAAGCTTATTACCATAATAAAATTGTTGTAAGGCCAAATAGTTACAAAAAATCAAAGCAGGAGAATCCGATAGAATATAAGAAGAATATAAATGAACAAAATATTTTATTGTTAAACTTGCAATAGGCAGACTTTGTCTATTAATAACCAAGATTCGATATATTAAAAATATACAATAAAAAAAATATATAAAAAAATTATTTATAAATATGATAAAAGAAAAAAAAACTTAATATAAATAATAAAAGTCATATAAAAGTATCAGCAATGGAGGAAAATGCGTAATTAAAAATCAACTTATACTCTCAACTTAACTCTTATATCTTGGATATCTATGATGCTGTTTGGCATATAATTATCAATAATATTATTATTTATAATAATAATACTAATTATAACAATAATTTACACAATACTTTTACAAACATGAATATAATAAATTGAGATAAGTGATTTTAAAATTAATCAATAATTAAACTTGTACAATAATATATCTTAAGATCAGATCGCCATTATTTACAAAAAGTATTGTGAAGGGGGTTTCATTTTATTTATTGTGAAGCGGGTTTCATTACAACCTCCTTTGTCAAATCTTCAATTAAATATCTCAATGAGTAGCAAGTGAGACAATCTTTCTTGCTCTTATTCCAAATCACATTTTTCCAACACTTATTCTGTGAGATATTCGCATTGGCCCGTTTTAAAGTCAGCCTGTATAAATAATAAAACATGCCTAGGGTGTATTTTAAAAGATGAAAAAATATTGCAGGAATATCAATTAAATATATCCCCAATTTATGCAACAAATATGCCTATATAGCATAAATCATAAAAAATAAAAAGATATTCCTAACATATTATGTTTTATAGTGACCTGGGATATCGTCTAAATATGCCTAGCAGTACAAGATATTGCGAAGTGAGATACGAGATATTCCTGGCATATATGAATATGCCAGTTAGATATACTGAGCATATGCTTGCAATGTGTCTGTTCTGTCTGGGTTACTCGTCTATGAGAATCACTGCCCAGTATAATAGAAGAAGAGGGTTGAGACCGTTGCAAGTTTAAAGTTCTGGCTACCAGTTTTAATTTTAGCTCAAGCTTTAAAATATTATGTCTCTATAATTTCTCTATCCGCTGATTCTAGGTCATACTTATTTTCTATTATTGATTGAACATTATCATATAACTTAAAAGCCTTTTGTAAACGCAATTCCTTAATGACAATTTTTTTCAATAATAATGCCTTAATTATTCTTATTATTGTTTACATAGTCTTTTTTAGTCCAAGTGATGCTACGCTTTAGCTTTATAATTTGCCTTTTGTTTTCTTCCATACTTACTTTTTATTACACAGAAAAATCTGATACATTTAATAACTAAAACCTGTCTTAAATAAATTCAACTAACTTAAAAATCTTTTAAACAGTACTAATATAACTATGTAGGCGTAAATTTGAATCCCATACCTAACTTTTATTTAATTAAAATAAAGCTTTATATCTTAGAAATTAAACAACTCTATGTACGTAACATCGATAAGCCTAGTAGCTTTACATTTAATCAGAACCAGTTACAACTTTGTGTATATATTTAACAATCTTTTAATTTATGTAAGATATTATAAAATAAATAAATCTGAAAGATCTGAACTTGTTAGTCTCTTTATTCAGCTCTATGCTGGAGTGAAAATTCCCAATTCCAACGTCCCGGCGTTGCTCGTAGAACTCTAGCTGAAAATTCTTTCAGCTTTGCCCTCAACTATCAACGGTAAGTATGCAAATTCCAAAGTGCCAGTCCAAATCTCAATTACTTCGTTAGCTTCTATCAGTAATTTTTCAAATTCCCAATGCTCCTTTTTAGTCACGTAGTATAAGTGTAAGTATCCCAATAAAAACTTAATATTTTGAATCGTTTGGACCAAAAAATGAATGGTCGCTGGCTATGGCTAGTTTAAACCCAAAGTAGCGCATCTACTTTCGATATACTGCTGATTATTACGATTTAGTTTTTCCTTATACAAATTCCCCAAATCGTCAAATCTTATTTTTTCTTAACGAAGGACTAATACAAAATTTTTCTTTTTTTCAAATTAAAATATTTACTAATTTTATTAATACTAAAGTATTTATGGAAAATAACGGAGATCGAGAGTTAGTCGATTTTACTAAGATTAAAAAATGAGAGCGAGAGACGAGACCTAACCATTATGAAAGAGCAACTGTGAACTGACTTATATTTTACCCCCTAGGCAAAACTAAATCCCACACCATGCGGAGCTATTTACATCTGTGGTAAATCCGATAAACATTAAATAATCAGATGACATTTTCCGCGAAGTATAAGTTATTGTTGTGTTAGGATTAAGGTTGGCCCATAAGAAATTGTAATATTGGTCGGTTATTAGCCGGCGTTTGAATTGTAAAATCAAAGAACATTGCATAATGAAAGTGATATAAAACTTGATACAAATTAAGAAGTATGAAATGCTTAACAATACCTAAAAACTATTGACAATTGAATTCTATTGTTTCAAGATTTTAAATTTTACGGACATAATTATGCTAATAATAAGCATTTATCTCCAATTGCCCAATAACAAGAAATTATTAATTAATTATTACAAGAATAGAAAATAATAATACATCTAAAACAATGAACTTTAAATAATTACTAATCATAGCCTCAAAAATACAAGTCAATCGAGGCACTGACTATGACATGAATCGAAGAACTATATCTATATAGCACAAATGACAAATCAAACAGTTTCCAGAGTAAAACTTTAATTATTAACCACTGTAATTCTGTTTTAACATAATTATTATTACGTGGTGTTAAGGTGATTTAGATCTTAAGAAGCTTACTTATTATTGTATCTTTAATGATTCTTGATTTACAATATTTACTAACACTACCACAATTTGCAGTATTTAGACCCAGTCTCTTGTTAGCACACCAAACCTTCAAATACTTAACCTTGATACTTGAGACACGGAGATTTATTATTTAAATATGAATAAAACAAACTCATTAATCTAACTAGGAAGCCATACTGACTTAATTTATTTTATACTATACAGGATTTTTTTTATATATTGCGACAAAATTCAGAAACATGTTCTTTGGACAAAAATTGGCAAAAAAGTTCCTATAAACATAGGTCCTAAACCTTTTAGATTTTGAGCTACAGGGTGGTAAAGTTTTAACAAAAAAATGATTTTTTTTCGATAACTTAAATACCCCTGTAGATATTTATCCAAAGATTGGTATGCAGGGTCTGTGTATCCAGAGCCATTTACCAACATACTTTTAACATTTTTATGTTCTCCAGTGGCGTGTGTGCGGGTTTTCTGCTGAATACTTCGCACAAAAAATTAAAAACCATGGACTTGTTGCTCAGATTTGATTAGACTTTCTTTATTCTAGTAATTATTCGTTTTTTTTTAGTTAATTACAATTTTAATAATAAATAATAAAATTTTTACTAATTAATTTAGTACAAAAGCCAGCCCAATTTAATAAAATTGTAATTGAGGATTTAAAACTTTTGCTTCTACACTCTTTAATTTAAAATACAAGTTTTTAAGTGATAAAAAAATATTTCATTTTTTATTATTTATCTAATCGACGTCGCATAGATTGGCGGACACGTTCAAAAATTCCTGGTGTCTGCCGAATTATGTCACAAGACGTTATAATGCGATTACGCAATTCCTCCACATTATCAATTGGATTTCTATAAGCCAGTGATTTAAGGTGGCCCCACAAAAAAAAATCCAGCGGATTTAAGTCGGGAGACCGTGGTGGCCAAGGGTGAATACTTCCCCGACCTATCCAACGATTTGGATACGTAATATCCAAATACTGCCGAGCCACTAAACTAAAATGGACTGGAGCACCGTCATGTAAAAAAAAACATTTGCTGTCTCAGCTGAATGGGGACATCTTCTAGCATCGCTGGTAATTCATTTTCAAGAAATTCTTGATACACTTGTCCAGTCAACCTTGCTGGTAAAAAAAATGGACCGATGAGAAAGTTTTCAATAATGCCGACCCATACATTAAGCGAGAACTGGTCCGTCCACAAAGCCGTTCTTTTCGAAAAAT
Organism: Anthonomus grandis grandis; assembly: GCF_022605725.1. NCBI lineage: Eukaryota > Metazoa > Arthropoda > Insecta > Coleoptera > Curculionidae > Anthonomus > Anthonomus grandis. Next base: position 13,327,509 of record NC_065552.1, on the reverse strand, counting down.
CGCCTAGCAAAAGTGCCTGCACTCGCTGAATATGATATGGGTATAAAAGTTTTCTTTTAAGAATATTCCAAACTGTAAAGTTACTAATGTGTACCGTCTGAGCAATTTTCTTAGTGCTTGTGGTGGGATCTTCCTCGAATTCATTGAGCACCTGTTCTTCAATTTGAGGAGTAACTGTTCGGGAATGTACGTTTTCAGCGGTGAGTTTTTTAAAGCTGCCGGTTTCACTTAGACGGTGGTGTAAACGCGTAAAAAAACATGGAGTGATGAGGAATAACACTATTCGGGTAACGTTCAGCATAAATACGCAAGGCTTCTCGTGCGTTTCCGTTAGCCAGTCCATAAATGAAGTATATCGCATATCGCACATTTCCATTATTTGTGTAATTGTTAGCCATTTTTTTAACAAATTAATCTTGTCAACTGGCGGACAGTGACTATGATTTAAAATTTAAAATATCAGAAAATTTTACAAATATCAACTTTATCGTGGACAGAGAAAGAATTTGGTAAAAAGATTAAACTCTTAAACAAGAATGTGATTATCGTTGCGGCGGCGTTGTCCGTAGTTACGTTAAAAAAATTATGTTCACAAGCTACTTCGCGATTTTGGAAGCGTGAAATATTAACACGTTACTCATATGTCACTTTTTTTAACATGTTAAATAAAGTGACATTTTATGAACTACAATGAAATTTTAAATAAAATTAAAAAAAAACTTGTATTCAGCGGAAAACCCGCACACACGCCACTGGAGAATATAAAAATGTTAAAAGTATGTTGGTAAATGGCTCTGGATACACAGACCCTGCATACCAATCTTTGGACAAAAAATTAAAAACCATTGACATTTATCGAAAAAAATAATTTTTTTGTTAAAACTTTATCACCCTGTAGCTCAAAATCTAGAAGGTTTAAAACCTATGTTTATGGGAACTTTTTTGCGAATTTTTGTCCAAAAAATACATTCCTGAATTTTGTCGCAATATATAAAAAACACCCTGTATAATAGTCTGATCAAAGGTTTTTGAAAACCGATGAGTAAGGACACTCTTTCAGTGTGAGATCCGATATACTAGACAAATTTGTAACACACGCCCATTAAAAATCCATACTCATTGACAGAGATCACATATTAAAAATACAAAAACTTACTTAAAATACATTCAAATATGTTTGAAAATGCCAAAGTATTGAGATTGGCTTGACATTGGTTGGCTAATTAGACTCCCCTTTTAATATATGTAATATTTTAGCAGTCTTAAAATAAATTATAGCTTTCCTAGCACACCAAAACTGGATTTGGTATTAAACAAGTTAATGTTAAAGCGTCCAAAATATAAAATATTTATTAATGACAAAAACAAATAATATTCTCCTTATCCATTATGAAGATTAAAAATTACGGCCTTGATCACAACGTAAAAATATCCACAAGTATTATTAGCGATCTATGTACCTGGCAAGTTACAGTAATAATGATAATAAGTTCGTTTTATCCAAAAAGAAATACTAACCAGTTTTGTGAAATTTACGAAACAGAAAATCAAAATGTTAAGGCATAATATGGGACAAGATTTCTATAAAGGTTTTGTATTATTTGAGTTGATTCTACCATAATAGTTATGTTAAAAGTATATATACAAGGGTACAACATACAATACAATAAATAACAGAAGTTCGCAACAATTGCTGAGAAAAGCACTATAGATCCATAAATTTACCAAATTAGTAGCAGTCTTAAAAAATTTCGACCAATTTTTTTAAATAGACTCACCCGTAAACTTAAAGTAGACGTTAATCGTTACTCAATTAACACGTGGTTGTTTTCGGTTCATTCCTTTTCCAAACCCTTTCCCTCCCTAGCCAGTCGTAGCTAAGTGAACCTATTCCCCGGTAAATAAGCCAGTTCCTTGCAACTGAGAACCTCTAACCTTACTGCAAAGTATTTCGTGAGTGAAAAAATTTAAATAATCCCTAATTTAGTAAACATATACTTGAGACAAAGATACAGGGAGGCAGCTCGTACCTAACGAGAAAATTCACGTCAATTTCAATAATTAAATGAGAGCAATTCTAAATAAACAAGCGGCCTGAACAGCAGATGTTAAAATTACAAATAAATTTATTCTGGTTTAGAAGTTTTCCTTTTTGTGTGGACGTATGTTTTTTATTATTATTTAAATATAAAGGGTAATAAAACATTTATTCAAATAAAAACAATAGGAAAGGTTAATTAAACATCTTCTTTTAATATGTAGAAATCTGTATCGTCCTTAGTATAAATTATATATTTTAAATCGTAGATGTCCTTATTGTACTATGTTTTTAATTTTAATTCTTTTATTTATTGTTGTTTTTTCCCGATAACGGGTAATTTTTTGGTTTATTTGGTGGACGTATATGTTTTTTGTAATGTTCTGGTATGTTCTAAATCTATATTGTTATAGCGAATAAGCTCTTTTTTAAAATTGTCCTGAATTACCTGTATTTTATTTTATTTTAGTTTCTGATGATGGCTGTTTACACAGCCGAAATGCATAATACATTTACCTAAGTGTCCTACATGCATTTTTCTTGGAGATAAAGACTTCCCCTATTTGTAATCTTTATATACGCATTCTCCTACAAAATATGGACTTCTATTCAACAATTAAACATTTTCTAATGCTTTACAATATTGTATTGTTAAACGTTTCTTAAGTTTTTTATAAAAAATCAATTATTCAGTTATTCTTATTATATAAGGTGTATAAGTAGTACTGATTAATATTTGACATGTTGTAAGTAACTCTAAATCCGCGCCTTTCATTAGAATCCTTAACTAAATAACAATAAGCCAGAACGGCCAACCCGATATTTGTATACCATTAAATCTAATATTATGGGTAACGTGCGTCTATAATATGCAAAGGACAGCTTCGCATCGCATTGGATAGCTCTAATTGACAAACATTAGATTGCTAATTGGGAAACATGTGTTTACTCTGTTAACATTGCTTAATTTGCCCTATACGTTGATGATGCCCAGCCGATGTGTGCCTGCCAAAGCAAAGGCGTATTATTCAACAACTGAACTTTGTCCCATATTCACTTATTAATTTAGGAAACTGTTATGGAATTTGGTTATTAAATGTAAGTGATGAAAAAAGTCTCGTTAGGAATGCAGTGACGAATAAAGTGCGTTTTATTTAATTTAACCCTTAATTGTACATACAGTGTGTCCAAGAAGTCAAGAGAAGTATCTTTTACAGATAAACGAACTACCTCACTCGAAAAAGCACTCAGACAGCTTAATTCCCCTTTTTTGCATGTTTTCTGAAAAATACACAGGTGCGTCAAGAAGTTTTTAAAAAATTTGATCTTTAGTTGTTCATTTCGAAAACAGTTTAAGATTGATACAGAGTGTTATGCGTATAAAAAGTGTTTAGAATTTATTATAGAATCCAAAAATGCAATAATAAATGAGGTGACCTTTTTAAAATAGTAAAGTTCACAAATGCCCAGTTTTCTTGACACATAATTCATTTACCTGTAAAAGGTAATTTGCCAGACTTTTTGGACACAGTAACTAATCAGGCCTCGGAGTATCGTTGTGTCTCTCTTTATTAATACCTACAATAATATAAGTCTTTGAAAAAATTAAAAATACACGAAAGTGCGGTTATATCAAAATGAAATTATATCCAGATATATTTCTTTCGGGAAGTTTTGTAAAATTATGAAATATTGCTAAACGTTTAAAAGAGAGATAGAATACTTTAGATTTAAAAGTATAGACTTTTAGAACATTATCTCGAAAATACATTTTAAAATAATTTGCTTACGTATTAATATAATATTACGTCAAACAGTTTAAAATGGCTGAAAGTGGCCACCTCTATTCTTTTTCTCAAAACGTTGCCGCACGTCTTGCAATTCTTCAGGCTAGATTTGAAAATTTTAAATATTTTGATCGATATGGTAATGCCGCTACCCGTTATATATACAGTATGTCCAATATAAGGATTAGAATAAGATAATAATAATAATAATAATAAATGTTTTTTTACTTACTCAACTCAATAATACATACAAAGTTTTTACCCGACGATCCCGAGGTAAGACTTGGTTTTTGTAGATGGTTATGTGAAATGAATAATAGAAATGTGGATTTTATAAAGGCGATTCTGTTTACTGACGAGGCCACGTTCACGAGAAACGGCATGACAAATATCCATAACGCACACATATGGGCTAAAGAGGAATATAGGGCCATAGTTGAGACACATTATCAAGTAAATTTTAACGCCAATGTGCGGGCAGGTGTTATAGATAACTTTCTTTTAGGACCTGTCAATTAACCAGGTAATTTGACTGGTGATTCATTTCTGTTTCTACAAGAAATACTGCCCGACTTGCTTGATGATTTTCCTCTAAATTTAAGATAAAATCTTTGGTTTCAACTCGACGGTGCTCCGACTCATTTTGCTATAAATGGGATATAGGAACTATTTACATAAAGTATTTCAAGATTGGTCGGAGTCGAGATGCTCCTGTTCCGTGGCCACCCCGTTTGCCCGACGGGGTGGCCACGGGGATGTATGAAATATTCAATCTGGGGATGTATGAAAGACTTTGTGTATAAGGTTCCGATTTTAAACGAGAACCATTTAAGGGAAAGAACCATTGCAGGTGGAGAGCATTTCAAGTTGAAACCAAATATTTTTCAAAGGCTTAGATTTTCTTTAATAAAGAGGGCTCGTATGTGTATACAAATTAATGGAGGTCACGTAGAACAAATAATTTAGGGTCATTATTCTATAATTTTTATTATAATAAGTAATTTAACATTAATTTAGAGAAAAATATTTACGTTTATTTTGTTAACTTCTTAAAATGTATCTAGATTTTAAAATTAAGATATCTAATAAACGGATTTTCAGGCCGACATTTACTAAGAATACTTTTTTTACAAGAAAAGATTGGATAATTAGATTTTTTTACTAAAACTTTATTATACAGGGGTACAAAAAAGTTTTGATATTTTTAACACATGCAATATACCGCAGGTGGCGCCCTCTGCAAGGTATGGCGAATCTTTAATTTCTCGTTCCAAAAAAGCCCCTCACACCAAATTTTAATTTAATATCTTATGAAACACTCGCCTTACTTCAAAAAAACCATTTTATATTTCTCATTTTGACGCCCTGTATATTGAATACCGAGCGCTCAATTAAAAAATGGCATAGCGAAAGTCGCATTATTTTGGTTCACCCTATATGTGGCCGGCGGATTGGCCTCCTTTTTCCGGACACCCTGTATAGGAATCTGAGTTATCTGGACTAAGAAAAGTGATAACCACTAACATGGTAGTAGTTCCAGTATTGCTTTACTTTTTTGTAGTGTTTAAATAAATGGTCTAGAGAGGAATTGCGGCAGTTGGACACTAGTATACTCAAGATGATGCATTTTCAGCGTGCTTGCATCCTCGCTTATCAGTATCTCGTTTTTACCTACCACGACAAAAATATGCACAATCGTGTGGTCTTAGGCCTGGCCTGTTACGTCGGCAAGAGTGCGGTTCCACTGCTGCAGTTTGTGCGAGAACCCAAAATCGCCAGGTTCGGAGCATTTCTATTGAAGATAGCAGAGCACGCAGCCGAGAAATTTGGTTTTAGATACGAACTCGACTCAAATGACGATCAGTCTGTTATAAGACTAGAATCAACGGCATTCATATCTGCAGTAACGAAAGCTCATCAACAAAGGCTCTTAGGAGATCATATGGATAAGTCTCAGCATTCCGTGTTCCGTAGACAGCCTTAACCTCTCACAAAGATATATTTACGAGATTAAGGGTTTTTTTGGTCGCAGGCCAAAATGGTGTAATAAATACTTTAGTGTATCGAACAGTCGTGTCGAGCATGTAGACAATAGCCTGAAAGCCTTATGCATTTATTATTAGCCTGGTTAGTTCATGCTTTCAGTAGATGCTCTCAGAGTTCTTTACTTTTACCTACAATCTAAATGAAACATGAATTTTGCCATTTGCTCCAGGCGACATTAAGGCAGTTGTGGAAAACGATAACTGCCGCATTTATTAGAATTTTTTTACTGCGCACCGAATTCAGGCTAACAAGCCTGACATAGTTCTGCTTGATAAAGGAGAAGCTATATATGTAGGTATATATGTAATAAAGTTTTCTGTACCAGCGAAAACTAATATCGACCGAAAGAACGCAAAAAGTAAGCCTAATACCATAATCTAATTGGCAAACTGCGCAGGCTCTATTCGTGATGTACGGTGCGATTGGCTATCGTAATCGTCGGTGTTTTGGAAGGTATGAAGATTACCCTAGTGGAAGAACTGAAGAGGATTCCGGCATGTCAAGATTCATCCGAACACCTGACGATGAAGATGCAAAAATTTGTAATTCTTAGGTCTTTTCGGTTGTTGAGGCAAATGAATTTGGCCGAGGATCAATAACCGAGCGAGAAGTGATCATAGTTTAGACAAAGTTTACAGAATAGAATACAAGTGGGGTCACTCCGGTCGGCCGTCAAAATCCACCCCGCAGTTCCCCGTCTGCCCGGTACACCAGGTCTGGTGCACATTTATTTATCGATGTATACCGAGCGCGCCAAGCTCATTTCAGTTTTACTCACGTTTCGGTGTATAGGGTGGAGTTAAAAGAAATAGTTGTGGATTTTATTGATTGTATGGAGAATAAAATGTCTAATCGAAATATTTGTTCATGGATGGTTGTAAAATTCGAATGACAGATCAGATATCGTTTTTTAGGTGCGCTAAAGATAAAGGAAGGTATGTACCAAATATAGATTCTATTAAATAAGTTTTAATTATGAAAATGGAGTTTTTATTGTCTTTATATTACTTTAACTCAACCTTCTATTTAATCCTTTACAAGGGATTAATATTAGTAAATGAATATTGCAAATATAATAACTATTTATTCAACCACCCAACTAACATTTAAAATAACTCGTATAAAAAAATAACAAAAAAATATAATATATTATGCACTTCTAAATGAAACAAAAATTTTAGGTGTCAAGCTTGGAAAAATGCCCTAGGATTTAAAGGATCCTATAGATACGCGGATAATACTCCAACGCAATGTTATAACCGTATTAGAATTTGTATGTTTCTTTTATAAATTCAAACCTAATCAAATTATTCTTTATTGATTTTAAATTAAAATAATATAAGACATATTGTAGACGATGCACATTTTCCTAAAGCCAGTGTTGATGGCATTGTTCAGACAGAACTCTTCGAAGTAAATGAGTCAAAGCAGCCGTTACTAAAAGGTAATATATTTATTTAAATCAAAATACCTATAATATACTAATACGTATAAATAGTCGTGATGTTTTTGTAACATACCAAAATAAAAATATTGCACCTTAAAAATCCATCGCAGATTTGATTATAAACGGCATAAATTAGTTAAGTTTTTCATATAAATTGAATATATTTAATTGAATATACATTAACCTAAATTAGCAAAATTAGTTGCAGAAACCCAAACGTGAGTAAAACTTTCAGCAGATACGCCAAGAAAAGTTTTACTTAAGAAAACAGTAAAAACACTAGAAAAAACTATTACTACTCACACTTGCAAAAGAAGCCTGGAAACAGAAATTATTACTGAATAAGGACTCAAAAGGACGCAGGTATACTAATAAAACTAAACAGTTTGCTCTAAGTGTGTTTTTTCTGGGTCCAAAAGCTTACAAAAAAATGTCCACACTTAATCCTCTACCATCAAAATCTACATTAAACCATTTTACGCAACAATTAATCCAGGTTTTAATGAGTTTGTTTTTACAGTATTTGAATGTAGAGTAAAACTGTTGCACGAAAAAGAAAGAGACTGTATTTTATGCACGGACGAACTATCACCTTTTTTATGATTTTTCTAAAGACAAAATTGTAAGGTTTGGTTCAGGGTCATATAAAGTTGCAGGAAGTGCATTAATGATAATGGCAAAGGGAATTGCTAGCAATTGGAAACAACCCATTGCCTATTTTTTTAGTAATACATCTGCACCTGTTAATCATTTAAACGATACTTTATTTGAAACTGTCCGAAGGATATGCAAAACCGGTTTAAATATTTTTGGGGTTGTATCAGATCAGGGTACTAATTTTCAAAAACTAGCGAAAAGTTCTTTAAAAGTGATAATAGATAATCCCACATTGTTTGTTCTAAAAGAAAAATCTAAAAAAAAAGGTAAACATGTTTATGTAAGCCAGCTTAACATATTAAAACAGTTGTAAATACTCGTAGTACTTATGTATCATACTAAATAATTATTTTATATAAGTTGATGTGTTTTGTATTTAGGTTAAAAAATATGCTTAGAATAAAGTTATTATATCTATAAAATAGTCAGCATCTCCGTCCATTTATAATGTACCTACTTATTTTAATAAAACTTTAACCAGTCTGTAATTATTATTTTTGTTTCATTTACAATAATAACCTATATACCTAGTTTTATATCCTACAATCCCAAATATGTTCATGACCAAATAGGTACAAACAGGTAACAAATTGGTGCAAATAATTACTCGTGAGTTAAATAACAAGATCGACGGAGCTTCTTTTAAAAAACATTTATTAAAATAAGGTTAACTAGGAGTACAAACGTATGGTGAACAATAATCCCGAACAGCGAGCTTTGACACGGAACTAATGCTAAACTTAACCTAACAACGATCGTATATATAGAGACAATTTACATAGTCAGCTATAATGACTATTCTAGGGATGTGACTCCTCCACCCTCAGATTTTTCAACGTCCTCGTTGATGATCTGCCGAAGCGTCTTCACTGGAATGGCCTTCAGGGAGCTGTATTTCTTCCACTGGTATAGTGCTATACATATACTAGATACTAATATGATACATACAACTAAAACTATAATATAGTGAGTCTCTTTTTGCGAGATAATTTCATCAAAATTAACAGGTTCTAAAAGATCATCTTGGATTTTTGCAGGGTTTTCCAAATGCTTCAATTGCAAATGAATAGAAAAATTTGATGGTTGCAACCTAGTGGCATCTGGAAGTTGTTTTATAGATACGTTATTTATAGCCAAGGCATATTTGTGATGGTTAATAATTACATCGCACTGACTTTGTATAAGAGAGCAACCTACTATATTTAGTTTTTGGAACCGGAAACAGTTTTCGTACACAATTTCTTCCTTCTTCGCACAGAACAGTAAGGACTTTTTGTAGGTTATCGTATGTACTTGATAGTTATTGAGAACAGTCACATATTGACAGTTTTCTGGTAATTTACAGTTATTGATAAGAGGATTTGAACATAACCATTTTGAATTAATCTCTATACAGTTTTGGTACCAAAGGTCATTACAATAATATTTACTAGGACTAAATAACATTTTTGATTGATTATTTGGGATCGGGTATACAAAATTTAGATTACATGCATTTTTCTCAAAAATTGGGATTTTAATTGCTAAAATTGCCATTTCGTCGAATATTAATAATCCAGTTTTACAAATAAGTGTTAATTCCGAGAGATGTTCAATGGACCATAGGGCATTTTCAGGATAGTGTTAACTTAAAAATTCCCAGATTTCCTTTATTTCATTTACTGTTAAAATCTCTTTATCAAGTGTTTTCAAATGTGCAAAAGAAAAAATTCTTGACAATTTTTCTAAAAAAATATTTAACGATGTTATTTGGATATATTGATCTTGAATGGACAATATTAGATTTATTTCATTATTGATTTTTGATAGTTCGCTTTGTATTGTTTTTGAATTTTCATTGATAGTTCTTATATTTTCTTGGAATTTATTCATGACGTTTCCTGCAAATGAACTCAGGTCATTGATTTTTTGCATGGCGTTAAGTTGATTATGCTTCAAAATTTCTGCATTCTCCGTAATAGTTTGCAAATCGTCATTGTCAAGGTTTCCTGTGACGAATTTGATACCAGTACCAAGGAGGTTCATTAATCCTCGCTTCGCACGGTCACTTTTATACACATTAAATTTAGCATAATTATCAAAAGTGTTATTTAAAACTTTGTATAAATGAAAAAATTGTGTTTTCGTGAAATTTTTATTTTGATTATTCACCATATGTTCTAAGATTAATACATTACTAAGAAAATGGGATAAGATGTACTTAATACTAGATATGTTGAATGGTATATATGTAGTATGGTAATTATTAACAATAAGGGATGAAGCCACTTCTTCAATGTAATATTCATTATTGGGTAGATTGTAGACCTGAAGGGCCTGGTATGGGCTTGTTACTATTTGAAGGATCAGGATCGGGAGTCTGAAAATAATTGGGAGTTTTCCTAAGTCTCTTTAGTTTCCTTATGTGTGTATTTATTGGGTTTTTCTTAGAAATTCCCGTTATTTTATTTTTGCCGATAGCTGTAACTTTTGTTTTAATATAGGGTGGATGTATTTTATTTCTAAGAGGATTTCTTTTATACACTATTTGGTCTATTTTTATGTTAGGGGGGTTATCTATATTTTTGTTTTGTTTTTGTGTATTGTGCTTTTGTTTGTCATGTGCATGTTTATAAATATGTTCGTAAAAGGGCAATAATTATTTTTTGCGTTTTTCGTTGTACTGCTCAAAAAGTGTTAAATCATTATTAAAGCTTGGTTCATTTATGTAGGGGCCATATAGAATTGAAAAGGGAGAATAGCCAGTTGTGGAATGTATACTTTGGTTGTAGATTAGTATAGCTGAAATCATAATGTTTTGGGGAGTTTCGTCTGGATTTTCCATTTTTAGTATTCTAAGTTTTTCTAAGAGAGTTGAATGTAATCTTTCAACGGGGCTATTGGAAGAAGAATTTGAGGGTGTTGTGTAGTGGGTTTCAATACCGAAGAGTTGACAGAATTCTCCAAAAATGTTATTTTGAAATTCCTTGCCGCGGTCTGCAACTATTTTTTGTGGAGTGTTATGATGTGAAAAATAGTGTCTTAATTTGCTGAGAATTGTGACTGAATTTTTATCAGTTATATAATAGGCCTGTACATATTTGGAAAATGAATCAATGATGGTAAGAAATTGGCAGTTTGAAAACTGAAAAATATCCAGGTGGATTGTTTTGAAGGGTTTTTCAGCAAGGAGTGGTCCTTCATAAGCAATCCTGTAGGGATGCCGCTCATATTTATTTTGGAGACAAATCTCACACTTATTTATGTAGTTGGTAATACAGTCCCTTAATTTTGGCCAGTAATATTTTTGTTTTAAGTTATTATAGGTTTCGTTGATGCCATTGTGATTTTTTTTGTGGTAGTTTGAAACTATTTCCTGTTGTTGTTCTGGATTTATGACGTCTGTTAAGTAAGTGTTTGACAGAATTAGTTTTGCTGATGGGTTAAGGGTTATAGAGACAAGTCGTTGAAACTCTACTCTTAGTTCTTCGTTAGCTATAAAAATCGTTGTCGTCACGTCTGGTTTAATAATTTCTTTAAAAATTTTTAGGATATGCTCTTGTCTATTTTGCTTTTCAATTAATATGTAGTGGTGTCTCTTGTTGAACGGTCTAGTAAGGGTGTGTTTGAAGGTATCTCCATAGTTTATTACGACACGATTGCTGGCATAATTTAGAGGTAGCTCTGATATTGGTAGGAATTTTCCGTGAGTATCGTTGTTTGAATGGACGGTGATATCACAATCATTATCAATTTCCTCTGCAATAGCAGGGGTTGGGGATTTGGGCGGGAAATTGTTATTAGGACTAATTATTTGCTTTTCAATGAGGTCATTATATCTTTCATTAAGGACAAAATCTGCTAGATCGAAATCTGCTAAGTTTGCAACTGTCTCGTCAGCATTAGGGGCATTGGACCGTATGTCATTGTCCTTGTCGGTTATCTCATGGGTGTTAAGTTCAATCCGGGATAAGGCGTCGGCAACTACATTTTCTTTGCCTTTTTTGTACTTAATTTCGAAGTTGTACTCCTCAAGTTGGAGTCTCCAGCGGATAAGGCGGCCATTTGGCTCTTTTATTTTGGAAAGCCAAACAAGGGGGTTATGGTCTGTTTCAATGGTGAATTTTACTCCATATAAATAGCAGCGAAAATGTTTTACTGAATTCACAATAGCGAGGAGTTCGCGTTCTATGGTGGAGTAATTGCGCTCTGCGGAGTTCAATGTACGAGAAAAAAATGCAATTGGGTGGTCGTTTTGAGATAAAACGCTACCAATGGCGATATTTGAAGCGTCGGTCGTTAATTTAAAAGGTTTATTGTAATTTGGGTATTGAAGAACTGGGGAATTCGTAATGAGTTCCTTGCTTTTTAAGAATGCTTCAATATATTCTTGATTTCCAATGCATTTTTCGCTACCCTTTCTAAGACATTTCGTGATTGGAAATGTTACTTTAGCAAAATTTTTGATGAATCTCCGATAATATCCGACTAGTCCCATAAAAGATTTAATTTCTTTTTGAGTTTTTGGCATGGGATATTTTTGAATTGCTTCAATTTTTGATGGATTGGGTTTTATTCCCTCGGCAGTGATTATGTGGCCTAAAAAGGAGACTTCTTTTGACAAAAACTGGGATTTATCAAGCTGTATTTTTAAGTTAACTTCTCTGAGTCTCTTAAAAATCTTTCGAATGTGGTCGATATGTTGAGTTAGGGATTTTGAAAATATTACGATGTCATCCATGTAAACAAAGCAGAATTTGTAAAGATAGTCACGTAGAACTTCATCCATCATTCTTTGAAATGTGGCCGGCGCATTTTTAAGACCGAATGGCATGCGTAAATATTCATAATGGCCGTTGTTTACCGTGAAGGCAGTTTTTTCAATAGAAGAAGGGTCCATTCCAATTTGATGAAACCCCTGAGCTAAATCTATAGTGGAAAAGTAAGCGCATTTTCCTAGGCTATCAAGGATTTCTTCGATTCTGGGAAGAGGGTATTTTTCTTCGCAGGTGACGTCGTTGAGTCGGCGAAAATCGAGTACCATTCTGAATTTTTTCGCACCCGAAGCATCTGCTTTTTTGGGAACTATCCACACTGGGGCGGAATATGGAGATATTGAAGGTTGGATTATTTTATTGTCAAGGAGTTTTTGAATTTGAGCTTGAATTTCCTTGTTCATGCTAGGGGGATGTCTGTGTGACTTTACATATATGGGTCGATCAGAGTTTGTTCGGATCACATGTTTTGTTTTGGTGGTACATGTAAGGTCATAGTCCTCATGATAGAATATGTCCTTATATTCATGGCAAAGTGGAAGGATTTGCGAAATTTCTAATGATGTTAGATGGTCAAGGTGAAGATGGTCTTTAGGATTAAATTTTTCTGGAGTAGTTTTAGGTGGGTTGATTTAATCAAATTGGTCTTGAGGAATTACTTTTAGGCGTTGGTGAAAATTAACATGAACATTGGGATTCGGGTTTGGGATTTTACATAGTCCATTTTCGACATTTATAAGACAGTCGGGGATCACATGCTCATTTATATTAAATGACGGCAAGATAGCTGTTCCTTTTTCATAATTGACTGGAATGACTAGATGTTGATTATTAATATTTGTAATTGGTCTATATAAAGGTTTATTGTAGGCTAAGGAGAATGGAATTTTGATGTTCTTGAGGGTAAGAGTTTTATTTTTGTAATCTATCAGGGCATTGAGTTCTCTCAGATCTTTTGTCCCAATAAGGGCATCAAAATCATTGTGCCAGTTTAAGATTCTCATTTTAAAAGATTTTTGAATACCTAGCTCTGATAAAAGTGGGATGTCTAAATTTTTGTTCTCCTTGTACGTATTTTTACATGATGTTACTTTAAAGGGCTCATAAAAAAAATTGTTTGGGAATTGCTGTGCCACCTTTGGAGATATTATGGAATCGGAGGCGCCTGAATCTATTAGGACAGTCATTTGTTTTTGAGGTAAATAAAAATAAGGTAATTCGATTTGCTGGGCTAAGTTATTTAAGTTGACTCTTGATTCGAGGCTGGGTATTGAAAATTTTCTTGATTATCAAGGTTTTCCTCTTCCTGGAAAGATTCGTAATTTTTGTCAGAATAAAAATCACATTGTTCCAGTTGGTTCTGTGTATTCCCGTCTTCGGAATAGAAATAGGGTGTGGGCTGTTCGTAGGTCTCGATGTTGGATAATTCCTCAGAGATAAAGTTTTTTGGTCCAGTACGTTGGAAAAAATTGATGTTTCTGGCTGATTGTGGTCTTTGTTGGTAGATACGGGAGGGCCCAGCTGTCGAGATTGACATTGGGATTGGAGCGTCCTGTTGCGGGGGTTTATAGGGAAGGTTGATTGGCTTGGATTGATTGCCAAAGACTTCAGCATTGGTAGGATAACGCCTTGGGATAGGTCGTGGTTGTACAAAAACTGGTTGGCTAGGGAAAGGTTGTGGAGCACGGGGTGGGACTGGGGCACGGGCTTGATGATTTACGCTGAAATGTTGGTTATGTGGGCCTGCATTTGTATTTCTATGAGTGGGATTGTAATTCGGATTTGGGAGGTTAGAATGATGGTTAGTAAAGCTTATTTGTGACTCTATAATATTAAAATTTACAACAGGAGCATAAGCATCATTTAAGGTTTGAGGTTGTTTAAGCATTAACATCGTTTTTAGTGTTTGTGGTGAGTTTGCTGTAAGAATTAAAACTGATGTCGTTTCGGCTTGACTTAAAAGTAATAATTTTGAAGCTTCATGTTCAACTTCGGCATTTATTTTGCAGATAATTCTTTGCATAAAACATTTTAATCTTTCAACAAACTCTAAAATCATTTCACCTTTATTTCTTTTAATATACTGTAATTGCTGTAACAAAATCAAATATGTCACGGGATCACCAAACTTTTTTCTTAATTTTGTTTTGATTGAAGGCCAGTCATTTAAATCTGGGCGTGACAATAAGAAACTTTGTGCACTATCAACTAACTTTGACCTAATCGCAGCTAATACAACTTTTCTTTGATCGTCAGAAGTTGCGGTAATGTAATAAAAATCGTAAAATTCATCTATAGCTCTAATAAAGCTTTCTAGATGTTCCTGGTTTCCTGAGAACATCGGTAAAAGAGAAGTGAAAAATCTAATATTTTCCATTGTATTATTATTTAAATTTAATTTGTTTAATAATGAAATAAGTTCTTCTTGAACTTCAGAAGTTTCCTGTGTCACAGGTGTTAAAGTACTATCTAAATTAATTTCTTCTACGTCTGAGTTTTCTGAGCTATCTGAATCACTATCAGAATTAATGAAATTTAACCCTAAAGCAACCCTATTTTTTAACAAAATTTTTCTCAATCGAGCAGAAGCGTCAGACATTAAATGGCAATTTGGCAATTACTTACAGTGGTGACATGGTTTGATCCACAGAGTCTATACTGCAAAAATTTTCCTCAAATGGTACCAATCTTATGCCTGGATAACGTCGAACTGGTCTAGATAGGATATGGTTTAACACACAGCTACGGTTATGTTTTACCACCAATGTCCGCAGAACTGCAATCTCTATATTTAGTTGAAAAAAAAATTCTGTCTATTTTCCACTAAAAATGTTGAAACACCTTTGCAGTTCAATGTTTTTGGTAGCGCATGAAGAATTAAAATTCACTTTCGCACAACGGAACTTCCGATAAAGGACGAAATTGCGCTATCCTGTTCGCAGCGCCAGTTAAATAACAAGATCGACGGAGCTTCTTTTAAAAAACATTTATTAAAATAAGGTTAACTAGGAGTACAAACGTATGGTGAACAATAATCCCGAACAGCGAGCTTTGACACGGAACTAATGCTAAACTTAACCTAACGACGATCGTATATATAGAGACAATTTACATAGTCAGCTATAATGACTATTCTAGGGATGTGACTCGTGTATTGGTATTAGGAGCCTATGGAATTTCCAGCGTTCCCCTACACCCAGGTAAACACTATCAATGGCCAAGTTTGGGCTTTTATTACCCAGATCTCCACACTCGTTTTATAGCTCACACCTGCAGAAGCGGCGCGTCTTTGTACGATGATTTTCAAAGAGCTGGCGTCGAGTGACCAAAGTGGCGTACTCATATTATTTAAAATTTTTAGGATGAATGGAGCAATTAGAAATAGATGCATCAAAGGGCGTAAGTCACTACTCATGTCTCTAATATTAATTATTAACGAAGATTTAAAAACTCCATATATTTTAACTTGCTGCTTTCTGGGATTTATTATCTTAGAGTATAAAGAAGCAAGTTAAAGCACATCAAGTTAAAGATACTTTCTCATGAAGGCAATCATATCGCTCTTTAAACTATAGAAGCGCAGATTTTAAACAGAATATTATGTTGTATGTAAAAAACATCGAATGCTTTGCTATCTTCAAAAAACACTAAGCAGCTGTTTTTTCCTTCATCGGCAGCTTTAAGTATGTCAACAGTAATGTGGAATAAAGTATTTATACTATAATTAGTTTGAAAGCCAGCAGCGTATTTTCTGAAATCATGTTTATTTAGATATTGACGTAATACCCAATAAAATTGGAAATTATGAATGGAGTTATGAATTTATCACAACAATATAGATTTTACTTTGAAATATTTAGTTTAGTTTTTTAAGTATACATTTCTTGGGTTTTATTTTTTTTTATATTAATAACCGACGTTAAAAAAATCAGTGGAATATGAAGAAAATTTACAGCTTAGTACCGAGTCAGGCAATTCAAACCAATGCCCTAATTGAATAGGGTATGTAAGCGTCATCGGCGGATGATGAGCTATTAAATCGAACTGACTCAATCAGGCGGATTAGGGCTCCAATACCGCTCTTAGTTTAAGGGACTTGGGGTCTGTTTCGAAATTATTGTGATCCTCTCATTTTACTTTCTTTGTGGTTGCGGTACCTGGTAATAAACGTTAAAAATATTTAAGTAAAAAATAATGTAACGGTTTTGCGTGATTTTTGCTTATTGAAAAGGTAAACATAAAAGTTTTTTTTCCATTTTTAAAGATTTTAAGGCTTCATTATTTTTTATTTATATTTTAAGCTGATATTGTCCTATTATGTCCCTCTATTATAACGCATTTAATAAAAAACAAATTGTTTTTGTTATTAATATTTATTCCTATAAAATATTTGTATAATTTAATTACATTTCTTAAACCTAACATAACATATCTACTCTTCCTTGTATATACTTTCCGCATAATCCTTATTATTTTGTTTAACATATTTTCCAGACATGTCATTATATAATCAGAAAAATATGAATGGTGTTATAAAATAAGAAGTGAAAAAAAGTATATAGTATAATATAGAATACTAACAAGTAACCAAGGATAAATTGATTTGGCTAAGATAAAAAATTGTTTTTAAGTCTATTTAGGAAATAAACCTATAGTATTTTTTTATAATAATTAAAATTTAGAAACCTACATGTAATTAATTACAAACCGTATTGTATTATTTTGCCTTATTTTTGCTTTTTAATAAAAAATCCATTTAAAAAATTCAATTTTTATTTAAAAATGCCAAAAATAATGTTTTTACATTAAACTTTACAGAAATGCTAAAAATTTTTAAGCAGAGTAAAAAGTATTAAATAAAATGAAGAAAACAACTTTTTTAGCATTAGTGCGTAAAAACTGAAACTTTATGAACCCCAGGAAGTGTGTAAAGTGAGTTTTTTACGCACGGTAGTAAAAAATAGTTATTTATGTAAGAATTTAAGAATGGGAAACTTGTCGCATGAGTCGTAGGCGAATGTCAAAACATTTATTGACAAATTATAAATTAAATGTCAAATAGACGTCAAATTACTTTTACGCACTAGTGCGTAGTGCGAAACTTCACGCACGGTAGTAGAAAAAATATATTTTTTAAATTCAGTCATTACGGGCATCTTTTCGCAAAGAGGCAAAAAAGGTAAATATAGAAATACTTGTATACAAATTTCTCACAAGTTTAACCTTATAAGTGTGCAGTACAGTACACATATAGCCATAATAACTATTTTCGTATTCTCTGGCTTTAAGAGTTAAAATTAAAATCTGGAAGCGATAATTCCAAAAAACTCAGTGTTTTTTCTAAGACGCATATAAACTGCATTCATAATTGCCTTCACTTCTATTCTATAAAACTTTTTGTGATTGAAGTACCAAGGCCCTGTATTATGGTTGTATTTTTTGATTATACACATAGATTCCAAAGTTTTGCATCACCCTTATTGTCCGACGAATTTTTTATCGGCAAAAATAGAGTAAAGACTTATTAATTAATTAGTTCTAATTAAGAAAATAACTAAAATTCTTGTAAAAAAACTTTATTACTCTTCAGATTTAAAAATATTATATATTTTTTAAATATAGGGCTTTCTTAATACTGCTTAATAATGAAAACTAACAAATTGTTTTTATAATTACTTAATAAAGGTACTAAAAAACTTTTTAATACCGTAGATCTTTAGCGTTTTAAGGTAAAATAAAAATCCTTTAGTCTCCCTCCACTTATTTATTAAACATTTAAACCGATTCCAAGCGATCTATCGGTTTTAACCGCGGTTAAGCCCTTGGTTCACCTTGAACAGCCCCTTCATAACGTAACCAATCGTGTCCGCTTGGACGTGTTTGGTTGAAGTAACTTCGTAATTTGTCAGCTGTCACTATCATAATTTTGTTTGTTTTTAAATAATACCCCAGACGCCAGTAATATTATATGTAATTAGTTCTTAAACATAAATATCAAAAAAGAAAACTTATTACCCATAATAAATTTGGTGTCATTTTTAAAAAGGAAATAATTTGTTGTTTGTTTTTATTTTTTCCCGCACTTATTTCAATATTTTTGACATTTGACGTTTAGAAAACAGCTCCGGACGTGGGTAATTACTGTTTTAAATTGATGACGTATAAAGTGCTAATTGGTGACGTCACGTATCTCAAGCGGTTATAACTATAACCGCTTGGACGTGTTTGGTTAATACCATTTAGGAACGGTAATTACCGATAGACCGCTTGGAATCGGTTTTAGTTAGAGGGAGACTGAAGGATTTTCATTTTACCTTAACCTTCAATTCCACTGCAAGTATAGACTATTTCTTCACTCTAGCGTTTTAGTTTGAACGGAATAGACCCCAAAAAAATGTTGTGCTAGTATACGACAATAGTTTTATTTTTCGCTTAGTTTTCTAACATAAAATTAATTTTAGAGGATTAAATACCAGTAATGAACTTCCATGTATGGGATACTATTTACTCAGCTAAATAGTCTTTCGTCTCCGTTTTTACGTACTTTATGTACACATATTAGTCACATGTATATTATCTTTGTCTATGTCAAGGAATTATCTTTTGGACTGAGTAGATGACGTAAGTACAACGCATTAACGCGTGAGTCTATAGTACTTTTATGCCCTTTCTTTATTATGTCCTGTCATTAATATTATCATTAGTTAAAAGTTTAGAAGAGTTTTTATCAAATAATATATGAAGCCAATTAAAAGTATGAAATAAAAACCTCAAACTTATAAGATTTCTACGAAACGATTCCCATTAAGTAGGTTGCAAAAAATGTATGTTTTTAAATTTCTGAATTTGAACTTCAGGGTAAAATAAAATATAAATATAAACAATTTATATAGCATCAAAGCTAAAAGAATGGAAATTGATAAAGCAACACAATAACCACTTACCAGCAGTGCAAAAATTTCAGTTTTTTACAACTTTATTAAATAATGAGCCAATCTATTTAATGCAATCTTATATTCTATATATTTTAAGAAAATTTAAGGTCCAGGAATTTAATGTTGACTCTTAGAATTTTTTGAATCTTGAAGATTTTGTTACAAGAAATCAATTTTTCAACGGTTTTTTAAAGCCGGATACCTTATCAACAAAACAGGTACTTGATGCTAGTGCACGATGCTCCAATGGACTTCAATGGAGCAAAAGTCTTTTTTCGGATGATCAGCTTACATTTTATGCGCCCTATTAGTAACGTCTTATGTAATCTAACATATTATTTTTAAAATATTGTATTAACTCTTAAAGACTCAGATCATAATAATAGTATAACAAATACTTTTATAATTCTTAAAGAAATACTACTTATATGTAGTTTGTAAGCGAATGCAGTAGTAGATAAGCTTCGAAGGCACACTAGAGCGAATATTTAGAAGTGTTTAAAGAAATTCAAAATAGATTTGAGAATGGTATAACTTCAAATGAAGCTTCAAGTCTTAAAAAGTACTAACTATCCTAAGACATGTAACGTCCTCCGGAAAGCCACTTATATGGACAATGTCTCAAACCAAATTCCAATGAGCTAGATCTTAAGTATCAAATGGAACTTATGTTTCATTTAGAAGTTTGAACTGTATAACCTATAAAAATTTTAATATTTATATAATTTGTATATTATATAAGATAATAATTAAGAAGCCTTTATTATGACAGTAAATGTCTATAATTCCACAAAAAAAAATAGATGGATCTTGTGTATGGATTTTAAAAAATCTGGTGAGAAACAAAATATAGGAGAAAACAATGTTTGAAACACTTTCAAACCCTTTAAGCTGAGGAGCATTTAACTTAATTTCTCTAGGCATTTATATAGCGCAATAAGTTCAGATAACTATCATTTAGTAGTAGGTTTTGATAATATTCAAAAGATTATCAAAAAACTTAAATTAAATAATATGAGCTCCATTTGGTCCAACAGCCTACTAACTTTAAATCTTATTGCTGACTTTTTTCATATCTCCTATAATAGTTCTGAAATAAATCTTGTTCTTTTATTTTAATATATAAAGTACACCAATAACTTGTTTATGTGATTAGTTGATGTAATTAGTTTTGAGAAAAGTTATATTGATCTTGTAAAACACAATAATATGTAAAATAAAGAGCAGCTTAACTAACGTGCTTATTGTAAATCTTATAAATTATTTAAAACAACATTAAGAGATCGTAAATGCAAAAACTACAATCAAACAAACCACAAAACCATCTATTTATGAACTCCGCTCACATTTTCGTGGCGTCTCTTACATCCCCTCCCAATTCCAAACGAGAGTTTGATGTTTTTATGAGAGTAAAGTACAGTCAAGTCGGTTTTACAAGTCTTGAGAGCCGGAGATTTACAACTTTGCTTTGGCATAATCCTTTTATGGTGAGCGCGGGACCGAAAAAGTCTTTCTTTAGCTATTTGAAACTTCGTTAACGACGTGATTGGATTTAGAAAAGTGTATATGGGCAATTAGTTTGGTTTTAGGGAGATGGATATTATCAATTATGGTTTTTTAAGAGTTCTGGTTTTTATTATATATAACACATGATATACCTAATTAACACTATAAGGAACATGGGGAAAGACGGCGACGCTAAACATTTATATCAATAAAAATTTTACATTACAATAAAAAAATTACGTTTAAAATCTCTTTCATTAACATCCATAACTGTCTTGGCATAAAAACAATTAACTTATCATACACCAAAAAAAAAACACACAATTTTCTTTACAATGGAAAAATCCCATCTTACCCCGGGCACGGGGCAAGATAAGACAGCCCTCGGGGTAAGATGGGGGTAACGAGTTCATTTACAAACATCACATATATGACAGATATCTAAACAGTCATCTTCTTCTACCCCAGCGCAAGAATTGTGGGACCACTTTTGACATAGTTGACAAGCTATCCATCCTTCAGTGGACCCCACATACCTA
Organism: Anthonomus grandis grandis; assembly: GCF_022605725.1. NCBI lineage: Eukaryota > Metazoa > Arthropoda > Insecta > Coleoptera > Curculionidae > Anthonomus > Anthonomus grandis. The sequence goes on along the minus strand of NC_065552.1, from coordinate 13,305,800 downwards.
TCACTTTAGTTTAAACATTCGGTGTCGTCTTCGGCTGTATTCTCTGAAACACAATTTGTTTCTTTAGTTTTATTTTTGACCTGTGTCTTCTTTTTAACCACTTTTTGCTTTTTTTTCCTTCGAAACTAGAAGTTTTTAGATCTTCAAGATCTCTTTTATACGGCGTTAACGTAAGAATGGCCGTCTTGCCTCGACGGCAATTATTTTTTCTGGCTTTTATTTCTACAATAGGAACAGGCATTATCTGGAGTACAGTTTTCAAAGCTGGTACTTAAGTCACGGTAACAATTTCCGTAAAATTTGAGCAAACTCTTTTAGGTGGCGACCCACTTGCCTCTGAGGTTTTATATAACGGACTATGAGATAATGTGGCAAGCTTACTCAAAGGGCAATTATCTTCATTATCTGAGCTTTGGTAGCCGGGAGATGTGAGATGATGATCTGTATGCCATTACCAGCTATCAGGCCCATACAGATCATCAGATGGCGGAACATCATCACTAGAACCTATGGTTGAGTGATTACTAGGAATAGCAACCGGAATTACATTCTTAGTTAAGTTTGGCGCATTTTTTTCATTGATGATAGAGGAAAGACCATCTTTATTTTCATTTGCTTGTGATTGGGGAACTTGCTCATCCTCCGTTAGGCTTATGTTTGTTGTTTCTGCAGCAAGAAAATCGGCATCTGTAAAGTTCTCAGAGTTGAATGGCCATATGCCGCATTTCCGAAATCCGTTAATCGCTGTAGACATAGTGGCAGCTTGTATGAAAGCTTTACCAAAAATTTCGCTAATTTAGAACATGCTAATAACTCTACCTGGATTAGATCTAAGCCATGCTGTTGCAGCTTGGTCATAATATACACTCAAAAGCTTCATAAAAGAAACACCCAGCTGAGGCCGATGAGTGCAGTGGGGTGGGAAGCAGATTATAATCACACCGTTTTCTCTAGCAACGTCTATAAGTTCGATGTTCTTTGTGTGCGTAGAGTGGCCATAGAGTAAAAGTGGCACCGGGTTGTCTTTAGTTGCTCCACTGAATTGGACGAAAACTTTGAACCATGAAACAAATAATATGTCTCTTGTCACCTATCCACTGGCATTGCAATGAAAAGTTGTTCCTGGTGACGAGTTATTCATTAATTTGGCTTTCATCCGTTTCCGAAAAAAGATTAGCATCGGAGGCATATAATTCCCATACAAACACAAATCTCGACCGTAACTGTTTGTCCTCGTTCAGCTAAAGACAGCGACCCAACTTGCTTCCTACCATTGCGTGAAATTATCTTTGACTTTGTTTTTGAAACCGAAGAGACTTCCATTTTATCACAGTTATAAATCCTATCTGGTCCTAGTTTATAGTTATCTAAAACATCACCCAAAAGCTTATAAAATTTTGCGATCAAAATTTTATTAAAGCCCATAGCCCTAGCAGCTGAGGTTGCCTCAGGCATTCTTATAGATAAATCACTGTGACGTTTTAAAAATCCTTGAATGCAGTCAACACCGGCAAGTTTAGCTGTTTCATTAAATCTATGTTTCTTGCCATTTTTGACAGCCAGTTGGTATACTAACCTTCTCAGTTCCATTATGCTAAGTCCAAATAATCTTGCTTCCATTATTCTACTTTCAAATATCAGACCAATTCATTTTCTTCCTTTTCAGTGAAAACAGTTGTAATTGGCCCTAAAGCTAGATCCAATTTCATTTCACCTTTGGTTTTAATAAGGTTGACATGTCTCTCCAACGTTGTTTGTGGCACAGAGTATTGCGACGCAGCTTTACGATAACTCATTTCTTTGGTCAAAACTTTTTCAATCGCTTGTTTTGTGCTTTCCTTGGACCACTCTCCTCTCGTTGTTTTCTTTTTATAATTGCAAACCATTCTGCTGCAAATAAAAGAATATTTTAATTAACCAATATTTAACTAATCAATTTTTCCGTTGAATTTTTCATGAAAAAATATATTGGGGCAAGATGGGGTACTTGGATACCCCATCTTGCCTCAAATAGGGTATCCCATCTTGCCCCAAAGCATGTATTTTTCAAAAGGTATTTTCTTACTTTTTATAGGCGAATATAACCAACAAATTTTTTTGTGAAAAGATGCTTCTATACAGGTACACTGCAGTAGGAATAAAAAGTTTCACTTCTGTTAAGTTCACACTTTTTAACTTCCTGCACACTTTATGGCAAGCGATATAATATGCCATAAAATAAGTTCAACGAAGGTCAAAATGGTAAATTGGCTGTAACTCAAGCAGACGCGCACCGAACGAATGTCTCGGATGCACTGAGCGCGGGCATTATGCGGACATGTGACTCTAGGCAATAAAGGTGGTCACACACTTTTAGGTTTTGATGTAATCGGGGTACCCCATCTTACCTCATGATCCCGTCTTGCCCCTAGTTCCCCTAATTGGATTTATCATAATTTATTGAATTTTATAAGCCTCTATACTAACAGTTTTGATAATTTTTATAGAGTGCTTTCATTTCAAAATGAACCTCACTTGCTACAGAGGGACGTTTAATTTTATATTTGACAAAGTTCTGTCACTTTAGTATGTCAAATGGGAAGCCCCATCGTGTGACACATCATTGTTAGCAGCATTAAAATATAGTCTATATAGTCTATTTAGCGATGCCAAAAAAAAATGAATCAGTTGACTTACCAGCTAATGTCTGGGAAAAGTAGATATTTTATTAACCTGAAACTTTTGTACTTCAAATGTCTACTCTAAGTGTGATACATCATTTTAAAGAGCATACAATCTCATATCTGACCAAACCGAAAAAAAGACAAAGTAGGTTGTTGTATAAGTAAATAGTAAACAAGAATGTGTGGGAATAAATGACAGTTTGTCAACTTAAACTTTGGTAGGTCAAATGGTTACCTCATAGTATCACACATTATTTTAAATGACTAACAATTTTTCATCTTACTTCGCCAAAAAAGTGATTGAGCAATTTGGAAACGATTAAATTGAAGTGATTTATCAGTAATAATTTATAGTAATAATTGAATCCAATTATTTTCTTCAAAATATGCATCTATTATTTGCAAGAAAATATCTAATGCTATTGTGAAATTTTTGGCAGTATTATATTTGGCGTACTTATTTTACTAGTATTTTTTGCAGTATGTTATAACTAACTATTTAAAAACCGGTTGTTAAAATTGTTGTTAAATTTTTCATTTTGACGCTCAGTTAAAAATTCATTGTGATTAATTAAAATGGTGTATATGCTAGCCAAAAGTTTGCCAGAAGTTTGAGGATACGAAATCTGCTTGAAATAAAAAGTGTAGTAAGGAAAGGGTTGTTAATAAAGCATGCCAAATTGAGGTATTGGGAAAATTTGCATTATCTATCCCCAAAGTTGCAAAGTTAACTAATATTACAACAGGCTCTGTACAGTAAATCTTAAAATTTTTCCCTGCAAAATTTACTACATTCAGCAACTAAGAGAATTGAATTCTGCGAACTGATGTGCCAGCGAATTGATGAGCGCTCTCATTTACTAAAAACATCTGCATCAATGCCGAGTCAACTTTTTTTTCTAAATGGAAAGCGGCGTAACTGTAGATACTGGGATAATAAGAGTCCACACCTTTTTCGAGAGGATCATACTTACTACTTACTTACGCCATACTTATGACCACTAGATTTTTTCCTTAGTGGTTATTTAAGAAGCAAAGCTTATTAAACCTCACTTAAAAATATTAATGATTTAATGGATCGAATTACTCGCGAATGTAGAGATAGCGGACAAATATTTGCCATTGTTCGTAAGGAATTTCAAAACAGACTTGATTATTTTGATTATTGTCTCGCGAATACCGGAGCCCATTTTGAGCACTTATTAAAATAAATTCTGTAAACTGATTAAATTGCTTATTTTTTACGACCCTTTACATCCTTACTGTTTATCAGCCTATAAAATTACATTTTTTATTTACCGCTGAAGTTAGATTGTATGCCCTTTTAAATGCTGTATCATACTATAAAATAGCCATTTGTCAAGCCGAAGTATAACCAATACCGAATATTTACCGAACACCGATAAAATATTTATTATTACCAGAGATGTTTGCCCACTATTCCCTAGTACCTCAATCAATTTAATTTTTTTTAACTGTTAAATAGATATGTTAATGCTGTTTACAACGATGTGTCACATCATATCACACGAGGTGATTGACAGAAGATGTGTTTTTTTTTTTTAAGAAGTTATTAAGGGTGGTTTGTTTTAAATTCAAGATATATTTTAATATTATCTGTCAAGAGACAAAGGTGGCACTTGACATATTAATTGCAGTCTCGGATGTAAACACTCAAACAAAATCTTTCTAATTTTGATGGCAAACTGTATCAAATGCTTTTTTAAGATTAATAGGCACGTTTAATAGTTACAGTAATTTTTTTTCTAAATTCTTCTTGCTTTTATATTATCAAGATTCAGAAAACGTATATTCAGTTCTTTAATAAGTTTTTGTTTCTTATATTCTCGAAAAAAAGTTTTAATTTAAAATAGGAATTTTAATTTTAAAGCAGATATTAAAGAGTAATACCTCTTTATAAATGTATTTATATAGAAGTGTAATGTATACCTGTTTATAAATTTTTATTATTTCTTGTTACCATGCTTTAAAAAATAATTTTTTAGATGTTTTTATCTTTTTTTTCAATCACTTTTAGTAAAGCTCTTGTATCTTTTTTTTAATTTATTATGTTTTTCAAATAAAGATTATGGCTATTAGAATAGCTTTGATGATCAAATGATTCTTGGAGTATTGGATTTATATTACCAATCGCCAATAATATCCCTTTTTCAGTTGAATTTAGATACTGTGGATTTTTTAAAAATAAATTATGCCAATTTGCGATTTATTTTATTAAAATCTCAATAGTATCAATTTTGAGAATTTGCCAAGAGCATTTGTTTTTGATTTTATTATTTGCGGCTAGGGCATGTGTGGTAGGATTTATTTATAATATGAATAAAGATTATGGCTATTAGAATAGCTTTGATGATCCAATGATTCTTGGAATGTTGGATTTATATTACCAATCGCCAATAATATCCCTTTTTCAGTTGAATTTAGATACTGTGCATTTTTTAAAAATAAATTATGCCAATTTGCGATTTATTTTATTAAACTCTCAATAGTATCAATTTTGAGAATTTGTCAAGAGCATTTGTTTTTGATTTTATTATTTGCGGCTAGGGCATGTGTGGTAGGATACATTTATCAACATAAAAGATAATAGACCTTTTGTTATCAATACAGTACAACATTATTTCAAATATTCTATGTTAATCATAATACAGTTTGGTCAAAATTTTATTTTACAACGTATTTTTATTACTTTTATTCTTTCTTTAATAAGTCAACGGCGGCATAGCGGCCAATTTATCTTAAAATGTAATATTTAAGCCTCTTATTGACATTTCTTTCAATAAAAGGCTTTCACAAACATATGAAGAGTATGCTTTTGCAAGCTTAAACCTGGGAGCCTATAACCAAGAGGTTTATATATGTAACTATTTATTTTCACATTATATAATTAAATTGATTTACCGGCACTGGTTTAGTACCAAAAATATTGAGGGTTTTATATTAAATGTAATTGCACCTCTCTTATCGTCTTTTTCTTTTTTCGACTAGCTCCGCTCTTGTAGCACCACCCCTTCAATTTCTTTCTTGAAGTTACCTATACATTCTTTGCTCTCTTGTTGTTTCGAGTTTTTGTTTAGATAGCCTAAATATTAAGAGATCTGCGTTCGAATATCTTTAAAAGATTTTTTTAAATTTTTTACCCTTTCCTTATAAGACATGTTTTTTAACAACTAGTTTGGTACAAGAAACATTTAATGGAAAAAACGTACTAAGACGCTGCAAGTATAATATAATATATAGTATTTATGTAAAAAATATATTGCATTTTTTATTATTAAAGGGTGATCCCGCAGTGAGCTTTTATATTAAAGGCTCCGTGCTATTGGCTGCATAAAGAAATCGCGCGACTGTTTAATCTATCATTTCGGTTGGCTACATCCATAAAGCTACAGATATTTAGAATATAATTTTTTTTCATACAGCTTTGTAGATTGACACATTTAGTAAATAAACTATTTTTGAATTTAAAAAAGTCAAGTTAAAACATTTAAAAGAGACATGCAATACAGGGTGTCTGCAAAATGTTGAGAAATTTCGTAACTGGAGATACTGCAGACCAAAATATGTGAGCTGACCCAAACATACCTTAGTTCAATAGTAAGCAAGATAGAGGATATCAAAATTGTAATTTTATTTTCTATTTTTTCTTAGCGCTGAGAAACATTTCAGATTTTGGCATAAAACTCGGTGTAGAAAGGTTTTCTAGTATAAGAAACAAGAGTTAGTTATTTTTTTATCAAACTTCTAGAGGGCACCACAGCACTATTTTGATTAATAACTTTTTTAATTCATAACGTATTGCTACCCTATATACAGCAACTGAGCTTAAAATCTTATAAGTATTTGAGGTTAGTAGTTTTAAAAATATTTGTTTTTAAAGTTTCCAATGTGTATCAGAGTGATAAAATATTTTATAATAAAAAATTCAAATAAAAACTTATTAGATACGGCAATCCTTCCACAATATCTGGAAGAACATAACACCTTTAATGAACTGCATACTGCTCTGTATGCAGCAGCTGTAACCGCTATCAGAATGAATAAATCGGATGTCCGAAACCACTCGGATACAAACTATACAACAGAACATGTCCGACCTTGGGAAAGGCGATTAAACAACAAAATAACCAAACTTAGAAAAGATTTTGGCCAACTCACCGCCTACATTCAAGGACAAAGAAACAGTAAGTTAAGCAAGCAAGTTGAGAGTGTTATGCGGCAAAACAAAACCCATGCCACATATAACCCTCCCAATCATCAATATAGCAGAAGTTTTAGACATTCTCAAATAAAAACTAAGCGTTGCTGCACAAAGATTTCGAAGATATAAAGAATCTAACCTTAGGAAAACATCCAATAGGCTGTTTCAGAATAACAAGAAACAGTTTTATCGGAGGCTTAGAGGTGTCACCAATAACGACAGCGGTAAATTACCATCTAAACGACAAGTCAGGGAGTTTTGGGAGTCAATCTGGTCCGTACCTACAACTCATAATGTCGAAGCACCCTGGATACAAAAAGAGATGGACAGAATGGAAGAACTAAGACCAATGGACGAGCCGATAATATTTCCTGAGCTGTTGAGGCAGATAGTGGAGAATTTCTTCAACTGGAAAGTAGCTGGTAACGACCGAATTCATAACTTTTGGTACAAACGGTTTAAATGCACTTATACACATTTAGCTCGTCATTTCAACAGATTTTTGCAGGAACCTACCACAATACCAACTTACATTGCGCAAGGACTAACATATTTGCTGCCAAAAGATAACCATACCGAAAATCCTGCAAAATATAGGCCTGACTGCCCACAATCTATAAACTGCTTACAGCATGTATTACAAAAATAATTTATAAGCACTGCGAAGACCACGGAATTATCACTCTAGAACAAAAGGGCTGTATTAAGAGGTCTCAAGGATGTAAGGAACAGTTACTTATAGACACTGTAATTATGGAACAAGCAATACAGAAGCAGAGCAACTTATACACCGCCTTTATAGATTACCGTAAGGCTTTCGATACCGTTCCACACACTTAGCTGCTTAAGGTCCTTGAGGTTTATAAAGTCGCTCCACCGCTTATCAATTTATTAAAACATATGATGGGTTTCTGGACCACACAGTTGAATCTTAACTGCAGAAATGAAACTTTAGCGATTGAGCCTATTAAAATACAACAAGGCCTTTTCCAGGGAGATTCCCTGAGTTCTCTCTGGTAACAGGGAAAACCTATATAATATTACACATCTAATGTACATGGATGATATCAAAGTCTATGCTGGGACACCAACGCATGTCAACTCATTGCTGCGAACAATTGAAATATTTTCCCCACGACATTAAAATGAGCTTTGGTACCGATAAATACAAAACTCAAACAGTTATCAACGGTAAACATAACACTAATAACTTTGAATTACAAGATGGTAGTCTCATTCGGGCTATGGAAGAAGGGGAAACTTATAAGTACTTGGGCGTATATCAGTCAGACCATACAGATCACAAGAAAATGAAGCAAAAGGAATATATCAATCGTCTTAGGCAAATTTTAAAAATTAAACTGAACATGATTAAAGCGGTTAATACCTACGCTATCCCTGTCTTAACGTATTCTTTTGGAGTCATCAGGTGGACAAAGACTGATATAACTGATAACCCTCACGGCGTTTCGAGCACACCACCCTCAGTCAGCCATCGAAAGACTTACTCCTTCCCAGATCCAAGGGTGGCAGAGGACTAACTGATATTTCTTTTCTCTTCAAAAAACAAGTAGCAGATCTTCAGAAATACTTCCTCACTAGGAGGGAAACCTCGTCTCTTCATAGAGCAGTGGTGCTAGCAGATAACGGATACACACCTTTGAATCTCCGTGCAGGTATAGCAGAACACATTACTGTAACAAGGTCAGAGCACACAGCCATTAAAGTTAACACATGGAAGCAGAAGGCAATACACGGAAAGCATCCTCACCAACTTAATGCCGAACATGTCGATTATGAAACGTCGAAGTACTGGAGATCTATTTCCTGAAACTGAAGGCTTTATGATGGCTATACAAGACCAAGTGATTGCTACAAGAAATTACCTTAAGTACATTACTACAGATGAGAAAGTAATCGACGATCGATGTAGAAAATGCCTGCGCGTACCGGAGACAATTCAACATATAACATTAGGATGCACATCTCTATCAGCTGCCGAATATCTGCACCGACATAACTGTGTGGTAAAAATTATTCATCAAGAACTGGCAAAACTTCTTCATCCAATTGGCGAAACTTGCCCCTATTACCAGTACAAACCACTTGAAAATTACGACTTTCGCCTCTACTGGGACAGAAACTGTTTTGACCGATAGGACGCTGACTTCAAACAGACCAGATATAATCTTAATAAACAAAGCCCAAAAGAAAACCTTTCTAATTGACATAGCAGTGCCAAATACCAATAATGTCCTAGAAAACGACACACACTAAACTTGCTAAATACGCAGATCTAGGTCACGAGATAAAAAAAACAATGGAGGCAAGATAATGTATATATACTCCCTCTAGTTATTTCATCCACTAGAATTGTCCCCTTTAATACTGTCCAAAAAACCTTAACGCATTTTCGGGTTATTATTTATTGATTTTATTTTCATTTACGGGTCTTTCCTCCTGGACGATTGTCACTATACAGAAATCTGTTATACTGAATACATGCAATATTGTTTGAAAGTTCCTAAATCTACTATAGCAAAATTCATCTTGCCTTCAGGCCGATGAAATTAACAACACCACTATCAGCGAGCTAAAACAGAATAATAATAATAATAATAATTAATATATACTATGAACTATATGAACTATAAAGAATGAGCTGACTACTAAGTTCACTACAAGAATGCGACGACTTCTTAAAACAAGTCTTAACAGCAGAAACCTATATAAAGCTATTAATACATATGGAGTCAATTCATTAACCTACTCTTTTGGTATTATAGGATAAAGTAAAACGGACATTAATTGATTTGCAAAGAAAGGCTAGAACTCTCCTAACGAAAGCCAATAAGCATCATCCGCGGAGTGCCGTAGAACGAACGTAGTTACCTCAACATATGGGAGTAAGAGGAATGACCGACATAGAGAAGCAGCTAACTCAGCAAATTAGTAACTTAAGATTCCTTTTCCTTAAGAAAGGCTAAAACATCACACATTCATCGTGCCATATGTGAAGCAGACCACTCAACACCACTTAAACTACAGAAACTTGAGCTGCCCATAAATCAATGCACCAAGCAAGAAACAATGCAAGCTTGGATGGGGAAAACCACTACATGGAAGGCATGTTCACGAGGTTTAACAAGAGTATGTCGACATAGCGGCGTCGAACTAATGGTTTATTTCGGGACAGGTTTTCCCCGAAACTAAAGGGTTTCTTGTGGCTATCCAAGATCAAGTGTAACCAACAAGAAATTATTTAAAGTTTGTCGTAAGTGACCCGACGGTACAAAGTGACACATGTAGGTATAGATGTTAGACAACGGAGTCTATTCAGCATGTCACCGGTGGATGTCAAACTTTTGCACCAACAGAATATAAAAAACGACATGATCTAGTTGCAAAGATACTGCATCAAGAGCTCGCAGAAAAACTAAACCTCTTATCGGCAGCCAAGGTACTATATTATTATCTATAAGCTGGTGCAAAAGTCGATGCTATTATCCACATCTCGAATCGTCAGAAAGTTCATTGGAAACGCAGATAACATCAACTAGTTTAAAAAACATATCATATATTTTTAGTCTAAGTTTATTATTTGTAAATAAAGTTAAAAAAACAGAGTCCGATAACATGGAAAGGACTCCATCAGAGCTTCATCCTTCTGCTATCTGAGATATCTGGGTTTAGTAAACGATTCCCTTTTCCCCAGAGGGAGTGTGATTGCCGTTTGGAATAAATTCAGACAATATCTAATAGACACCTGCCTAAATCAAAGACTTTCCAATGTATTGATCAGCGGTTACAAAGAAAAAGTAAGAAAAAATTATAGACTAATTTTCACTCAAGTTTTGAGTAGTAAAAATCATTTGGATTTTAGCCGACATAGTAAAGCTCTCAGAACTATACGTACAGCTAAAGCTGAAAAAGATGTTTTAGATTCTGTTATCAAAAATCCTACATTTAGATTTGGGAGCGTAGCTCGAGAACTTTTACCATTTTTTCGAAAGCAAGCTTTATCTGCAAAAAGTACATGGTTTAAAAACAAATGCTTACTGACCCTGCAAGGGTAGAGTGTACATGACTCTTAAGAAAGTTTAACCATAATGGATGAAGGGATGACTTAACATACATTATCTTCACATTTATGCAGACCAAAATCTTTATGCAATAAGACAAACCTACCACCAAGTGTACGACTTCATATTAATTCGTGGGCAGGAATACTTAACAATATTGAATAGAACCGTTGAGTTACAATTTTACAATTTTTAAGAACAATTGCCCTCCAATTGGAGGATCTTTAATAAATGACAAACACGTATGAATATGTGGTTTATGCATGGAGGCGTTCCACCTTATTTTAGTTAATTAGTTAAAAAGCATCTAAATAGAGTTTATTCAGGCCAGTGGATAGGCCGATCAAAACCAATATCAATGTTATTAAAAATAACATCCAAATGTTTAGAGAGTGCAACAACGATTAGTTCGTGGAGCTCGAAAGTGTAACAGACAAAGTGGTACTTACCTTGAGCAGTTTTTGAGTTAGTTTTTTTTATTAGTTTTGGTGCCATTCTCATTTGTTATTGTTATCTAAAGCAAGTTGGTTAATATGTTTATATGTGTTTTATCATCATGATACAAATAATGCATTGAAAACCATTATCTCGAGAACTATTAACTCTACACCGGTGTAACTAGAAGATCTTTTTTTTTGCGGAAATACAAAAAGATTTTTCTTAAAAATAAGATGATCTGGAGATTTATTATGAGAATTAACCAATTGGAAAACAAAAATCATATCGGAGTTTAATCTTAGTTTTAAGCTTAAAAGCGTAAAGTTTAAAATCAATCTGTTATGAGATATTAGTTTAAATACTCTAAATTTTATCAAAACATATGAATGATAGGAAGACCAAACATGAAGTTCTTCAATTGCGACCTAACTAAAGACTTATGTAATATTTTTATAATAAAGATGTTATTAAAATTTTAAGTAGGTCTTTTTAAAAGTTAAGCATTTTACTAAATGATGAGTAAATGATAATTTTGATTCAAAATATTCTCTTTGTACTTTTTTAGACTACTTTTGAATTAAGATTTTATATTTTTCTTTAAACCATTGATTAAAATTTATAAGAGGGATAGCCAAACGACTTTTTTACCAGCAACCCAAACTACATCACTGATTCTTCTTATACCAGTTTTATAGTTTTATTTTAATTTTAAACTACTTTATATTAAGAATTTTTAGGAGAATATGTTATATTGTAAACTTAGATACTCTTATAAATACGTTAGTAAAAAAGGGAGAGAATTAAATAGGTTTTTGACCAAAAATAGTTAGAATATTTTGCTTTAGATAAATTGCTCTTCTGATACAGAATTAGGTGCTAAGAGGATAATTTATTAGGGCCTAATAACCTTTATTTCCTACTAATGCACTATATAAGAAATATAAAATTAGTGTAGATTAAAAAATATTTATAATCAATTTAATTTGAATCTTAAACAGTTGTCTAAATATTTTTTTCTCGAGATCTAGTTAATCTGTCTAGGTAAAAAAGAAACCTAAAACAAATCTCGCGAAAATGTTATCAAATTTTACAAATAAAAAATCTATTGCGTTTACGACAACTACTATTATTGCCATAAATTATATGAATAACACAACTGCTCTAGACAGGACTAATTATTTTATTTTTATTACCACGCCTGGCAATTTTGTGAAAAACTCCTCGCATTACAATATACCCAATTCGTTCACTGCTTATTGTTATTAATATTGCCATTATAAAATAACGTTTATAGCCTTAATTTCTAAAGTTTACGTTTTCAGATTCACTTGAGTTTCCTATTAACTTTGCTCCGAAACTTTTATATAACTGCTTTATTAGTTTCTTCGCTTTCTAATGTTTTGCATTAATGCCTTTTGGATCGTAAAGACATTAAAGCGGATGGCTTAATATTATATTTATATCTTTGCTGATTCTTATTGTAAGTCGTTAGGTTTTTTAAATTCTTAACCTCATTTTGTTAATTATTTTATAAGCAAATTGTCAAATATAAAGTCCGTTATTAATATTTTTATTCAAAATGAGTCTAATACCCGTATTAAGTAAATATTCTCTATTATATTAATATATTAGTTTTGTACTACTAAAGAGGTTAAGATAAAAATTTTGTCTTAACTCTTTTATACTGCATATAAAAATGTTCATACTAAAAAAATATTTAGGTGTGTAGGCAGTTTTATTACAAAATATTAGCTCAGTGTTCGCAGTATAAGTAGAAAGTTTAGACCCCTATGAGTTTTAAACCAGTCTGGTTTGCGATTTCAATAAATATACATGTTTACTGCAGTTGGGATGCATATTTTTAGTATATGGAAATGTCTGAGTAATATCTAACTTACTTTATTTAATTTGTAAATGTATACGCGTATTTGCTTTAGTCATAAGTCATGGTGAATAAAATACAAAACCCACGAATTGGTTTCATTAAAGTATAAATTTTAAGATCTTTAAGTATGGCAACTTTAACTGTAAACTAATAATTGTTTTAAATTAAAAAACTAATATGCCACTAAGATAAGGCAAATTAAAAATCATTTTTAAATTCTTAATCTAACTTGTAACCAAAAATATATTTTTCCCTTTTTCTTATAAGCCTCTGTCTTTCCACAAAAATTAAAACATCTTACCACCTATCTTTTATTTCTTTAATATATGATTAATATCTAAATTAAGCTAATACAATAACATTACACTAAAGCAATAACAGAAAATAACAATAATGAAATATTAAATAGGCACAAAGCGAAGCTCTTTGAGATGAGACCCAGGATTCCAATTTTTACCTTATTGATTATCTTATTTGCGAAAATATCTATATATGATTTATTTCTTATTGTGTGACAGCCGGCGTCCCAAAAAGCCCCAAAGCAAAAATCTAGAGAACTTAAATGCGACTATTAAGCAGGCCAATTTTTCGTACCTCCCTAGGTGTCCAACGATTTGGATATTCTGTATCTAATGGATTATATAATATATCTATGCTAAAATGGGCTGATAACAATAATGCATAATTCTAATGCTATCTCAGCTGCAGCCGAATTTCTATAAAAAGAATAGGTAACAACTCATCATGTAGGAAACTAAGATATAATTTTGTAGATATATATATATATACAGGGTGTTTGAAATGGTGAATAGGTGAGGTTACTGGCTATTTAAATTGCATAGTATTTTTTTATTTTTCCTCAAAGTTAAAGAGTAATATATTTTTTCCTTTTTTTATTACATTTTTCCCGTTTTTTTACTTTAACCTTAAATTTTTTTTTAATTTTTGGCCAAAATGGCGCACAATTAATTTTATTCTAAAGACTAATATTGTCTCATTCAGATTTAGGTAATAACTGAGAAAAATATTTAAAGAGAAACTAATAGTAGAGTAACAAACTCCCTCAAATCAATAGAAAAAAAAATGGTACGTTAATTTTACAATGGAAAAAATAATAATAAAAAAAGTTGTTGGTTTTAAAATGTGTTAAAAAACTTCTTTAGCTAATAGTCTTTCCAACGATGTGCGACATGTAACAAAAATAATTAGGTAACTTACAAAAAACAAATAAGTTTGTCTTCAAGGACGGGTGAACCAATTTCTTGAAAGCAACCTAATTGAACAGGTATAAACCTATGTCTCTTTCTAATACTGCTAAATAATAATAATAATAATAATAATAATAATAATAATAATAATAATAATAATAATAATAATAATAATAATAATAATAAATGCCTTTATATTACGAAAATAGTTACAAAAGTTATTATCCAAAAATGCGGCGAGATCTAGCCTGGGGCTACTCTATCTAACCGCACTGCTAACTTAACATATGAAAGCATAACAATGTAAATAATAAATAAATTGAATAAGTTTTAAACATTATGAAAAACATACAGAAAAAAAAGAAAAAAAAGAGAAGCCTAAAATTATAAGAAACCTAAAATAGAATTTTGCTTATAACACATGATCATATTTATATCACATTCTAATATCACAATATCATAAATCTATTGCGCTATCTATATCGCCGTTCTAAAACAGCTAAACCTATTATGCTCTTTCATTTCCATGACCCTCTCCTTTACAGGTTCATTAAAAAAAAACGTAAAAATATTTTTTACTTCAAATCGTTTATTTATAAGTCTTGCTCAAATTGATGGCCATTATTTCTAATACACGCGTAACATCGCTTTCTTATTTCTCTTATGGTATACTGTAATGTTAGTTCCCGTCTCATTATTGTTCTTTTGCACGGCCCGAGGCGTAAAAATCAAGCGGCGTCAAGTCCGATGATCTTGCAGGTCATTGGATAGGGCCGTCTCTGCCAATCCAAGTATTGGGAAATGCATTGTCTAGGTGCTCTCGGATCGCTAATCTCCAGTGCGCTGAGCACCCATCGTGTTAGAACGTCATTTGTTCTTCATTGAGAAAATTTGGAACCCCGTTCAAGAGTTCGGGCAGATCATTTAATAAAAGATCTAGATAATTATCCCCATTCAAATTATCCGGTAAATATTGTGGACCAATAAGGGTATTACCAATTAGGCCTGCCCAAACGTTTACTGAGAATTTCCTTTGAAAGGACACGACTTTCTTCATTTTTGGGTTTTCTTCTTTTGGGGGCCCATAATGCAAATTATGAAAATTGGTTCCCTTCCTTGAAAACTTGGATTCATCTGTTCACAGTATATTTTTCAAGAAATCGCGGTTATCCACGTCCATATGTAGCAGGAGGCGGCAAAACTGAAGGCGTCTTTGGTAGTCGTTTTCTTCACGATCTTGCACGGGAGTGTAATGAAAAGGATGCTTTCCGTTCACATGAAGAACAGACCAGACCTTCCATACACTTAGGTTTAGATTGGCAGCTACAGTCCGGATGCTCGTTGTGGGATCTTCGTCAAAAGCTTCCAGAATTCGTTCGTCATCAGCAACATGACGTTGTCTGCGAACTCTAGGTTCACGGCGATTTAGACTATCAGTTTCTCTTAAGCATCTAAACGTCGTTTCAAAAGTATGACGTGTCTATTGGGAAAACGCTCCTGGTAAATTTTTTTTGCTTCTCGTCCATTTCCATCAGCTCTACCATATGCCATTAGGATATCGGCGTACTCCTCGTTTGTAAAGGCACCAGCCATAGTAGGCAACAGTAACAAGAAAACAAAGTTAACGAAAATGAATAACAAAAACAATATGCGTAGAGCGGAGTTAAAAATACGTAAGTAGCGGAGAAAGACAAGTCTCGAATAAATAATACTCGTATTATGGTTAGTGACAGTTAACAGTTTAAGGTAGTGGGGCACAAAGGGAGTGTCGCCGAATAATAAAGGAAATTATAGCGTAACAGGTTTAGTTTTGTTTGTATTAGTTTCTCCTTAAATGTTTTTCTTAGTTATTACCTAAATCTGAATAAGACAACATTAGTCTTTAAAATAGAATTAATTGTGCGCCATTTTGTATGACATAATATGATTCTGCAATATTCAAATAGGAAAAAATGACTTTTTATTCAATTTTGAATGTTTTGGTGTAATAGGCGGTAAAATGATGGCGCTGAGAAAATGTCAAAATAATGTTATTGAAATGTTAAAATTGTTTTATTGAAATGTTATATCCTATGTTACAGCAACGCTGTTGAAGCTGGTGTGTATTTAAATAACTATTTAAATACAATACAACTCAGTACAAAAGTGTTGGGATGATTTAAATCTTAAGCAGTATAGCACATTCAAGAAACCAGTATTGTCAAGAAATAATAAGCCCCGCATTAAAGAAAAAGGAAATAATGTTGTATTAGCTGTAACTAAAAATCCGGAAATATCTGTTAGAAGATTTGATAATACCACTGGAATACCGAAATGTACTGCCCATTTTAGAAAAGTTTAATCTTAACTGTTTTAAGAAAATAGAAACTCCATACGTTCAAATTCAGAATCTGTCAAGATCTTAGACCAGGTGACGAGAAAAGGTGAGGAACATTTTATGAATATATGAATGTTACACCAGGAAGTGTCAGGAAGATAAAACATTTCCCTGTAGGATTATCTGGTCGGACGCGAATATGGTTACCAATAATAAAATGCTTAACTGGAAAAATATCCATTATTGGTCAAGGGACGATCTTTCAATATACCAAGTGGCTAGACATCAGCACCCTTCTGGTTTTAATATGTGGGTTGGAATTTTTGGAAGAAATTTAATAGGTCCCTTTTTTTAACTCTCTTTCCCGAAGCATTATCCCAGGTTATTGGAATGTGATATGGAAGAATCCTTGAACAACTTACCACTTGCAAAGGTTAGAAATGGTTGATTTAAACAGGATGGTGCTCCGGCGCACAACCCAATAATTGTACGCGAATATTTATCCAACAGATTTCGAGGAAAATTAATCAGGGTACACATTCATCAGTTCCGTGGCTCCCTTGTTCATCAGACATTTTTTATTGCAAATACTATGTTCACAACCATGTTATTTAATCTGGGGATCAGCTGAGGAGAATAGTTTTTGAAGCGTTCAAGCTTGTTTTTAAATCTTATTAATTTTAAAAGTCTTTAAATCGTTAATATCGATTTCAATTTAATATTTTGAAACAGGAGTAATAATAGCCTACTACTCCATCACTTCATCGCCTACTACACTAAATCATTAAGAATTTAAAACGTATTCTGAATCCGTAATAACATATGCTATGTGATACAGAATATACTGTTGTTACGCGCCATATAAAAAAATAAAGTTCGTGATGGTTTCTCCCAAACGTCGTAATCGGAAAATCGGAAAATTTCGGTTATTTAGGCATATCTCAAGAACTACTCGGAATTTTAAAACTTTTTAACGCTATATTGTTAAACTTGAGAATGTGCAACTTTTTTCTAATTTAACCATGATCGTATCTCCTTTATTTTCTAAGATCCAAATGATAAAAATCCTTATCTTGGGTACACTGTATATTCTATACATATTATGGACAGTACAACATTCACTAAAAAAACTAATTAATTTTCTAAAATAAATGTAAGATTCATATTAAAAGGTTATAGGTTAATTTTATATCCCCAAATGAAAATAGGCGTAAGCTCTTTATTTGTAATATAAGCCCTATATTACACTTGATTCTAATTTTACTGGATATTGTAATGAAAACCTGATAAGCTTGAAAATATTATTGTTTATTAAACACCTGAGAAAGGACATAATATGTACAAGATTCTTTTGAAATGCTAATTTCTTCAGTAAATAAACACTAAGTCGGGTATAATGGCGATTTAATAAACGTATCCGCAATACTAGAAATAGACGGAAGATTTAAATATAAACTTGAAACATAAACAGTATTACAGTTATAAACACGTACAACACGACACCCTTAATCACCCCTAATTTGCAGGGTGACCGGGGCCGTCAGGCTTCGCATTTTGCAATTAAACTAGAGACATTATTTTACTAATTTCATTGCTATTCCATTTCGGGGGACCTCTTCTGCGTGATGCAGATAGCGACCGAAAGTCGACGTAGTTTGTCGTTCCCCGGCCTCAGGCTACTATTAATGGTTGAGGTCCAGGCGCGGTGGCCGAAATGCGACTAATTACTCCCCGTTCCCCATGTCGCGCGTGAAAACGGCCCCAAGATGGCCTCGTCGGGTATAAATCTCTGTTTAAATATCTTGGAAATTATACGGCCTTCTAATGAATCGTTGTCTACATTGTGATGGGGGAACGGAATTTATTATATGAGCTCTGGAAATAAGATTGTTATTAATGTTTGTTTGAAATTGTTATCCAGAATGAACAGCAGTGTTTCCTATTTAAGCCTAATTATAACCTTATTGCCAATTTACTATATAAGCTGTAAAAAGAATATAAGATCTATGTTTCAGGAACGTGTGAATAAATATAATAAGTTTTTAATTCTGACATGTTAATCACTCCTCAAAATAGACCTATTATGATATCAGAGGTATTAAGACAATCAACTACATACTATAATGTGTTAAAAACCATATACAAAAAGAAATCCAACTCTGAAAAGTAACTGGCGTTCACGGTAAATGGCTTATTTTGTTATATTTTAATCTCTGTTTTAAATTATATTTAAATCTCTGCTTTGTAATGAGATATACAGCAATTTTCGAAGAGGTTTAAATCAAAAGTATATAAGTGTTTAGCCCTAGATTTTTTTATTGTTGCTAACTGAGTTATTTTCCTTTTGTAAAGCTATTTTTGAACTTCTAATAAAGGCTACAGCAAAATATTTAAAACCCTACGTTTAAAAAGTTATTGTTCCTAATATAGTGGGTTTTGAAAAAAAAAATCAAAAAAATCGTCTTTATTCTCTACAAATGGATATCAATGTTTATAGAAAATAACCGAGTATTTTATACAATAAAAAATACATCACGCAAAAGATAGTGACGTTAAATAATAACTATTTTAAATAAAGTTAATCTATAAATTATATTATGTTAATTTGATAATGAAAAAAATTAACGCGTTTTAGTGCCTAAAAGAAACCAATACAAATAGGACTATAATATTTTCTCTGTAACATAATGGCAATCTGCAAATAAATTAATCCTCAAAAAAAGATTTGTTTGAAAAATTAATTAAATAATTTCAGTAGAAAATAAATTGAAGATGTTGAATCAAAACAGTTGAAGAAAAGTAAAATTTAAAAATAAAATGTCTTAAAAGTATTACAGAAAAAATATTTAGTTGAGAGAAACAGGACGGCAGTCCAATTGATAATTTAAAAGAAGGTGAATAAAAGGAAGTTAAATATTTAATATTGGATCTCCCAGGTTGAACAAAGACTTTATCGAAATATGGCCCCGGAAAATGTCAGAAACCTACAAACGACGCTCTGACAACGCTTCGTGTTAGTGGCTTAAGACTAGAACTTCTCGGCTAAGGGAATAAAATTCAACAGAATATTCTATGCGAACTTCCTTATCTAAAAAATAAAAATATAGGGTACAGGTAATTACATTGTAACATGTCAATGTTACCTTACAATAATTTAATATATAGCAATCTCAGTATTCCATTTTACTCATAAAATGGTGAAACCTAAAAATTGATATTACCACAGCATAAAGAAACTTTTATGCTGTGATATTACCATTCCCTTGCTCAGAGTATGCATAGAAGACATTGGATACTTGCTATTTAACAATGGTTTTAGGCATCCATCTACGCATAGTGTTTAAGGTCTTTACTTCTATTTTACTACTTCTATTATAAAGATAACTATGTATTTTGTTATTTAAATAAGATTTGCTTTATCATTTATTTTAATTTTATATTATGTATCACTCAAATTGTATGACCTTAAAATATTGTAATTTAGTAGATATTTTGTCTCCCTCTATTTACAGGAACTTACTTCGAATCCTGTGTCACTGATCATTATTTCATAATTTTTGATAACAATATTATTTGTAATTTTATAAATACTAACTAAATTCAGTTTTTCTCTCTTTAACTTGGCAGGAAGTGCAGGTTGCCTTTGCTTCGGAATGTCTGTCTGAACATTTTACTATACGTTTATATTTTATGTCAGTGGTGCTCATTGCCTGTAACCTTTTTATGGTGACCTTATCGGCTGGCGTGACGTTGACGGACAGGTAGTCAGGTAGTCAGATCAGATGGAATTACTATATTTAAAAAAAAAATTGTTTTCACAACAACGTAGGTATGTATGATTTTTTAGTATAAATATTTCTCTTTAATTTTAATAATTACAAGGTTGTTTATGACAAAGACAATAATTTGATTGTCTGGAAGCGTCACACTTAGGTGGGGGGCTTCAGAACAATCCTTAATTTTTTTTAATATTAAATTGGTTTTTATTTATTTATGCTATCATTGTTTAGGTTCCGGTGAATCTACACGTGGGTTTCTTTGGTAAAGAGACCATGTTTAGCTTTCTTTCTAATCTGAACAGCCGTTTAACTTGGCTTGAGCCATAATTTGTGCCAGCCCATATTTTTGAGCATCTTGTTTAAAATAAGAACGGGTCATCCATAGGCAAGGTGAGTCCCACGGATATAATTTTAAATTTAATCCTTTCGTTGCTTTTTAAATTTTATTTAATTTCTTTATAATTTCGTATGTGTAATATCAGACATTTATTGGTTGGTATATACTTGGTTGGTATGCTGAATATTGATATGTACTGAACTCACTGAGGCTGACTTTGACTTACCTAGAGGTATAGAGAGAGCAATCGAGGATAACCAAGTAGAGTCCAAAATATTAGGAAAAGGTAGCAATTAATTGTAGTATCTTTTCATATTTGAGTAAACCTATTTATTACGACTGTCCCTACACACGGGGGTATGTTGATAGGTTAGTAGGTTCATCTTGCGAATCATGTATGGTGCCGAATTGACCCACAACCTACCGACACAACCTTGCCATATATGGGATCAACCGTAAACCCCCTTAGCCAACCCGTACAAACTAGCCAACCAGCCTCAGCATAGCTGAGTACTTATATGGTGTACCGAAAGGTTATATCATAAGATGGTAGGATAGTATTCTCAAAAAATAAGTAAGTCGTTGGTCTTTTTCAACAGAAATCAGAATGGACGACTTGAGTATGGAACTGGTTTTATCATAAAAGAGCAACTTATGAACGGTGTTCTGCGTTTTAAACCCGTAGGTGACAGGGCTCTGCTATATATAATTATTAGTATTAATATTAGTACGTCTAAAGGCACATTGGTAAAATATATCCTTATCAGTATATGCTTCTACAGAAGATAGCGACGAAGATTACTATGCGAGGATTTTAACGCAAAAATAGGCACACATAGATCAACTTTAATGCCAACATTAGGTCAAAGCTCACAATATATCAAACGACAACGAACATAAAGCATTAACTAATATTATGCTGATAAAATCTACAACATTGCCTCATACATCTGATATCTACAAACAAATATGATGTTTTATGCATAAATTTTGTTTGCAAAATGTCCTAAGCGGTTTTGTAAAACTTGCCATTTTTTATAAACCTACATTCTGATATACTTTTCTAACCACGCCGAATATCAACTGACATTCATGATGTTATGATGCTGTTGCCGCGACTGGCTGCGGCCCAGCTGGTCGTATTTATACAGGGTGTTCATTTGAAAACTTCCCACCACGGATTTATCAAAAACCACTGTTTAAAAAAAAACGCCGAAATACGTCAAAAGGTTTGTCAAGGGGGACAACTTTCCAGCCTAAAATTACTTCACCCCCTTTCACCCTCTGCTCCCAGAGTCATCCTCTTAAAAATTTTAAATGACAAGGGGTATCGAATAATAGCTTGTTTAAAAGGGCTTTCAAAGTCTTTTACTTTGACGTTTGGTTTTTTTTAAATCGGTCGATTCGTTTTCAAGAAAATTAGAAAAATCTTCGTTAATCTTAATTTGTTCAGATAGAAAACAAAAACAATAAAATATCAGTTTTTATTTTGATAAGTGTTTAAAATGTTGCCCGTTTTTGGCCAAATTATAATATAGGCGATGTTCAAATTCCTGACGAACATTTTCAAAAACATGTTGTGGGTTATCATGGCAGCTGTCGATGATGCGTTGACGAAGTTTATCCAAACTTTCAGGTTGGGGAGTAAACACAATAGATTTTAAATGACCCCATAGAAAAAAGCCCAACGGCGTTATATCAGGAGAACTACCAGGCCATTCTATAGGCCGCCCTATCCATTTAGCTGCAACTCGTTATCTAGCCATTGCCGAACGGGAAGAACATAATGAGAAGGAGCACCGTCTTGCTGGAAATATATTTTAGACGACGAGTTTCCAGATAAATGGATACAAATCTGAACTATCTAAACAAATTAAGATAAACAAAGATTTTTCTAATTTTCTCGAAAACGAATCGACCTATTTAAAAAATCAAACGTCAAAATAAAAGACTTGGGAGGATCTTCTAACAAGCTATTACTCGATACCCCTTGCCATTTAAAATTTTTAAGGGGGTGACCCTGGGGGGGTAGAGGGTCTGTAGAGGTAGAGGGGGTGAAGTAATTTTAGGTTAGAAACTTGTCCTCCTTAACAAACCTTTTGACGTATTTCGGCGTTTTTTAAACAGTGGTTTTCGATAAATCCGTGGTGGGAAGTTTTCAAATGAACACCCTGTATAAAAAACGATGAGTGCAGTGTGATTTAAGTCAAGACACATCTCGTGAGAGTTACATAAAATGAAAATGCCGATGCCAGAAATGAGTTAAAGGACTTGTTTTGTACTGATGCATCAAAACACAATGAAAAATGCACCTCATAAAACAATTTTTTTTGGGTCGAAAGAAGGAAAGGCAGATAATACTTGGTTCCGCTTGGTACGTTGTAGTAACAAGCCATTAATTAAATAAAATTTGTTTGTTGTAAATGAAGATCTTTTAATTTTGGAAACGAACCATGTATGATTATAGAGTGACAGGAGGGCACCAAATATTGAGCTGCATAAACAATAATTGGTGCCTGCAATAAATGTGCAAATTTTTCACTGTCATGCATTAAATAATGACAAAACTCATCTTGGGGAACCTACAGAAAAGAAAATCGCTAAGCAATCGTGAAAGAAACTTTGAGTAAGTACCCCGCAGTTTCAATATGAAACTCGATCGACAGAGCTAAGTAAAACAAAGGGAGGTGATAAATACTGTGGACATCAAAAGAAGTGGAATAATCGATGCATTCTAAAATAAGCGTGATTTATAAGGCTTCTTTAAAATATTGTGAGCAGTTGCATCTAATCCTTCCAGTCTCATAATTATCATCACTTACTATGATAAAAACTCAAAATTTTTTATTTTTGAGTTTGCCCTCACCAGAAAAAGTGCACCAGAAGGTATACTGGGAGATAACTCTTAGGTGGGATACACTAGCGTAACCTAAACCTTATTCGCTATAAGACCCATCAGCGGGCCAAAATATTATTTTGCATTATTTTTACAACTTAGAAACTAAAAATATCGTTTTTGCCTGATGAAAATGAATGTGAACAACATGTCTAATTTTATACCAGTCATATTGACATTGGTAATCTGAGCCGCATTAAAGTCGTCATTAATTTTAGAGAGTTGAAAACATGGTTCTACTTCAACAAGCTGCTAAATATAGAACTCGAGGAAAAGCACAGTGAAAATACATGCCACATAGCAAACCTCCTTGTAGAAAAAACATCTACAGAAGAAATATAAAGGGCAGTAAAAAAAAATTAAAAACTTAAAACCAATTGGGTTGAATCATAACAATATTTCATTAATTTGATATGGAAAGAAAAGATAATACCAGCAAAATAGTAAGAAAGCATCATAATAACAATTTATCAAAAAGATGACAAGTCAAAATTTACAAACTACAGGAAAATCTAACTCGTCAATATGGCTTACAAAGTTCTAGCCAACATTATTCTGGATAGGCTCACCCCATATACTTAGAGTTTTACTATTATTAATTTATTTATAGATTTTCGGTAAGCATATAACTGCTGAATGATTTCAAGTGTGGAAAACAATAGCCAAATTTGCAATCTCAACAACTCATCTAGATGGCGAAAGCCTATATAGAAGATCCTCTTAGGCCCAATTATAAAGTGCCTGGGAGATTGGTTTTTTGCTAAGACCGAGACAAGTTTCGGGGCCTACGAAGGGGTTAACGAAACCTTGTCTTGCTAGTTCGTCGGCCCGCTCATTGCCCTCGACACCTGGGTGTCCTGGCCACCTCAGTCTCACTATCCTATGTGCTGCAAGCCTTTCCAATGCGTCTCTGCATTCCTGGACTAGCGCTGAGCTGGCCCTGGGTCTCTGAAAAAGGTGTGAAAAGTCTGACTGACAGTTTATTAGAAAGCACTACCTTTCGCACTCATATAGCTATAAAATATACTATTTTTTTCCAAAGAAACATATCAATAAATTAACTTTAAAATCACAATAATCCATTAATTAAATAAATGAAATAGATAAAGGCAAATTATGCTATGAATAAAGTATTAGAAATGAATATGTGAATATTCCCAGCTGTTGTTTTCGCAAACTTATTTAAAAATAATTATTTTTTATGATTCATTAGTTACTTACATTATTTTTTAATAGTAATGTTTTAGTAATTTCTTTTAAATTGAATGGCAAAATACATCGATACTTTTCGAACCATACTATGAATACCAATTTTTAATCATAATGCAGCTGTGCCTTCTCCATCAATTAAATTTCAATTATTTATCAAATGTTTGCTTTAAATACTGTGCACTTGGTGTTCTAAATTTAAAAGCAGTGATCAACATGTATGAGTCAAATAACTTAGTATTGGTCGGTTGGCCCAGAAAAGTGCTGATCTTCGCAGGTTTTTGGAATTTTCCAATTTCCGAAAACGTTGCCTTAACATTTTGCTTTTACATCTACTCTATGTTTATGCGATTCGGAATGTTATTTTTCTTTTTTGCGTTAGTGGCAGAACTGATTCGTTTATTTGTCCAACACTATGAAATGGTTTATATAACTTCAAGTTTTGGTGTGGTAGTAAATGCCGGAAAAATTTCCGCCAAAGTGATTATTTTTTTGAAGTATGATGTTTTGTCATTATTTAAAGATATTATGGAAAAGGAAAAGGATGTGTGGGCTTCTAACTGTAAAGAAATAATTAAAATGTATTGGAAAAAGATCTGGTTTTGCAGGATTTGCACCCTTCTCATTGGAACCAGTACTATGCTGACTATTGCTTTATTAGTAATACTAGGTAGGTAGTACAACAGTTGATAACGATTTGGTAAAGCCTTAGCTTGTAAGAGAAATTTAAGAAATTTAGTCCATTACTTTCCCTAATAATATGCGCTTATCATGAATTTGATTCTAGCACACTCAATTTTTGAAGTTTCTTTAAATAATTTTTTATCGTCATATGCTAAAATATATAATCTTTATGCAGTTGATGATTTTATGTCTTTCTTGAGGTACTTTCAGTTAGTCTTTAAAGGATACCATATTACACTTATCTTATTCTCAATATATTATATATCAAATTAATAATACCTCTACTAGATACAAAACGACAAAATTGCCAAACTGCAATCTCATCGATCTACGACCAGCTGATACCATATACTTTAAAGCCTTAGACACATCCTGCAGAATACAGCAGATGTCAATTTAGATGTCAATATAAAATAATATATGTCACGTCATCCTGATCGACGTCTGTCAGAGCTATCAGTTTTTATTTTATTTTTCGGTCGGTTTTATATTCTCGGGGCCGGGTTAATAGGTTTTTTGCTTTTTCTGATTTTTATTTAATTTTCATACATTACATAGTCTTTAACCATCTTAAAACTGCCTGATTTTTGTTTGATAATATAAGTGTTTTTTTTGTCTAAAGTTTTTGGCTTTTATTATTGGACCGAATCGCGTATAGTGTACGACGGGTAGTTTTACATTAATACGCACCCGACATTTTGGCGACCGTGACAGGACTGGCAGTTTTACGGGTTGTGTTTAATCTTGTAGTGTATACGGACATATTTTGGCTACCCTACTTGATCACCGGGCAATCGGTCCGACGCGTTGTCGCCCTGCTGGACTGGTGAACGCGGTTTAGGTGATTAACAGTGAGTATACAGTGCATAGCAATGGATCAGAAAAAGAAAAGTCGGAGAGTACTCCGCACCAGCTTTACCAAGACCGCTGGTGAGTTAGAGGGTCTTTTGTCATCACCGGAAGGAAAAGAGCGTTTGATTACGGTCTCTTTAGAATTGGTAAAACAGAAAATTGAGGATCTAAAGAGACTTGCCGGGGATATTTATGCTCTTATGTTAGAAAAGGATGACACGGCAGAGACAGACTTACTAGCAGAAATGGAGGGTGCAGATGGATATGTTAAAAGGTATACAGATTTGAGTCTTCAATGTGAGGAATGTTCACAGCCTAGGGTAAAGGTAGATCCAGATGAAGAGGTAAATTCGGAGCGTAGTGTTAGCCACAGCATCAGACAAGGTAGGCGTAAATTTAAGTTACCTATTCTCGAGTTGAAAAAATTTGATGGAAATATCAAAGACTGGTTGCCTTTTTGGTCTCAGTTTCAAAAGGTTCACAATGATTTGGAAATAGACGACAACGACAAGGTCGAATATTTAATTCAGGCGACGGTTCAAGGCAGTAGGGCAAGGCAACTAGTCGAAAGTTTTCCCGCTACAGGAAGTAACTATAGTAAAATGGTGGAGTGTCTTCAAGCGCGGTTCGGTCGGGAAGACCTCCAGGTAGAAGTTTATGTGCGCGAGTTACTTAAATTAGTTATACACAATACCTCGTCTGGCAATAGATTAGACATAACTCGTTTGTATGATAAACTGGAAACTCAGCTACGGGCCTTAGAAACCCTCGGTATTACGTCCGATAAATACGCGGCGATGCTATTTCCGTTGGTCGAGTCTTGCTTACCGCCAGAGCTGTTAAGAATTTGGCAACGGACACCGGATATCGGAGACACTGGTATAAATTTGCAGGTTTCACTGGATAATACAGGTCTTACTACAATCGAAAATCGACTTAAAAGCCTCATGAATTTTCTAAAATTGGAAGTCGATAATGAGCAACATGTTTCTTTAGCAACAGAAGGTTTTAATTTGCGAAGCACTGTTCATAAGGATGTTAAACGGGGTGGTTACCAAACAAATAAAGCAGGCCAGGATTTTGAGCCAAAATTTCAAACCGCGATGAGCTTAATCAATTCAGATGGAACCACAAAATGTATTTTTTGTCAAAATTCTCATGAGAGCAGCAATTGTTTTAAGGCGCAGAAATTAGGTCGTGAGGAGAAAAAGGATATTTTGTCAAAAAATAGTGCATGCTTTCGATGTCTAAAACTGGGTCATTTTTCTAGAAAGTGTCGAGCACGCTTAAATTGTATAGTTTGCAGCAAATCCCATGTCACTTTAATGTGTCCTGAACTTCCATCTTGTAGCTCGGGTCAGTACAGCTCTGGTCGGAACAGCTCTGAGAAAAAGGACGTTATGGAAAGTGTAGTACAAAACGTAAATCAGACTCTGGCAAATAGTACTAATACACACGTATTTTTGCAAACTTTGCAGGTAAAAGTTAAGGGCGCGAATAAATCAAAGTAGGTGCGTGCGCTAATCGATACCGGTTCCCAAAAAACTTATCTTTTAAAATCGACGGCTGATTTTTTGGGTTACCAATCGAAGAGGCAAATTAACGTTATTCATGGTTTGTTTGGAGGCACTGAGTTACCGTAAGTCTATTGCTGTTATGACGTCACTCTTAGTCACAACAACTACAGCTGTAATTTCGAGGCACTGGATCAACCCGTCATATGCAGTGGAGTGGATTCTGTATTCAATGGTCCTTGGATGGAAGAGTTACGAACACTGAACATCAAGATATCAGATTCACATAATTCTGGCCCTATTAAACTGTTAATAGGATCTGATATAGCGGGTAAATTATACACAGGCAAGAGACACATTTTGAGATGTGGAGTGGTACCTGTAGAAACTCTGTTAGGTTGGGTTTTGATGGGAAAAATACCAGTTGAACAAAAGGACACTTTGTCTATGTCCGCCGTTTCGCTTTTTGTTAATAACGCGTCCATTTCAAACCTCTGGGAACTTGACGTACTAGGCATAAGCGATCCAGTGGAAAGAAAAACTCGGGAGGAGACGGCATTGGCAGCAAAAGCATTGTTCCTAGAGACTGTTAAAACCGACGCCGAAGGACGATACGAGGTTAGACTTCCATGGCTGGAAGGACATCCAGCATTGCCCAGTAATTATGGCATTGCTAAGAAAAGACTGGATAATACCATCACTAAAGTCACGAAGGATGGTTATTACGAACTCTATGATCAGGTTTTTAAGGACTGGCAAAGTGAGAACATCATTGAGGAGGTTTGTGAAGATCAAACAAGTTCAAAGGCTCATTACCTACCTCATAGGCCCGTAATCAAATTAAACTCATCCACAAAGATAAGACCGGTATTCGACGCTTCGGCCAGAGAAAAGGACAGTCCATCATTAAACCAGTGCCTTGAAAAGGGGGTTAATTTGATCGAAATGATTTCAAATATTTTACTGAGGTTTCGACAGCAAAGAACTGGGGTAGTATCAGACATTCGGAAAGCGTTTCTACAGCTTAGCATACACCCAGATGACAGGGATTTTCTTCGGTTCCTATGGCGAGATAAAAATGGCCAAGAAATAATATTTCGTCATCGTAGAGTGGTGTTTGGAATTAATAGTAGCCCTTTTTTGTTGGGAGCTTCGTTGGAGTACCATTTGTCAAAGATGTCCGAAAAATGTGAATCGATGGCAGTATCCAAGGACATTGTAGTTAAATTGTCAAAGGCTTTCTATGTTGACAATTGCGTTACTAGTGTCGCCAATGAGGAAGATTTGGAATCATTCGTCAAAGGATCTATCATGATAATGGCTGAAGGCAGATTTGACCTTAGAGGGTGGGAGTATACAGGTCAAGTCCAGGGTAACTCCCGAGACCCTACAACATCTGTACTGGGTATCAAGTGGAACAGGGTGGATGATACTTTATTTTTAAATCAGGACATCGGAAATATTGAAGAACTTCTTAGTCAGTCAGTAACCAAAAGATTGATGTTATCACTAGCACAACGGATATTCGATCCCATAGGATTCAGTTGCCCGGCAGTTTTAATACCTAAGCTTTTATTACAAAAAACCTGGGAAAAGCAAGTAGGTTGGGATGTGCCAGTTAATGGGGAAATTGAGTCGTTGTTTAAGAATTGGCTTAAAGAAGTACTATATTTGTCGACTATTAAAATTGCCAGATGGATAAATGCTGAACCTCAAGAGGCTGAACAATGGTCCCTGCATATTTTTGTGATGCAAGTAAGGAGGCCTTCTCTGCTGTAGTGTTTTTGAGAGGGGTCGAGAATGGCGGAGTATTTGTTCGTCTGTTGGGAGCTAAGTCAAGGGTAGCTCCAAAGAAGGTTTTATCTATACCAAGGCTTGAATTAATGGGAGCTCTGATTGCTGTAAGGTTATACAGTAACATCGTGGAGAATTTTAACAATAAACTGGAAGCCTTTTTCTGGAGCGATTCAACAACAGTCCTTTCCTGGATAGAAAGACCCGAGGAGTGGTCTACTTATGCAAGAGACACACATCGAAGCCGGTTACTGTAAGATCGCCACCCTTACCTATTGATCGGGTTCGCGATGCTATAGCATTTGAGATAACCGGTGTTGACTTTGCTGGTCCGTTATTTGTCAAATCAGGAGAAAAGGTATGGATATGCCTTTTTACATGTGCGGTATCTCGGGCCGTTCATTTGGAACTTTGTTCATCTTATCGGTTGTGTGTTTCATGCAAGCATTGCGTCGGTTTATTGCCAGGCGGGGTCGCCCTCGGACTATATACAGTGATAACGGAACAAATTTCGTGGGTACGGATAACGCGTTTTCGCGAGTAGACCTTAAAAAATTTGCCGAAACTAGTAGTACCGAGCGGATCCAATGGCGTTTTAATCCTCCAACGGCGGCGTGGTGGGGAGGATTCTGGGAAAGACTTGTCGGAGTGTTGAAACAATTGTTGCGTAAAGTATTGGGACGAGCTTTACTGGATTACGAAAGCTTGTTAACGATAATCAATTCGCGGCCACTCACTTGTTCGTCAACTAACCCTAATGAGTTGGTACCTTTAACCCCCATAATGTTTCTTAGGGATCAGTTGGTGAGTGGTGTTCCAGATTTTGATGCTGTTGACTGTCACTCTCTGTCTAGGAAGGTACAGCATAGACAGAAATTGGCAGAGGATCTTCGTCGAAGGTTTTGTAATGAATACCTAGGGCAGTTGCAGCTATGGTCCAAGGGAAGTTCCAGTTATCAAGTTAAGATGGGGGATGTGGTTTTTATTGGCAATAACCTGGATAAGCGGGTTAATTGGCCGTTAGGGAGGGTTATTGAGCTGCTACCTGGCAAAGAGGGTGAGGTTCGAGTGGTGCGGGTCAGTACCGAAAGGGGCCAACTTTTAAGACCTGTACAACGTCTCTAGCCCTTGGAATGTGCAGAAGAGGGCTTAATGGATAGCAAGGCATTGACTAGCCCTAAATCGAGGTTGGCCGAGACAAATGTACCCTGTGAGGACTCAAGTGAATCTGCGGGCGATATCGAGACCGCGAATCCGGGAGTGTCTAAAAGCAGAGTACCCGAACCGAACGTAGATAATACGGCATATGTTTCGCGGAGCGGTCGTACGGTTCGCGTACCGGTCAGGTATAGGGACAATGATTAGGATTACTTTTACATAGAGTTAATTGTTTTATTTGTGTAGGGTAGGTAGGTAGTTGACATTTTTAAGGCTTATTACATAGTTATTAATGAACCTACTTATTTACATGTTGTTTCTGTTTCAGTTAGGTGAGTCATGGTTCTTTTGTTTTAGAAACATGCCTCAGGTGGAAGAATGTCACGTCATCCTGATCGACGTCTGTCAGAGCTATCAGTTTTTAATTTATTTTTCGGTCGGTTTTATATTCTCGGGGCCGGGTTAATAGGTTTTTTGCTTTTTCTGATTTTTATTTAATTTTCATACATTACATAGTCTTTAACCATCTTAAAACTGCCTGATTTTTGTTTGATAATATAAGTGTTTTTTTTGTCTAAAGTTTTTGGCTTTTATTATTGGACCGAACCGCGTATTGTGTACGACGGGTAGTTTTACATTAATACGCACCCGACAATATATATTAGCGATCAATTTTTGAATAATTTGCTTCTCATGAAATTTATCTATTTAGTAAAGTCGCTTATTTTTTTTTGAGCCACTGACATTTTTTAGAAGACTTTTGTGTATTTCTAACTCATAATAAAACCATTTCTTTTAACAAGAAAATTAGTTTTAGGCTAAATGCATTAAAGAACTTATTAATAAATTTAAAAGTATAAAAAAAATATTTATTAGGTATTAGTGCCCATTAAATTGGCAAGATTTTCCTTAAAGTTAAATATCTATATACATCGATATATTTTAATTCCCCAGTTATATAATTTTTTTTTAAATTTAGGTGCAATAGGGACGCTAAAAATAAAAGAATACAACCAGCAAAACAATGCAACTCTGGAATCACATTTAATGTATCAGACCATTATCCCTTTAAATAGATTAGAACATATTCGGTCGCTTTTTATAATACAGGCACTCTGGTTCTGGATGGGATTAACCTATAATACGACTACACATGTCGTGTTTATAACTATTCTGACATATGCGGCTGCTCAACTTGAAATTTTACAAATTAGGATCCGAAATTATGTTGGTCCAGAGTTCAGTGAAAAATCTGGTGAAGAGGAAATACAAGAAAAGATCCAGGATTTAAAGAAACTTATTTTAGATCATAAGTATATTATAGGGTAATTTCCATATTAGTATTATAATATTATTTAGCTAATAAGTTTATTTTTAAGTTATATTGAACATTTTAATAGCTCGGCCAAATATATAATATTAATGGAATTTGTTCTAAGTTCATTAGATTTGGCATCAGCATCTGCATCCTTAATAAAGGTAAACAATAATACAATAAGAGTAAAAATAATGTTTGAGATATTTTTTAGATGAACAGCTCAGAAATGGGATGGTTGTTATTATTTGCGACGCTTTTGTCTTTGCAAATTTTCCTTCTAGGGTGGACATGTAATGAAATCGTCATTCAGGTCTATACTGTATTATTTTACATACTTCTTTAGGTTATTAGTGGAAGTAATTTTTTATTATTTAATAATGTTATTTTAGAGCATGGCTATCGGAAGTGCTATGTACGAAAGCAAGTGGTATCTGTTGAATAAAGAGGCCAAGCAATTAAGCCAAATTGTCATTGCTAGGGCTCAAAAGCCCATAAGAATGACTATTGGACCATTTGGGCCTATGACAAATGAATCAGCTGTTATGGTACGTATGTATTTGATTTTACTGCATATTTACTATTTTGTTTTAATACCTTCGCTAAAGGGTCTTAATTATATATAAAAATTATTAAAACTAGGAAAAGCCAATGTGAAATAATACATTAGTTTTCTTATTAAGAAGCTTTTTAATTTATTAGATTATCACTACATAGAAATCAGCATACCTACATGAAAGGCAAGTCGACAGAAACCGCACCTCACTATAGACGACAAAAAAATGTCTCTAGATCTTTTTTTTTGACTTGAAAGCATTTAATAAGGCAAAAACGGATACCATCTGCCACGACCTCCTGACCAGGGGTACCTCGTTCACCTGGCTAGGTGGGTCAAAATGACGGTGGGAGACTAGAAAATCAGTACTACACTAGAACATTCTCGTGTCGAGACCAGGATGAAGGATGGTTGCTCACAAGGCAGTTGTTTTTCGCCACACCTCTAGCGTCTTGGGACGGACAGTCTCCTCAGTAAGCTGAAACTTGAAGCATTCTATGCACAAGGATACGCGGACAATGGACTAGTGATGATTACGGGTAAATTCGTTAACAATCTGTAAGCGAATGCAAGCTGCGTGTAGGATGGTCAGGAGACAGGGCTATCGGTCAATCCAGAGAATACCAAGCTCATTCTCTTTATTAAGAGAGGCTTCAGACATCCCAGTATATATTAGACTCGCCTTACATTGGGGCAGCAGATCAAATACTTTGAAGTTATTTTAGATAGTAATCTCACGTTTACAACTCACATAGAGCAGGCAAGGTTAAATAAGGCAACAGCTCTAATATGAAAATTACAACAAACTATAGGTTTAAGATGGTGTGTAAAATGTCATATTCTTTAGTGGCTAGATCTCATACGGATCCGTGTTATGGTGGCCAGCGGAATTAAAAGTCACCAACACCCAAAAACTGGCAAGACTGACTGTTTGAGAATTATTGGAGTCATAAAAACAAGATCTGCGGTACCTCTAAATATTCTTCTTGAGCAACCGGAATTCCTAATCTGGATTATAAGGTAGGCTATGAAGGCGGATAAGAGGATGAAGGATAGCAGAGAATGGCGCAATATTCACTTAGGGCATAGCTATATAACCAATGCTTTAAGGATATGTAACACCATAGCAACTCTAACATTCAGATATAAGTCATGGATGGAAGGCACTAATTTAGCTGGAGCCATAATATACAGGATGGAAACGAACACAGAGGAATCCTTTTGTCGTTAAGGAAACATAGGTAGTCTTCCAAGTGTGACTGTTTGCTATACGTAAAGTAGCAAGTAAACGGGAAGCATTAAAAAATGAGTGATCTGAGTGATCTGAAGCATGAAAAAATGATCTACTTTAATAGCTAAGCTTCCCACAAAGCAATTCAAAAACTCAAGTTTAGTTAAAAATTAGTTCAGGCGTGCAAAACCGCATTGGAAAGATTCGCAGCATACAAAGAAGTAAAACTAAAGTGAGTCTCAGGACTCTAGGGTGTCAAGGGCATTGAACAGGCTGACGAGCTAGCAAGACAACGTTCCATTAGCCCCTTTGTAGGCCCTAAACCATGTTTCAATTTCAATAGAAAACAAATTTCTCAGTACAGAAGGATGTAGACAGGCCAAGGAGATGGTGCCAGATCATGACAGCTCTAAAGTTAGGTAACTGCTAATAAAGAGCTCACAGGAGATCAAAGCCTAGGTGGAGATTCTAACTGGACATAACTGTCTAAACAAGCATTGCCGATATTGCGGTATAGGGGAGGAAACTTCATACGACGTATTAAGAGTTTGCGATAGGTGGAGTCGCCTGAGAAAGAAAATTATTGGAGCAGCCCCTCTCCAACAGAAAGATGTTAAAGATCTAGCCTGGAGCAACGTGCAAGCCTTTAATAAGTGGACGAACTCCGTGCATACCGTGCATTGGAAGCGGAGGCGTAAGGGTGGGAGATTTTTAGGTTGGGTGAAAAGGGACTTTTGGGTTTACTTGTCAATCTATAGCATCACCAACCCTTATTACTTCTACTACTGATATTATATATTTCTTAGGAATATGGATACGTATGCCTAGGAGCTAAGTGACATCTAATTTCATCCCTGGCAGCAACAATACCATGCTGAATGTGTGTGTAAACCAAGTGAGGCAATAATTTTTATAGCTACAGTCCCTGGATTGAGTTGTCTTTATCTATCTTGTGGATATCTCGCGTGCTCATATTTAAAATAAGAATAGACTGAAATGTCTTCATTCAGAGTGTTCATTTTGCAAATTATTAAATGGAAAACTTGCCATTTTTTAATCCACCGAAGCACAAGAAAAAAGTTAGTTATGCAGATGCACTGATAAGCCAAAACACTAAATAACAAAATGCTAAATAACACAACAGTCATACGGCTGCAAGCCAGCCGACAAAGATATTACTTCCATTTTGAAATGTTGTCTTCTTGTTACCGTTGAACTTAATAGTGTAGACAAAATTTAAACTTTGGCCATTCAAAAACTCGTGGAAGATTATGAGATTCGTAAAATTAAAGCAGCTTTGCTATTATTGTGATTAATTGGGCCCTCAGAAGAACTCCAAAGAAGCTCCTACATCTAATATAAAATTTCAAAATAAAAGTATTTTTGATAAAACATCTAGGATGAGCGTTCTTGAAATATTGACAAGGAGAGATGCAAACATTTTTTGAGCGACACTGCAGTTGGATAATGACAATTTTATCGGTATATTTACTCTTTAAAATTTTGCAAGAGTGATGTATTGAAAGAACTCGTCCATCATCTCAAAGTGACCGTCGTAAATAGAGAAAAAATAAAAACTCCAAGTCTCAAAACAATCTGTTTTGAGTCATGTCAATTGAATCGTGAAGTTTAGAATTGCTCTACTTACTATGCATTCAAGCAAGCTAGTGCAAGACATAAATCCGTTTAGGAGCACTCCAGCTCCTTCATAAAACTCACAGGCATTATTAGAACGAGAATTCGCAGTGCAATCTTGCCGGTACGACCGACCTGTGTATAATTTATTAGAATGCCAGACGCCTTCGGTCAAAAACTAAACTGTTTTTCAACGCAGTTGCATCGATGGATTTTGATGTTGTTGCGATATTATTGCGGAGACTAAATGATGGAAATTTTTCGTAGGAACTATCTCCCAATAAATATTTGGTATACCATTGTGATCATAACTACGCAGACAAAGAGAGTTGGTATTTTGCCCATAAAGCAAACAATATTTCGACTACATTACGAATGTTGTCGAGATTGTAAGAATTAGGTTGATTTTTGAGTTCTCTATTTTATTTATTATTTAAATATATTTACCCCCTCCCTCCCCAGCTCAACCCTTTATTGTTTATTCGACTAAGCATTCTGTTGATTTAACCAACAGTTAAAAAAATTTTATTATTGCTTTTGGATTTAAACTTATTTCTTGTTGTAAAAAATATTTTTCTCAGCATCCCTCCTAAAGAGTGTGAGTTAGTGATAACTCTCTTATTAAAAAAAAATAGTTGAAGATAGGCTTAGAGTTTGTCTCGCGGTATATAAGAGGTATGTGGATGACATTTTTTTAGTCCGGAATAGCAGGGGGAGGAAGTTTTGTAAATTCCTCATACCCAAACATTGCATTTACCATCGTAAAAAAAGATATGGTACTTTGCCTTTTCTTGACCTTCTAATTAAGAAATGCAACATTTAACTTATTTTGGAAATGTAACGTAAGCCCACTACCGATAATGTAATTTAGTACTTTTTAAATTCTCCCTACTATTAAAAATTTGCCTCCTTCAATTCACTTTTCTATAGACTGTGGAATATCCCCTTGTCAAAAAAGGCTTTCGTTAAGGAACTGAATATTATAAAACATATTGCTCTTAACAACGGATTTCCCCTTCACTTAATAGATAAAATTTATGACAAATTTTTAAATAGATATAAATTGAACTACAATATAGTTCATAATAAGAACACAAAAAGTTGCTTTAGATCCCTGTCCTTTTTTAGTTCAATCTCCTTAAATTTAGCTAGATTCTTTAAGTTTGTAAATGTCAAAATTGCTTTTAAGACGGTCAATACAAAGGACCAATTGGTCAGTGAAGAGCATTTTTTAAAGTACTGCAACGGAGTATACATTAGCCAATCTGTTAGAAAAATCTCTACACGAATTAAAGAACATGTAGCGTTTTTTGAAAAATATAAAAATACCAATGTGAGTGTTATCAAATCAGCGTTTGTTAACCATTTGCTGGCCTCTACACATAATTTTTCTCCAGAGTTGGGAGCCTAAGTGTTTCATGAATGCCCTAAAGGTAAGAAACTTGACCTGCAGAAAATGGAAATTACAAAAGCAAAAAAAAAGTCCTGTTCTCTGTTCTCGTAGGTATGAATGACGTTTTTTGTTTGAACCAATTTTAATAATTTAATTTAGCTAAGTATTTTATTTTTTTCACATTGTCCTATTAGTATTTAGTCATAATTTTCAGCTTACGTTGTGTAACGTGTTAACATTTAAGTAATTTAGTAACAGGTCTATATAGTTGATAGATTGAAGTATAGGTTTTACACCTATACTTCTAATCTCGTGGTACCGGGTTTTTTTCTTGATGGGTCTATGTTGTTACGTTCTACTTTTGAATTTTAATTATGTACAAGGTTTTGTAGGTTTTTTTAGTGTTTTTTATTTAAGTTTTTTTGTTTTGTTTTGACTAACATTTTCGATTTTAGGATGCTCTATCTAGGGCAAAACACGTGTAGCTTGTGATTATATGTTGTAAGACCGTTACTTTGTGTTTTTTTTTGTTTTCGTGAATTGAACTCTCTGTTGTTATAGTTGACTTTAGTATCACTGAGTGTACATTACATTTAGCTGAGTCT
Source organism: Anthonomus grandis grandis (assembly GCF_022605725.1). Classification (NCBI taxonomy): domain Eukaryota; kingdom Metazoa; phylum Arthropoda; class Insecta; order Coleoptera; family Curculionidae; genus Anthonomus; species Anthonomus grandis. Next base: position 13,268,027 of record NC_065552.1, on the reverse strand, counting down.
ACTTTATCTAAAGGACTAATTCACTTTATTCACTTCATAGAATTTTTCGACCAGCAACAGTTTCGTTTAGATAATTCTATTCAAAATTCTTAAGATAGATTGTTATAATTTGTCATTGTAACTCATTGTAGGCTCTGCATAATGGAAAGTTGCTATAATTCTCTAGCTGAGGAGAAAGCAGTTTATCCTTCTTTACTCAAATGTTAAATACGCCAGGAGCAAAAAGTGTAATGTTTTTAAATTTGACAATATTTTCTACAATTTTAAGAGGGCTGATCTTAATTATATATTATTACTGTAGAAAATGATTGGAGTGACTTAAGGGTGATTGGAGAAAATTTATTTCTGTCTCAAAGAGTATATGTCAAAAACTGTAAAACGAAGTCAAAAGAAAATCATAGTGTTTTCAAATATTTAAATGCTTAAATAATATTTGAGACTTAACCAAATTTAAAGAATTGCGCCCTAAAATTAAAAAAGATACTGATCTGTCATATAGGCAATACTGAAGAAAGCTTGATGACGACGTTTATAAAGTAAGCTCCTGATGAAAAAGACGCGAAATTCGGCTAGTAACAGGTCTTTTAACCGGTCACTGGCACTTAAGAAGCCATCTCCATACTATCGGTATTGCGGAAAACCCGGAATACCGATGGTGCTGTGAGGAAGATGAAACCGTTGACCATGAAGTCGGGGAGTGCCCAGCACTCACGCGCGCCAGTTTTAAATACTTGGGTTGGGTTGGGTCAGACCATTCAGACCAGAGAGCCTTATCGGTTTCTCTAAGGCCGTTGGGCTCTGGTAACCCCCGGTGGGGCATGATGGGTCCATCAGGAGACCTCTATGTACAACTGCCTTGGCAGCCCACTGTCTCGTCAATTCAATTCAATTCAAGGTAAGCTCCTTACCACAAATTATATTTGATCAAAAAAGAGAATTGTTAATAATTGTTAACACTCAGGGTCAATCTATTTGCCGATATCTTTTACCGTTCTTACACTACTAATATTACCGCTAAATATTATTGTTAAAATTCAAAATCCTAAAAATTTTCTTTAATCTGGCACTAAAACCAGAATGTTTTTCCGGATGTTTGGAAGTTAATTAACATAATTCCAGTACATAAATAAAATGATAATAAGCTCAGTGAGAACTATCGGTCTAATATAATAGTCAACGACTTTTCTAAATATAATGCGTTCTTCATTCCGCTTTATATCCTTCAACGGGAGATCTTAAAGATTAGCATCAGAATGGATATATGAATGGCAGATCTACAAATACAAATTTAATATGTCTTAAAGAACATATCGGTGTCAATAAATGCCAGTTTGCAAGTTGACATTGTCTATATGGATTTTTCGCCGGCTTTTGACCAACTAGATTCTTCTCAATCTTGACCAAAACTGCGGTTTTTATTTTCTTTTAATTAGCTTTTTTATGTTTTACCTTACCGGTTTTCATTAGTATGTGGAATGTTATAATGGTAATTTGGACCACATAGTTGCAACATTTTTTTTTAACTCGGTTATACATGGTATATCAGAACAGCTCATTATGAATAGATATATGCAGATGATACAAGATTCTATTATGGCGTATTTTAGATTGTATAAAAGTGCAAGATAATATTGCATTCTTTATTACATGGTCTAGAAATAAGAATCTGCTCGTAAATGCTGCCAAATATAAAGTTAATTCTTATTTAAAAAAATATATATTAATAATATATTATAGAATATGAGACTGTGCTGAGAGCAACGGAAAGATTTTGATAGTGCCCTTTTTTTCAGCTACATGTCCAGGACATTAAAATTCGGAGTTTACCTAATGCTGGGTTTTGTCTTTAGGAATGCACAGATGAGAGAATTATATCTTTATTCTGAAAATTTTGAATTTCTCTTATGTGGGATTAATGTTGGAGTATTAGCTTCGACAGTGTGGTCACCATACTATCGGAATCAGATGAATGAACTAGAAAATGTTCAGCGTAGATTTCTTAAGGTTATTTATTAGACAAAGTGAATCCAGAAAGGTTTTTGACACCAACACCTTCTAGATAACTTTAAAACAATAAAGTTGATTGACCCGCCTTACTGTAGCATTTAAATCTTAATGCGCTCTGCATATCATCTGGAAATGTTTGCCTTTACTTTTCTAGACCTAGAACGAATATTTGTAAATTTCCTTCAATTCTCAGAGCGTGTAGTATTTTTAATTCTATTTAGGATCAATGTGATATATTCAACTGCAGTCCGAAATTTCAAAATTATACTTTTTTTAGATAGTAATTATAAAATTTATTTTTTCTTTGATTGCTATATCAATATAGCAATAACTATTACAATTTTTCTTTCAATTATTCTAAAACATGCCATATAGGTCTTTAGTTTTTTGTGGTTTGTGCTTTGCCCTCTTGCTTAAGAAAAGTCCTTCTGCCTTCCTTCTCTTTCGACTAATTTATTAACCTACAATCGTTATATAAAGGATTTTGTCCTTCTAGGGTTTAACTTCTACTAAATATCTTTAGTATATGAATCACCTTCTTTTCTTTTAAGAGTTTCATTATTTTAGCAATTTCAGCAGTAAAGAATAGAATAATATTGTATAAAAATATTTTATTATATTTTTGTCATATTTTATATTTGCTACTTTTTTAATTTAGATAATTAATGGTACAAAAATTAACGTCCCTCCAATAGATATGACATAAGCCAATTTTAGTTTATTTATGCTGTGTGTTTTTTTTTTGGTTTTACTTAGTGGTTGTGCTGCGTATTTTAATGTATAACGATTGCATCTGTGGTGTATGTATGATGGAGATGTCACTAGGTTTTAGTTGTTACGTAAACCTCTAATGTAAATTTGCCTTGAAAAGGACGTAAATAAACGTCAAAACGTCGGCTAATTTCAAATCTTGAGGTTTGATTTCTGTCCTTAACCCACTATACTTCACTTCTACATTTAGATAATTAATTTTTTATACCTTAGTAATTTTACTTAAATTTCACTTTCACAAAATCTTATTAAGGCCTATTAATTCCTTCCGTCCTTATGGCGTATTAGAAAAATTGTATATTATTTTGCTGTTTAGCTTATATTTGACCAAAGAGGGATATATTTTCTTACTTGCATAATTTTGGATTTAGAAATAGAAAAAATCAGCGCTTAACTGCAAAATCCATACTATATAATTTCATATTCAAAATAGGTATTTTATTTTTACCCGGTGTTCAATCTAATCTACTCATCTATAAATTTTGAGATAAAACAGTTTAAGAATGATACTGACAATCTTTAATAAACGTTAGTAATTTAAACATTTTTAATACTAATCTAATTGAAGCCTGATCCAAGTGTTCATTTGCATCTCATTTGCCCCTTTAAAAAAAACAATATTAAAAATAAGTTATTCTTTTTTAATAACTTAAAATCTAAAAATAATTACTAGATTTAATAAAACTGAGTGGCTTTTAATCTAGCATTTATTCGACAATACAAGGTAAATAACATCCACGACCATTCTGCCTACTAATAAAGAAGTGCCATAAGCTGTAGACTTAGTTATCAGATAATTATTTTAACATATTTTATATAAATATCGCTACAAAGTTTAAATATACCACTTAAATGTATCGTAAATGTACTATACGTTAAGTCTCATTTCAGTCACAGTATAAAGAACAAGACAGTAGGTTCACTCTCTTGCGGTCGTTTGAAGTAGGGACTTCTAAACAGTGCCGACTTTTTTTACGCGGTCCTAAATCATTATTTAGTTTCGACGGCAATCCTTTACGATACGGGGGGTGTTTGAAACATTTTTAATAAGGAATATTTTCGTACATCGCGGCGGGCAGCGTGTAATATATGGAATTTTTTGAAATTAAAGGCACTTTGTATTATTGTTAAAATGAAATTGAAAGAATATTATTAAGTATCTCTTTTGAACAAATAACTATAAGAAAAACACTTGGTAGATAGCTTTAAAATTAAGTTTATTAGAATGTACACAATTAAATCTTAGCTTTACGTTCCTTTCATGCTCTTTTCTTAACTGACCAAGAAACTACCTACCTAATATTACATACACTTAATTAATAATAACTTCGTTAATATACCCATTTTTTAATAAAATTTACATAAAATTTACATATTTAATAAAATTTACATAATAATGTGATAACAACACTCAGCATATGGAACTCGGTAACAGTGAAATATAAAAAGGCAGTTAAATAAAAAAAACTTATTAAATGCCTAATTATTTGCTTTTTAAATAGGGGATGAAAGAACAAACCACTAAAATTCAAATAAAACGAAAATAGGTGTTTTACAACCTAGAATTCATATAAATATGCAAAATAAATATAGTTTTTTATTGGGGATTATAGTACACATCAATATTTTGAAACTTAAAAACCATCCTTAATGACGAAAAAAATGCAGTTTTAAGTATGGTTAGACGGTATAAGTGGGTAAAATTTATATCATTCAAATGATTGCAATGCAACTAATAATAAATCGGATAGCTTTCACTATTAAAAAACCACCACTAATAACAGAATATTACCAAAAATTTTGCATTTTTTTAGATTAAAATCACGATTTAAAAAAAATATGTACTCTAAATCGCTGACACTTTTTGAACATATTATTGGTACCTATATATAGTCCATTGTAGAAGGCTACGCTTTAATTTTTGAAATAAATACATAATTTTTTATGATAAATTTTTTTAAAACTGCAATTATTTTTATTTTATTCCTAACTTTTTTAATTTTTATGCTAATGACTTACAATCAAGTTTATTTTTAAAGTTTTTGATAGTACATACTTGAAAAAATGTGCTAGATATTTGTCTAAAAAACGTTTTTTTTTTAAATTATTTCACGTTATTATTTTACGTCATTATATTTTGTTATCTAAAAAAAGGGGTTATGTTCACACAGTTATATCTTAGCGCCTATAGCACCTAGATAAATCAAACAAAAGCCAATCTTTTGTTTTTAAACCAACTTTTGTTTATTAGATTTTTTTGTAGGATCTCAATTTTCCGAGATATTTAAGAAATACTGAAGAAAAGCGTGTATTTTTTTCTGTAAACTAATCCATTTTTATTTTTAAAAAAATGTATATCCCCTTTTTCTCCTGCAGCCATCTACGCAACATATCGCCGGCATTTTTAAAGTACAAAATTTCCGCACAACGCTATTATAGTTCTAATATTGAAGACGCCCCTGTATAACGCAGTCGCCACCGGGCAGCAAAAAAGAGTAGCATCAGAAAGTGAGTGAGAAAGGCAACATTTTGGGCGGCGCTTAGAGTGATCCTTCTATTCTAGTTTATGTTCGGTGTTTCAGTTTAAAGAATGTGACGCTCGTTAATATTCAGCTTATTATTATTATTATTATTATTATTATTCACGTGTGCCAAATATTAATTTTTATCTTGCCTATATCTTCATTAATTATAATAATAATTCGAATTTCCTGTCACATCATAGTATTCAAATAGCTATGTCCCCTAGGTATTTCACCTTTCGCTGTAATTCAATGGCATGCTTTAGTTTAGACGTATTAAAGTTTCCTGAGAGCATAAGTAATTCTTAGTGATTTATATATACGATTACTTATAAACACTGCAGCTTCTTCGTTCTTCATGAACTTTCTGTACTCTGCATTATCCGCAACCATATGAATATTAACGGCTGTAGTACTTAGCGTACACTTTTATAAAGGGAAAAGCATTTTTATTAGGATATATGGAAATATCCAGTACATGAAGTCAAAAGTTTGATGGTGCTTGTTGAATACCTCCTCTATAACTAAGAAAATTATAACATCAACCACGTTATTTTTCAGTGATCATCATTTTCGGTAATGAATGCAATGTTGTTTTGAGCTGGATTTACTAATTTGTCTCTTTGCTAACCATACTGAACATCTAACATTGCATTCTAATCCTGGATCCTCCCTCATTAGCCTCATTTCGTAATTTGCACATATTTAAAAGAGTTAAAGATTCTAATATCGCATTTTTGTAAGAAAAAAAGTCGTTTGAAGAAATTTCGTCATTCACAGAAGTGTCTTGAAATACATTATTACATAGATGGTACCTTATCTACAGAATCGTATTTATAGATGCTTTGTTTTTAATTTAGCTTCCTTAAATAGCTATCTTAACTTAAATTTATTGCATTTTGGAAGCTTATTCAAATTTGTTTTATACTTTTCTTAGTTTAAAGTTGTTTTTTAATATTTAAGAAAATTATAGATCAAAATGTCACAATCATATTATTATGCTTTTTAAGACAAATTATTTTATAAGAATCTGTAGAAGTAAATTAGTTTTAAATTATTTCTGTTTTTAGGTTATAAAAGCGGCCTATTCCTACATCAGTCTCATAAGAAGATAAAAGATTTACTTAATTAAATATAATTTTTTATTTCAATTATGAATTATTAGTTACTTAAATTAGTTCTTACTATAAAAAATTATTTTAGATACAGAAATGTTAATGAAATAATGTCACTTAGTCAATTTCGCAAAATAAAAATTTCACTTTGTTTAGACTGCCTTTATGGTTTTATTTATGGCTAATATTTCAATAAAATAATGTTATCTTAGGTTATGCACCATTTTTGAAACCATTTTAACTTCAGTTAAGTACTATCCACGAAATGGTGTAAAAATTGCTTCTAGAATTCAGTTATTAGGAAAATTAGATAAATGGATCTTTCAAGGCAAAAAACCACGAGGTAGATTTCTTCAACCTATTAAAAATTTAGCTGCAAAATGAATAATATGGTAAAGAGGCAAATTGAACACTCATGTTGTTCCAAACGGATTACCGCATCCTGATTCTATTAAGTCACTTTAATTTAAATCTCGGAATTCTTATGTTTAGTTTAAAAAGTATATCTAAAAACCCAAATAGGTATACTATATCCATATTAAATCAAAATACAACTTTAAAATCAAAATTAGATAAAAATGCTTAAATTGTATCTTAAATTTAACTTAAATACGAGTTTTAATTAAATTAGCTCATTAGCAAGGATAACAATGGACAATCTAATTTAAATACTAACAAAATTCATATCTTAAATAAACCCTAGTTTCAATTAAATCACACCAATGACAAAAAAGTTAGTAAAATATAACCTTACAAAATAATTTCTAACCAACCAGCCTCTGATCTTAAAAAACTAATAAGACTTTTCTTTATGACTTAAGAATAGCTCACTTATATTAATAACCTTAACAAAAACATTTTGTTCATCAAGTTCAAAAAGATAAAAATAGGCAAACTTGCGTTGTAAGACCATATGATCGTATCTTGACAAAAAGCTTTGATAGCGGTTTTAAAGACTTAATTCTAAAAATGATCTATCAAAGTACGACCAAGAGAAATCTTTTAGGAAACCCAAAAGATAAAATGCAGACCAATGAAAAGTAAATGATCTAGGAATTTAATTAGGGCATTTAAGAAGTACATAGGGCAAACAAGGAGATCATTTAATGTCTTTAATTTAATGATAACAGGGATAAAGACCCAATCCCTTATAGTCAATTGTATAGTTTATTTAGTCTTTAAACTTGTTTGAGCTATGCTTTATTGAATTATTTACTCTATTAGCTACATCTTTAGTATACAGATCGTGTTTTCGTTCGTTACTTATAGGAAACCGCATAGAGGCGAAATTTTGCAACTTCGCGCGTGTACGAGTGCCTGCGACAGAGCACCACCTCGGCCGGCCCGAGGACGGGATTAGTAAACATCTGACTGGGATTTCGTGGGAGCTGCGTCGTTTGGCGGCAAAATGTCCCAAAATATTACGCGAAAATCCAGGCATTTTTAAAATATTTATTCTAATGCGGGTTTTACAGACATGACAATGTGTAAAACGCGCATAGAATTGTAATCTTAAAATGTTTAATATACTGTGGTTTGCATAATGAAAATTAAAACGTTATTCTAATAAAAAATAAAATATCAACTCTGATAAAAATATAATAAAAATCAGAAATAAAACTCTAATAAACAAACTTAACAAAATATCATATTTTAAATAAAAGGCTCAAATAAACCGCCTTTCAAAATTCTTTCGCTAAACAAAAACTTAACCTATCGTAAAAGCTATTTCGCACCTCCAAAAGAGTTTCAGGCAAAATGAAATTGGCACCTTCGACAATTTTATTTCGCAACTCCTCTAAATTTGTTGGCCTACTAAATTCATGCTTGTAAATGGTCTGCTTAAGGTAACCCCACAGATAAAATTCATTTGAAGACAAATCTGGAAATCTAGGAGGCGATTTAATATCGCCAGTCCCACTAATAAGGCGGTTAGGAAAAGTATTTGTTAAAAATTATTTTACCCTAGCCGCGTTATGAGCAGGACAGCCATCTTGCTGAAAATAAACCGATCCCAGGTCTACATCAGGTAGGATTTGAATGGCAGGAAGAACTTGGTTTTGCAGCAACTCAAAGTAATTTTGGGCGTTTAAAGTGCCATCAATAAAAAATGGCCCTATAACATTGTCGCCCAAAATACCTGCCCAAACATTCAATTTCTGAGGATACTGGGTACGAAACTGAAAACTTCTGTGCTCGTTTTCTTGAGACCTATAACGAACAATGGAAGGATTGTGTTTTATATGTAATGGAAAAGAAGATTCATCAGAAAACAAAATATTTTTTAAAAAATATTTGTTTTCATTTGCCTTTTCTATCATGGTTTCACAAAATTCCATTGTTCGCCACTGGTCTTCAGGAAATATTTCCTGAGTTTTTGAATACTTGAAACATTTGTACCCATATTTTTTCCAGATACGAGCAACAGTTTTATTGCTCATTCCCAGTTCCTCTCCAACAATTCTAGTGGACCGTGTCGAATCAAGTTCTAGGGTACTGCAAACCATTTCTTCCCGCCGTTCTATATCCTGGACCACTTCAACAGGTGGTTCTTGACGTTTTGTGTGGCATTTTTTACAATCTTGAAGACAAAAAAATGTCTTAAAATTTGTAGCCACATTTAAAACCGTTTTTGCACAAGAAATCGGTCTATTCTCAAATGTCACTGAAAACAAATCTCTACATTGTACTGCCGAATTGCCTTCATAAAACCATTTAATTAGTTAAACTCTTTCGGAAGGGGTATAAACAGCCATAGTGAAAAAACACGAAAATAACGCTCAAAAATTATTAACGCAACGTGCAGTAACACAGCAAAATGAGGTTTGCTGACTCCCGGTTCAAAAAATAAAAACGAAAAATTCCGCCGCCTGCAAGTCGCAACCAAGCGGCGTTGCCATTATTTTGGGTAATACGTAGCTCACGATAACACGATCTGTATAAAGCCACTTGTCAGTAGTTTTAGTTTCAATCTTCTCCCGAAGATACTAAGCATCGTAATCAAAGCACATGTCAAGCGTGAAAAAAAAAGTTTCGGTTAGTGGCTCTTTTCTATTTTGAGTCACCTCCAAAGGTTCCAATTATAACTCACTTTGCTTATTGTATGCTATACCATAATGTGATAAAAGAAGACAGGTTAAATACGAAGTCGATTGTTGTTTTTGACTGTAGTATGCAGACGTCAACCAGTTTTTCACCTAATAACTTGCAGATGGGATTGCCTGTAATTCAGCCCCATATAAATAGCATTTTATTATGATTTCATGGATTTAAAAATGTTACGTCTGCAAACGTTGCCAAAATGCATAGGCAGGTTTTGATTGTTCCTAAATAACGACATCTATGAAGAATTTATTGAGTAAAATCGGCTGCAGCTCCTATTAAGATATTAATTCTGAATAATTTCACATAAGGTCAGAATTAAAAATTATTTTTACATGATGATTTTTGGGATCCTTTAATTCAGTCTTATACTTTACTTCTCGGAAAATATCAATTTTCTAATAAGGTCTTCAAGAGAACAATTTTATCTAGTATGCCTCAGGTTTTTGATTCGCTAAAGCTGCTATTACCGTGTATAATTATTGTGAAGATACTTATTCAAAAACTGTTAGAAAAGTTGTCATAGGATAAAGGATACCGTCAGACTTACATAATATCTGATCGAAGTTTCAGAGGGAGTTGTTAAGTATAAATGAACCTTAAATTTCACGACATGCCGCGTGTCCTAAGCCTCTTATGTTGGAGTTATATGGCTTTTTCGTGTGCAAGAGATGATGCATATGGAGGTGCTATTTATTTGCGTTCAATAGATTAAGTTGGGCATATTACGGTGAAACTCTTACATGCAAAAAATAAGGCGAGTTCTTTGAAGCAACTGACAACACCACGTTTAGAATTTTGTGGAGCTATTGTGTTTGCATGATATAACATGCAAATTAAGGCTTAGTAATGTAACAAAGATTTCTTCTTTTTTTGTTTATTTTATCCTAAAATATTGTAAAGTATACAAAAAAATTGCATTTGTCTTGAGAGTTAAAGTGTAAGGTTAAATTATCTTTATTATTCCTATCAGAATTATGGTGATTTTAAAAATAATTACTTACAGAATGTTTATCACCCATCGGACGTAAACACTACATTCTACATTCAATATATTGCATGAAAATTCAGATGAAATTTTGGGCTTAATATTAATAAGCTATTATTATTATTTAAAGATTATAGCCAAGCTAATATTTAAAATATTAAAATTCCTAAAATAGTTTTAGTGATTTTTTTTGGTTTTCATTTAGTTCATTTAGAGACTCGACTAAATTAAAAAGCTGAGAAAATGATTAAAATTAGTGGATGTATTTTTTTTAGAAGATTGTAAAATTAAATAATAATAAGGGACTTAATTTCTTTAATGATGTCACGTCTAATATTTTAACAAGGGACCAATAGTCAGATATGTTTTAAATATAATCAATTTTAGGGGAAGGAGTTGCTAGTTCTGAGCCTGTGAGCTAGAAGATTCTGTAACAACAAGGAGTACTTTCAATTATTTTTATGTAATTATTTTATTGCTTATGGGATTTTTAATCTTAGCTTTATTTTTAACGAGCTTTATAATCTGATAGAAGCTCTTAAATTTTTGTCTCTTTTTTTAACTTGAGTTTGATTGGGACGTAGTTAGTTATTTATTTCTATAACCTTTCTAACTTTTTCTCTAACTTTTCTTTATTATATCTTTTTTATCTAATAACTTATGTTTTATATATTCGTAAAGATGTTTGACTTTATCTTGGCAATACATTTTTAAGTTAGTTGGGTATAAGCCTTAAGTACGAAAAAATGTTTAAGAGTTACTTATACATTTATATGTATAAATGTGTTGAACATTGTAAATCTAGATGTTGTTAGGAGAGTTTCCTAAGCTTCAGCTATTTGTTGTTAACACTTTTTTGTTATTAAAACACCTCATTTCGGCTAAAAATCAAACTTATATTTAGCCATAAACAAGGCACCTCTTTACAAAACCATTTCTTGCTCGAGAGAGAGCGATGACAAGTGACATTTCAATTTTTAGCAATTCATGATTCGAGCGCCGCGTGTTGGCGGGTTTTAAATAATAAATTTGGATGTTACCACACTGACTTAAATTAAATATTATTTTGTCAAAACACAACACAAGTTACTAACATATACCCCCCACCTTGAAAAGGTTCAGCTTTTAACACAATAAAATTGGACAAAGGTGGCTAAAACTAAAAAAACAGTCTTAACATACATGAAACAAATCTTAAAGCTAATTAACATTATTACGGTAAGTAAAATGCATACTAATCAGTAATGTCAATAGGTAAGTGACAAATCTTAGAGATAGGCCTCTTCAGTATGCCATGAGAGGTTTTAACGGGCACTACTCGAGACTGTTAATTAGGTCCTAAATGTATTTCACTTACACGGCCCTTTTTCCAATTAAGAGGAGGGAGACTGTCCTCGCGAAGTATCACCATCTCACCCACTTGAGTGTTTCTTTGAGGATATTTCCACTTAAATCGTTGTTGGAGAAGGATAACATAACATACTCCTTCGACCAACGCACCCAAAAATGTTGATAAAGCTTTTGAATATATTCAACTTTGAGAGACGATTGTCGAACTTTTCTTTAACATCAAGATCTGGCAAAGCTGTCTGCCAATTAAAAAATGAGCTGATGTTAATACATCATAATCGCATGGATCACTAGTAAGTGGGATCAATGGGCGCGAATTTAACGTGGCTTCAACCTGGGTTAGCAGCGTATAGAGATTCTCAAAAGTTAATGAACTATTTCCCATAACACGCTTTATATGGAATTTGCAAGCCTTTACTCCAGCTTCCCATAGTCCACCAAAGTTAGGAGCGCGAGAGGGAATAAACTTTCAACTAATCTCTTCATTTTCAAGTTCCTGCTAATCCTTTGCTATGCCTCTACAAGAATTTACTAAGCTCTTTTAACTCTGAATTGGCACCAACAATATTTGTACCATTGTCAGACCATATTAATGAAGGTTTGCCTCGCCGGGATATGAAACGTCTCAAGGTAGAAATGAATGCTTCAGAGGTTAGCTCTGACACTAACTCCAAATGCACCGCACGAGTAGAAATGTATATGAATAGGCACACATAGAATTTTGATATCTTGGCTCCCCGCCCAGTCTTAGATTTTATATGAAGAGGACCAGCATAGTCAACTCCAGTAATATGGAATGGAGGAGTACGAGAGATGCGCTCTTTAGGTAGGTCACCCATTAATTGCCCAATTAATTTAGGTCTTGCTTTAAAGCAATTTAAACATTTGTGAACTGTCTTCCTTGCTAAATTTCGTCTACCAATTGGCTAATAATGTTCACGAATTGAAGCAAGTAAGTGAAGGGGACCAGCATGTAATAATAACTTATGCTCAAAAGAAAATAACAATTTGGTAAAATGATGTTTGGATAAAAAAAGAGCAGGATATTTTTTGGCATAATCCAGATCTGATAATTCCAATCTACCACCCACCCTTAAAGCTCCCTTCCCATCAATAAATGGATTAAGAGTACTTAAAGGGCCTTTGCGACATTGCTGCTTTTGCAAAAGTAATGAGTATTCATATGGAAAAGATTCCTTCTGAGAGATTATGACCAATTTTTTTAATGAATTACTTAGCTCAGGGGCTGTCAGTGGGCCATTATGCCTAAATGTTTTTTCTAACTTACAATTATAACAGAATCGTAAAATGTAAGCACAACTATGCTTTAAACGAGAAAAACTAGAAAATATTTTCATTGAAAAATATTCAGGAATGACCTGGCAAGTGTGAACATTTTTCTTTAATTTAGACAAAACTTTAATTTCGATAATTGATTTGGGCCATTCTGAGCAATCGTTACTCAACCAATGAGGACCATTCCACCACATTTTACTAATAATCAATGACTGAGGATAACATTCTCTGAATAGTATATCCGCAAGATTGTCCCTTGATGAGACATGATACCAATTATGAATTGAAATTAATGATTGTATTTAGGATACACGATTTCCAGCGAATGTTTGTAGATTATGAGGTGACTGAGAAATTCAGCCTAAGATGACTGATAAATCAGTCCACAGATATGTTTTGTCAATAATTACATTTACTGATCTTTTGAAAGTGCTGACCAATTGCGCAAGAACCAATGCACCACTTATTTCCAGTCGAGGAAGTATTATCACTTTCAGAGGAGCTACCTTAGCCTTAGCGAATACTAGGGAAATTTGCGTTTGACCACTTTTGCATGAGCTCTTTATATAGAGACAAGCACCATAAGCACCATGTAATTCCACAATATCAGAATCAGAACAAAGCATTTGTTGCGGGATCTTCAAGTTATTTAGGACTACCAATTCTTGTTTTAATTTATGCCGAAGGCTATAAATATTTAAGGGCAAAGATTTATCCCAGCCAATCTTTGTACTCCACAATATTTGCAAAATCATCTTTGAAATAATTATGCATGGGCAAAGTAATCCTAACGGATCGTATATTTTAGCAATAGATGAAAGGATTGTCCTTTTACTATAATTTTCATTATCAATTAAGGAAATATGATACATAAGATTATCATTTTTAAACGACCAATACAAACCAAGAGTTTTATTCTCATTACTAAAATGTGTGTCACGAGTATTAAGAACACTTTTCGAGACATCTCCAACGATTTGACTAATGACTTCAAATGAATTGGATACTCATTCCCTAAGACAAAAACAGCCAGTTAACAATATTTTAGATACCTGAGAACTTAGATCTACAGCTTCTGCAACAGTATCTGCCCCAAAGAGCAAATCTTCTGCAAAAAAACTATGTAAAATTACATTACAAGCCTCGGGATACTCATTTTCAAACTCTAGACCCAGCTGTTTAAGACACCTTATGGTCAAAAAAGAGGCAGAAGTGGTTCCATAGGTGAGAGAATAAACCTTTAGCTTTCCAATGAAAAAAAACTGCCTTTTAGCGGAGCAACTTAAATTTCCCAATACAGATGGACATTGTTTAAAGGGAATTTGAACCATAAATCAGCCGTCCTTGTTTCTCTTCATTGTTTGAACAAACATAGCCTTACATTCTTTTTCATCATTTAAAAACATAGGCTTTAAAGAATTCGGAGGTTCCTCAATTGACCAACATTTCTCCAGTTGATTTTGAATGTCCAAATTTATATTTAACCCACAATGAATTGAAGATTGCGTTATTTGACCAACAGTACAAGGACCTGATATAATCTATCCAAACCGTGTTTTTTGCATAATTGGTTGAGTATCATCTAAGCTAAACTGATCAATGCACAAAAGTTGATAAAATAAATCAACTTCCAATAGAAGATCAATATTACTAGTAGTAGCAAACCCAGGATCTGTTAACTTTAAATGTCTTGGAATCTGCAATTGAGACACATCCAAGGTTTTGTCCAGGAAGATGTCCCACAATTTTAGGTACTACTAGACAAGAGATATTTGTACTAAAGTTATTATGAAGAGATTGTACGACTATATTACATTTATATCTTATGCAAGAAGCCAACTGGTTTATACCAATAATTGTGATATCGATTGCTTGCTTACAAATTTTCAATTTATTACAAAGATCTTCAGTTATAAGATTTAATTGCGAGCCTGAGTCAAGCAAAGCTCTAGCAGTTATAGATTGACCATGTGAATCAGGTACCTGAATTAATGCAGTGGAAAGTAACATGTCTTGCTGACCAACACAAAAAGAAGACATGTTTACACTTACATCACTATTACGAATATCATTTTGAGATAGATTTGAATCTTGACTTAAGTTTGCTTGCTTTTCTTTAAAAGGTTTTTTTATCATAATGAAGTAAAGTATGATGGTTAGTAGAATATTTTCTACAATTTCCAGATCGACAATTTTGCTCATATGATTGGGTTTTAAACAATTAAGGCAAAGTCTAAGGTGCGTTGCCTTTGTATACCTATCATAAACTGATAGTTTAAGAAATTCAGAGCAATTCATTATAGAATGCTGATTTTTACAAATTAAACAACTTAAAGTGACATTAAGAAAAGAATTCAAATGCTTACTTTTATTCTCTGAACGATTAACCAACCTGCTTTTCTTTGACTGGCCTTCAAGCGTCTCCAACAATTCAGCTTTAGTTTTTAAGAATAAATTGAACTCAACCAATGCAGATAACCTGTCCTTTGGTTTTTGCTCTTGCCAGTCTCTAGCAGTAATAGTATCTAACTTCTCACACATAAAGAAAATAATGACCAAATCCCAACTATCAACTGGTATGTCAAGAGCCCTTACTGATCGAAGTCCTCTAATGATACCATCTAATAGTACTCGTACTTCTCCAGCTGATTCCTTAGTCATAGCTAGAAGACCAAAAAGCGATTTAAGGTAATTATTCACCAAAATGGATTTATTGTCATATCTTTGACACAATAAATTCCAAGCGATAGAATAATTAGTAGAACTAATATCAAGATTTTATAGCACATCCTTTGCGCTACCTTCCAAAGATCCTCTCAAGAAATGAAACTTTTCAATCTTTGAAATGTTGCTATTATCATGAACCGATGATCTAAATGTGTCTCTGAATTCAAGCCATTTCTCAAAACTTCCGGAAAATGTGAGTAAGGGAATAGATGAGAATTTAGGGCCTGACTGAACTCTCATTTGAGAGAAATCACCATTCAATACATTATTACAGCCCCGTTGAGAAGCAATATTACTAATAGTACTGCCATCTCTGGAACTGTTAGAATGTATTTTAAGTAATTGATTTGCACTGGCAAGCAAACTGTAGTAGGAATTTACAAATTCTTCCCTTTCCAAAAGTTGTTCCTTAAAGTTTTCATGGTGTATTTCTATCAAAGTCTGATAAGAATCAAATTTAGCAAATATATCTGGCAGTTTGTCCACTCTACTTTCCAATTCGCTAATTTTTAAGCCCTCTACATTATCCGAAGGCAATGCAGAGATTGAAGACAATAATTTATTAAAACTTGTTAGTTTTAACTTGCAAATACCACGCCTATTAACGGTTTACTTTCAGAGTTCAGCTTAATCAACCATGTTTTCAATAGTTATTTAATCAAAAGAAATAATAAAATAAACCAAGACAGTATGTATTTTTGTTTAACCAACAAATATACAAATATTTACACCAATGTAAACCAATAGATATTTATTTTTCATGCAAGTACCAATAACCAATACCAAAATAATGTTCATCCGTTAGTTTAAACAGATGATACAGATGGTGTATTTCATTTGTGCATAAACTGAAAGTGTTGCCTCTCGAAAAAAGTAGTAATAAACACTGTTTCAATTTAGATACAATGCCAAACCAATTTGAAGCCAATAGCCAATAATAGAAATTAATATAGTAATAAACCAACCACGTTATTATTATGTACTAAAAAAGGATACCAACTTACCAGCAATTATTTGATTATTTTCAGTCAAACAAAAAAAAAGCTTTACCAACTTGCAACCAATGGCAACCAATAATCTGTTAATAGTAAACTATCATGAGATCGAATTAATCCAAAGCCTTCCATGTATTGTCCAAAAAATCCATTTCCACGTTTGGTTTCGCCAAATTTGAACACTTTACCAATTTGGATTTTTGCCGCTGATTAAAATTTTTAGACGCCATTGGCTTTTGATTTCCGGGTCTATACAATTTTATCAGCTTACATTCGAGTACGAAGGACCATTTTATGTTAGGAGAGTTTCCTAAGCTTTAGCTATTTGTTGTTAACACTTTTTTGTTATTAAAACACCTTATTTAGGCTAAAAACCAAACTTATATTCAGCGATAAACAAGGCACCTCTTTACAGAACCGTTTCTTGCTCGAGAGAGAGTGATGACAAGTGACATATCAATTTTTTAGCAATTCATGATTCGAGCGCCACGTGGTGGCGGGTTTTGAAAGTAATAAATTTGATGGTTGCCACACTGACTTAAATTAGATATTATTTTCTTAAAACACAACACAAGTTACTAACAGTTGTAATACTTTTTTCGACTTACTTTTGGGATCTACAGAATGTTAAAAATTTTAAAGAAAGAAACTTTTACTTTAAAACCTTACTATCAATGTCGAAATTTTAAAAAAATTTGCAGTATTTGTTTTATGCATCAGGGGATATTTTTTTACGGGACCAAAAATTTTTACCAGTGCCGTTCTTAAAGGGATTATCATAAATCTTTTTTTAATAAAAAACTTGGCTACTACATTTTTCTAAAATAAATTATATTTTTTCAGTCTCTGTTTAATTGTGAGCAAATTTGTGTTCTTGATTTTTTTTATTTAATGCACTGATTTCGCGGAAATAAATGAAAAATTTATTTGGGAATACTCTTTTTCAATATATAACATCTTAATAAGATTTGGTTATTATTAAAAGTTTCTTTAAATTTTGTTAGTAAACTAAAATGAATAATTTAGTTAATTTAAAAGTTAATTTATTTTAACATAATAAACTTAGGAAAAACAATTTTTGAGTAAATATTATTAATTTGACCAAGCAAAAAAAGTGCCCCAAATAAAAAAACTCAAGAATACAAATTTACTCAAAACTAAGCAAGGATTTAAAAATTAAAATTTATTTTAGAAAAACGCAGTGGTACTTATAACCTACTAAGTATTTATGATAAACCCCTTATAGATGCCACTGGTATATTTTTTTTCTTGTAAATCAAAAAATGTCCTTAGATGTATAAAACATATGCAAATAAAAAAAAATATCTACATTGGTAGGAATGTTATTTAAAAAAAAACTTCTAACGCCCTTTAGTGTCCGAAAGTTCAACGTTTTGGTAATGGCAAGTATATTTGTTTAATTGCTATTTTATTAAACGCATTTTGTAAACGTCCTTAAATGGTATACAATATACTATACATAAACTTTTTTGAAATATTAATTGTATATTATTAACATGTAATAAATCTTTTTGTTAAACGTCAATAACATAAACATAATATTAAATTCCCAAACGTATAACACGCGGACATTTCATTCGATATTTATCGTTGAAGTTCAACCAAAAATGTACACCTGGTGTAAATCAAAAATAAAAGTTTATTTAACTGTCGTGTGTTGCTTGGGCATAATACTTCGAGACAGCTCCTTCGCAAGGTGCTAAAAGCTAGCCACTAACTTCTTGAGGCGTTTTATGTAGGATAAAGCCGCTGCAAAAATGTATCTGGATTTTTCGATTGGCTAAGCATATTTGCTTCCCATATTGTCAGATTATTTCAGATGCCTTGCCGATTACGCAAATATCGGGATTAAGAAGACCACATGCTAGCTTTCAACGAACAGGGGAGCTTTCGGTAGCACCTGGGACTAAAATCCTTAAAATTCGTAATAATCGTTAAACTTCTTCTCACATACGGGGTATAACTGGGTTTTACATATGAGGTTATACTTTCTCCCTGCACGGAGAAAGCAAAAATTCGAGGGTAACTGGATAGAGTCTAACGCTTTGCATGCGCAAATATCCTAGGATTTGTGAAACTATCCCAAGTAGTGAGCCAATCCAATATCTTTTTAGCCTTTGCACGAAATTTTTCAACATCTCAAGATATAAAACAGATTTAGTAGAAAATGTGAACCAAATTTACTATGCAAATAAGCAGCAAAAGTGTTGATATGAGATAGATCTAACTGGTTTTAAATAATGGAGGCAAGATTTCTAGGAAAAAAAAATTGTTTTCCAATGTTATCAAGTTTTAAATAGTTAATAAAGGAATATTTAGAGACTCTTTTTGCCAATAAAAGGCAAATTCTAATAAGCCTTCCTCAACAATGTCTAAAAATGGCCAAATAGCCTAGTATTGATAAGATATAACAAGAAGAAAATTACACTATTTACTGATTAGTAATGCGATAATTATAATAAACAATAGTGTTCATAAAATAATGAACATTTTAATATTTACATTTGGTACATTGATTTTGTATTGTATACATTTGTTTAACAACATATTCCTGTCACTATAAGAGGACTTATCGAATACTATCTAAATTACTAATTTTTATAAACAGGTGCATTAACTCCTCTATTATAACTTTATATATAAATACCAGTTCTGCTATAGTTTTTTTTTCACGTTTATAATTAGTACAAGTGAAACTTAGATAGACGGCTCTAGAAATATAAATAAGTACTACAGATTCAGTATAAGGCTCATAAAAATTTTAATAGATCCTTGACTAAGAAAAATTTCTAGGTAGCATAAAGCATTAAAGTACATGAAGTCTACTTTAAAGGTATTAAATATTTATTTTAATTTTTTTTAAACTTTTATCTGTCAGATAACACGGATATCGCGTGTTGAAAGGCCTCGTAATTTCAAAACTTTACTAATGCCTCTTGTAAAGTTTTAAATGCGTATCTGCTATCGTGAAATATCTATATCTATCTATATATACCTCTGCTTCTATTATTTTATTACTGAAATAAAAAATACATTTCTTTTTTGTGAAACTAACAAATGTACTTCCATTAATATTTAAAAATATTTCCTATAATTATCAAAAAAAAGACTCTACATAAATCTGTTCAATTAAATATGTATATACTTTGGAAACTTTGGATTGTATATAAGTTGCACTGAAATATGTATAACTTGTCTTAGTTGACATAATGTTACCATTTAGTCCCCAAAACGAACAACTAATATCATGGGCAAAATATATAATGGTGGCAGCAGGGTATTGGAATTTACCAATCAGTTACAACCTCTTTATAAACAGAGCATTTAATGTTTACTCATTAATAATGCGATCAAGTATATTTTTGTTTTGGCTGTCTCTGATCGCTGAACTTATTAGACTGATAATTTATGAATATGAGCAAGAAATTATAATAACAAGTTTCAGTGTTGTGGTCAATGCAACAAAAATTATCAGTAAGATTATAATTTTTACCAAAAATAACATCCAGGATTTATACATAGATGTTATTGCTAAAGAAGGAGAAGTATGGAAAGAGAATAATAAAAAAGTTATAAAAATGTATAAAAGTAAGATCAGAACCTGCAGGTTTTATGTTGTTTGGATGGTTACAACTACAAGTGGGACGATTGCTTTTCTAGAGTATTCAGGTAGAAAGTTTGAACAATAGTTTGTTATATAGATTATAATAGTTTATTTTAAAACTTTTTGATAAAATTTTTCTTTTTATTTTAATGTTTTCCTTTCCTGTATTAAGTAAATTTGTTTACATCTAATAATAACATTGCGTTCTTTTTAAAAAAATCCCAATCTGCATATCAGTTCAACGTTTATACTTAGTAAAAATTAGCAGTTACATTATATAGTTTTACATAGTTTCTTAAAACTTCGTGTATTTTCGTCTTAGGGTCGGTCTGTCTCTACTAAATATGCGGTCTGTTTGACCAAAATTCCCAACATTTGTAGCTAGACCGATGTTTCGCTTTTAGACTTTTTGACTTGGTATTGCTGTTATTCTTTAGCATTCATCCTAAAATTATGTTTTAACAATTTTAAAACGAGAGGTGCTTATTAAGTAATTGGACTAAAGTAAGAAAGCTTATATTTACAATAATGCTTTTGTCACCAGAAAAGTAGAAAATAGCCTTGTTTCTTGGGTCACGTATTTCAATTTTGTTACAACACTATATATAGATTCTTTGTCAGCTTTGACGTTGTTTTATATATACCTTTATTACATTATTAGTTTCATCACCTTAAAAAATATTTATTTTTGGGGCTCAATTTAGGTTACTTAACAATAAATCTCTTTTTACTGGTTTCAATAAATTTTCCACGTTGGTTTTGCAATACAATTTTAATATCATCGTTGCACGAAATTTCATCAAAACTTCTTGACATTACTGGTTTTAATATTATACGTAAAGTGCATTTACAAAATAAAGGCGGTGGAATCGTACAGTCTATTTCAAATAGGTAGAGAGTAATTAAACCTTATTAAGATTGCAAAAGGGGTAGAGGGTGATTCTCCAATTATGTATGCCACTTCCATAGTTTGCATTGCTATATTTTTTTAACAAAAAAGTAAGAAACTACTGAAAAACTGAGAAAAACTTAATGGATATTTTAAAGCATTAGAAGTGCAGTGTGAAGGATCTCTTCATGATATCAGTAAAAAGGTCTGCATATTCAGCTTTCGCATTCCAAAAAAATTATGGATACACGTTTTTAAAGTGTTATACGTTAAAAAATGTATATACATTTAAAAAAAAATCGATTTTGTTTTCTTAACCTTACCATTTTGTAGGTCAGAATCAGAGCAAATTCGGGCTAAAATAAGTTGCTTTAAGTAGACCTTTTGAAAATATCCTATTTATCTGTATGTAATATATGACTCTACAGCATTTGAAGTCCAATTTTTAAAGACACTTATGAAGTAATATTTATACTCTGTGTTTTTATTACTAGCCCTATTTATTTATTTATATCCATCACATTACCTAGCAGAAGTACAATAAAATTTACATTATCTGTCAAATTAGTATAATAAATATTGAGGTAATCTGTGTTACATTTAAACATCGCATCTATCTGTACCCATCTTACAGCGTTAAAACCCTACTTTTTTTTCTCGCTTTATTCATTAAGTACCTACGCGTATGGATGACTACAAAATTCTGGAAATTTATATTTTATTACTCTCTACCTATTTGAAATAAGTGTGAAAGTGTTAAATATTTATTTTCTAAATGTAGTAATAGTGGTAGAACTATTATTACATGGTATAAACCTATCTCTACACTTATTATTGCTGTATTTGTTAATTATATTAGTATAGTATTATAGTAGAAATAAAACATTCTTTTAAAGAAAGAAATTATTAGATAAAAACTTGTATTTTTGTGATAATATACCAAAGTCTAAATTGAAAGCTCCGCCCAAAAATATTGTCTTTTCCATAATTTTAATTTTCAGCATTTTAAAAACGATCCTTTAACTTTAGAGTGGTATTCGATTATTGAAGCTAATAGTGGTAAAAGAAAAATTCATTTACTTAATTATTTTCAATTTCATAATAATAAATGATTTAATAATTCAACAAATATTCCTTTAAAATATATAGGGAGCAGAAAATTCATAATATTGTTTTTGATTTAAAAAAAAAACGGTTGGCTCTGATGATATTTCTCAAAAAATGATTCATTATTGTAGTCCTTATATTTGATATGTAGTTTATTCTGAAAGTATGAAGAGAATGTTATATCATGTATATATATATCATAAGAATTTAAGAGGGTCCAGAGTTCAACTTAATTATCAGTCAGTATCTCTGTATTTAAAAAGACGCGTGTAAAAAAATTAAACCCAAAAGGTAAATCGAGTTCAGGATTAATATAAAATCAAAAGAAGCTTTTCCAAATTGTTTTATGGGTCTTTAAAAGCAACCGCGTTTTTATCAGTTTTTTTGTTCACCTTAGAAACCATTGAGCGATAGTCAACGCGAGTCAGGTGAAAGCCTTGATGTTGTCAATAAAAAGATTATGTTGCTGACATAGTTTTTTTATTCATATTCATATACTATATATATTTACTATACATATTCTATTTAATGATAAAAGTGTCAGGGCTAGAAGACCAATTAAGTAGATGCCTATAAGAAGGTCAGATCAAAATAGAAACCGATAATTTAATGCAGTTGCTATGTAACCTGCTTACTAGAAGCATGATAGGATATATAAGAATACTGAGACCATAAACAAAGAGAAGAACAAAAAAAAAGAGACTGCAACTAGAGGAAAGAGCAAGGAAAACAAGACCAGAAATAGGAAAAAAGAAAATGAAGATCCGATTAATATTTTAAAACATGATCTCAAAAATAAGCAGGGCAAATGAGACAGAAAACACAAGAAACGAGATTTACAACTGAGAGGAGTTCTAAAGCTGAAATGGAAGTAACTAATTTCTAAATCGTATATCAAGTCTTGATGAAACAATGGTGTAAAGCTGTCTCCTATAACAAGCCGACGTAGAAGCTTTGGGTCAAACCACAAGACTGATTTTAATTTTAATTTTATTTTATGTTTATAATTTTTTATGAGAAGTATGCTATTGTATTAAGGCGATTTTGCTGCCAGTGTTATTGCGTAGTTAGTAGATAGTATCTATGTGTCATGATTTTTAACCATTCAGGTGTACTTTATACTTTAGATTTTATAGTGCCTAATTAGTGAGATCAGCTTAATTTCGCCTTACTGGTGCATATCTTAGAGATGAGATAAGGTAAAGCATATTTACAACAAGTATTCCAGAGCCAATTGAAATCTAAACTTCATTAATCTAATGGAATCTTGTAGTAAAAGTATATGGTCACAGATCATATCATACTATTATCCACCCAGAAGGAATCTACTGTTTTCGTTGAAATAGTAAACTTGAAAGAATATGATCAACAATTCAAAAAAGGAGAGAACATTGGCGAATATTCTGAAATAGTCGCACTCATAAAAAAGCTGATCAAATTCGTCATTTAAAAAGACTTTTTTCTGTATATTATACAAAATCTATTTAAATAGGTTGATAATGTGGTTTCCTTGCACGATAATGACCGGGGAAGTACTGATTTGGTGCCACATTATATTACCATTGGAGATAATGCTCTGATAAAATAAGTACTCTAAGGAATTATAATACCTAAATAAGGAAAAGGAAGAAAAGAGAAGAGAGAATCATGCTTAGTTTATCTGGATGAAGTATACTGTATAGTATACTGAGCAAGACATTCGAAGATCATTTAGAGAATATTAAGAGGTATTTTTTTAGCTCTAAGGGGTCACCCTAAAACTAAGTCCTAAACAAATGTTGTTTATTTTAAAAAGAAGTCGATACTTACTAAAACCAAACTTAAATCCAGAAAGAAACTATAATGTGACCTGCCGAGATCTATTGGTAGCAGTAAAACCTATTGTAGATTTTCATAATTATTTGTAGGTTTAACAATTCATTCTTGGGTTTGACCATGCTTCCCTGGAATGGTTGTTTTAGCTCCAAATCCCTGAAGGAAAAATATCAAGATGCTTATAACTGCACAAGAGTATTATTTTATTATAAAACGCACGAAAGGCGACCAAATATATCCAGACGACCTTGTATTGAAATAGGTCAATATTATCTTAAAAAGGAATTGAAATAACAGCCAAAGATATTTTAATGTCATCGTATTGGCTCAGTCCTGAAGTGTTTTAATTAAACCTCAGTCAAGGAATTCTTCCAGTAAAAACATTATCTACCCAAAAGGAGTCTACTGTTTTGGTTTGAAAGATTAAAACATATATAAACTAAAGTGGTAAACTTAAAAGGCTATGAACTAACTGAAGTAAAAAGAGATAACTCTTGGTCGTTTATATTCCTTAATATTTGAAAAAAAATTGGATAATATTGCAAAACCTTTACATAAGCTATCAGAGGTCAACCTGGTATTTAATTGGTAAGCGTACTGTAAGAAAGCATTTTAAGTTTAACCTTTCCAATTCATAGAGACACATTTATTTTGGATACGGATATCAAAAATGTTGGATTTGGAGCCGTCCTTTCGCTACTGTTTAAGATTTGGACCGATTGAGTGGCCACCAAAGATTTCTTCTTATGGTGCTATTTAAAATCCAAAGTTTATATTAATAGATCAAATAATGTTAGTTTAAAGCAAAGAGTGCATTAAGAAATTAGATTAATCGATCCGCAAGTGATTGAAAATGTGCAATTGGAAGTTATTTACCGACTTCAAAAATGCATTTAAGTAAATAAATAACAAACTTAACATCAGTTGCAATAAATTTTGATTTTTAATGTCGTATGTTTCTTTAGTCTACCATGGCAAACTTAATAAATCGCTGACTTTAGGCATATCGTATGCTATACAAAAAATATTCAGAATAAATGGTAGACTTGTAAAACAAACGTCATGATATACAGAGTGTGCCATTTAAAAAAAAACTGATGATAACACCATAATTTCTACTTGAGGTAATCTGTATAGAAATTGTAAAAAACACCCAAGTGACAATGCTAATCGACGAGTCCGAAAAATAAAAGAAGAAAAAGCATCTGAATTTTAAATGAATTTATTCTTTTTATGATAAATACACCATATAATATAATAAGAATTTTCAAATTCCTGTATCCTTCAAATAATAACCAAGGAGTATTGTTATTCCACTTTATATTGGCAGAAATAAGACGCATTCATCACTTTACAAACTTGTTTAAACTGAGAATTAACATTTAAGCAAATACTCAAATGGTACATCAGTTCATACGGCCTAACTCGCACCTTAAGCCATACGTTAATCTATACTATATACTGGCAGAAATTAGTAATCTAATTGCGAGCAAAGTGGCGTTGTCGCATATTGGCGGGCATAGCGAAATTATATATCATGTGCTTAATACAACTATTTTCTTGTTTTACGTTAAAACCTTCTTAATATGCACTTCTGTTTTAATTCATTTCTGGTTGTTTATTTTTATCTTGTTTTTAGGTGGTGCAAAGGTGTTTGAACTAATAAAGCATAACAAACTCTACAATGAAACATTGGAGCCTCACGTTATGTACCAGACCATTATACCGTTAAATAAATTAAACCATGTTTACTGGTTGTTTTTTACTCAAGCACTTTGGTCTTGGGTTGGATTTGTCTTCAATAGCTTGACACACTTAGCATTTGTCGTCTTGCTTGTTTACGCGGCCGCTCAATTGGAGCGCTTACAAATTAAATTCAGAGATTTTATTGAGCATGATTTTGATGATGATGAGGGCGACAGGGAGCTGAAAGTGAAAGAAAAAATTACTATTTTGAAGACTTTGATTCGGGAGCATCAGTATATTATTGGGTATATTAATAATAAGGATTTAATAACAGTGCCAAAATTTGTTTTTAAATTATTAATAGAGCGCAGAATTATAAACTATATAAAAAGTCAATATTATTTTCACGAACTCATAATGAGCTTAATATTTTATTGGATATCACGAAACTATTATAGTAAATATTAATTTATAAAATATTATCTTAGACGCTCAATTTATGTATTTTCTAAATTAATATTTACTGTAATAGCGATGTAATACCCAACAAAATAAATAACTCATTATAAATTCGTGACAACAATACAGATTTTATTTAAATAAAACGTACCGGCCTAATTGTTTAGATGTTGCATATTTAGAAAAAATATACATTAAACTATCTGTCAATGAAAATAGTATAACATTTTAATATAACTGCAAAATTAATAATTTAATACCAAAATCCTTAAGATTACATATAAAAATAATAAAACAAATAAAATCTAAAAAAAAGTAAATAAAACGCTACTAAAAGAAAGAATTCAATTTCATAAAGATTATAAAATCAAAAATTAATTTAATATATATAATTAAAAAAAATTAAAATATTCAAATAGAAAAATTAAAGAATCATTTATTTCATTTAATTGATCAAAATGATTTCAACCATATATGCTTCTGTATAAATAGTTATAATAGTTTTTTAAATAATTTTCAAAAACGAACATAAATTATTCTAAATAAACTAAATCTAATTTACAATAA
The DNA here is from genome assembly GCF_022605725.1 of Anthonomus grandis grandis. Taxonomy (NCBI): domain Eukaryota; kingdom Metazoa; phylum Arthropoda; class Insecta; order Coleoptera; family Curculionidae; genus Anthonomus; species Anthonomus grandis. The sequence goes on along the minus strand of NC_065552.1, from coordinate 13,241,006 downwards.
AAATATAAATCAAGAAGTATAAAACATACATAAGAATGATTTTATAACTTAAACTCTTAATAATTTCTCAGATGAAGATTACTCAATATTACTCAATTTAATTAACTACTCAAAAATTCTGCCGAAATAAAATATGATTTCAAATAACTTTTTTCAATTAACTCCAACATAGTAGAAAACATCACACTTTTATGATTTACGAAAAAAAATAAATGTTTCCTTATAACCTATAATTAGTAGCATAAATTTACCTAGTCACCTTCTTGCACCATTTTTTTGAAATATTTTATACACTAATAGTTCTAATTTATACGTTAACAATTTTCAACACTTTTTGCAAAAACAATTTCTTTTAATCTTCATAATCTTCTGATAAGTTTTGACGTTGAAAGTATTTTTACTTATGTGCCAGTTGAAAAAACATTAAATATTCTTAAAAAGAATTAGAATATGATAATAATTTGGCTTTTTTGTAAAAACTATTTATTTCCAATATAATGATGAATCTTGTCAACAAAATTTTGGTGTGACTATGGGTTCTCCTTTTTCACCTAATTTAAGAAATATGTTAATGAGAAATCTTGAATCTAAAATAATTAATACATTTGTTAGAAAACCTTAAATATGGTGGCAAGATATTAATTATATTTTTTTAATATATCACCATAATGAAATAGATCTGAATAATTTTTGAAATTAAAATCAACTCCAAAGAATCTCCTATAAAATTTACTCTCGAAAGGAAGCAGCTGATGGTCAGCTTTTTCGTCTTGATATTTCTTGCCACTTTGCTCATATCTGCAACTCAGAGACTTATTATTTATACCAACGATAACAGTGCTATATATTAAATTGGAGTAAATGCTACTTCTTAAGTATGTTTTAATGAATAATGGTTTAACTTTGCTGCAGCAATTCTGTTAGTCTACCTTAGAAAATGGCACCGTTTAGCGGCTGACAAATCCACTAAATCTGACATCATTATGCAGAGCGGGACATTAATTAATTACACCTTCTTCTATTCATATTAAAACATGTACTAACTCTTCGAAAGTTAATAATTTTTTGCTTACTACTTTTTTTTGGCAAATTTTATACTTACCTCCTCTGGATACCTCCGAAACTTGCCGGATTAAAATACCAGTGAATTTTTTCATCAGCCAAATAATTTGAATCTTTTGTATAGTTTTTTAAGCTGGTACCATTTTCTGAATAAACATTAAATGGTCGACCTGTTCGACTAACAAATCTTTTAAAAGGGGCCAGGAAGGCTTCAGTAGTCAATTCCGAGACAAATTGGATGTGAACTTCCCTTACAGGCATACAAATAAACAGATATACATATATGTATATAGATAAACATATACAGGGTGATTCATTAAGAATGGGCAATCTCGGAACTGAAGATACTACACACCAAAATATGGCGATTGAGCTTAACATGTCTTATACAAATGTTTGAAATTTCTTAATAATTTTGTGGTTTTCAGCAGTATCGTCTTAAAAATTGGCGACTTGATGTATTTTAACATAAAATCTACGAATTTTGTGGTTTGCTTAATTTATGCTAAATAAACAATCCGAAAACCAGGAATTTCTTAATAACCTTCTTTTCACCGATGAAGTGACGTTTACTAGACGAGGTATTTTTAATTGGAAAAACAATCATTTGTGGGAAATGTCCGAAATCCACATGCTCTAAAGGAACGACATTTTCAGTATGAATTTATGGTAAATATTTGGTGTGATGTGATACCTGGTTTTTTTATTGGTCCTTTTGAACTTCCTCCTAATCTGAACAGGCTCATCTATTTAAACTTCCTTGAACAACAGTTAAACCCACTACTAGAAGTTCAGACTGAAACCTTCTAGACTTCTCAATATGGTCACACATAAAAGACATGGTTTACCAAGATACAATTAATTCCAACGAAGAATTACGACAGAAAATTCAAGAAGCTGCTAATATTATCAAAAATAACGTGTTATTTAATATTATATAAGATATAAGATCTTTAAGGAGGCGCCTTACAAAGTGTATTGAAGTGGAAGGCGAGCATTTTGAGCATTTACTTTGAAGTTTCCTTTTAATATTTTTACTGATTGTTATTTGTTGTCTTTACTATTTTTACCCAGCATAGTAGTAATTATAAAGAATAAATTCCTATTAAGCCAATATAATAACGATGGCTTAGGATTTTTTACGCTGAATGTTTAAAATGCAAATAACTTAAAAACTGATAGAGTTACATGAAATAAACATGAGTACCTTTTTTACTCAAAATTAAACTGCCTTTTAGATTTTCTAGTCATTTAAGCCATAACTGATTAGGTAAAAAAATATGTTGTAATTTTTTTTATATGTTGTATTTATATTGTAATAAAAATATGTTTTACTAATATATATTTTAATTAAGTAACAGGGTGTAACTAACGCCCTGTATAAATAATGCTAAATTCACCACAAAATTCATAATATTTATGTCAAAATACATAAAGTCGCTAATTTTCAAGACGATGCTGCTTAAAATCACAACGACGGTTTACACGTCTTGCCTTCTGCCAAGAAGTAAATGGGGATCAGTTTGAACACTTGATACATTAATAAGAGTTTTCACAGTTTATAACATTTTATCCTTCATTTTATCTTAATTTGTAAATATGTTATGACAAAAATATTAATCCGGCAAGACTAACCGATTTACAGGGACTATTTCTAGGGAGTTGAGCTTGTTCGACAGTCTTGATTTAAAAGTTTTAAACAACAAGAACAACTCCCTAGATCTGATAGGTTCCAGAAACCCTATTAAATTTAAATAGTGAAAAAAAAACCTATCAGGCCGGCTTCGTGGGTTCTCTATATGGTCAGTTGCCTCAGTCACACTCACTCACTCAGTAGTAAAACACCTTGATTTAATTTAAATAGGATGTTTGTTAAAGTTGTAAGCCAGACAAAATCTACATGGAAAGTAAATATACATGATGGTATTAAACATGTAAACAAAAATAAATAAAAGATATATAATATAAGTTTATAACCTAAAGGTACCTGAATTCGTCAGTGATCACTTCGGAAGCGTTACATTGAATTGTTTTAATTTACATAATTATAAAATAAATAGAACTTAAGTTTTAAAGATTAAAATGAGAAGGTGATAAAATAATAAATTCATGTTAAATCATAGGACAAAGAAATCAAAAGAATGTGGTTAAGATCAATTAAAGAGGAAAAGAAAAAGACTAGTAAGCTTACGGGTCAAGTTCCATGGTGTTCTTCTTTCGGGGGCGAGAGCCTGCGATGGGTTACTTCTCACCACATAGGGTTTAAGGCATGATGTGGGTTGACGGGGCTAAAAGCGGCGAAATTATCTGCTTTTTGGCTTCAGGGTGAAATCCTCATCACTGCTGGGTCATGGCTGGCGTTTAAAAAAATGACCGATGACGTCATATCTTTTTTTTTGTTCCACCCTATATACAAAAATTTATGTGAAATAATGCGCAACTTAAAATAAACATCGACGGGTCCGAGCGTTTTCTCAAAAAAATCATGTCTCTAATTTTTATCGAATTTATGCGGAACTTTAGCGGGTCACTGTATATGCACTTACTTTTAATATACAAAATTTTAAAAATGGTTCCTTTCTTGAAATTTAGCAAGCGGACCAGGTAATTCTACGGTTATTGTCAAATGCAATTGTTCATTAATTCCTTTTATTAATGGTCTACAGGTTTTGCCATATATAAGTAAAATTTACCATATATAAGTATGAAATTTTAACGTTTAGTTGTTATTAATATTTGCCGTTATGTATTTTGCAATTTGAAATTAGTAAAAAAAGGATCAATATATATTTTTTTTGTTATAATTATATCTCTGCGCTACCTTCCAAAGATCCTCTCAAGAAATAAAAGTTCTCAATTTCTAAAATGTTGCTATTATCATAAACCAATGGTCCAAAAGTTTCTCTGAACTTGAGCCATTTTTTAAACTACCAGCAAATTTGGGTAAGGAAATAGATAAAGAGCTTAGGGCCTGACTGAACTTTCACTTAAGAAAAATCTACACCATCCAATACATTATTGCTGCCCCGTTGAGAACCACTATCACTTTTAGTACTGCCACCTCTGGAACTATTTTTTTAAGCAATTAATTTGCAATGTAAAGCAAACTGTAGTAGGAATTTTCGAATTCTTACCTTTCCAAAAGTTATTCATCAAAGTTTTTATGGTGTTATTCTATCGGAGCTTAATAAGAATCTAATTCAGCAAATATATCTGGGAGTTTATCTACACTGCTTTCCAATTCGCTAATTTTTAAGCCCTCTATGTTATTCGAAGGCAAAGCAGATATTAAAGATACGAACTTATTGAAACTTAAAGCTTTGATTTGCAAATACCACGCCTCTTAATATTAAATTTGAGTTAAGCTTCATTAACCGTGTATTCAAAAATGTTTTCAATAATTATTTCATTAGTAAAAATATTAAAATAAACAAATACAGTGTATATTTTTATTTAACCAACAAACATACTAATATTTGCACCAATTTAAACTAATAGATATTTATTTTTACTATAAATGCCAGTAACCAATGCCCAAATAATTTTTAGCCATTAATTTAAACAGACGATGCATGTTTTATTAGTGTACAAACTGAAAGTGTTGCCTCTCGAGTAAAATAATAATAAGCACCATTTCAATTGAGATACACTGCCAAAACCAATTTGAAGCAAATAATAGAAATTAATAAGGTAATAAACCAAACCACGTTATTATGATATACTAAAAAAGTATACCAACTTACTAGCAATTATTTGATTATTTTCAATCAAACAGAAAAATCTTACCAACTTACAACCAATGCTAACCAATAATTAATTAATAATAAACTATCATGACATAATAATGAACCCAAGACCTTCTAGCCATCATCCAAAAAATCCAGATCCACGTTTGTTTGCGCCAAATTTGAACCCGCTTTTTACCAATTTAATTAGAGTTTTGCCGCCGATTGTATCCTGGGTGCTACGGGCTTTAATGATTCCGGGTCTAATTTTCCAATACTATTTTACCCGCTTATATCTGAGTTGGAAGGACCATTTTGTGTTAGGAAAGTTTCCTCAGCTTCAGCCTGTTGTTGTTTTTAAGACACTTTCTTTTTATTAAAAAAAAACTCATTTGCTGTTTGTATTTTTCTGTTATTAAGACACCTTATTTAGGCTAAAACCAAACTTACATTCAGCGAGAAACAAAGCACCTCTTTACAAAGTCATTTCTTATTTGAAACAGAGAGACAATTGACGTATCATCTTTTAGCAACCTACCTACCTTTGAGCCGGGGTTTTAAAAGTAAAAGTAGCGGGTTTGGTTGCCACATTGACTTAAATTAAGTATTATTTTGTCAAAATATAACACAAGTTACTAGCACATCCCCTAACCTAATAAGAAAGTAATTTTTGTATTTTCTTTGTTGCTTTTTGATCAAAACCATACAAGCATCATTAAAAAAAAAATTAATTGAGTGTTTTTCTTAGAATCAAAGAGATATAAAAAATATAAGTAATTTTATGTATCTGATATTATTTAATTTATCCTGATAGAACGCTGATAGAATTAACTAGTAAAACGTTGTTGGTTCAACATTTTTTTAATATTATTTGCTTAATAAATTTAAAGATAATCAGATCGAATATCATAAAATAAAAATAGAAAATGTCAACAAAAGATATGCGAGTGATAAATTTCAGATAAATCGGAAGTTTTCTAAACTTATTAATTTTATATTATTTTATGCCTTTACCATTTTATAGTCTATGTCCTTGCCCTTTTCAACTTTGTAATAGAATTCTACACTTAACGTATAAAGCTTTTAAAAGATGGCGCTACATATAATCCTAACAAGGTGATCTTAGATTTGGATTCTTTTCTTTATGTTAACATTTATCCAATTTGCATTGTTTTTTTTGCTTGACCAATTCGTTAATTTTTTATTTTAATTTAGCACACATATTATCACAGAACTTCTGCGGTCACTTCCTAATTTCTTTTATGATATCGATTTGATTATCTTTAAATTTAATATTAAACGATAAGTAGTTAGTAAACGGCCGTAAATATGGTATTTGACAGTTACAACAGAACCAGATTTCAATCAATTTGTAAAAGTAACCAAAGAAGAGTGGGTTAGACGCCCGAGAATCGACAACCACGGCATGACTACGCTCCCTTAAGGAGTTTTTCGAGGGGAAAATTCTAAATTATTTTTGATGTTCCAAATAGTTTTAGTCACTAGTAGAGGGCACTACGTAAAGATAGTTATGACTCACATCTTATAAGAGTGAATTAGATTACCACTAAATAGTCAGTAATCAACTCTAAATGTCACTTAAAAGTAACATCAAGAGATAATTATCACTCTAAAGTGCAATTATAAACATTATTATTACATGTCTATTAGATTATGCTCCATTAAAAATGTGATCTTCATATTAGTAATTATTATGTTAGTTTTTGTCTACTATATACCAAAAAAAGAATATTTTAGGTTTGTTCAACGTCTGAACAGCTGTGTGAAGTATGTCATCCTAATTGAATACATCCTTGCATCTATGGATATGGCCTCCGTATCTGTTAATCTTATTAAAGTAAGTCGACTATAAAAATGGTTCTATATAATTTACAAATTTATACTTTATTTTCAGATGGACCTTAGCGAGCTAGGGTGGCTTCTATCTTTCTTACTTCTTTTAATGATTCAATTATTTTTACTCGGATGGACATGCAATGAACTAAAATATCAGGTATTAAGGACACGGGTGAACAAAATTTTATATCTTAAAGAGTTATAAATTCTGAAGATTTCGGACGCACGGAGTAACTAAATAATATAAAGAGTTTCCATTTTTGTCTATAATAAAATAGATAAAACGTGTATAAATAGATAAATAAAATATGTATTAAAGGATAATGATAAGGATGATGGAGTCAAACTATTGAGTAGTTAGTTCAAATATTACAAATAAATAAACCTTAAAAAAAATTATATTCTGTACTATAAAGCACTTAGTAAACTTTTTTTTATTGAAACACACTTAATAGTTATTTATGTAACAAGTGTGTAAAATGGTCCTTTTTTATGAATGCAAAATTCCCATGAATAAAAAAAGGGGATTTTATACACGTTTTAGCCACAATAGACCTGGGGTCGAGGTGGAGGGACACAAGGCGCTTCACTCACAACAAATTTTTTTACTACCGAAGAAAAGATCCGAAAAAAACAAAAACACCAAAATTAATTTATGCACTAGTGCCTAAAACAATAACTTTACGTACTAGTTTCTAAAATCACAAAATTTAGCACTAGTGCGTGAAAAGTGAAACTTTATAAACTCTGAAGTGAGTACTTTACGCCCGGTAGTAGAAAAAATATTTGTAATCATATTATATTATAAAATATGCATGCCTAATTCAGTTATTTTCTTTTTGTGTAGTTAATTTTTGAAGGATTTTGTTAATAATTATACCAAAATATTCAGAAAAAAATCTACGGTTAATATTCTTAGTGCACATAAATAAAATACTACTAAAATTAATGTTCCATGGTTACTCAACGCAAATTCTTTCGTGATTAGATTAGTAGGTAGATGGTAGAGTAAGAAGTACATGTAGTGTTATTTTTGTTATTTATTTATTTTTTATAAAAAGTTTTAAAAAATGATAAAAATATACCTTTATTATAAGACATGTATATATTTTACGTATTATTGTTTATTATTCTATGGGTTTTAAGTGCTAAGTAGCTATTTAATGTACAATCTGGTGGTATCTCCTGATCAGGAGACTTGTAACTTTTTATTTTTTTTGCATATAAGGATTTTCTTTTACTTTTTGGATTAGTATTTCATCCTCTAACGCAGAAAAGACTAATTTATGGTTTTTTTTTAAGCACAGACATTTTTCCATTAATATATAAGTATTATAAAGTAATTTTTTATAGAAATGTTGTTGTATTAAGACGCAGTTGTCTATACAATAACAAACAAATCGGCGAACTGAGCCGTTTAAAATTGTTTAAATCAAAAACTTATGTTTGATTGCGACGAACTGCTGTCCGCACACCTGCTCGAAATTTCGTTCTGATCTTTTATAAAAACCACTACTATGTAATCCGCATATCCTTGGTTTCACCGGAACCGCTAACGAACTTTTCATTCCATATCGCCGAAATATTTCGGACCGATCTGGTCAAAGAAACCAGGCCTTTATGTGCATACTATAGTATCCTATCTTATTACTATGGTAGCACCATTATCTTTAGCAAGTTTTGATTTTATCCGCTAACTTAAAGTAGGGTGGGATAGTCTGATCTGTTTTTATTTAAGTCCTATTAATGGTGGCTTAAAATCGGAATATTTTTTTCCAAGACTTTATCCTATAAATAATACGTAAAGTGTATTGAAGGCTAGGCGGCACTGTCTTATAAAGGTTCAGCAAGCATTGCGTTTTCTATTTTTAGCTAATAACTAAAATAAACAAAACCTATAAAGGTCAAGAGATACATGAATTATAGAGGTTTTTTTGCCCTCTAAATTTTTGCAATTCTTGCGATGGTAAAAAAAAATTATTTCACAATGCAAAATGGGAAAAAGAAATTTTTGGTGACTTTGGCGCCCTCTAGCTTTTCTAAGTTTTGTTCTACAGCTTTGGGCCTAAAAGATGAATTGTAGACAATAAGATTCTCTTCATTCTATGTCTGATTAATTTTTCTGTCCGACCTACGGTTTAGCCAGAAAAACGAATCCAAAATGTATTTGAGTTTCCCAAAAGACGGGGGGAAGCGGCTTTCAACTTTTAGAATGCTGAACGTTTTTCCATGACAAATTCACTGTACTATAGCTAAAAGCTAAAAATAATTTGCTCGTACAGGGCAACATGAACGAACGCATTGATTGTAGTAGCAAGAACTCCTCCAATACACGTGCTAGCAAGAAAGAGAGGGAAGTAAAAGAGGCCAGAAACGTAGTCAATAAAGAACTATTGTCCCAGTGGCAAGAAGAGTATAATCAGGACAATGACACGGCAACTTGGACAAAAAGGTTAATACCCGACATAATACCTCGGATAGACAAAAACACGGTGAAACAAACTTTTAAGACAGACCTGAAGCAGCTACTAACTGGTCATGAAAATTGTCAAGCCTACCTAAAGCACATTAACTTAAGTTAAACAGAGGAATGCTGTTATTGTGGCATTACCCATACGGCTGAACATATACTCAGAACGAAGACACAGTCAGACACAATAATGCTTAAAAACTAAAAAGTATCAATTAAACTAGCAACGTCATGCAACAGTGATCTGTCCATGCAATCTAATCGTACCGCGATATACATTTGGTTATGTCCAAAAATAATGAGTAATATTGAAGTAATCAGTAGCGTGGGATCCATCTCCTTCAATGTTCTTTTAAGTTTTTATTTTTATTATTCTATGATCGTGATTATACAGGGTGATTCTTAACCAATACGCACAAAGTTGCTTCTTAGCCGCAAATTGGATTCCCAGACAATATATCTCCTTAATCCGCTATGACTGGCCTCAGTTCGTTCAGTTTCTCGAGGACCTAATATAAAGGTTAGGCTCACATATATTCAACGCAAAAGGCTTCTACCAAGTTAATTTCAGTCAAACCGCTTCGTCTAAACACATCTTTAGAAACTTAAAGCCAATAATAGAAAACGTTAAGCTAATAATCTTACAACCTTAATTAACTAAGTAAAAATCTCACAATAAATGGCTTTAAAAACCTTTATGTTATCTATATCTAACTTTTAAAAAAGCTTCTCAAATTGGAATAAAACTGTAAAAGTGCCTCAGGCCAGACAAATATAAGAAAAATTAAGTTAGGTCTAAGAGAGGGGACCAGCAAAGCAGATCACGTAGTTAAACAAATCTTAAAGCGGTCTGATAAATTTAAAAAAGCACTGCAGAGTCGTTAAGGGGATGAGCCGCCGGCAAATTTAGAGGAAAATATGTGCCAAGTTTTTAAACCCTGAGTTGAGACAACGATTATCGTTGTTAAAAGCACAGAGATGAAATCAGAATTTTTCTTTTAATTCTGATTTAATACGAATTTAGGTTCATACTACAAATTTAAAAGAACTTCAAAAAATTACTAAATTTAAAAGAAAAAGCTGAAGCTTATTTTGCTGCTAATTATACTTAGAAATCAGCAAGCAAACTTTTTAAAGTTAATCTGAATCATAAACGTAATGTCGTGCAGCACGATTCAATTTTTTAATTGCCCCATTCTTAAGTCTTTTACCCTTTAAACATGTTGCCTATAATTTAGTTTAACAGGAAACTTGCTTGAGTTTTGTCACACGCGAGACAAAGAAGGTAATAATTATAAAGCAAAGAAAATGTTTGATAATACAGTTAATCTGAAATCAAAAATTACTTTTTTATGTATAATAACGCGCCAAAAAAAAATAGGCACACAGAGAGGAGTCATTGGGTTTTAATTTAAGATAGGTAAATAAAAGTAAATTTTCTTATCCTGAACGGCTGATGATCCTTATGGAACAGTTTAGTTTATAAAGGTATGAATATAAATTAAAAGTATCAGCTAAAGTATAATTAATTTGCAAAAATTCACTATGTAAAAACGTGTGTAAATACGTCTAGTTATTAGTTTAGCTTTAGAGGCAAAATATACCAGTTTTTGGAAAAATAGGGAAAAGAAAAGGGAAAAGACTCCATAATAACGATAATTTAAAATCTTTAATCAAATTTCTCGTCAATATTCTCTCAAAACTCTGGAAACCTCTGCAAAACTCCAAGAACGGATATATTGTTTGATACTCGTTTCTTTAATTATCAAACCAAGGACTTTAGATCAAAAACCCATGACAAAGGTTAACACGTATGGATTGTGAGTGACAACAGCAACTGATTTAATTAACATTATCGGGACAGAAAATGAGTTTTAATATTACTAAGAAAGCTAGATTCAACTATTTGCTACTAGCTAAAAGCAATTTTAAGTATTTAAATATGTCGGCTCTTACTTATCATATAAAATTTAAAGTAATTTAGCCACACGTACTAATTTTTGCTATTTGAGTACACGTGCTGTTCACGGGAAAGACGGAAGGACTCAAGTAGGTTCCAGTTAAGTAATTTCTTGATTTGTTGAAGAATTACTTGGTGTATTTTAAGTAACAATTTTCAAAAAGCCAAAAGCACATTTTTATTCGTTTTAAAAAAATATTAGAAAATAATTTAAAAAAATTATTATTATATTAGGATATTATCGCATATGTAATTAGGAAGATTTTGCTCAAAAATTATTTCTACATTCTATAATTCTATCTAACCGAAATTTTAAGTCGACGCCATTACAGTCACTTTACATTTAAAGGAGATTTGTAGAAATTTTTTTAAGTAAGAGTGTTTCAGACAGGAGTTTCCTGTTAAGCAGTGTTCCTGAGTTCCGTTACAATTGATGTCAGAATTAAAAAATATATGGAAACTCAATTTAGTAAATGCCTTTCACAAAAAGTCAAGCCAATGTGGAGATCGAGAAATTAATGGATCTGCTATTAACGAAGTTTGATGAGCAGAGAAAACATGAGGTTAGGGAAATTAAACACAAAAAAGAACAAAAGGAACGAGATAAGAAGCAAAAAAAAAATGAAAAGGCAAGAGTAAGCCAGAAGAACGAGATAAAAAACAAAGACAAAAATTGAATGATAACGTAAACAAGAAGAACTAGACTAGAAACACCAAGATCTGGTGAACAAGAAACAATCTGAAGAAAGCAAATAAAAAGCGCAACAAAAATAAGAAAATCTCATAAAGACTATCAAAGAGAACTAATTAAACTTAAAAGCAGCTCTTAAAATGAGTAGGAAGGATGCGATAAAAAAAACAAAAACGATGACAAGGCAATCGCGACCGATAACAAGATGAACGATATTTATAACTTTAAGAAGATCTTGAGACAATGCAACAAGAGTTAATGACACTTGACACTTCGAAGCAAGAATTTATATATAAAACAGAAATGATCTATAATCGATGACAAGAAGCATAGAATACCTACTTGAAGTTTAAAACTGCTACCGGAGGACGCCGAAAAATTTTGATAAATTGTTTTATTGATGGGGTCGAGATCTGAATAATAACCATGCTTTAAGGATGGCTTAGAATAAGAGTATTTTAGAAGATTTGGTCCATGAACTAAAGTATGAAACAGCTTTTTAAGCAGATAGAAAATAATCCCGGATAAGATAAATCAGAACTCGGAGTGTGATATTGAAGACCGCCTAGAGAGGTCTAAAGAAGATTGGGTAATTATTGCCTAGAAATACTAAATGATTATTCCGCTATTAAAATAACAATGAGGAAGGACACCTTGCCAAACACCAATGCCCCAAGCCTTTAATAGAGCTCAGGAACCAGGAAAACTTTTAGTTTTAACTAGCATAAGCTAGTTAGACATAAGCTTTGGTGTGACTCAAATTACGAGACAGTTTTACCACTAACCAAAACTCTTTTAATCTTCTTTTAATCTTAGATTAGTAACTACTTAGTTTTAATCTTCTCCCGAAGATGCTAAGATCGTTAGCGAAATACGTGTCGAGAGTAAAAATAAAGAGTTTCGCTAAGTGGTAAAACTGTCTCATCATTTGAGGTGCTTTTAATCCCCACGAATAAGATTAAACCAGCCGTCACGTCTTGGAAAGAGTTTGGTAAATAGAACCGGATGAAATATGTCGCCATAAATGTAAGATAAGGGCGAATACAGGATCAAATAATTATTGAGTTAGCGGATGGAAAAAATAAGTCCATGGAAAGCTATTATAAGGATATTTATCATCAAAGACATTATCAACAAAGGAATCTACTGGTTTGATTCGAATGATAAACTTGAAAAACTATACTTAATCAAAACCTAAAAAAAAAGAGTGGTATATATATATATATATATATGGTCTAAAGTAGTGGCAGTCATGAATAATACTTATAGAATTTTTCAATTAGATAAACCTTTTCCTGTATGACCTAGGAAGCAAGTACCTCGAAGGATTCCGATAGCTAAACAGAGTGAAGTTTCCTTAATTCTCCAACAAATGACGATAAAAGAGTGATGGAAGTCCTAGAGTCCCTGTACATCTCCAGTTATATTAGTAAAGAGAAACTACTAGTAAAGGTATCATGATAACCTATTAGGTCTGCAATAATTTATAATGCTGGATCTGAAGAGTGAACACTTGCAGATAAAAATGCATCCGAAAATACTGCATTCTTAACTGGAACAGGACTTTGGCAGTTTACAGTCATATCCTTTACACTCTGTAATACTCCAGCCTTCTTTGAAAGGCTTAAGGATACTATGTTACGTGAAATTACTTGAGAACCATGCATTTTTGTCGGAAAAGAAATTCTTTAAGAACACCGGTTAAACTCCCGGTAATGTGGGACTCCGTACCCAGTCTTTTCCACTAAAATTTCGCCGCTAGGTGGTGCCTTGTTGCTTTTCTGCCCTGTATGCTCTGTTTCAATCCTCTTGTGTCCTATAACTTTACTTTCACAAGTTCAGTTTTGTTGCTTCTAGGAAGTCCAATATTTTGCTCAGTCGTGTGGTTCTTATACACTTTGGTTAAGGTTTGGCTTTACCTAGAATGTAAAGAGTGGTTTCTTTTGTTAAAAAAAAATTACTTTCAAAGAAAAAGTTTAGATGAAGGATATTTGGGATATAAAGATATTAGGGATATGAAAGATTTTTTTAAACTGTTGGTCAGATCCACAGAATTCTTGGTCGAATGAATAATTTTGACGTTAGTCACTTATCTCACAACGCTATATAACCATGAAGAGAGATTGTACCATAGAGAGTTCAGTTACACCTGTCCATCGTTTATCTAACTTTCGTTATATGCGATTAATACGAGTAAGTGGGGTTTCCTGATACCGCAGTAAACATCTGCGGGGGTTCAGCAACCTGTCAGGTGCGTCTCCATGTGGCGGATAGGAGAACGGCCGGAAAACCAGAAATGGTTTCGGTTAACGGTGACTATAAGGGAAGCCAACGGGCCTACACCCGTCCGGGCCAACTGAAGGTCATCGTCGCGGACCAGCTATATACCGTAAACCGTCCATTCGGCGCACCGACCCCCATGATCCTGAAAGGGAGCGTGGGGTATGTGCTGATAAACGGCACGGGGGTCTGGGCTTAACCACCCGGACCGCGTGGTGAGAACACTGTAAAATCTCCCAATTCTTAGAGTATGGCGCGCGCCAAGGGATGCAAGACTGGGGGGAAGCCCAGTCACTAGCTGCCTACCCTGGGGAATAAGGCGCACCCCATTGTATACAGCCTTACCCCTGCAGGCTCTGCAGGGGTGGACCACCCTTTCCCTAGCTACTCGTGGGAACATCTATGATGGACCAAGATACCCAAAATACCAAAGAAAGGGGGCCAAGAGCAACCTTTGCCAGCAATGGCGGGACCTATGGAACCGCTGTGGAGAAGTCAACGGCGGGGCCGCAAGGAACCGCCGCTGAGAAAGCCAAAGAGGGACCTGCCGGGAGGAAACGACCGTCGGAGGCTCAAAGACGAAAAGCCAAACTGTTGGCGGCCAAGGGAAGGGGGGGGACGGGGCCCAAAGAGGCACTGACACCCACCCAGACCAAGGCCAATACGAGCGAGACACAAAAACGACATCGCTCGGAGGGAGAAACTCAGCCGGAGTCAAAAAGACCCAGGAAGAAGCTCAGGGGCCCAAGACGGGAACCAGGGCTGTCCTATCGGGATGCTGCGGCGGGGGTTCTAAGAATGGCCATAACAGCTAAAAAATACCCCGAGGCATTCGTCTCGGAGGAGCAGGCAAACGCCCTAAAGGGCTGGCTGCTCAACAAAATGCTCGCTCTGCAGAGCGGATCGCAAATTGCGCCCAAGTTTGCAGGCGTAAGCCACGATGGGGGAATCCTTCACATCACCTGTGTCGACGAGTCAACTAAAAATTGGCTCGTCGAACTGGTGCAGAAGGAAACTCCCTGGGAAGGAGCTGAACTCCAGATAACGGAGGACGGCAAACTTTCCAGACCGGTGAAGGCAATAACTTGGGTGCCGGGACCTACTGAGGAACCGAAAGCACTCCTACACAAGCTGGATGTTCAAAACAACATCAACACCAGCTTGTGGAAAGTGCTCGATATGAGGAAGGACCAGGACGACAAGGTATGACAAGGATGACAAGGATGACAAGGTTGCCTGGTAACGCTCCTCATGGACGAGAAATCCTGGGCCAAAGTAAGGGAAGCGAATCAATCGCTATACCTCAACTTTGGCAGCATAAAGATCAGACTCTCGGCCAGCAGCCAAGAGAAAGAGAAGAGGGACCAGGCAACCCCTATGGAAACAGGGGGATTGCCGGGAACCTCTTCTTCCTAAAATCGCTCTCCGCAATGGGTGTGAGGCTGATACAAATAAACCTCCACCACTGCAAAGCAACCACTGCGGCCTTACAAAAATGCATAGCCGACAATAATATTCAGATAGCCCTGATTCAGAAACATTATACTTATAGGGGCCAGATAAGGGGACTAGGAAACCTCAACGGGAGACTAGTGTCAGACCCAAAAGAGGGACCTAACCTAAGAAGCTGTATCTTTATAAGAAAAGATATAGAGGCCACACCGCTGTGGCAGTTTTGTGACAAAGACACAGCGGCGGTCAAAGTGCAAATCAAAACAGCGGAGAGGAGCTAGGATACAATAATAGTATCAGCATACCTTCCGCACGATCAACAAGGGGAACCACCTCCGACAACAGTTCGGAGGTTGATAGACCATCAAAGATTGGAAAACCTTATAATAGGCTGTGACGCCAATGCTCACCACACTATCTGGGGAGCTCTGGACCAAACAAACAAGGCGAATCATTATTAAATAACTGTGCTGCCTCCGGTCTAAATATACTTAATGTGGGGGAGGAACCAACCTTCGTCAACATACTCCGCAGAGAAGTAATTGATCTAACCATTGGCAAGGGACGCATCTGCGACCTCGTTAAAAAATGGCATGTATCTGACGAACCAAGTTTGTCGGATCACAGGTACATAAGATTCGATCTAGAATCTATGGATACAAATCCGGAGACCTACAGGAACGCCAGGAAAACGGACTGGTACCTCTTCAATGAGATACTAGGACGCGAACTGGAGAACTGTCCAACGGAGGCAAAAGACAATGTAGAGCTCGAAGTGCTGACAGAGTCAGTCACTGAGGCTATTAAAGTTGCTTTTAAAAATTCATGTCCACTAAGCAAACCACGTCAAGCAGGGAACACCTCATGGTGGAACCAAGAATTGGGCGAGCTAAGGAAGACAGTAAGAAAGCTTTTTAACAGAGCCAAAAGAACTGGCGAGTGGAATCTATACAGACAACACTTAACCAGGTACAATGATGCTATAAAAAGAGCAATGAAAGAAGGGTGGAGGAAGCTATGCCCGGACTTAACAGAGACACCAGCATATGCTAGACTCCACAAGGCAATATCCAAAGGGCCACAACAAACCCTAGGCTCTTGTCCAAAACCCGATGGAGAATATACGACAACCGAGGAAGAAACGCTTGGCTTAATAATAATTAATTAATTTATATTATTATATTATTAATTATTATTATTATTAATTTATATTATTACTTAATCTGAACACGCACTTTCCGGGATCGAAAATTCTCCATCAACCAGAACATACCCAGGACCCAACTCCTATCATTCCGAACAGGGGCAAAAGGGAACACTGGGAACTAGCAAAAAAAGTAGTAACCTACGAGAAGGTTAAATGGGCGATAAATTCCTTCAAACCATTTAAATCTCCCGGAATGGATGGCATAATACCAGTCATGTTACAGCGGGGTAGCGAACTGCTGCTGCCTGCACTATATAAAATAATGCGGGCAAGTCTAGCCACGGCGCATATACCAGAGAGTTGGAGGGAACCAAAGGTATTTCTACCAAAGACAGGACGCGACTCCTATGCGAAACCTAAATCCTTCCGACCAATCTGCCTTACATCATTCCTCCTAAAAACAGAGGAAAAGCTCATAGAAAGGCATATTAGGGACAATGTATTACGGGTCAACCCTCTACATCGACACCAGTATGCCTACCAAATAGCAAAATCTTGCGAATCAGCGATTCACGAGATAACCCAGAGGGTCGAACAATCTCTGAACAACAAAGAGCTAGGAGCTTTCTTAGACATTGAGGGAGCATTCGACAATACATCATATGACTCAATCAACCGTGCGATAGCAGCACGAGGAATACATCCCATGATTGGCGGCTGGATAACCCAAATGCTAAATCATAGGAAAGTAGCAGCAAATCTCAACAGCACAACGGTTAAGGCCAAAGTGTGCAGGGGAACACCGCAAGGGGGCGTACTGTCACCGCTGCTGTGGAACCTTGTATCGGACAGCTTGCTGACACGACTGGAGAGGCAGCTTATCCTCGCTATAGGATATGCTGATGATATAGTCATCCTTACACGAGGGGGTAGTCAGGTTCATGTATTCGAAAAAATGCAAAGAGCCCTGACTACTGTCGAGCACTGGTGTGAGGAAGAACAACTAAGGGTAAATCCCACAAAAACTACTCTGGTTTCCTTTACCAAAAGAAGGAAACTAGAGCCCATTAGAAACATAAAATTTTATGGAGAAAATCTGCGACTTGAAGACGAGGTCAAATATCTAGGTATAACCCTGGATAAAAAACTCAGCTTCAAGAAGCATGTAATCCAGGCTACAAATAAAGCTACGAAAACTCTTATGTACTGTAAGAGAATATTCGGTAGATCATGGGGACTGTCACCAAAAATGGTACATTGGATGTACACGACAATGGTTAGACCCATCATTACATACGCAGCACCTATATGGTGGCATGCGGCAGAAAAGAGGACTGTAATACAGATACTCAACAAAACACAACGAATAGCATGTCTGGGCATAACAGGAGCGATGTTAACAACGCCGACTGCTGCCCTAGAGAACCTGATAGGACTAAGCCCGCTACACTTAGTTGTACGGGCTGAAGCTATATCGGGGGGCGAAAAGACTGCTGTCAAATGGCGCAACAATCCTATCGAAAGATGGGCGCAATGCCTTATTTGACAAAATACAGGACCTTGGGCGCCTGGCCCTAAGAACAGACAGAACCAAGGTCACATACCTAGACAAACCTTTTGTCATCAAAGAGAAAAGGGGACCACTGGACGCAGAAGTGGACAGGCTCAGGCAAAGAGGTTACTCAGTATGGCACACGGCAACCAAACGATCCAAGATCGGGGTAGCTGTGGGCATGGTGGAGGACGAACAACAGGGCAGACAACTCATGCTAAACCTGGGCCTGGAAATAACAAATTTACAGGCAAGCATAATAGGAATACAAATCTGTGTCCAACTGATGAGAGAAGGGCTGCCAAGAGGCAAAACCTTCGCAATTTTCACAGGAGACCAGGCTGCAACACTTGCACTACAACAGTTCGAGACTAAGTCAAGGACTGTGCAAAGCTGCTGGGAGAATCTCAGGAACCTCGCCGAAGCGCAAAATAGACCAGAGATAATCCTAGCAGAGAATATGGGCAACAATAAGGCTGCAAGAAGGGCTATCCAACTTGCAACTCAGGGAGCCAGCAACAGCCTGGTAGGCCCTGAACCAACATGTTGTGTCAACGATAAGACCTGGAAGAGGGAAATCGGCAACTGGCTAACAAACCAGAACAAATCCTACTGGGAACAGCTGCCAAGATGGAACAATCCAAACAACTTATAGGCAGCCCACCCTTCAAGAAGGGTGAGAACATACTGGGCCTCTCCAGACAACAACTGCGAAGGGTCGCGGGGCTATTTGCAGGCCATGCGCCCAGCAGGAAACACCTGCATACGCTAGGGAAATCAGGTTCCTCGCTATGTAGGGGATGCAATGAGGAGGACGAAACAACTCTTCACATACTGTGCTTCTGTGAAGCATTTAATCAAACCAGGGCAACATTCCTGGGGGAAGAGAAACCCTCACCAGAGGGTATAAAAAATCTACCACTGGGCACAATCCTGGACTTCCTTGAAGCTACAGAATTGAACCTGTGGGACTAAACATATGGGACACAGTAGGACTGCTTCTTAGCAGACCGCAGTGTAGGGAGCCACAAAGCACCACCCAGCGGTGGAGTTTTAGTGGGTACAGGACGAAACAGACTCGACACTGAGTCCCACACTACTGGGGGCGGCGCCGCGTAACCAGTGTTCATAAAGAATTTCTCCACCGACCCTAAAAAAAAAAAAAAAAAAAAAAAAAAAAAAAGTGGGGTTTCCAATAACTGTAACAAAATCCTCTGAATCCAAAAAATCCAATACTATTTAAATATAATCATTCTTTTTAAAAATGAATAAGCAATAAACTTTGTCTACTTTTGACAATATCAAATCGGTATTCAGAATTTTATTTTCCTGCGAAATTAGCTGCTTTTTATTAATATTGATATATTTTTATTAGATCATAAGTATTCCAAAACTGAATAGAATATATACGTTGCACTATTGTTGCGTCTTTATCTACTTACTTTTAGAACTCTCTCTTCTAAATAGGGTTTAAAAATATGTATAGCTAAAATAAGAAATTAAAGAATGTCATTAAATTTAACTAAAACAAATATTTTTGCTTTTAATTGTCGATTTACTTACAAGTATTATGGCTTTGTATATATAATGTAGATCTAACAAATTTATAAAAGCGCCCAAACAACCCTTTATTTACGTTTGCGTGTCTAGGGAACATTCTCTAAGGGTTTAAGTTGTCGTCTAACTTACGTCATTGAGGGTTATTTCTTATATGGTTGCTGGATCGAAACAATTAAAAACCACACTGTCGCACGAGATTGTTAGCGGGTAAAAATGCAAAATGCTAATTTCTCAACAGGAGGTTAACATGTTTGGTAAGAAATATTCAGGAAAATACAGTATGTAATCCAAATAGATACCCATTTCATTAATTTATTCGTTATAATTTTTAGTGGAATTAGTATATTAAATGAAATAAGTATAATTAAAATTTTATAATAAATTATAGTCCTAATGCGGGTCTGTATTAAAAAGTTTCTAATGTGGCTTATTCCGCTTATAAAAGATAAAAATTTAATCCAAAAAAAGTAGATTTTGATAACTGGCAATTTAAATTTGGCTAATCGTCGATTAGGGGGATTCCGTTCTTCGGCGAAGAGAATATAAAGTGAGTCCTTTAGAAAACAAGCTCAAACAGACAAGAGAAAAAATATCTTTTGTTTTATAAAAATAATACGCGTTAATCACTTCGCTTTCGGGTATACTTTGCTTTTGCCAACGACTGTTGTATTTTTTTTTCTGTTTACTCAAGTTGCTTTTATTGCCGCAGGATAATTGCTTTAAGCTATTTGTTTTAAATTAGCTTTTCCAAACAGGTTTGAATGCCCTGCATTCAGGTGGCACAGGAATGGCCATTTGCATCTAGGTTGCTATAGGTTATAAATAGTTTTTAATTCTTAAATAATTTAAAAATTATTTAAGAATTATAAACATATTCCAATATTTAAAAAATATTTACTTTTAGGATTTTTTTAAAGTGATTCGATAAAATTTGATGATAATGTCTTTCATTTTAATTCTAGGAACTTAAAACTGATTAAGTCAACAACTAGAAAATAAATTATTATAAGAAAAATCATAAAATATATTTAAAAAAATGATTAAGTATTAAGCAACGGCTTAGAACCGATCAGTGATCGGTCTCATCTTTTCTACTTCTTTAAAGTATTTTTTCATGATCATTTTAACTCATCAGTATAGGTGTTATATTACCTGAAGTTTGTAAGCTTATTTTCCTCATGATTTTAATTCACGAAGAATATTTAGTCTGTATTTAGCCCTGATAGATTAAATTTTACGAGGTGTGATATCGAATAGTTGAAAAGAATGATCAGAGCTTCCTCCAAAAATTCTGTTATAGGAAGTATTATTTTCTTTGTTTTAGTATTTTTTAACAGGTTTGTTATTGGCTCATCTATTTTATACATTTGAAATCCGACAAACCGCGAATGAACAACCCTTGGCAGGCCTCTTTATGGTCTACGTAAGCGGTATATAAATTTGTTTTATATTTTTTGGTTCTTCTTATAATAATTCAGTAGATTATCAGGTAGTCTCTTTTTTCTATGGCAGGCATATTCTTTTTTCTAGGCGAATATAATTTTGTTCAGCAATAAATGTCCTGTAACTTTTTGTTCAATGTGGCAGAGCAAGTGATTAGTTCTTATATACGAGGTTTTTTGCACAAAGGTAATGTTTCTGGGAGGAGAGAAGTTATTCTAATTAATGCAGACAGATTTAACTTATTTTTAGATAAATCATTGAAGTTTTCAGCATTTTTTTTAAAGCGGATTTTGATTGCTTATCTATACTTAAATTTGTGAACATTATCGTTTTTTGGACCTTACTCGTTTTATTTGTTCTAATTTATTATTTCTGTATTCTTTTTGCTTCTCTATTCCTCATTGAAAAGAGGATGTCGATCGGTAGACTCCATGAAGCTTAAGATACTTTTAGCTTAACAACATTCCAGTAATAAATATTAGTGGCAGAACTTATATATGATGTCATATTAGGGTTAAATGTTATTTCTTCATTAGGTTATCTAAACAAAAAAATTAAGTGGACTATATGAATTATTTTATTGCTTCTTTTAGCCAACATGCCTTACTAGTAGCAGCCGTTATTACTTCATACTTGAGATCATCTCTATCATACGAGGAACCCTACAAATCAGGATGTTCGCCGCTTATGCTAAGCTGTCTACACTAGTACGAGAGCTAGCAACGTCGGGAAAACAAGAATTTTAGGTAGGCCTGTTTTTAGATATACTTTCTCTCTTACTCTCCCGGACATCATACGGGTCACCTGGCTGGCAGTAGTGGTCGCGTTCATCAATGCGCATCGTACCTGTACAGGTAAAATATCAATTTTTCAAATAATTTTAAGAAGCTTTTTTTTTATTATTTTTATTGAACTTTTAGCAACACGAATATATTATTGCCAGGCATTTTTGATGTTGTTTAAGCCCTGCCAAATGCCAATTTTGAATTTAAAAAAAAATCTTAAAAAAGTTCTACATGACCTACATCCAACTAGTTCATTATTACATAATTTTATCGAGGAGTATACACATGGGTGATTTTGAAATGTTCAAACATATCATTCCTAAAGTCACAAATTTATTTTTTATTGTTAATCAGCCGAACTATGCGCGATGGTGTGTTAAATATTACGACAATTTGCAGAATGTTGAAAAAATACATCCAGGACTTGAAGAGGACTTCAAAGCTGGGTGTTTTGGCATTAAAAGAACGGATAAACGCAGCTAAACGTCTCAGCGGTATCGCACATTTTACTAATTCGATAGCTGCACGTCAACGCTGGGCAAAAAGCCACAGCATTAGAACTGCTTTGATTTCCCATGTTCTCGATGTTTGTGGATTGAGATACTTGCAAGACATAACCGCAGACTCACAACCTAACCGGATTAAAATTTTTGAAAAACAACTTGCCCATTTCATCGATATTTTGGAAATAAACTATAATCCGTTCAATCCAGATTTAAACAAAGATAATCTTTATAATATAGCTAGTGGAAAGCCGGTCGCTGAACAGATAGCAGAGTTCCTCCTGAACATCGAAGAAAGTTGTGACGACTTAAGAAAGCAGTTCATTAATGAATGTGCTATAGATGGAAATAGATTTGACAAGCAAATAAAAAGAAATAAAATATTGAACTTTTCTGAGGCTCCAAAAAAAAGAAAATTAACCCTTGGAAATAAAGTTGTGGAGTTGAGAATGCAAAAGGACTTATTTGGGAAAATGTTGGGGATATCTTTAACTCATAAAGTTGATGTTGAGAAAGTTTTAGCATTTCCACTGACACCAGTGCCAACATCAATGTGCCATGCAGATGGGAGTATTTGTAAAACTGATAAATCTCAATTAGTTAAATTGATTGAGAAGAAAATCGGTAATAATGTCGATGAGCTACCTTCGCGTTTTCATATATCTATTTTAGATGGTTTCTTCATGTTACACCTAATGAAAGAAGTACCTGTAACCTTCGATGCTTTATCGAAAAAATTTCTAAGTATGATACTACGATTTCAATCTAATCGTGTCGATATTGTCTTCGATCAATATTTTTCACCATCGATCAAAGATTTTGAGCGCACACGTCGGGATGAATTAATGAACCAAGTTACAATTGGGCCTAATCAAATTCGACCACATAACTTTGTGGCTGAACTGAAAAATATCAATTTTAAAGAAGCCCTTGTCGATTTCTTTATTGATCATTGGGCTGGTGATGAAATGGCTCCTATCATTGGAAATAAAATAATTTATGTGAATTTCAGAAAGTACCGGGTTGAAAGTAATAGAGTAATTAGAGTTATGGAAGATTCATTGTCTTGTGAAGAACATGAAGAAGCTGATTCACGAATAATATATCACATTTGCACAATAAATGTAGATGCCGAAGTTGTAATACGCTGCTCAGACACTGATATTTTAATAATACTACTTGGTAACATGGATCATTTAAATGCTTTACTAACACTCTGGATTAATTTGGGTGTCAGAAATCATAAACGATTCATAAGCATCAATCACATATATGAAATTCTAGGAAATTCTTTATCAAAAGCTCTACCGTGCTTTCATGCATCTCACTGGATGTGACTACACGCCAGCTTCTTTTCGAAAAGGTAAACTTCGTCCTTTTAAACTGTTAGAGCAATCAGAACAGTATCAGACAGCTTATCAAAATATTATAAAAGATGATGAAGAATTGTTGGATGAAACATTTAAGATCTTAGAAAAATTAACTTGTCATATTTATGCAGCTTGGGGTTCTTGGAACGTCAATGAAGTTCGCTTCTAACTGTTTTCAAATACTTACCGGTCCAAGAAAGCAGATGATAACTTTGAGAAAAAAATTCGTAATTTTGATCCGTCAAGCCTACCACCATGTAAAGCTAAATTATATCAGCATTTAAATCGAGTTCGTTATGTAACAAAGTTTTGGAGAAATGCTTATTTGAAACATCCAACATCCTTATCACCTCAAACTTCCGGCTGGACTATAAATGACGATAAATACGATTTTGTCTAGTTTGTTGGGGAGCAGTTACCATCATTAGTTGCCGACATTATTATTAAAGGTAACAATTTAAAATTAAATACTAATAAAATTCTTTGCCGAGAAATCATAAAATTTTTCATTCTATTACAGATAATAATTTATTAGAAGATGATAATTCAAAAGACGAGTATGACAACGAAGACAATGAAAATTACAGCAGTGATGAAGATGATGATGATGATGATTATCAGGATGCCTCCGTTTTTTGTGATACAATAATTAATTTAAAAATCTAACCGCAACTTTCATACAACCATCAGAGTTTTCATTTATTTTCATACCTGAGATTAATCAATTTCTTAACTTTGTACTAGAATAAATTATTATTTTCATATCGTATTAACACATTAATTTATTCACACATTAATTTAATGTTTTTTTATCCTTCCTTTGTAGTTTATTCGACTATATTTTTAGACCAAGCAAAATAATATCATATCACTGTTCACATTTAGATCGGCCTGGCTGAAGGTTAACAACCGAATTGCTGCTTGGCAAATTAATTTTGGGTTTGTAGTCACTTAAATAATATCATATAAAAATTTTAGCCATACTAAAATATTTCCAAAAAAAATTTTTTTAAATTCAAAATTGGCGTTTGGCAGAGTTTAAACAACATCAAAAATGGCTGGCAATAATATATTCGTGTTGCTAAAAGTTCAATAAAAATAATAAAAAAAAAGCCTCTAGAAATGATTTGAAAAATTGATATTTTACCTGTACAGGTACGATGCGCATTGATGAACGCAACCACTACTGCCAGCCAGGTGGTCCGTATGATGTCCGGGAGAGTGAGAGAGAAAGTATATCTAAAAACTGGCCTACTTGAAATTCTCTCTCGAAAACGTTGCCAGCTCTTAGACTACACAGCCAAGCCAAAATCGGGTCGCACGAACTTTTCCCACCACTCGCTCACACACTCTTGGCCTCTCTCGCGCTCATGAATCCCAGCATTATACAGAAACGTCAGCCTTCTTTCCCGAGGTTATATTGTATTTTTTCTATTTTTGCCGAATACCACAACACGTCTACACTGAAATGACAAACAGTGGCATCAACATGAATAGTCCCGTAAATTCAGTCGTGTAAAAAATGTTTACCGAAGGAGACGCTTTGATAGTTGCGGCTGCGTTTATTGTAATTGCTAATAAAAAAAAGAAAAATAAGAGATTTTGGGTGCGACCAAGTCTCCGGAGCCGAACTCGTTATAGTGGAACAGACTTAATTAACGATTTGATCCTCGATGATAAAGATATTTTGAATTTAGAATACAGGTCCAACGGTGGATTCCGCAATTTTTTCAGAATGTCAAGCAGAGCATTTGGGTTTCTTTTAAATACAATTGGACCTAGAATTACCACATAGGATACCAATTACAGAAGAGCAATTCCCGCAAAGGAAAAGTTAGCGTTGACACTCAGATTTTTCGCGACGGGCGATTCATATCATTCGCTTATGTATCTTTTCAAAATATCGAAACAGTCAATCTCAAAATTTATTCCAGATGTGTGCACTACCCTTATAGAATCTCTAACTGAATATCTTAAGGTAAGTTATTAAATGATAAATTAAAAAATATTTTTGATGTATAATAACAAAAAAACAGGACTGACAAAAATCGTGATTAACTGGAATAAATTTGGATTGTATAGGTATTTCGTATTTCAGATGTCTGCAAACGGGATGAAAATGGGACATTCTCTAAATCTAATAACGAAAATAAAAATAGAGCATATTGACATTTTTTTTTTTTAATTTTAGATGCCCAGAAGTGAGCAGGAATGGAAATTAGTCGCAAGAGATTATGACTCTAAATGGAATTTTCCTAATTGCTGTGGTGTAATGGGTGGCAAGCATGTCACTCTTCAAGCGCCAGTAAATAGTGGGAGCGAATTCTTTAACTATAAGGGATATTTTAGTTTAGTGCTTTTTGCTGTGGTAGATGCTAATTATAATTTTATTTATGCTGATGTAAAATGTCAGGGTCGCATATCAGACGGTGGCGTATTAAACAATACTTCGTTTTATAAGATGCTTCGAGATAAAAAATTGCATATTCCTGCAGAATGTTGCTTGCCTGGAAGAAATAAAAGTAGTCCCTTCGTTTTCGTAGGCGATGACGTTTTTCCGCTCATGGAAAATTTATTAAAGCCCTGTCCGGGAATTCAAGTGACAGGATCACAAAAACGTATATTCAACTATCGTTTAAGTAGAGATCGGAGAGTGTCCGAAAATGTTTTCGGAATATTAGGCGCCGTATTTAGAATTCTACAAAAACCAATATTATTGGAACCCGAAAAAGCAAAAAAGGTTATTTTATCCATTATTTACCTACACAATTTCCTGAGAAGAAGTCCGTCAAAAAATATTTATAATCCTTTAGGAAGCTTTGACACAGAATGCTCAGATACTGGAACCATTACTCTAGGAGTTTAGAGGAATTACCTAACAAATAATGTATTAAGTGATTTTCCTAAAACGCCACGGAAAACGTCTATGACAGATATGCACGAGTGCACAGCAAGTAAGAGATGAATTTTGTGAATATTTTTCTACGGATAGGGGTGCACTACCTTGGCAAAACCAAATAGCTTGAAATTGGTTCTTGTTTTGTTAATTTTTTAAAAATTTTTGTTTAGCCTAATATTTTCAGATATATAATGTATTTTTATTTTTACCCTTTAAGCGAACATTTTTGCATAATTTTTAAAAAGCTAGATATAGGTAGGTACTTACCTATCTATATATTTATAAATGAAAAAAGCAAAACATAATAAGAGCACTAAATAAAGTATATATTAATATAAAATAATAAAGGATATAAAGTACAAAATAAGATTAAAGTAAAGTAACTAGAATATAAATTTACACATAGCATATTTAAACAGGAAAATCGTTATTCTAATCACACACAATTTAAGTAGATGATTCAGGGACTGCTTGGCTAGGCGTCTGTGCTCGCGACATATCGTTACTGGATAAAGACAAAGGTGTCGATGGCTGAGATACAATGGACTCCGAAAAAAGTGGACCTATAGGTATATGAGATCCTACTTCATTAAATATCGGGGGTTGACTAATATTGGATTCTGAAGAATAATCTAAGTTTGTATATACTCGTTGTAGAGATCCATCTGCATCAGAGTGATATTGCGATTGTGAATAGGAAATAACCGGAGCTAATGGCTTTAATTGTTGAAGGAGCCTAGAGGAATGTCCAGATTTAGTAGCACTATAATGTGTTCCAATTCCGCGTGCTGGATTTGTAGGATTATTATAATTGCCTAGCTCTGCTTCAAATAAAATGTTATTTATTAAATGCGAAACATATATTTTAGCATGCTCCGTGGGAAGATTGCGTACCCTCATGCCTACTTGTCCACCAAAAACCGTAAATAAATCGTTTGCCTCGTTTGCCTCGTTGAATATACCTCCTTCATAATTGTGTACGCCTCGCAAACTGGGTTATCGGCTTTTCTTTTTCTAGTTGGATTATTCTTTTCTCGTACGGCTGGTTGTTCGTCAAAATTTTCGATGACGGGATTTTCTTGAGTATTTGTTTGTTGAATATTTCTTTCAGTATTTTCAAAATTTTGAATATCCCTACCACTGGCATTTTGCACTTCTTCAGGGTCGACTGAGGCATAAACCATAACCTGAAACTTTTTTTAAAATTAGGTAAATACACACAGAAGGTTTTAATGTGACAATGTTTAAGCCTTTTAAGGTTATGTCGGTTACAAAAAATTCTAATAAAAGTGAAACACGGTTCCGAAACAATTGTGTAACTACAGCCCCCCCCAGCACCAACAATGCGGGGAAGATTGAAATGGCTCCTTGAAAACTACTCTTTAAAACTAAGTTTCTAATTTTATTAAATAACTATGCCAGGCGGCACGACCACACTGCACAAATCGGCTTCGGCCTTTTTGATTTTACCGACAAGCGTCGGTAAATGAATCGGCTTCGGCTTCGGCAAATTTTGTTGCACGGCATAAGTTATCTGGCACGTCCACACCTGACGAAAGAAGACTTTGGTGTGAACGCGGCTTTAGCGAAGCTGCAGATAGCTTTTAGCTTCTCCTACCAGTACTTGTTGAACGTCCTGAGATTCTATAGTAAGTTTTTTTGCATATTTAGATGATTTCCATTCCCTATACTTGACATGAAATGAAAATCATTCAAGGAAATCCATGTATTAATATAATAATACTCTGTATTGCTTCTTCATCTAAGTAGGATTTTGGATAAATAAACTTTTACAGATCTGATAACATTTAATTCTTATCTTATATGATGCGGAAAAGACCCATTTCCAATCTAGCTAATTTTAATACTGTTCATCAAATGTGGCTTTCGAAGTGAAAGGCAACTTTATTATGGTCATAGTTTGCATATATATCATAATAAGTCTAGTTTGCAGCCTCAACCCTACCTGATATTTGAGACCGAACATCATCACATGCAAATATGCATTCTTTAATATAGGCCTTTCTTCCTCATTTTCCTGATCTACTCCTTCATCCTCACTTTGAAACAGTTCTATCTACGTTTACAACGTTATCAAAATTATTTTTTAATCAAGTTAGTATACCTTTTAAATTCTCTTGCATTTGTTTTAAATTTGCAAGTTCTTGCTTAGCCATATTTATTTAAATGGAGTCTATGGAATATTAGACTACATAAATATAAAAGAAACAGACTTACATCAAATTTCGATGCCTTCTCTTGCGTTTGGAGTTCATCCGATTCTCAAACGTCTCATAAACAATTTCCTTTCTTTTTTCCTTCAATTTTTTTTCAGTATTAACGGCTTCGTCAACCTTTTAAATACTTAATAAATTCTGGAATGACCAAAATAGTCCTTCGTTATGTTATCTATATAAAAGAACCAAGTGGACTGTATGAATTATTTTATTACCCATTTTAGCCGAAAAATCAAATTTTCGCTATACCAGTACCAGCCATTATTACTTTTTATTTGGGATCATCCTGGTAGACTAGGAGTAAGGAGAGATGTTTTATATGTTTGCCCTATTAATCGCGCTGGAGCCGATCTACGGGAACTACATTGTTTCCTCTGTTTCACCCACCAGTACGCATTGCACGTCTTGATATTCTAGGATTCATGCACAATAGATTTGGCGACAGTGTGTTCACAATAGTTCGCGCGCAGTTATCACATTGAGCAGAGATTCATTTGAGCAGCATTTAAATAAGTAAACACAATTTATAAAATTGAAACAATTCGTCCATTTTCTCAAAGAGATCTAGATTCAATAATCTAAAGGGAACTACACAAAGTCTCGGTCTCAAAAGTATTTATTAATTCTACTTAATTCTATTAATTCTAACAGTAGGTCACATGGGTTTCGCTCATATTAAGAGTATCATCAGACCTAAAAATTAAAATTAAAGAAACTAAATAAAATAACAACCTTAAAGTTAGACTTAAAAATTGACTACAAACAGTATATGCTTTACGGACACATTATACACATACACTAAATAAAATAAATTCTAAGGGATGTGATACGCCACAAGTTTGTAAAAAACCAAATTAACTAAATTAGAATTGATAAAATACAGAAGATATAAAATTATTGTCCTAAGCGAGATTCGAACCTACTGCTAGTCTCGAAAAACACGTCAGTTAAGCAATGTAAACTACTGCGCTACCAGGTCCTTGAAAACATCGATCATCAAAGATAAACATCGAAAGAGTGAGACAATGTAAATTATTAATTTTTAATTGGTAAATGTAAAAAAAAATAGGGATGATAGAAATAAGTGTTATATGTCTGTTGTGATCAATAACACTGTTACAGGCTACAGTAGCCTCCTATAGATTACTATTATGATAAATTAATTTATCATGTACAAAAAAACCAAAGTTAATTAATCATTAAATTATCATACTTAGACTAAAAATACAATTGGGTGAATCGGAACTTGTTTAGAAGTGAGAACCTAAAGAGTTATTAAAAGTACAAAAAAGAAATCAAGAAGTGAAAAACAGGTGGTGGTCGTTTGATTGTTTAAATCACAAAATTAAAATAACCTGTCGACTTTCCTATGGATCTTCTAATGAGAAAAGGACGCGAGTTAAAAAAATTAATAGTATGCGTAATCTTTATACTATCCCTATTAAATATCACATCAAAGTTTGACATTACTTCGTTTATGTTTATCTGATTTTAGTTCATGGTAAATGGTTAAAGTAAACAAATTAAACATATTTACATTAATCAAAGGCAAAAAAATATCGATTAAAGCAAAAGTTGTTATTATCAAATCGATATTGACTATGGAGAATTTTTTAGTATATTTTATTTGAGTACCGAAATAAACATTGAGATGGTGAGTTAAATTAACTACGCTATTTAATCTCAGCTCTTTAGTAATGGTAGGTTAAACAAGAATTAATAAATATTGATGCCATAAAAGAAAAGCAAGAGAAAATTACTTAATTTCCTTTCTTTTTTTCTTATCAAACAGAAACGTCAAATCCCCAAACTTAAAATTAGAGGTAAAAGACCAAATACTATTGACCATAAACAAAGTGCAATAAGAGAGAATTTGTAAACTGAAGTGTAAGATTCAAAGAGAAAATAAAATAATTGTAGTAGAAATAAGTTTCTGTGGAATTGTAGTACACATTCGTAACGTGTGTAAAGTACGGTCATAGAAAAAGAATTTTATAATTTATTTTGGAAACCTGTGAAAACTCCAATAGTATTGCCACCTTCTATTTATATTGTTTGTCAGGTTCTTCGCAAGGTATAAGCAGGGTTTTTAATAAGTGATCAACATAAATTATTTCTGACGGCGATTATAATATCTATTGTATGCAATTCCCAATTTTTAAATAAGTGTATTGAATATAGTATGTTGAGTGTTCTCTAGATCGCAATTTTAAATAACACAACGTGTAACATATTCCATGTATATTAGTTTATATTTTATTGTCATAATAAGCTTTATTATTTTACGCCTTCGTTTAACTTTCACAATTTTCAATCACTCTTACCCTCGTATGCCTAAATGTTCAAAACAGTATGAGCATTAAATGGGCATTACCTCATAACAGATACATTCACCCGGCAAATATTGGACACCAGTATGCTATCTAGCATGTTATAACTCTTTTTAATGCATTCATTTAGAAGTTGTTTAGAAATGTTGGACATATATATATTATATCTTTATAATTAATTTCCAATTAATATACAATTAAATTGGTTAGTATATTAGATGCTTATTTAAGAGATTACAATTACATTAATTAGTGATGGTATAATATTACAATATTATCCTTTTTGGACTTCTTTTTTTAAAGGTTATATAAACTCTTTTTTACTAATTCTTAACGTAAAAAGCTTTTACATGCAAATTTGGGCTCAGTTATAATTTATAAATTAGACTTTAATTTAGATTTTTATTAGTAGGTAATGTTTGCTAATTTTTCGAAAATTTCTTCATTTTTTATTTAAGAAAATCAAAAACAGCAAGTTATTAAAAGGTTAAAGTATAGTTTGAATATCTTAAGTATTTTTTTTAAGAATCCTGTTATAATAGCGAACAATATATATACATATATATATATTATATTTTATTAAATTGAAATAAATAGTATTTTGGGGAGTTTCGATATCTCGGACTCTCATTTGTCTGGACTCGTGAATCGTGATAGCAGCAACCAAGCCTAATTAATGAATAAGTACAGGGTGGAATCTATAAGGAATATTTAATAAGTAGTTTACATGATTTAAACAAGAATTATACAGGGTGAATTAAAGAAAAGTTCTTTTGAACAAAGACGTTCTTGTTTTCATATACGGTTTATTTTTTTTGTAATTTGAGAAATCAGTGGCGCCCTCAACATCTTTTTTATTAATTAATTGACCTACTCCCACTCACTAACTGATGAGCTGAAAGCATTTATGTTGCGCTGACCGCATCTTTTTTAATTATCCCCTCTTTTGACGTTGGATTTGAAACATTTAAGCAATTTTTTTAAGCATTCATTTTCAATTCAAGATCAGTGTGCGCATGTTTCTTGGTGCCCAACGTAGAACTAATTAAATTTTTTTGGGCATTTTATTTAAAAGTAAAACTCTTGGCCTCAAAACTCCAAATCTTTATTTAAATTTTTCTGAGATTGGTTAAGAGCCGGTCAATTTCTTACAGCTAAAGTAAAACAAAATCCAAAGTTAATAACACAATTGTTTTATTTACATACAAGTACAATATTTATCAAGCAACATAATTACATTGATTCACGACACAAATTTAAATTAAAAGGTATAATACTTAGTGCTAGGGTATCACCAGTATTTTTTTAGGTAATTAAGCTTCATATTTTAATATCTAAATGATAATTGATTTGGTGTATTGGTATATTGTATATAGGTGTATATTTTAAATAGGTAAATTATATAGTGAAGCCACGAAACTTGTTTTTTAAAAAAACTTTATTCAAATAGAAAACCACTAATCTAGTACAGAGTTAATTCAGAACTAACTTTTTAAAACAATTAGTATAAAAAGGTTAAATCGGGTAAAATTCTGAAACGTTAAATATAAAATATTGATGTGGTAATATAATATGATTACTATTTAGATTTATAAAGAATATGATATATAACTGGTATATATATTGCTGGTTAACTAATTATAGCGTTTTGGATTTTTTAAATATTTTTTAAATTTTTGCTCATTTCCCCCTTTTGTTTTCCTGGATTTTGTGAAGAACATATCCTGTTATCATCATCATGTCTCGAATAATGCATGTCTGTAAGTTGAAATATGGATTAGTCTGCTTATATAAATAAATAAATAATATCTTTATTTAGCAGAAAAGGTATATTCAATAAAAACATAAACAAAAAATAAAGTAAAAGTATAAGTTGGCCATAACTGTATCAGGACACTTCGGTTTGTCCATGGATGGTCTCGGTAATCCAGTAACAGCATCCCGGTTCCAGAAATACCCTGTCAGAGGTAGACCATAAATTAAAACTAGAGTTAATTTAAACATTATTTCCTTGCCCCACTTATTAAAAGCACAGCTAATTGTTGTTTGCCTTATAATAATAAAAATAATATCGACTCAGATTGATCGAGTCAGTTCGGTTGCAAGCAGCCGATGACACACATTTGGAACTTGGTTGACCTTGCTGACCAGACACATTGGTCCCCCCGTGTAATACTTAGAAACACTTTGGTAGTTCCAAGAAGCTATAACCAGTATCCCGGTTGGCCCAAAAATACCCAGTCATCAGATAAACCCACAATCAAGATGATGATTGGAGCGGAAACAATGTATACTATAGTACAACTTAATAAACTAGATAATTAAAATAACATCACAAACACAATATTACTTATTTATGAGAAATTTTCTCAAGAGCCCTCTGAATTGATTCAAAGTAATACAATTTTTGATGTTAGCAGTCAAGTGGTTAAATGGAATTAAACCTTTGTATAGAACTGAATTATGCATTTGGGTTGTGTTACATCTGTCGACCAGTATGAAATCTATACGATTTCTCGTATTATAGTTATGTACATATATCTCCAAAAACTCTTAATTTACTACAAATATAATCGAAGAGCATCTGATGTTTTAATTTAAAAATAAACAAATAGACGTTATACTAAATTCTTTAATGTACAGACAACATATCTAGGACACCCAACATAGAGACAACAGGCGTGTAACGATTACAATTTAGAATCAGTCTCATAGCTCTATTTTGAATTCTTTCCAGTTGGTCAATTCTATACTGTGGCAATAATGTTGAACAGAACTATAAATAAGGTAGAGCAATGGCATTGTAAAGTTTTAATTTGGTGTACATTGATAAATTTTATCCAATTCTTGTGATAAATCCAACTTTTTTTGAAAATTTTCTCATTACATAATCTGTATGAGCATGGAAATTCAGATTGACATCGAAAATTGTTCCCAAATATTATATACAGTGTTAGAGGTATTGGAGAAGGCATTGTTGAGAAAATCATCGTTATTTATTTAGGGTCATTTAGATAAAGAAGAGTAGTAATTGTATCAGGTATCCTGAGTACCCATTTACTTTTGAAGAGGATTTTGAGGTAGTTGATACGAAAAGAAAACAACTTCCGGTTCTGTAAAGACTAAAAAATTAAGCTGCAGACTAAATTAAGATCATATTTTAAATCGTTTAGATAACATAAATCCAGAAATGTAGAAGTCGAACTCCCAGCGGATGCACTGATGTTAGTCAATGCTTTGCGTGATGCTGCTTTCAAGCATTACTGGGAAAAAGGTATTCTCCTTAGTTAAGGCAACTTGAGTCACAATCTGGTTACAAGATTCAGATGAGGAATAGGTTTTCAATGCTACCATTTTATGCTTACCATTTTAGATACCATACATACTATTTTTATTGGTGACCTTAGATTACATCTTTCACTTAATCTTTTTAAAGATAATAAACAATACTGAACCCTATTTAGTTAAGTTAATTATCTTAAACTGAATAACTTTATTTAAATTTATTACTTGGTATACTGGTGCTAAGAAAGAAAAAATTAAAACAGATATTCAAACGGTAACTACTGAAATTTAAGATAACTTGTATTTTATAATTAAGTATGCCGTAGGTAACTAGCGAAGAACAGAATTAAGTGAACCTTTACAAGACACAGATTTCTAAACTTTGTTAATAATTACAAGGATCACCAATTAGAGTTAAGGTGCATTTTCTATAGATAAATTTTCCCAAGTTCATCGGCAATATTCATAAAAAATGTCTATTAATACTATGTAATGGCAGAATAGAAAATAAAGTGCCATAGAAATTCGAAACCAATTAGAAGGTGAATTAGACGGCTTATAGTTTACCAATCCGAAGATATTAGATTTATTTATAATCTAAGGATGTACGATTTCAGGTATACTATTGTCTGAACTCAGTGAAGACGATTTACATATAACAATACGTTTCTTCTTAAGTCGAGAAACCTTGCTCAAACATTTTTTGACCTTCAATTTTTATTACTTTTCTAATGATATAGAAAAGCCTGAATTCGAATCAGTATCTTATTTATCTTCTTTTCAAAATTTCGAACATAAGTATCTTATTAAGTTATTAAATGTTTGATCGTCGCGTAGCAGAGATGTAGTTCCACTTACATGCAAAAAAATTTAAAATGGCAGCATTGGTACGGAAAGGACTTTAAAATGCGTAACTCTACTTACTGAAGAAGAGTGAACAACAAACTACAAACTCGTCTAATAAGTCAAAGAGGCAGGAAATATAATTGG
This sequence comes from Anthonomus grandis grandis, assembly GCF_022605725.1. NCBI lineage: Eukaryota > Metazoa > Arthropoda > Insecta > Coleoptera > Curculionidae > Anthonomus > Anthonomus grandis. Next base: position 13,205,408 of record NC_065552.1, on the reverse strand, counting down.
CCTCTTTTAGAGTTTTAACGGTATTGGGAAAATACCGTGGTAAACGAAGTGCTTTTCCTGCCAAAGTACATAAGATAATTACGTTTTAAATGTGTTTATTTCCAAGTTTATGTTCTTAAATTGGTTTTAAAATGCAGTTCTAAAAGCATATTGATATAATATTCTTTGGATGGGAAGACCTTTGCACAGATAATTATATTAAAATAATGATGTTAATACTGAGAGTTAAAAGGTTTTAGAAGCAATGTGAAATGAAAAACGCAAAAAACTGCTATTTTGCTACTCTTGGCCGACTAGTGAAATAACAAAGTTTTTATAATTTCTCCGTTTTAAACCTTATGATAAAAATTGGTTGTCATAAGCAAAAATGTTGCGAATTTTAAAATATGAAAATTTATATCCGTATTGATCCATTGACATGTAGACTGTTTGCTTAATAAAGATCATAATTGTTTTTTTATTTAAGTCTTAAGAGAGTCCTAATTAAATTTTTAATTTCTCAAAATAACTCTTTGGATGAATGAGACTTTATTTACGAGAGGCAGAATTGAAAATATAAGATATTTAATTAGATGGGAAGTAAAAAATCCATAAGTAATACGTACATGTAGCTTTTAGTTTAAATATTACAAGAAAATACAAAAAATTTCGAAAAGAACCCATATATAATACATATGCCATTTATAACCTCAGTACAAAGTGGTTTTAGTAAAAATAATTTTTTTAAAACTCACCCATAAACTATTAGAATATTAAAAGGGTAGAATTAATAAACAACAACTTTGATTGAGTTCAACATGTGCACAGGGGCAAGGAAAGTGTCTTGTTTACAAACATATTCACCGATTCTCTGTTCTCAAGTTTACACGAATTTAAAAAAAAACAAACTTTTAGCTATATATCAACACATATAATAATGTGAATTTAACTTATTGAGATTAAGGATTAAAAATAAAAAATAGAAAAAAATATATATTATTCTAAGCGCAAAAATAACATCTTCAAAGCAAAAAAAATATTAACAGTCTTATTTCTAAAACCGCTTTTAAAAAATTTGAAATGGCAACATTGCAAGTAAAAGCTGATGTCATCTTGCGAAATGTTAACTTGACAATCGACTTTGTGTTTACATTCGGCTTTTGTAAACTGTGTTTTTTCTTTAGTTTTTGGTTAAAAAAGGAAAAAGGTTGAGTAATTTCAGTATTTTTGTGATATGTTACGATAGTAAAAACTATCTACATTAATTTAACTTTAAATGTTGACATTTTTATAGAATATATTTATCATATTTTATAAAAAAAAAACCTAATATTTTATTAAAGAGTAATATTATTTTCTTCTGCCTGTCAAAATAAGTATAACTGTACAATTTTTATGATATTTTAAATTGTGTTTATTTTCCATTTCTACATAAGCATTTAGCATTATAACATCAAAGATATTCCAAGCAAACAAACTGCCCATAGTTCCACAGCAATGCTAATTCTAGCCTTTCAATGTCCTAGACCTATAACTTCTAAACAACCCGAAATTTTTTATGCATCATTAATATCCATTTATTGTATATTATAGCATGGTTGCACAGACTTATTAAGACTAGGGCTCACTGGAGCAAATCATGAACTCATGGCGGGCTGTCCGCCAGAAGTACAGGTAAATAAAGACAATAAAGAATTAATAATAATTTATTAAAATTGAAAAAGAATTTCTTAATTTGAAAAGAATTTCTCAATCTTTTTTACATTTGGCTCAAATTTACTTGTAGCAACACGTAAAAGTGCTTCCGAACTTTCATTTGCAAGGCGGTTTCGATTTTTTGTTTTATTATTATTTAGTATTGAAAAAGTTTATTCACATATATGTACAGGGTGTCCCGTAAATAGTGGTCCAAATGAAAACTCCTAATTGATTGGACTATTTCCAATCAGAATAATCCAACATAGCTCTAACGAAAGTGTTACGGTTTTCGAGATATTTTGATTTTTGCGAAATTTTTAGAAATACCTACCTGTAATCAGTTTTTTATGGTGTGTCACTAAATGAAAAAAAAATCACAATTTCTTCGGTTGGATATTATTTGCCGATAGATGCGCTTTATGATGCGTATTAAAATTTTTCAGTTATGCAAATATTTTTCACAGGAAAAATTGTTAAAATTGCAATATCGGATTTTTTTTTCTTTTCAAAAAGTTTGAAGTCCTATGACGCAATAAAATAATAATAGAATCTTGGTGCATATTAGCGTAAAAACTTATTTATCCCATGCCGTATTAAAGTCAAAAACTTTTTGAATTTTTTGTTAACCTCAAAAAAAATGGTTGTTTTAATGCCGAAAGAACTATTTTGTGAAAAAAAAATCGTTTTTTTTTTTCGATGTAAATTAATTCGGTTTATTTGTGTTTTGCAATTTTACAAAAGGCTTTCAAAATGGCCACCACCTGCTGTAGGGCGTGTATACCCTACACCTTCTTATAAAGGATCGCTAAGGAACATTTTCCAAAAGGATGGGGAGAATATTTTGCAAAAAATGGAGATAATATTCAGCATTGAGATTTTGCGGCAACTCAAACGGTCCTATAATTTCACCATTAATAATCCTTGTCCACAAATTGATTTTAAATTGGTATTGCGATTTATCTTCTCTATAAGTCCAAATCAGTTTTTGAATACTCATCCAAAAGTATATTGAGTATATCAACTCCTTTGGTTTGACCTTTTAATGAACACATTTCTAATAACTCTTCTAAGACTTCAAAATCTTAAGTAACACCTCATATGAATATGATAAGTTGAGCTGTGGAACTAATGTTTTTGAAGGTGGTAGACAATGGTACAGTGAAAATATCTTGTCGGACTTGCATTGTCTTATTTATTTAATGTAACACGACGTTTCGGTTGGTAAGTATCTCCAACCGTTATCAAGTGTGTTCATTCAACCGTTATCAAAACTGAGTTTACACTTGATAACGGTTGGAGATACTTACCAACCGAAACGTCGTGTTACATTAAATAAATAAGACAATGCAAGTCCGACAAGATGTTTTCACTGTGGAACTAATATCAGTGAATTCGTCGAGTGCTAATGAAAAAAATTCAATAATCTTAGTTTTTTCAATTATCAATTAATAATTCGCAATATTACCTGACAAAGACATAATACGTCTTTGGATAAATTTCTCAAACTTTTTTGCTGCTTCTGGATACATTTTCTTAGCGGCAATTTCTAAGCATTCTTTTATAAAATCGCCATCATTGAAGGGGCGATCATTCGAGAAATTTCAATTTAACTAACTTCTGTAGCTGTTTCTGAATCTTAAATGTGTTTTGTAAACATAACATGCTGGCCAATAAGCTCCCGTTTTAAAGACAACATTTTTTGTTTTCTTAATTCGCCTGTAAACTTGGATGCGGCATTTCATAGTGCCTTTTTACATTATATTCTTTTGCAGTCGCAACAGAATTCTTGTAAATTAAACAAGCGACTTTGTTATTTGACCATACAAAAAAGTATTTCTAAGTCCAAATTTCTTGAAACTGCCGAATTTCATCTTTAACCTTACGGTTTTTCCTAGGTCCTGGCTTGTCCATGTTGCATTCTAATTTTGGGGGGACTAACACAGCACCTAAAAACAATTACAGTACCTACTTAAATGACCCATCCTTTTTTAATTTATCAAAAATAATTGATTAAATAGTATTCCTCAGGCATTTTAATATTTTAATACAGATTTTATATCTGAAATAATGACGTATTTATTATAGTTAGAGAAATTCTTAAAAGAAATAGTAATTTATTTGTTTTATGTTAATATTTGGCCAACATTAAAGCTTATTTTGATTAAAATCGATTAATTAAATAGAGAAACACTTAATAACAGAGTTTTACTTACGATTTCACAATTTAATTATACACGGCACTTACGTGTTAACATTTCAACAGAAAATCTACGTTGATTGTGGATCAAAATATATGACACCGACTAGTCGAGTCAAAATCTACACTATACCTATTGCCTCCCCAAAACACTATTAAACTGCACTTATTCTCAATCACTTAATACTTTGCTTTGTATTTTCGCGTTTATTTCTTTCTGTTGACAGTTCACTCAAATTAAAACCGAACTATCGGTCGCTGCGGTTAGCATGGCTTTTATACCGCCCATACGATCACCTCTGAATGGGGGATCGTAATTGGTCCTACTCGGAATTTGTCCTACGTTTACGAGTCCGGCCGAACGGTTAAAAACAGTGTTGTCAGAACTCTAAAATATTCTTAGCAATGTGACCGAAATTCAGTATTCAGTTCAGGGAGGGGGATACTGTGTGAAATTAAATGTGATACCAACCATACAACAACTACAACGAATAAGGCCGTTCAACCTAGAACTTATTGTTGTGTGTGTGTGTGTGTTGCAAAGATGGAAGGATTTGGTAATCAAAGATTTTTTGATCAAGAATTTATTAATGAAGCCAGAAGGTATAAAACTTTTAATAAAATTTAAATTTAACATTAAATCAGTTTTATACTTATACAATTTATTATAAAATAGACAATATATGAGGAAAATCGATGTTTTATGACCAATATGCTCTATTTTTTTTTTAAATATACGAAACCTGATCCAACCTAACTCGCCCTAACTTTGTGTTATCAAATGATAACGACTGGACATCAATTTAAGCATTATCAAAATTAATTGGCTACACAACGTCCTGGTGACTTGGGTTGGCCCAAGGTTTGGTCAGGTTTTGAATATTTTAAGAAAATATAGAATATTGGTCATAAAAATTCGATTTACCTCATATATTGCCTAATTTACTTGGATCGTTACGTTATTGCCCGGCCATTATCGTTAATGTACTAATTTTCATCATTGACCATAACATATACACTATACAGAATACCCCATATTTCCATATAACTTAATAATACAGTTGCTGCCCGCGTACGCCATCTAGCTATTAACAGTTGCGACACAGACAATCCATCGCATCGGTCGCTATTTAGCCGCCGAAATTCGTAAATACGACGTTGTCAAATATAAATGCCTCCTATCCTTGCTTTTATATCGAAATACAAACCCAGGATTTTCGAGGAAAAGCCGAACCATTCCGATCGACCGTAGGACAAAATCTGAGTAGGACTAAATCCGCCTTCTCCTCTGAATACTCTGAAAGCTTCGTGTATTTACGTACGCGAGCAATAGGGAATTCGGGACTATTGCTATCTCGCTTGCTCACATCGCGCTAGAAAATTCTTCATTTCTCTACTATTTTGAACTTTATATAAAGGCGATAAGCGATGTAACTTGACTTAGCATTTTTGGGCGCTAGATTGAAATAGCGCACGCCCGAGATTCAAATTACTTTTTGAACAAATTTTTTTTTTGGTTTTTATAGAATTCAATATTTTTCGAATGTACGAGAGTATTATTTTTGCTGTCGGCGGACCACCAGTATTCGACCGGCGGGCCGCGGTCTGTGCATCCATGTATTATAAGCATGACTGTCAGCATAAAAGAAATCTAGTCAGACCTTGAATTTAAAGTTTTGGTCGAAAATTTTTAAAGTGAAATAATACACTGAAGATCGTATATAAAAAAAATATATGTTAAAGACTTATGTATCAAATTTTCTAATTAATTATGTTAACTTTTCTGTAAGGGTTTTGCAATTAAATAGGTATGTAAAGCTTCAAAATAGAAGAAGGTTTGAATGCCTAAATTTATTTTTACAAAATTTATTTCAATTAAATTCAGACTGAGTGCTTTTTCACTTTTCAGGCAAACTGACTTTTTAAACGACAATCTTCCAAATATGTAGATAGGTAGGATCAATCCTAATCGATGGTAATTTATATCGCCTGACTTTAATCTTGCCAACTATTACCTTTAATGACGTCTAAAATTCAATGTTTATAGCTAAGATATTAAGAGTCAGCAACAGTGGTAATAAATTAAAAAGTATCCGTACGTTTTTTTAAAAGCCAGTAAACTAAATATTTTTATAAGATTTCTTTGGTAAATACTAATTTAAGTAAAGTATAAATAGATATTACGATTTAGAACCGGTCCAATTAATTAAAAACCTACAAGTTTACAGGCTAAAGAAAAACTTCCTTGCGATCACATAGTTCTACTCTTTACCGCAAATAGTAGTAGTAGAATTAGTAGTAATGGCGGGAGGGTAGGCCTAAAAGTCCCTTTCTTTACCGAAAACCCATCATTACCGCTGGTCAGCTTCTATTTTCAAGTACCTAGTCCCTACTGATGAATAGCAGGCCAAGTTTTTAGGTCCTCTCGTAGCAGGAAATGGGAACTTGTGGTTACTCTCCTGATCCTCGTTCTCTCGATCCTTCGCATTCTCCAATAAAATGATATATTGTTTCTTCTGACTTCACGCCACAACTAGGATACACCGGGCCGAGTCGGTTGTTCCTATAGTAACCTGCTAGGACTCCACTCTGTGCCGTGACAGCAACCATGATATCCTAGCTTTAGTTGGATTTAATAGCAGCTTTTTCACTTTCTTCACGACAAGAAAGCGAAAGAACTTTTCCCAGTTAAACTTTAATAGCTATCAAAAAAGCATATAAAATTCTTAGTTTTACAATCAAAAATTCAAGTGAATTCACCTTACTAGGTTATACAAGAAATGCTGATCAAACACATCATACGGACCTGAAATTCACCCGCCTTTCGGCATTAAATTTTGTTCAGATTCTGGCATATATTGAATTGCCTCCCCTATACCTATCGAATCTACTTCAAAGCTATTCACTAACTATCTGAGTCTCCCTAAAATCAGTGAGGAAAGCAAACCCTTTATTCTTGGGTTTTCAGAAACATCTCTATAAATCTTAGTACTTATATATATATATAAGTACTAAGTACTATAATATACCTTATAGTACTTTACTGATATACCTGTTTCATTCATAGCTGTCTTATTGTGATGAATAAGTCACTGTACTTGATTTCTTTTGTCTTTCCTTATCATGTCATTATGGAATAAGGGAATGTTACATGGAATCATTAATTATATGCTTCTATTCTTATTACATCTTAATCAATAACCACTACGTATATATTTCTGCATATGCCTGCTCCACTCTATGAAGAATACGCCGAATCTTCAAACCTAGGTTTGTATTCCTTAAAATTATTATGCCCAGTTAGTAGTTAAACTGATTTATTTCATCGTTCATGTGTGATGCTATTATATCATTTTGTCTTTTTCTTTCATATATATCTGTTAGGTTTGCCCAGTCTGTAGATTATATATATCTTTTTTGCGCTGATGTTTAGTTTTAAAATTTTAGCAGCCAGAATTGGTAAAAGCCTTCTATCGTCGTGTCTGTTTAATTACCTCTAAACACATCCGCGGGCAGTCAAGCAAGATAATTAGGAGTACCAGGTACAAGAATAACTAAAGCCATCTAAAAATCTTTAAAACCGAGACCGCATGTTTACATTATTACAAAATATTCCCGACTACTCCCGCTCACAAATCTCTCCTCAGCTCAGAATCCCCTACTTTGCCGAACTCGTGCACATATCTCTGGGGATATAGTCGTCGTCGCCAGACATAATTTATTTTGGACACTTGTCAAAACTAACGTCGTACAAGCATTTTATTCAAAGCTAGTTTATATTATCCTGTTTACGAAATCCAGATGATTCAGTGATGGGACTCATTATTTAAAATAGACATGATTGCCAGCGGCTAGTTTCTGCTTGTTCTTAGTTTAGTAAACCATTTCATGCAAGGAAAAAATAATACAACCAAATTTAGGTTAGACTTAATGCGTGTATCAACCCTCCCCACAAGTATCAAACCACCCAATAACGCAAATATTTTCCATTCCTAGGAACCTGGAGTTGCTTCGAACCACGGAACCAACCAGTCTTTCTGAGGGGGACAGCTTTTGACCTGTGACTAACTCTAATAACTTCTCACTATCACACTCACGGTCACAACTATGTTATCTTCTGCTATATACGTTGTTTGCTATGCGTTATTGCGTTCTTTGACAGGTCACTAAAATAAATTATGTCTTACGGCGACTATAAATGCCATTGTCACTATAAACTCCACGAGGAGGAGCCCCTGAATCCTGAATATTAACGGAGAAAAGTCAACCCTGCACATGGATCTACAGTCAACGTCTCCATAGGTCCCCATAGATATAGTCTAATCTGACAACACTGTATTAAGTCGTTCTTTGCGAGAAAACAATCTTTATCCCATCATAAAATTACGGATATGTTTGTTCATTATATTTGTGATTTTAAACTTTATTAAATTTTTGCTATTTAAATTTAAACTTGATTGGTTTTCCCAATTATACAGAGTGTTTCCTAACTACGGTACGAAACTTCACAGGGTGAATCGTTAGGTCGTTTTATGAAAAAAAGTTCCTATGAACGTATGTCGGGAGTTGCTTTGTTTCTGAGATACAGGGCGATGAAGGTTCAAAAAAATAACGGTATTTTAAGAATACTATAACTATCCTTAAACCGATTTGGTTGAAATTTGGTGCAGTTATTTGAAGTTATAAGACGCTTATTTAGCTGTAACTAGATTGAAATTATTAGGTCCAGTGGCGTATCAGTGGGCACCACATGCTTATTGTTGAGAAAAAAAAAAGGCCAATAATTGTTTTGCAGCTTTTTATTTATTTTTGTATTTAAGCAACTAAAAATACAACTTTTTCGTATCTTATATTATCTTTATATCTGGCTTTGTTTTCGAGAAAAAATTTAAAGTATCTTTAACTCATTCTAAAAATTATCTATGGACGACAACATGAAATAAAAACCAATTCATTCGATAAACAATTTCGACCTTAAAGTAAATGAGCAAAATGCCCACCTTCTGATAAAATACACGACTGCAAACGATTTGTCATTGAATGTCTGACACGCTCAAAAATACCTGGAGTATGCCTTATGATATTGCAATTGACAATTATGCGATTCCTCAAGTCATTCACATCTAGAACAGGAGTTTTATAAACAAGAGCCTTCAGATGGCCCCATAAATAGTAATCCAAGGGATTCATATCAGGACTGCGAGCCGGCCAATTTTGAGGTCCTGCACGTCCAATCCAGCAATTAGGGTAGATGACGTCGAGATGCTGACGAGCAAGAACACTGAAATGAGCTGGAGCGCCATCGTGCATAAACCACATGTTGACTCTTACTTGTAGGGGTACTTCTTCTAATAAAGTGGGTAAATGGTGTTGCAAGAAATCCGTGTAGAATTCACCTGTTAATTTTGCCGGTAAAAAAAAATGGGTCAATTAGGTACTCACCAATAATTCCTATCCAAACGTTGGGTTTTGACAAAACGAGTTTCTCTAATAACGTGGGGATTTTCGTCGGCCCAAAAATGATCATTGTGAAAGTTCATAATAGCATCTCTTGAAAAATTTGCCTCGTCCGGAAATAAAATATTTGGTAGGAAATTATTATTGTGTGCCATCGTATGAATCAACCACCTGCAAAACATTAATCTTGGATGAAAATCCCGAGGCAGTAGAGCTTGTACACGCTGTATGTGATATGGGTGCAGGAGGTTTCTTTTTAGAACTTTCCAAACGGTTTTTGAACTGACTTCAAGCTGCAGTGCAATCTTCCTGATATAATTGGAAGGATCTTCTTCTATCGCATCAAGTATAGCTTCTTCCAGTTCAGGCGTTGTTATAGTTTCTGGTCTTCCACCACCCATATTTTTATTAAAACTTCCAGTTTCACATAATCTTGCATGTAGTTTTCTAAATGTCTTTGCACATGGAATTACTCTGTTAGGATATCTGTCCTGGTAAATTCTTCGTGCTTCTTCCGCATTTCCATTTGCCAATCCATAAATAAAGTGCATGTCGGTCATTTCATGGCTAGTAAAATTATTCATGATGGAGTAATGAATCACTGCTAATTGACAGCTGAATTTTACTTATAGCAATTCTATTACTGTCAGCTGGTCTCCAAAGCAGGTAGGTACAAAGGAGGTACTTGAATGGACTTGCCAATTATTTGTCATAAGAAGCAATGTATTTGTTATTTTGTTGTATTTCAAAAATCTGATAATAAAAATCGTAGAAGTTGAATGTTTATTATCATAGTAAACAAGACACAAGAGACCAAAAAGTCGTACATTAGAGGGTGGACATTTTGCTCATGTACTCGAAATTGTCGGTCGAAATTGTTTATCAAATTAATTGGTTTTTATTTCATGTTGTCGTCCATGGATAATTTTTAAAATGGGTTAAAGATACATTAATTTTTTTTTTCGAAAACAAAGCCAGATATGAAGATAATATAAGATACGAAAAAGTTGTATTTTTAGTTGCTTAAATACAAAAATAAATAAAATCTGCAAAATAATTATTGGCCTTGTTTTTTTCTCAACAATAAGCATGTGGTGCCCACTGACACGCCACTGGATCTAATAATTTCAATCTAGTTACAGCTAAATAAGCGTCTTATAACTTGAAATAACTGCACCAAATTTCAACCAAATCGGTTTAAGGATAATTATAGTATTTTTAAAATACCGTTATTTTTTTAAACCTTCATCGTCCTGTATCTCAGAAACAAAGCAACTCCCGACATACGTTCATAGGAACTTTTTTTCATAAAACGACCTAACGATTCACCCTGTATAGTTTCGTACCGTATTTAGGAAACACCCTGTATATTCACGATTTAATCAACCACTTAAAAACTGCCTGTAACTCTTATTATAACATTTTAATAGAAGGATGTAATCAGTTTACAGGTCTTCAGTACATAAACCAGTTTAATTGAGGCAATAATATAAGATATGACCTAAAGCGACTACCTCAGAAAAGATATACATACAACAACATTGTCTTTAGAAATAAATACGTCTATAAACGTTAAAGCATGCATTTGTGCGCCATCTAGCGTCCAATATGTTCCGGGCGAATATGTTCGTTATGAGATAATAGCCATTAGGGTTTCATAAACCGCGTTTCCAGCGCACATATTATGGAGGCATTTACCGGTCTGCGATTTTGCCTTTATTTCTGCAATAGTGACCATTTAACGCTGATACCGTTTTAACCATTCGTCGTTTAGGGAGATGAGGGCGAGAGTAATTAAAAATTGTATGGGTTAAACGAGAGCATAAAATAATAAAGCTTATTACCATAATAAAATATAAATTGTTGTACGGCCAAATAGTTACAAAAAATCAAAGCTAGAGAATCCGATAGAATATAAGGAGAATATAAATGAACAAAATATCTTATTGTTAAACTTGCAATAGGCAGACATTGTCTATTAATAACCAGGATTCGATATATTTAAAATAAACAATAAAAAAATATATAAAAAAATTATTTATAAATATGATAAATGAAAAAAAAATGAATAATAAAAGTCATATAAAAGTATCAGCAATGGAGGAAAATGCATAATTAAAAATCAACTTATACTCTCAACTTAACTCTTATATCTTGGATATCTATGATGCTGTTTAGCATATATTTATCAATAATATTATTATTTATAATAATAATACTAATGATAACAATAATTTACACAATACTTTCACAAACATGAATATAATAAATCGAGATAAGTGATTTTAAAATTAATAAATAATTAAACTCGTACAATAATATATCCTAAGATCAGATCGCCGTCATTTACAAAAAGTATTGTGAAGGGGGTTTCATTTTATTTATTCTGAAGCGGGTTTTATTATAACCTCCTTTGTCAAATCTTCAATTAAATGTCTCAATGAGTAGCAAGTGAGACAATCTTTCTTGCTCTTATTCCAAATCACATTTTTCCAACACTTATTCTGTGAGATATTCACATTGACCCGTTTTAAAGTCAGCCTGTATAAATAATAAAACATGCCTAGGGTATATTTTAAAAGATGAAAAAATATTGCAGGAATATCAATTAAATATATCCCCAATTTATGCAACAGATATGCCTATATAGCATAAATCATGAAAAGTAAAAAGATATTCCTAACATATGTTTTATGGTGACCTGGGATATCGACTGAATATGCCTAGCAGTACAAGATATTGCGAAGTGAGATACGAGATATTCCTGGCATATATGAATATGCCAATTAGATATACTGGGCATATGCATGCAATGTGTCTGTGCTGTCTGGGTTACTCGTCTATGAGAATCACTGCCCAGTATAGAAGTAGAAGGTTGAGACCGTTGCAAGTTTAAAGTTCTGGCTACCAGTTTTAATTTTAGCTCAAGCTTTAAAATATTATGTCTCTATAATTTCTCTATCCGCTGATTCTAGGTCATACTATATTTTCAATTATTGGTTGAACATTATCATATAACTTCTAAAGTTACCTATCAAAAGCCTTTTGTAAACGCAATTCCTTAATGACAATTTTTTTCAATAATAATGCCTAAATTATTCTTATTATTGTTTACATAGTTTTTAGTCCTAGTGATGCTACTCTTTAGCTTTATAATTTGCCTTTTGTTTTCTTCCATACTTAATTTTTATTACACAGAAAAATCTGATACATTTAACTACTAAAACCAGTCTTAAATAACTTTAACTAACTTAAAAACCTTTTAAACAGTACCAATATAAGTATGTAGGCGTAAATTTGAATCCCATACATAACTTTTATTTAATTAAAATAAAGCTTTATACCTTAGAAATTAAACAACTCTATGTACGTAACATCGATAAGCCTAGTAGCTTTAAATTTAATCAGAACCAGTTACAACTTTGTGTATATATTTACCAATCTTTTAATTTATGCAAGATATTATAAAATAAATAAATCTGAAAGATCTGAACTTGTTAGTCTCTTTATTCAGCTCTATGCTGGAGTGAAAATTCCCAATTCCAACGTCCCGGCGTTGCTCGTAGAACTCTAGCTGAAAATTCTTTCAGCTTTGCCCTCAACTATCAACGGTAAGTATGCAAATCCCAAAGTGCCAGTCCAAATCTCAATTACTTCGTTAGCTTCTATCAGTCATTTTCCAAATTCCCAAAGCTCCTTTTTGGTCACGTAGTATAAGTGTAAATATCCCAATAAAAACTTAATATTTTGAATCGTTTGGACCAAAAAATGAATGGTCGCTGGCTATGGCTAGTTTAAACCCGAAGTAGCGCATCTACTTTCGATATACTGCTGATTATTACGATTTAGTTTTTCCTTATACAAATTCCCCAAATTCTCAAATCTTATTTTTTCTTAACGAAGGACTAATACAAAATTTTTCTTCTTTTCAAATTAAAATATTCACTAATTTTATTAATACTAAAGTATTTATGGAAAATAACGGAGATCGAGAGGTAGTCGATTTTACTAAGATTAAAAAATGAGAGCGAGAGACGAGACCCAACCATTATGAAAGAGCAACTGTGAACTGACTTATATTTTACCCCCTAGGCAAAACTAAATCCCACACCATGCGGAGCTATTTACATCTGTGGTAAATCCGATAAACATTAAATAATCAGATGACATTTTCCGCGAAGTATAAGTTATTGTTGTGTTAGGATTAAGGTTGGCCCATGAGAAATTGTAATATTGGTCGGTTATTAGCCGGCGTTTGAATTGTAAAATCAAAGAACATTGCATAATGAAAGTGATATAAAACTTGATACAAATTAAGAAGTATGAAATGCTTAACAATACCTAAAAACTATTGACAATTGAATTCTATTGTTTCAAGATTTTAAATTTTACGGACATAATTATGCTAATAATAAGCATTTATCTCCAATTGCCCAATAACAAAAAATTATTAATTAATTATTACAAGAATAGAAAATAATAATACATCTAAAACAATGAACTTTAAATAATTACTAATCATAGCCTCAAAAATACAAGTCAATCGAGGCACTAACTGTGACATGAATCGAAGAACTATATCTATATAGCACAAATGACAAATCAAACAGTTTCCAGAGTAAAACTTTAATTATTAACCACTGTAATTCTGTTTTAACATAATTATTATTACGTGGTGTTAAGGTGATTTAGATCTTAAGAAGCTTACTTATTATTGTATCTTTAATGATTCTTGATTTACAATATTTACTAACACTACCACAATTTGCAGTATTTAGACCCAGTCTCTTGTTAGCACACCAAACCTTCAAATACTTAACCTTGATACTTGAGACACGGAGATTTATTATTTAAATATAATTAAAACAAACTCATTAATCTAACTAGGAAGCCATACTGACTTAATTTATTTTATACTATACAGGATGTTTTTTATATATTGCGACAAAATTCAGAAACATGTTCTTTGGACAAAAATTGGCAAAAAAGTTCCTATAAACATAGGTCCTAAACCTTTTAGATTTTGAGCTACAGGGTGGTAAAGTTTTAACAAAAAAATGATTTTTTTTCGATAACTTAAATACCCCTGTAGATATTTATCCAAAGATTGGTATGCAGGGTCTGTGTATCCAGAGCCATTTACCAACATACTTTTAACATTTTTATGTTCTCCAGTGGCGTGTGTGCGGGTTTTCTGCTGAATACTTCGCACAAAAAATTAAAAACCATGGACATGTTGCTCAGATTTGATTAGACTTTCTTTATTCTAGTAATTATTCGTTTTTTTTTAGTTAATTACAATTTTAATAATAAATAATAAAATTTTTATTAATTAATTTAGTACAAAAGCCAGCCCAATTTAATAAAATTGTAATTGAGGATTTAAAACTTTTGCTTCTACACTCTTTAATTTAAAATACAAGTTTTTAAGTGATAAAAAAATATTTCATTTTTTATTATTTATCTAATCGACGTCGCATTGATTGGCGGACACGTTCAAAAATTCCTGGTGTCTGCCGAATTATGTCACAAGACGTTATAATGCGATTACGCAATTCCTCCACATTATCAATTGGATTTCTATAAGCCAGTGATTTAAGGTGGCCTCACAAAAAAAAATCCAGCGGATTTAAGTCGGGAGACCGTGGTGGCCAAGGGTGAATACTTCTTCGACCTAACCAACGATTTGGATACGTAATATCCAAATACTGCCGAGCTACTAAACTAAAATGGACTGGAGCACCGCCATGTAAAAAAAAACATTTGCTGTCTCAGCTGAATGGGGACATCTTCTAGCATCGCTGGTAATTCATTTTTAAGAAATTCTTGATACACTTGTCCAGTCAACCTTGCTGGTAAAAAAAATTGACCGATGAGAAAGTTTTCAATAATGCCGACCCATACATTAAGTGAAAACTGGTGCTGATGACTGAGTTTTCTGCCGCCGTATGTGGGTTCTTATAATGCCATATGTGGTATTAAGTTCATAATTGCGTCCCTGGAGAAATTAGCCTCATCGGTGAAAAGTATTTTTCTTATAAACGGTGCATCTTGCCTTATGCGTTCTTGCATCCAACGACACAAAGCCGTTCTTTTCGGAAAATCGCCTAGCAAAAGTGCCTGCACTCGCTGAATATGATATGGGTATAAAAGGTTTCTTTTAAGAATATTCCAAACTGTAAAGTTACTAATGTGTACCGTCTGAGCAATTTTCTTAGTGCTTGTGGTGGGATCTTCCTCGAATTCATTGAGCACCTGTTCTTCAATTTGAGGAGTAACTGTTCGGAAATGTCCGTTTTCAGCGGTGAGTTTTTTAAAGCTGCCGGTTTCACTTAGACGGTGGTGTAAACGCGTAAAAAAACATGGAGTGATGAGGAATAACACTATTCGGGTAACGTTCAGCATAAATACGCAAGGCTTCTCGTGCGTTTCCGTTAGCCAGTCCATAAATGAAGTATATCGCATATCGCACATTTGAATTATTTTTGTAATTGTTAGCCATTTTTTTAACAAATTAATCTTGTCAACTGGCGGACAGTGACTATGATTTAAAATTTAAAATATCAGAAAATCTTACAAATATCAACTTTATCGTGGACAGAGAAAGAATGTGGTAAAAAGATTAAACTCTTAAACAAGAATGTGATTATCGTTGCTGCGGCGTTGTCCGTAGTTACGTTAAAAAAATTATGTTCACAAGCTACTTCGCGATTTTAGAAGCGTGAAATATTAACACGTTACTCATATGTCACTTTTTTTAACATGTTAAATAAAGTGACATATTATGAACTACAATGAAATTTTAAATAAAATTAAAAAAAAACTTGTATTCAGCGGAAAACCCGCACACACGCCACTGGAGAACATAAAAATGTTAAAAGTATGTTGGTAAATGGCTCTGGATACACAGACCCTGCATACCAATCTTTGGACAAAAAATTAAAAACCATTGACATTTATCGAAAAAAAATCATTTTTTTGTTAAAACTTTATCACCCTGTAGCTCAAAATCTAGAAGGTTTAAAACCTATGTTAATGGGAACTTTTTTGCGAATTTTTATCCAAAAAATACGTTCCTGAATTTTGTCGCAATATATAAAAAACACCCTGTATAATAGTCTGATCAAAGGTTTTTGAAAACCGATGAGTAAGGACACTCTTTCAGTATGAGATCCGATGTACTAGACAAATTTGTAACACACGCCCATTAAAAATCCATACTCATTGACGGAGATCACATATTAAAAGTACAGAGCCTTACTTAAAATACATTCAAATATGTTTGAAAATGCCAAAGTGTTGAGATTGGCCTGACATTGGTTGGCTAATTAGACTCCCCTTTTAATATATGTGATATTTTAGCAGTCTCAAAATAAATTATAGCTTTCCTAGCACACCAAAACTGGATTTGGCATTAAACAAGTTAATGTTAAAGCGCCCAAAATATATAATATTTATTAATGACAAAAACAAATAATAATCTACTTATGCATTATGAATATTCAGAATGACGGCCTTGATAACAACGTAAAAATATCCACAAGTATTATTAGCGATTTATGTACCTGGCAAGTTTAGAGTTACAGTAATAATGATAATAAGTTCGTTTTGTCCAAAGAAATACTAACCAGTTTTGTGAAATTTACCAAACAGAAAATCAAAATGTTAAGGCATAATATGCGACAAGATTTCTATAAAGGTTTTGTTTATCAGAGTTGATTCTACCATAATAATTATGTTAAAAGTATATATACAAGGGTACACCATACAATACAATAAACGACAGAAGTTCGCAAAAATTGCTGAGAAAAGCACTATAGAGTAATACCATCTATAATTTTACCAAATTAGTACCAGTCTTAAATAATTTCGACCAATTTTTTTAAATAGACTCACCCGTAAACTTAAAGTAGACGTTAACCGTTACTCAATTAACACGTGGTTGTTTTAGGTTCATTCCTTTTCCAAACCCTTTTTTTCCTTAGCCAGTCGTCGCTAAGTGAACCTATTCCCCGGTAAACAAGCCAGTTCCTTGAAACTGAGAACCTCTAACCTTACTGCAAAGTATATCGTGAGTGAAAATAATTTTTAAATAATCCCTAATTTAGTAAACATATACTTGAGACAAAGATACAGGGAGGCAGCTCGTACCTAACGAGAAAATTCACGTCAATTTCAATAATTAAATGAGAGCATTTCTCAATAAATTGTTGAACTATTATCATTAACTTTGGCCGTATAACAAGCGGCCTGAACAGCAAATGTTAAAATTACAAATAAATTTATTCTGATTTAGAAGTTTTCTTTTTTGTGTGGACAGTATGTTTTTTATTATTATTTAAATGTAAAGGGTAATAAAACATTTAATCAAATAAAAACAATAGGAAAGGTTAATTAAACATTTTCTAACGCTTTACAATATTGTATTGTTAAACGTTTCTTAAGTTTTTTATAAAAAATCAATTATTATATATATAAATATATAATATATATATACAATATATATATATATATATATATATATATATATATATATATATATATTTTATTATATTTTTTTTTATATACCAATTTTATATATATATATAAAATTGGTCGAAATTTTTTAAGACTGCTACTAATTTGGTAAATTTATGGATCTATAGTGCTTTTCTCAGCAATTTTTGCGAACTTCTGTCGTTTATTGTATTGTATGGTGTACCCTTGTATATATACTTTTAACATAATTATTATGGTAGAATCAACTCTGATAAACAAAACCTTTATAGAAATCTTGTCGCATATTATGCCTTAACATTTTGATTTTCTGTTTGGTAAATTTCACAAAACTGGTTAGTATTTCTTTGGACAAAACGAACTTATTATCATTATTACTGTAACTCTAAACTTGCCAGGTACATAAATCGCTAATAATACTTGTGGATATTTTTACGTTGTTATCAAGGCCGTCATTCTGAATATTCATAATGCATAAGTAGATTATTATTTGTTTTTGTCATTAATAAATATTATATATTTTGGGCGCTTTAACATTAACTTGTTTAATGCCAAATCCAGTTTTGGTGTGCTAGGAAAGCTATAATTTATTTTGAGACTGCTAAAATATCACATATATTAAAAGGGGGGAGTCTAATTAGCCAACCAATGTCAGGCCAATCTCAACACTTTGGCATTTTCAAACATATTTGAATGTATTTTAAGTAAGGCTCTGTACTTTTAATATGTGATCTCCGTCAATGAGTATGGATTTTTAATGGGCGTGTGTTACAAATTTGTCTAGTACATCGGATCTCATACTGAAAGAGTGTCCTTACTCATCGGTTTTCAAAAACCTTTGATCAGACTATTATACAGGGTGTTTTTTATATATTGCGACAAAATTCAGGAACGTGTTCTTTGGACAAAAATTCGCCTAAACATAGCTCCTAAACCTTTTAGATTTTGAGCTACAGGGTGATAAAGTTTTAACAAAAAAATGATTTTTTTTTGATAACTTAAATACCCCTGTAGATATTTATCCAAAAATTGGTATGCAGGATCTGTGTATCCAGAGCCATTTCCCAATATACTTTTAACATTTTTATGTTCGTCAGTGGCGTGTGTGCGGGTTTTCCGATGAATACTTTTATAAAGAAAAACGGTACGCCACTAGTTTTTCTTGAATTAAAATATATTTTTAAATTTCCCGTTTTATTTGCAACATTTTTGATCCCTTGGACTTTATCCGTTAGATGCACGGTTTTCGCACAAAAAATTAGAAAACCTTTTTCTACTTTGACTGATCGCTAAAATTTATTTTTTCTATGATCGTTATAAAAAACAAGTTTTTTTTTTTTAATTTTATTTAAAATTTCATTGTAGTTTATAATATGTCACTTTATTTAACATGTTAACAAAAGTGACATATGAGTAACGTGTTAATATTTCACGCTTCCAAAATCGCGAAGTAGCTTGTGAACATAATTTTTTTAACGTAACTACGGACAACGGCGCCGCAACGATAATCACATTCTTGTTTAAGAGTTTAATCTTTTTACCACATTCTTCCTCTGTCCACGATAAAGTTGATATTTGTAAGATTTTGTGATATTTTAAATTTTAAATCATAGTCACTGTCCGCCAGTTGACAAGATTAATTTGTTAAAAAAATGGCTAACAATTACACAAATAATAAAATGTGCGATAGGCACTTCATTTATGGACTGGCTAACGGAAACGCACGAGAAGCCTTAAGTTTTAAGTTTCTTAAGTTTTTTATAAAAAATCAATTATTATATATATATATATATATATATATATATATATTTTGTATATATATATTGTATATATATATATATATATATATATACCATATAAGGTGTATAAGTAGTACTGATTATTATTTGACATGTTGTAAGTAACTCTAAATCCGCGCCTTTCATTAGAATCCTTAACTAAATAACAATAAGCCAGAGCGGCCAACCCGATATTTGTATACCATTAAATCTAATATTATGGGCAACGTGCGTCTATAATATGCAAAGGACAGCTTCGCATCGCATTGGATAGCTCTAATTGACAAACATTAGATTGCTAATTGGGAAACATGTGTTTACTCTGTTAACATTGCTTAATTTGCCCTATACGTTGATGATGTCCAGCCGATGTGTGCCTGCCAAAGCAAAGGCGTATTATTCAACAACTGAACTTTGTCCCATATTCACTTATTAATTTAAGAAACTGTTATGGAATTTGGTTATTAAATGTAAGTGATGAAAAAAGTCTCGTTAGGAATGCAGTGACGAATAAAGTGCGTTTTATTTAGTTTAACCCCTAATTGTACATACAGTGTGTCCAAGAAGTCAAGAAAAGTACCTTTTACAGATAAACGAACTACTTCACTCGAAAAAACAATCAGACAGCTTAATTCCCTTTTTTTGAATGTTTTTTGAAAAATACACAGGTGCGTCAAGAAGTTTTTAAAAAATTTGATCTTTAGTTGTTCATTTTGAAAACAGTTTAAGATTGATACAGAGTGTTATACGTATAAAAAGGGTTTAGAATTTATTATAGAATCCAAAAATGCAATAACAAATGAGGTGACCTTTTTAAAATAGTAAAGTTCACAAATGCCCAGTTTTCTTGACACATAATTCATTTACCTGTAAAAGGTAATTTGCCAGACTTTTTGGACACAGTAACTAATCAGGTCTCGGAGTATCGCTGTGTCTCTCTTTAATAATATCTACAATAATATAAGTCTTTCAAAAAATTAAAAATACACAAGAGTGCGGTTATATCAAAATGAAATTGTATCCAGATATATTTCTTTCGGGAAGTTTTGTAAAATTATGAAATATTGCTAAACGTTTAAAAGAGAGATAGAATACTTTAGATTTGAAAGTATAGACTTTTAAAACATTATCTCGAAAATACATTTCAAAATAATTTGCTTACGTATTAATATAATATTACGTAAAACAGTTTAAAATGGCTGCAAGTGGCCACCTCTATTCTTTTTCTCAAAACGTTGCCGCAGGTCTTGCAATTCTTCAGGCTAGATTTGAAAATTTTAAATAATTTGATCGATATCGTAATGCCGTTACCCGTTATATATACAGTATGTCCAATATAAGGATTAGAATAAGATAATAATAATAATAATAAATATTTTTTTACTTACTCAACTCAATAATACATACAAGTTTTTACCCGACGATCCCGAGGTAAGATTTGGTTTTTGTAGATGGTTATGTGAAATGAATAATAGAAATGTGGATTTTATAAGGGCGATTCTGTTTACTGACGAAGCCACGTTCACGAGAAACGACATGATAAATATCCATAACGCACACATATGGGCTAAAGAGGAATATAGGGCCATAGTTGAGACACATTATCAAGTAAATTTTAACGCCAATGTGCGGGCAGGTGTTATAGATAACTTTCTTTTAGGACCTGTCAATTAACCAGGTAATTTGACTGGTGATTCATTTCTGTTTCTACAAGAAATACTGCCCAACTTGCTTGATGATTTTCCTCTAAATTTAAGATAAAATCTGTGGTTTCAACTCGACGGTGCTCCGACTCATTTTGCTATAAATGGGATATAGGAACTATTTACATCAAGTATTTCAAGATTGGTCGGAGTCGAGATGCTCCTGTTCCGTGGCCACCCCGTTTGCCCGACGGGGTGGCCACGGGGATGTATGAAATATTCAATCTGGGGATGTATGAAAGACTTTGTGTATATGGTTCCGATTTTAAACGAGAACCATTTAAGGGAAAGAACCATTGCAGGTGGAGAGCATTTCAAGTTGAAACCAAATATTTTTCAAAGGCTTAGATTTTCTTTAATAAAGAGGGCTCGTATGTGTATACAAATTAATGGATGTCACGTAGAACAAATAATTTAGGGTCATTATTCTATAATTTTTATTATAATAACTAATTTAACATTAATTTAGAGAAAAATATTTACGTTTATTTTGTTAACTTCTTAAAATGTATCTAGATTTTAAAATTAAGATATCTAATAAACGGATTTTCAGGCCGACATTTACTAAGAATACTTTTTTTACAAGAAAAGATTGGATAATTAGATTTTTTTACTAAAACTTTATTATACAGGGGTACAAAAAAGTTTTGATATTTTTAACACATGCAATATACCGCAGGTGGCGCCCTCTGCAAGGTATGGCGAATCTTTAATTTCTCGTTCCAAAAAAGCCCCTCACACCAAATTTTAATTTAATATCTTATGAAACACTCGCCTTACTTCAAAAAAATCATTTTATATTTCTCATTTTGACGCCCTGTATATTGAATACCGAGCGCTCAATTAAAAAATGGCATAGCGAAAGTCGCATTATTTTGGTTCACCCTATATGTGGCCGGCGGATTGGCATCCTTTTTCCGGACTCCCTGTATAGGAATCTGAGTTATCTGGACTAAGGAAAGTGATAACCACTAACATGTTAGTAGTTCCAGTATTGCTTTACTTGTTTGTAGTGTTTAATTAAATGGTCTAGAGAGGAATTGCGGCAGTTGGACACTAGTATACTCAAGATGATGCATTTTCAGCGTGCTTGCATCCTCGCTTATTAGTATCCCATTTTTACCTACCACGACAAAAATATGCACAATCGTGTAGTCTTAGGCCTGGCCTGTTATATCGGCAAGAGTGCGGTTCCACTGCTGCAGTTTGTGCGAGAACCCAAAATCGCCAAGTTCGGAGCATTTCTATTAAAGATAGCAGAGCACGCAGCCGAGAAATTTGGTTTTAGATACGAACTCGACTCAAATGACGATCAGTCTGTTATAAGACTAGAATCAACGGCATTCATATAGTAACGAAAGCTCATCAACAAAGGCTCTTAGGAGATCATATGGATAAGTCTCAGCATTCCGTGTTCCGTAGACAGCCTTAACCTCTCACAAAGATATATTTACGAGATTAAGGGTTTTTTTGGTCGCAGGCCAAAATGGTGTAATAAATACTTTAGTGTATCGAACAGTCGTGTCGAGCATGTAGACAATAGCCTGAAAGCCTTATGCATTTATTATTAGCCTGGTTAGTTCATGCTTTCAGTAGATGCTCTCAGAGTTCTTTACTTTTACCTACAATCTAAATGAAACACGAATTTTGCCATTTGCTCCAGGCGACATTAAGGCAGTTGTGGAGAACGATAACTGCCGCATTTATTAGAATTTTTTTACTGCGCACCGAATTCAGGCTAACAAGCCTGACATAGTTCTGCTTGATAAAGGAGAAGCTATATATGTAGGTAGATATGTAATAAAGTTTTCTGTACCAGCGAAAACTAATATCAACCGAAAGAACGCAAAAAGTAAGCCTAATACCATAATCTAATTGGCAAACTGCGCAGGCTCTATTCGTGATGTACGATGCGATTGGCTATCGTAATCGTCGGCGTTTTGGAAGGTATGAAGATTACCCTAGTGGAAGAACTGAAGAGGATTCCGGCATGTCAAGATTCATCCGAACACCTGACGATGAAGATGCAAAAATTTGTAATTCTTAGGTCTTTTCCATTGTTGAGGCAAATGAATTTGGCCGAGGATCAGTAACCGAGCGAGAAGTGATCATAGTTTAGACAAAGTTTACAGAATAGAATACAAGTTGTGTCACTCCGGTCGACCGTCAAAATCCACCCCGCAGTTCCCCGTCTGCCCGGTACACCAGGTCTGGTGCACATTTATTTATCGATGTATACCGAGCGCGCCAAGCGCATTTCAGTTTTACTCACGTTTCGGTGTATAGGGTGGAGTTAAAAGAAATAGTTGTGGATTTTATTGATTGTATGGAGAATAAAATGTCTAATCGAAATATTTGTTCATGGATGGTTGTGAAAGTCGAATGACAGATCAGATATCGTTTTTTAGGTGCGCTAAAGATAAAGGAAGGTATGTACCAAATATAGATTCTATTAAATAAGTTTTAATTATGAAAATGGAGTTTTAATTGTCTTTATATTACTTTAACTCAACCTTCTATTTAATCCTTTACAAGGGATTAATATTAGTAAACGAATATTGCAAATATATTAACTATTTATTCAACCACCCAACTAACATTTAAAATAACTCGTATAAAAAAATAACAAAAAAATATAATATATTATGCACTTCTAAATGAAACAAAAATTGTAGGTGTCAAGCTTGGAAAAATCCCTAGGATTTAAAGGATCCTATAGATACGCGGATAATACTCCAACGCAATGTTATAACCGTATTAGAATTTGTATGTTTTTTTTATAAATTCAAACCTAATCAAATTATTTTTTATTGATTTTAAATTAAAATAATATAGGACATATTGTAGACGATGCACATTTTCCTAAAGCCAGTGTTGATGGTATTGTTCAGACAGAACTCTTCGAAGTAAATGAGCCAAAGCAGCCGTTACTAAAAGGTAATATATTTATTTAAATCAAAATACCTATAATATACTAATACGTTTAAATAGTCGTTATGTTTTTGTAACATACCAAAATAAAAATATTGCGCCTTAAAAATCCATCGCAGATTTGATTATAAAGGGCATAAATTAGTTAAGTTTTTCATATAAATTGAATACACTTAATTGAATATATAATCTAAATTTGCAAAATTAGTTGCAGAAACCCAAACGTCAGTAAAACTTTCAGCAGATATGCCAAGAAAAGTTTTACTTTAAACAGTAAAAACACTAGAAAAAACTATTACTACTCACACTTGCAAAAGAAGCCTGGAAACAGAAATTATTGCTGAATAAGGACTTAAAAGGACGCAGGTATACCAATAAAACTAAACAGTTTGCTCTAAGTGTGTTTTTTTTGGGTCCAAAATCTTACAAAAAAATGTCCACAGTTTATCCTCTACCATCAAAATCTACATTAAACCGTTTTACGCAACAATTAATCCAGGTTTTAATGAGTTTGTTTTTACAGTATTGGAATGTAGAGTAAAATTGTTGCACGAAAAAGAAAGAGACTGTATTTTATGCATGGACGAAATATTTTTTAAATCTCACCTTTTTTATGATTTTTCTAAAGACAAAATTGTAAGGATTGTAAAGTTCAGGGTCATATAAAGTTGCAGGAAGTGCATTAACGATAATGGCAAAGGGAATTGCTAGCAATTGGAAACAACCCATTGCCTATTTTTTTAATAATACATGTGCACCTGTTAATCATTTAAAAGATATTTTATTTGAAACTGTCCGAAGGATATGTAAAACCAGTTTAAATATTTTTGAAGTTGTATCAGATTAGGGTACTAATTTTCAAAAACTAGCTAAAAGTTCTTTAAAAGTGATAATAGATAATCCCACATTGTTTGTTGACGATGAAAATTTAAAACTAGTTTATTTATTTGATGTTCCCCACTACTCAAGTCGACAAGAAATAATTTTTTTTTACACATTCTTTGTTTAAATGAAGGAGAAACAAGTAAAAAATATTTAGAAATGATGTATAATATTGACAACAAGAAGCAGTTCAAAATGGTCCATGGTCCCATAAATTAACAAACGACCACATTTATCCTAATAAATTTCAAAAAATTAAAGTAAAGTTAGCTTCGCAAGTATTTAGCCGCTCTGTAGCGGTAGCTATACATACTTATATTGAATTTAACGTCTTGCCAAAAGAAGCAACTATAACAGCCAAATTTATATTTAAAATGAATTATCTATTTGATTTATTAAACTCCAACAACTTTTTTTTCAACAAGATTTTCAAGTTTTCGTGGGAACTGAAAAACAAAAAACGTTATTGCAAGATATGGAAAGCCTTTTTAAAAACTTAAAAGTAAGAAAATTTGAAGGAAAAAATATGACAAATAGAACAAAATTTATTTCTGGGTGGCGGCTTACAATTAGCGATCCTTTAAAAAGGTTTTTGCTTTAGGATATTTGGATAATGTCGAAACAGCTAATTGTATGATGATGGCGCTAACGCCCTATTAAATTAAAATCCCGATTTTATTAAGAGTTGCAATAATATATGCAATTATTCTCCCACTAAATATATTCCTCTTCGAGTTTTTACTAACGATTATGTAAATTTAAAAAGCGCAGAAGGAAATGATTTAGTAAATGTAGCTGGATATTTATTTAAAAAATGTCTCTCGCGTCACTCTCACGTGATATATGCAATAATTTTGCAGCTGAGTCAAATGCCGTGTTTAATGAAGAGTTATTTTATTGTAAATTAAAAGCATATGAAAATAATACCTTATTTGGTGGTCTAACCATACCTCCAAAAGATATTATTGAGTAATAATAATAATAAAATTAGAAAGTATTTTTATGGCTAAATTTAATAAATTATTAGCGCAAGAAGCAATTGGCTATAATCTTAAAAAACTATTTTCTAACATTAGCTTTAAGCATCCCTGTAATGAATTTCTCATTGACTATTTTTTAAATTTATAAATAAGGGTGCGTATCTATTATATATTAAAATTTATACATGCCGATATTAAAAAAGAAAAATCTAAAAAAAAAGGTAAAGATGTTTATGTAAGCAAGCTTAACATATTAAAACAGTTGTAAATACTCGTAGTACTTATGTATCATACTAAATAATTATTTTATATAAGTTGATGTGTTTTGTATTTAGGTTAAAAAATATGCTTAGAATAAAGTTATTATATCTATAAAATGGTCAGCATCTTCGTCTATTTATAATGTACCTACTTATTTTAATAAAACTTTAACCAGTCTGTAATTATTATCTTTGTTTCATTTACAATAATAACCTATATACCTAGTTTTATATCCTACAATCCCAAATATGTTCATGACCAAATAGGTACAAACAGGTAGCAAATTGGTGCAAATAGGTACTCGTGTATTGGTATTAGGAGCCTATGGAATTTCCAGCGTTTCCCTACACCCAGGTAAACACTATCAATGGCCAAGTTTTGGCTTTTATTACCCCGATCTCCACACTCGTTTTATAGCTCACACTGCAGAAGCAGCGCCTCTTTGTACTATGATTTTCAAAGAGCTGGCGTCGAGTGACCAAACTTGTATTCTATTCTGTAAACTTTGGTTTAGATGTATGAAGAATATTATCGCACTGAAACGGGTAAGTAAGTCTGCATGTCATTGGCGTACTCATATTATTTAAAATTTTTAGGATGAATGGAGCAATTAGAAATAGATGCATCAAAGGGCGTAAGTCACTACTCATGTCTCTAATATTAATTATTAACGAAGATTTAAAAACTCCATATATTTTAACTTGCTGCTTTCTGGGATTTATTGTCTTAGAGTATAAAGAAGCAAGTTAAAGCACATCGAGTTAAAGATACTTTCTCATGAAGGCAATCATATCGCTCTTTAAACTATAGAAGCGCAGATTTTAAACAGAATATTATGTTGTATGTAAAAAACATCGAATGCTTTTCTATCTTCAAAAAACACTAAGCAGCTGTTTTTTCCTTCATCGGCAGCTTTAAGTATGTCAACCGTAATGTGGAGTAAAGTATTTATACTATAATTAATTTAAAAGCCAGCAGCGTATTTTCTGAAATCATGTTTATTTAGATATTGACGTAATACTAATAACTATGAATGGAGTTATGAATTTATCACAACAATATAGATTTTACTTTGAAATATTTAGTTTAGTTTTTTTAAGTATATATTTCTTGGGTTTTATTTTTTTTATAAATAACCGACGTTAAAAAAAAACAGTGGAATATGAAGAAAATTTACAGCTTAGTACCGATTCAGGCAATTTAAACCAATGCTCTAATTGAATAGGGTATGTAAGCGTCATCGGCGGATGATGTGCTATTAAATCGAACTGACTCAATCAGGCGGATTAGGGCTCCAATACCGCTCTTAGTTTAAGGGACTTGGGGTCGGTTTCAAAATTATTGTGATCCTCTCATTTTACTTTCTTTGTGGTTGCTGTACCTAGTTATAAACTCTAAAAATATTGAAGTAAAAAATCATGTAACGATTTTGCATGACTTTTGCTTGTTGAAAAGGTAAACATAAAAGTTTTTTTTCCATGTTTAAAGATTTTAAGGCTTCATTATTTTTTATTTATATTTTAAGCTGATATTGTCCTAGTATGTCCCTCTATTATAACACATTTAATAAAAAATAAATTGTTTTTGTTATTAATATTTATTCCTATAAAATATTTGTATAATTTAATTAAATTTCTTAAACCTAACCTAACATATCTACTCTTGCTTGTATATACTTTCCGCATAATCCTTATTATTTTGTTTTACATATTTTCCAAACATGCCATTATATAATCAGAAAAATATGAATGGTGTTATAAAATAAGAAGTAAAAAATAGAATATAGTATAATATAGAATACTAACAAGTAACCAAGAATGAATTGATCTGGCTGAGATAAAAAATCCATTTTAAAAAAAATCAATTTTTATTTAAAAATGCCAAAAATAATGTTTTTACATTAAACTTTACAGAAATGCTTAAACATTTTTAAGCAGAGTAAAAAGTATTAAATAAAATGAAGAAAACTTTTTTAGCATTAGTGCGTAAAAACTGAAACTTTATGAACCCCGGGAAGTGTGTAAAGTGAGTTCTTTACGCACGGTAGTAGAAAATAGTTATTTATGTAACAGGTATGTAAAATGATCACTTTTTGATGAATGGGAAACTTGTCGCATGAGTCGTAGGCGAATGTCAAAATATTTATTGACAAATTATAAATTAAATGTCAAATAGACGTCAAATTACTTTTATGCACTAGTGCGTAAAAAGTAGTGCAAAACTTCATGCACGGTAGTAGAAAAAATATATTTTTTAAATTCAGTCATTACGGGCATCTTTTCGCAAAGAGGCAAAAAAGTAAATATAGAAATACTTATATACAAATTTCTCACAAGTTTAACCTTATAAGTGTGCAGTACAGTACACATATAGCCATAATAACTATTTTCGTATTCTCTGGCTTTAAGAGTTAAAATTAAAATCTGGAAGCGATAATTCCAAAAACTCAGTGTTTTTTCTAAGACGCATTCACAATTGCCGTCACTTCTATACTATAAAACTTTTTGTGATTGAAGTACCAAGGTCCTGTACTATGGTTGTATTATTTGATTATACACATAGATTCCAAAGTTTTGCATCACCCTTATTGTCCGACGAATTTTTTATCGGCAAAAATTGAGTAAAAACTTATTAATTAATTAATTCTAATTAAGAAAATAACTAAAATCCTTGTAAAAAACTTTATTACTCTTCAGATTTAAAAATATTTTATATTTTTTAAATATAGGGCTTTCTTAATACAAATGAAAACTAACAATTTGTTTTTATAATTACTTAATAAAGGTACTAAAAAACTTTTTAATACCGTAGATCTTTAGCGTTTTAAGGTAAAATAAAAATCCTTCAGTCTTTCTCCACTTATTTATTAAACATTTAGTTATTTTTTAAACATTTAGTTAGAGTGAGACTGAAGGATTTTCATTTTACCTTAACCTTCGACTCCACTGCAAGTATGGACTATTTCTTCACTCTAGCGTTTTAGCGTTGATTGAATAATAGGATGTTAATGAATTGAATACTATTATTCAATCAACGGTTTTAGTTTGAACGGAATAGACCCAAAAAAAATGTTGTGCTAGTATAGGACAATAGTCTTATTATTCGCTTAGTTTTCTAACATAAAATTAATTTTAGAGGATAAAATACCAGTAATGAACTTCCATGTATGGGATACTATTTACTCAGCTAAATAGTCTTTCATCTCCGTTTTTACGTACTTTATGTACACATATTAGTCACATGTATATTATCTTTGTCTATGTCAAGGAATTATCTTTTGGACTGAGTAGATGACGTAAGTACAACGCATTAACGCGTGAGTCTATAGTACTTTTATGTCCTTTCTTTATTATGTCCTGTCATTAATATTATCACTAGTTTAAGTTTAGAAGAGTTTTTATCAAATAATATATGACGCCAGTTAAAAGTATGAAATAAAAACCTAAAAACTAATAAGATTTCTACGAAACGATTCCCATTAAGTAGGTTGCAAAAAATGTATGTTTTTAAGTTTCTGAATTTGAACTTCAGGGTAAAATAAAAGATAAATATAAACAATTTATATAGCATCAAAGCTAAAAGAATGGAAATTGATAAAGCAACACAATAACCACTTACCAGCAGTGCAAAAATTTCAGTTTTTTACAACTTTATTAAATAATGAGCCAATCTATTTAATGCAATCTTATATTCTATATATTTTAAGAAAATTTAAGGTCCAGGAATTTATTGTTGACTCTTAGAATTTTTTGAATCTTGAAGATTTTGTTACAAGAAATCAATTCCAAGACATGGATATATTTTGAATTTGAGCACTTTAGAAATGCCCCTGTCTCAACAACCCACTACGTTTTTAAAAAAATCAATGTAAGTAATTCTTGAAATGTGTATGGTTGTATGGTGTATGGTCTGTATATGGTTCCTGGTACTATAAACAAATGAAATAGGTTAAATTTTAACTCAACTTATTAGCAATATTTCAAAAATTACTAACTACATTAGCCTTTCAATTCTATAAATAACTATTCATCTTAATGATGGTGCAAATAAGTAATTATGGCCATCACACTACTCTTTCTTTATCGACAAATAAGTACCCTCTTAACTCTCATCCTTTAAAAGCTAATACCACCAAGTTCCAATGTGGTCATCTTTCCAGAACAGTTTCCAATTCAAATAATCATAAACAGTAAAATAATCATAAATACAATCTAGAGTCAAGTTATCCATACCTAAGATAGACATCAAAGATTTTCATGGTAATTTTCAAAGGGTTCGAAATGTTCTAGAATTGGGAAGCATGATTAAGTTTATAACGGATCAGTGTATCAATATTTAGTGTTTACATAGGCAGCTGATTTGCGCTTTCAGTGAAGGAGTACGTAATTTAATTTCATCTTTGAGTAAAGGCGAGACTTAATATGTGATTAAGCTATATTTCAGAGATTCTCATGCAAGATTTAAAATCTTTTTAATTCTATTTACCAGACCACGGTTTTTTAAAGCCAGATACCTTATCAACAAAACAGGTACTTGATGCTAGTGCAAGATGCTCCAATGGACTTCAATGGAGCAAAAGTCTTTTTTCGGATCATCAGCTTACATTTTATGCGCCCTATTAGTAACGTCTTATGTAATCTAACATATTATTTTTAAAATATTGTATTAACTCTTAAAGACTCAGATCATAATAATAGTATAACAAATACTTTTACAATTCTTAAAGAAATACTACTTATATGTAGTTTGTAAGCGAATGCAGTAGTAGATAAGCTTCGGAGGCACACTAGAGCGAATATTTAGAAGTGTTTAAAGAAATTCAAAATAGATTTGAGAATGGTATAACTTCAAATGAAGCTTCAAGTCTTAGAAAGTACTAACTATCCTAAGACATGTAACGTCCTCCGGAAAGCCACTTATATGGACAATGTCTCAAACCAAATTCCAATGAGCTAGATCTTAAGTATCAAATGGAACTTATGTTTCATTTAGAAGTTTGAACTGTATAACCTATAAAAATTTTAATATTTATATAATTTGTATATTATATAAGATAATAATTAAGAAGCCTTTATTATGACAGTAAATGTCTATAATTCCACAAAAAAAATAGATGGATCTTGTTTATGGATTTTAAAAAATCTGGTGAGAAACAAAATATAGGAGAAAACAATGTTTGAAACACTTTAAAACCCTTTAAGCTGAGGAGCATTTAACTTAATTTCTCTAGGCATTTATATAGCGCAATAAGTTCAGATAACTATCATTTAATAGTAGGTTTTGATAATATTCAAAAGATTATCAAAAAACTTAAATTAAATAATATGAGCTCCATTTGGTCCAACAGCCTACTTACTTTAAATCTTATTGCTGACTTTTTTCATATCTCCTATAATAGTTCTGAAATAAATCTTGTTCTTTTATTTTAATATATAAAGTACACCATTAACTTGTTTATGTGATTAGTTGATGTAATTAGTTTTGAGAAAAGTTATATTGATCTTGTAAAACACAATAATATGTAAAACAAAGAGCAGCTTAACTAACGTGCTTATTGTAAATCCCATAAATTGTTTAAAACAACATTAAGAGATCGTAAATGCAAAAACTACAATCAAACAAACCACAAAACCATCAATTTATGAACTCCGCTCACATTTTCGTGGCGTCTCTTACATCCCCTCCCAATTCCAAACGAGAGTTTGATGTTTTTATGAGAGTAAAGTACAGTCAAGTCGGTTTTACAAGTCTTGAGAGCCGGAGATTTACAACTTTGCTTTGGCATAATCCTTTTATGGTGAGCGCGGGACCGAAAAAGTCTTTCTTTAGCTATTTGAAACTTCGTTAACGACGTGATTGGATTTAGAAAAGTGTATATGGGCAATTAGTTTGGTTTTAGGGAGATTGATATTATCAATTATGGTTTTGTAAGAGTTCTGGTTTTTATTATATATAACACATGGTATACTATGGTATATATTAACGCTATAAGGAACATGGGGAAAAACGGGGACGCTAAACATTTATATCAATAAAAATTTAACATTACAATAAAAAATAACGTTTACAATCTCTTTCATTAACATCCATAACTGTCTTGGCATAAAAACAATTAACTTATCTTACACCAAAAAAAAACACACAATTTTCTTTACAATGGAAAAATCTTACCATCTTACCCCGGGCACGGGGCAAGATGGGACAGCCCTCGGGGTAAGATGAGGGTAACGAGTTTATTTACAAACATCACATATATGGCAGATATCTAAACAGTCATCTTCTTCTACTCCGGCGCAAGAATTGTGGGACCACTTTTGACATATTTGACAAGCTATCCATCCTTCAGTGGACCCCACATACCTATCACCATAGTATAAACATTCGGTGTCGTCTTCGGCTGTATTCTGTGAAACACAATTTGTTCCTTAAGTTTTATTTTTCACCTGTGTTTTCTTTTTAACCACTTTTTGTTGTTTTTTTTCTTCGAAACTAGAAGTTTTTAGATCTTCAAGATCTCTTTTATACGGTGTTAACGTAACAATGGCCGTCTTGCACGTGTTTTTCAATGGCCGTCTTGCCTCGACGGCAATTATTTTTTCTGGCTTTTATTTCTACAATAGGAACAGGCATTATCTGAGCTGGAGTTTTTAAAGCTGGTACTTAAGTCACGGCAACAATTTCTGTAAAATTTGAGCAAACTCTTTTAGGTGGCGACCCACTTGCCTCTGGGGTTTTATATAACGGACTATGAGATAATGTGGCAAGCTTACTCAAAGGGCAATTATCTTCATCATCTGAGCTTTGGTAGCCGGGACATGTGAGATGATGATCTGTATGCCATTACCAGCTCTCGGGCCCATACAGATCATCAGATGGCGGAACATCATCACTAGAACCTATGGTTGAGTGATTACTAGGAATAGCAACCGGAATGACATTCTTAGTTAAGTTTGGCGCATTTTTTTCATTGATGATAGAGGAAAGACCATCTTTATTTTCATTTGCTTATGATTGAGGAACTTGCTCATCCTCCGTTAGGCTTATGTTTGTTGTTTCTGCAGCAAGAAAATCGGCATCTGTAAAGTTCTCAGAGTTGAATGGCCATATGCCGTATTTCCGAAATCCGTTAATCGCTGTAGACATAGTGGCAGCTTGTATGAAAGCTTTACCAAAAATTTCGCTAATTTAGAACATGCTAATAACTCTACCTGGATTAGATCTAAGCTTGGTCATAATATACACTCAAAAGCTTCATAAAAGAAACACCCAACGGCTGAGGCCGATGAGTACAGTGGGGTGGGAAGCAGATTATAATCACACCGTTTTCTCTAGCAACGTCTATAAGTTCGATGTTCTTTGTGTGCATAGAGTGGCCATAGAGTAAAAGTGGCACCGGGTTGTCTTTAGTTGCTCCACTGAATTGGACGAAAGCTTTGAACCATGAAACAAATAATATGTCTCTTGTCACCTATCCACTGGCATTGCAATGAAAAGTTGTTCCTGGTGCCGAGTTATTCATTAATTTGGCTTTCATCCGTTTCCGAAAAAAGATTAGCATCGGAGGCATATAATTCCCACACAAACACAAATCTCGACCGTAACTGTTTGTCCTCGTTCAGCTAAAGACAGCGACCCAACTTGCTTCCTACCATTGCGTGAAATTATCTTTGACTTTGTTTTTGAAACCGAAGAGACTTCCATTTTATCACAGTTATAAATCCTATCTGGTCCTAGTTTATAGTTATCTAAAACATCACCCAAAAGCTTATAAAATTTTGCGATGAAAATTTTATTAAAGCCCATAGCCCTAGCAGCTGAGGTTGCCTCAGGCATTCTTATAGATAAATCACTGTGACGTTTTAAAAATCCTTGAATGCAGTCAACACCGGCAAGTTTAGCTGTTTCATTAAATCTATGTTTCTTGCCATTTTTGACAGCCAGTTGGTATGCTAACCTTCATAGTTCCATTATGCCAAAGTCCAAATAATCTTGCTTTCATTATTCCACTTTCAAATATCAGACCAATTCATTTCCTTCCTTTTCAGTGAAAACAGTTGTAATTGGCCCTAAAGCTAGATCCAATTTCATTTCACCCTTGGTTTTAATAAGGTTGACATGTCTCTCCAACGTTGTTTGTGGCACAGAGTATTGCGACGCAGCTTTACGATAACCCATTTCTTTGGTCAAAACTTTTTCAATCGCTTGTTTTCTGTTTTTCTTGGACCACTCTCCTCTCGTTGTTTTATTTTTATAATTGCAAACCATTCTGCTGCAATTAAAAGAATATTTTAATTGACCAATATTTAACTAATCAATTTTTCCGTTGAATTTTTCATAAAAAAATATATGGGGCAAGATGGGGTACTTGGAAACCCCATCTTGCCTCTAATAGGGCATCCCATCTTCCCCCAAAGCACGTGTTTTTTAAAAGGTATTTTCTTACTTTTTATAGGCGAATATAACCAACAATTTTTTTTGTGAAAAGATGCTTCTATACAGGTACACTGCAGTAGGAATAAAAAGTTTCACTTTAACTTCCTGCACACTTTATGGTAAGCGATATAATATGCCATAAAATAAGATCAACGAAGGTCAAAATGGTAAATTGGCTGTAACTCGAGCAGACGCGCACCGAACGAATGTCTCGGATGCACTAAGCGCGGGCATTGTGCGGACATGTGACTCTAGGCAATAAAGGTGGTCACACACTTTTAGGTTTTGATATAATCGGGGTACATCATCTTACCTCATGATCCCGTCTTGCCCCTAGTTCCCCTAATTGCATTTATCATAATTTATTGAATTTGATAAGCCTCTATACTAACAGTTTTGATAATTTTTATAGAGTGCTTTCATTTCAAAATGAACCTCACTTAATAGCCTCTTAAAGTCAATATGCAGAGGGACGTTTAATTTTATATTTGACAAAGTTCTGTCACTTTAATATGTCAAATGGGAAGCCCCATCGTGTGACACATGATTGTTAGCAGCATTAAAATGTCTATTTAGGGATGCCAAAAAAAAATTAATCGCTTGACTTACCAGCGAATGTCTGGGAAAAGTAGATATTTTATTATTCTGAAACTTTTGTACTTCAAATGTCTACTCTAAGTGTGATACATCATTTTAAAGAGCATACAATCTCCTATCTGACCAAACCGAAAAAAAAACAAAGTAGGTTGTTGTATAAGTAAATAGTAAGTAAAAATGTGGGAGAATAAATGACATTTTGTCAACTTAAACTTTGGTAGGTCAAATGGTTACCTCATAGTATCACACATTATTTTAAATGGCAAACAATTTTTCATCTTACTTCGCCAAAAAATTGATTGAGCAATTTTGAAACGATCAAATTGAAGCGATATACCAGGAAAAATTTATAGTAATAATTAAATACATTATATTTTTTTCAAAATATGCATCTATTATTTGCTAGAAAATATCTAATGCTATTGTGAAATTTTTGGCAGTATTATATTTGGCGTATTTTTGCAGTACGTTATAACTAACTATTGAAAAACCGGTTGTTGAAATTGTTAAATTTTTCTTTTTGATGCTTAGTTAAAAATTCATTGTGGTTAATTTAAAATGGTGTATACGCTAGCCAAAAATTTGCCAGAAGTTTGAAGATACGAAATCTGCTTGTAATAAAAAGTGTAGTAAGGAAAAGGTTGTTAATAAAGCATGCCAAAAGACGATTTTGATCGGAGAATTGAATTCTGCGAACTGATGTACCAGCGAATTGATGAGCGCTCTCATTTACTAAAAACATCTGCTTCAATGCCGAGTCAACTTTTTTTTTCTAAATGGAAAGCGGCATAACTGTAGATACTGGGATAATAAGAGTTCACACCTTTTTCGGGAGGATTATACTCAGTATCCTGATAAAAATAGTGTATAAGCAGGAATTTATGGTAACGAAATCTAAAGAAAGATGTGGATTGGCAGGCGTGGTGCAATTGAATGTCCCGCACGGTCGCCAAACTTAAGACCACTACATTTTTTCCTTTGTGGATATTTAAGAAGCAAAGCTTATTAAACCCCACTTAAAAATATTAATGATTTAATGAATCGAATTACTCGCGAATGTAGAGATAGCGGACAAATATTTGCCATTGTTCGTAAGGAATTTCAAAACAGACTTTATTAATTTGGTTATTGTCTCGCGAATACCGGAGCACATTTTGAGTACTTATTAAAATAAATTCTGTGAACTGATTAAATTGTTTATTTTTTACTACCCTTTACATACTTACTGTTTATCAGTCTATAAAATTATATTTTTGATTTACCCCTGGGGTTAGATTGTATACCCTTTTAAATGCTGAATCATACTATAAAATAGCCATTTGTCATACCGAAGTATAACACCGATAAAATATTTATTATTACCAGAGAATTTTGCCCACTATTCCCTAGCACCTCAACCGATTTAATTTTTTTTAGCAATTTTAAATATATATTCTAATGCTGCTTACAACGATGTGTCACACGAGGTGATTGGCAGGAGATGTGTTTTTTTTAAGAACTTATTAAAGGCGGCTTGTTTTATATTCCAGATATATTTTAATATTGTTCGTCAAGAGACAAAGGTGGCACTTGACAAATATTAATTGCAGTCTCGAATGTAAACACTTTTAAACAAAATCAAGCACACCCTCTAAAGCCATTCTGTTCCAGTTTTCTTTCTAATTTTGATGGCCAACTGTATCAAATGCTTTTTTAAGATTAATAGGCACGTTTAATAGTTACAGTAATTTTTTTTCTAAATTCTTCTTGCTTTTATATTATCAAGATTCAGAAAACGTATATTCAGTTCTTTAATAACTTTTGTTCCTTATATTCTCGAAAAAAAGTTATAATTTAAAATACGAATTTCAATTCTAAAGCAGATATTAAAGAGTAATACCTCTTTATAAATGTATGTATATAGAAGTGTAATGTATTCCTGTTTATAAATTTTTATTATTTCTTGTTACCATGCTTTAAAAAATAATTTTTTAGATGTTTTTATCTTTTTTTTTCAATCACTTTTAGTAAAGCTCTTGTATTTTTTTTTAAATTTATTATGTTTTTCGAATAAAGATTGTGGCTATTAGAATAGCTTTGATGATCCAATGATTCTTGGAGTGTTGGATTTATATTACCAATCGCCAATAATATCCCTTTTTCAGTTGAATTTAGATACTGTGCATTTTTTAAAAATAAATTATGCCAATTTGCGATTTATTTTATTAAACTCTCAATAGTATCAATTTTGAGAATTTGTCAAGAGCATTTGTTTTTGATTTTATTATTTGCGGCTAGGGCATGTGTGGTAGGATACATTTATCAACATAAAAGATAATAGACCTTTTGTTATCAATACAGTACAACATTATTTCAAATATTCTATGTTAATCATAATACAGTTTGATCAAAGTTTTATTTTACAACGTATTTTTATTACTTTTATTCTTTCTTTAATAAGTCAACGGGCTAGCGGCCAATTTATCTTAAAATGTAATATTTAAGCCTCTTATTGACATTTTTTTCAATAAAAGGCTTTCACAAACATATGAAGAGTATGCTTTTGCAAGCTTAAACCTGGGAGCCTATAACCAAGAGGTTTATATATGTAACTATTTATTTTCACATTATATAATTAAATTGATTTACCGGCACTGGTTTAGTACCAAAAATATTGAGGGTTTTATATTAAATGTAATTGCACCTCTCTCTTCGTCTTTTTCTTTTTTCGACTAGCTCCGCTCTTGTAGCACCACCCCTTCAATTTCTTTCTTGAAGTTACCTATACTTTCTTTGCTCTCTTGTTGTTTCGAGTTTTTGTTTAGATAGCCTAAATATTAAGAGATCTGCGTTCGAATATCTTTAAAAGATTTTTTTTTAATTTTTTACCCTTTTCTTATAAGACATGTTTTTTAACAACTAGTTTGGTACAAGAAACATTTAATGGAAAAAACGTACTAAGACGCTGCAAGTATAATATAATATATAGTATTTATGTAAAAAATATATTGCATTTTTTATTATTAAAGGGTGATCCCGCAGTGAGCTTTTATATTAAAGGCTCCGTGCTATTGGCTGCATAAAGAAATCGCGCGACTGTTTAATCTATCATTTCGGTTGGCTACATCCATAAAGCTACAGATATTTAGAATATAATTTTTTTTCATACAGCTTTGTAGATTGACACATTTAGTAAATAAA
This sequence comes from Anthonomus grandis grandis, assembly GCF_022605725.1. NCBI lineage: Eukaryota > Metazoa > Arthropoda > Insecta > Coleoptera > Curculionidae > Anthonomus > Anthonomus grandis. The sequence continues at coordinate 13,166,836 of NC_065552.1, read as the reverse complement.
CTATTTTTGAATTTGAAAAAGTCAAGTTAAAACATTTAAAAGAGACATGCAATACAGGGTGTCTGCAAAATGTTAAGAAATTTCGTAACTGGAGATACTGCAGACCAAAATATGTGAGCTGACCCAAACATACCTTAGTTCAATAGTAAGCAAGATAGAGGATATCAAAATTGTAATTTTATTTTCTATTTTTTCTTAGCGCTGAGAAACATTTCAGATTTTGGCATAAAACTCCTATAACAAAAAATTCAAATAATAATTCAAATAAAAACTTATTAGATACGGCAATCCTTCCACAATATCTGGAAGTACATAACACCTTTAATGAACTGCATACTGCTCTGTATGCAGCAGCTGTAACCGCTATCAGAATGAACAAATCGGATGTCCGAAACCACTCGGATACAAACTATACAACAGAACATGTCCGACCTTGGGAAAGGCGATTAAACAACAAAATAACCAAACTTAGAAAAGATTTTGGCCAACTCACCGCCTACATTCAAGGACAAAGAAACAGTAAGTTAAGCAAGCAAGTTGAGAGTGTTATGCGGCAAAACAAAACCCATGCCACATATAACCCTCCCAATCATAATATAGCAGAAGTTTTAGACATTCTCAAATAAAAACTAAGCGTTGCTGCACAAAGATTTCGAAGATATAAAGAATCTAACCTTAGGAAAACATCCAATAGGCTGTTTCAGAATAACAAGAAACAGTTTTATCGGAGGCTTAGAGGTGTCACCAATAACGACAGCGGTAAATCACCATCTAAACGACAAGTCAGGGAGTTTTGGGAGTCAATCTGGTCCGTACCTACAACTCATAATGTCGAAGCACCCTGGATACAAAAAGAGATTGACAGAATGGAAGAACTAAGACCAATGGACGAGCCGATAATATTTCCTGAGCTGTTGAGGCAGATAGTGGAGAATTCCTTCAACTGGAAAGTAGCTGGTAACGACCGAATTCATAACTTTTGGTACAAACGGTTTAAATGCACTTATACACATTTAGCTCGTCATTTCAACAGATTTTTGCAGGAACCTACCACAATACCAACTTACATTGCGCAAGGACTAACATATTTGCTGCCAAAAGATAACCATATCGAAAATCCTGCAAAATATAGGCCTGACTGCCTACAATCTATAAACTGCTTACAGCATGTATTACAAAAATAATTTATAAGCACTGCGAAGACCACGGACTTATCACTCTAAAACAAAAGGGCTGTATTAAGAGATCTCAAGGATGTAAAGAACAGTTACTTATAGACACTGTAATTATGGAACAAGCAATACAGAAGCAGAGCAACTTATACACCGCCTTTATAGATTACCGTAAGGCTTTCGATACCGTTCCACACACTTAGCTGCTTAAGGTCCTTGAGGTTTATAAAGTCGCTCCACCGCTTATCAATTTATTAAAACATATGATGGGTTTCTGGACCACACAGTTGAATCTTAACTGCAGAAATGAAACTTTAGCGATTGAGCCTATTAAAATACAACAAGGCCTTTTCCAGGGAGATTCCCTGAGTTCTCTCTGGTAACAGGGAAAACCTATATAATATTACACATCTAATGTACATGGATGATATCAAAGTCTATGCTGGGACACCAACGCATGTCAACTCATTGCTGCGAACAATTGAAATATTTTCCCACGACATTAAAATGAGCTTTGGTACCGATAAATACAAAACTCAAACAGTTATCAATGGTAAACATAACACTAATAACTTTGAATTACAAGATGGTAGTCTCATTCGGGCTATGGAAGAAGGGGAAACTTATAAGTACTTGGGCGTATATCAGTCAGACCATACAGATCACAAGAAAATGAAGCAGGACCTCCAAAAGGAATATATCAATCGTCTTAGGCAAATTTTAAAAATTAAACTGAATGGTTAAAAAAGAACATGATTAAAGCGGTTAATACCTACGCTATCCCTGTCTTAACGTATTCTTTTGGAGTCATCAGGTGGACAAAGACTGATATAACTGATAACCCTCAAGGCGTTTCGAGCACACCACCCTCAGTCAGCCATCGAAAGACTTACTCTTCCCAGATCCAAGGGTGGCAGACTAACATGACTAACTGATATTTCTTTTCTCTTCAAAAAACAAGTAGCAGATCTTCAGAAATACTTCCTCACTATGAGGGAAACCTCGTCTCTTCATAGAGCAGTGGTGCTAGCGGATAACGGATACACACCTTTGAATCTCCTTGCAGGTATAGCAGAACACATTACTGTAACAAGGTCAGAGCACACAGCCATTAAAGTTAACACATGGAAGCAGAAGGCAATACACGGAAAGCATCCTCACCAACTTAATGCCGAACATGTTGATTATGAAACGTCGAAGTACTGGAGATCTATTTCCTGAAACTGAAGGCTTTATGATGGCTATACAAGACCAAGTGATTGCTACAAGAAATTACCTTAAGTACATTACTACATATGAGAAAGTAATCGACGATCGATGTAGAAAATGCCTGCGCGTACCGGAGACAATTCAACATATAACATTAGGATGCACATCTCTAACAGCTGCCGAATATCTGCACCGACATAACTGTGTGGCAAAAATTATTCATCAAGAACTGGCAAAACTTCTTCATCCAATTGGCGAAACTTGCCCCTATTACCAGTACAAACCACCAAACCACTTGAAAATTACGACTTTCGCCTCTACTGGGACAGAACTGTTTTGACCGATAGGACGCTGACTTCAAATAGACCAGATATAATCTTAATAAACAAAGCCCAAAAGAAAACCTTTCTAATTGACATAGCAGTGCCAAATACCAATAATGTCCTAGAAACGATACACACTAAACTTGCTAAATACGCAGATCTAGGTCACGAGATAAAAAAACAATGGAGGCAAGATAATGTATATATACTCCCTCTAGTTATTTCATCCACTAGAATTGTCCCTTTAATACTGTCCAAAAACCTTAACGCATTTTCGGGTTATTATTTATTGATTTTATTTTCATTTACGGGTCTTTCCTCCTGGACGCTTGTCACTATACAAAAATCTGTTATACTGAATACATGCAACATTGTTCGAAAGTTCCTAAATCTACCATAGCAAAATTCATCTTGTCTTCAGGCCGATGGCATTGACAACACCACTATCAGCGAGCTAAAACAGAATAATAATAATAATAATCATAATAATAATAATAATAATAATAATAATAATAATAATAATAATAATAATAATAATAATAATTAATATATACTATGAACTATAAAGAATGAGCTGACTACTAAGTTCACTACAAGAATGCGATGACTTCTTAAAACAAGTCTCAACAGCAGAAACCTATTAAAAGCTATTAATACATATGGAGTCAATTCATTAACCTACTCTTTTGGTATTATAGGATGGAGTAAAACGGACATCGATTGATTTGCAAAGAAAGGCTAGAACTCTCCTAATGAAAGCCACTCCGCGGATGATCGCGGAGTGCCGTAGAATGAACTAAGTTACCTCAACATATGGGAGTAAGAGGAATGACCGACATAGAGAAGCAGCTAACTTAGCAAATAAGTAACTTAAGATTCCTTTTTCTTAAGAAAGGCTGAAACATCACACATTTATCGTGCCGTATGTGAAGCAGACGACTCAACACCACTTAAACTACAGGAACTTGAGCTGCCCATAAATCAATGCACCAAGCAAGAAAAAATGCAAGCTTGGATGGGAAAACCACTACATGGAAGGCATGTTCACGAGGTTTAACAAGAGTTTGTGTGTCGAATGTCAAAATGGCGGCGTCGAACTAATGATTTATTTTGGGACCGGTTTTCCCCAAAACTGAAGGGTTTCTTGTGGCTATCCAAGATCAAGTAATACCAACAAGAAATTATTTAAAGTTTGTCGTAAGTGACCCGATGGTACAAAGTGACACATGTAGGTATGGACGTGAGACAACGGAGTCTATTCAGCATGTCACCGGTGGATGTCAAAGTTTTGCACCAACAGAATATAAAGAACGACATGATCTAGTTGCAAAGATACTGCATCAAGAGCTCGCAGAAAAACTAAACCTCTTATCGGCAGCTAAGGTACCATATTATAACTACAAGCCAAAACCAATTCTTGAAAATGAGCAACACAAATTGTATTGGGATCGCACTGTACTCACAGACCAACGAGTAAGTAACAATAGGCCCGACCTAATCCTAATTGATAAAATTTCTAGGAAGACAACCCTTGTTGATGTTGCCATTTCCAATAATAACAACCTAAGAACAAAACCTAATGAAAAGATTGTTAAGTACAGGGATCTAGAACACCAGAGTCAAAGACAATGGGAAATGAGAGAAGTGCGGACAGTTCCAATTATTGTCTCAACAACTGCAATAATACCAAAGAGTCTGATCGAAAACATTATACTGCTCAAACTTAAGAAAAGTATCTATAAGCTGATGCAGAAGTCGATGTTATTATCCACATCTCGAATCGTCAGAAAGTTTATTGGAAACGCAGCTAACATCAACTAGTTTAAAAAACATATCATATATTTTTAAGTCTAAGTTTATTGGTTTTAAATGAAGTTAAAAATAACGATAACATGAAAAGGACTCTACCAGAGCTTCATTCTTCTGATATCGGAGATATCTGGGATAAGTGAACGATCCCCCTTCCCCAGGGGGAGTACGATTGCCGTTTGGAATGAAATCAGATAATAATAATAATAATATTAAGGTCATAGTAACATAATGGAGTATACGTTTGTTGAATATTCTACTATGCAATGAATGCACGGATTGGCAAGATGTAATGTTTTAAAAGCACGAAGATTGTAGGGTGACTATGATTCCCTAATAGACACCTGCCTAAATCAAAGACTCTGCAATGTATTGATCAGCGGTTACAAAGAAAAAGTAAAAAAAAAATTATAGACTTATTTTCACTCAAGTTTTAAGCAGTAAAAATCATTTTAGCCGACAAAGTAAAGCTCTCAGAACTATACGTACAGCTAAAGTCGAGGAAATTGTTTTAGATGCTATCATTGAAAATCCTATAGTTGGGGTTAGGAGTATAGCTCGAGAACTTTTACCATTTTTCGAGAGCAAGCTTTATCTGTAAAAAGTACATGGTTTAAAAACAAATGCTTACCGACCCTGTAAGGATAGAGTGTACATGACTTTTAAGAAAGTTTAACCATAATGGATGAAGGGATGACTCAATTAACATACATTATCTTCACATTTATGCAGACCAAAATCTTTATGCAATAAGACAAACCTACCATCAGGTGTACGATTTCATATTAATTCGTGGGCAGGAATACTTAACAATATTGAATAGGAACCGTTTAGTTACAATTTTACAATTTTTAAGAACAATTGCCCTCCAATTGGAGGATCTTTAATAAATTACAAACACGTATGAATATGTGGTTTATGCATGGAGGCGTACCACCTTATTTTAGTTAATTAGTTAAAAAGCATCTAAATAGAGTTTATTTAGGCCAGTGGATAGGCCGATCAAAACCAATATCGATGTTATGAAAAATAACATCCAAATGCTTTAGAGAGTGCAACAATGATTAGTTCGTCGAGCTCGAAAGTGTAACAGACAAAGTGGTACTTACCTTGAGCAGTTTTTGAGTTAGTTTTTTCTATTAGTTTTGGTGCCATTCTCATTTGTTATTGTTATCTAAAGCAAGTTGGTTATTATGTTTATATGTGTTTTATCATCATGATACAAATAATGCATTGAAAACAATTATCTCGAGAACTATTAACTCTACACCGGTGTAACTAGAAGATCTTTTTTTTGCGGAAATACAAAAAGATTTTTCTTAAAAATAAGATGATCTGAAGATTTATTATGAGAATTAACCAATTGGAAAACAAAAATCATATCGGAGTTTAATCTTAGTTTTAAGCTTAAAATCGTAAAGTTTAAAATCAATCTATTATGAGATATTAGTTTAAATACGCTAAATTTTATCAATACATATGAATGATAGGAAGACCAAACATGAAGTTCTTCAATTGCGACCTAACTAAAGACTTATGTAATATTTTTATAATAAAGATGTTATTAAAATTTTAAGTAGGTCTTTTTAAAAGTTAAGCATTTTACTAAATGATGAGTAAATGATAATTTTGATTCAAAATATTCTCTTTGTACTTTTTTAGACTACTTTTGAATTAAGATTTTATATTTTTCTTTAAACCATTGATTAAAATTTATAAGAGGGATAGCCAAACGACTTTTTTACCAGCAACCCAAACTACATCACTGATTCTTCTTATACCAGTTTTATAGTTTTATTTTAATTTTAAACTACTTTATATTAAGAATTTTTAGGAGAATATGTTATGTTGTAAACTTAGATACTCTTATAAATACGTTAGTAAAAAAGGGAGAGAATTAAATAGGTTTTTGACCAAAAATAGTTAGAATATTTTGCTTTAGTTAAATTGCTCTTCTGATACAGAATTAGGTGCTAAGAGGATAATTTATTAGGGCCTAATAACCTTTATTTCCTACTAATGCACTATATAAGAAATATAAAATTAGTGTAGATTAAAAAATATTTATAATCAATTTAATTTGAATCTTAAACAGTTGTCTAAATATTTTTTTCTCGAGATCTAGTTAATCTGTCTAGGTAAAAAAGAAACCTAAAACAAATCTCGCGAAAATGTTATCAAATTTTACAAATAAAAAATCTATTTCGTTTACGACAACTACTATTATTGCCATAAATTATATGAATAACACAACTGCTCTAGACAGGACTAATTATTTTATTTTTATTACCACGCCTGGCAATTTTGTGAAAAACTCCTCGCATTACAATATACCCAATTCGTTCACTGCTTATTGTTATTAATATTGCCATTATAAAATAATGTTTATAGCCTTAATTTCTAAAGTTTACGTTTTCAGATTCACTTGAGTTTCCTATTAACTTTGCTCCGAAACTTTTATATAACTGCTTTATTAGTTTCTTCGCTTTCTAATGTTTTGCATTAATGCCTTTTGGATCGTAAAGACATTAAAGTGGATGGCTTAATATTATATTTATATCTTTGCTGATTCTCATTGTAAGTCGTTAGATTTTTTGGATTCTTAACCCCATTTTATTAATTATTTTATAAGCAAATTGTCAAATATAAAGTCAGTTATTAATATTTTTATTCAAAATGAGTCTAATACTCGTATTAAGTAAATATTCTCTATTATATTAATATATTAGTTTTGTACTACTAAAGAGGTTAAGATAAAAATTTTGTTTTAACTCTTTTATACTGCATATGAAAATGTTCATACTAAAAAAATATTTAGGTGTGTAGGCAGTTTTATTATAAAATATTAGCTCAGTTTTCGCAGTATAAGTAGAAAGTTTAGACCCCTATGAGATTTAAACCAGTCTGGTTTGGGATTTCAATAAATATACATGTTTACTGCAGTTATGATGCATATTTTTGGTATATGGGGTTGTCTGAGTAATATCTAACTTACTTTATTTAATTTGTAAATGTAAACGCATATTTGCTTTAGTCATAAGTCATGGTGAATAAAATACAACACCCACGTATTGGTTTCATTAAAGTATACATTTTAAGATCTTTAAGTATGGCAACTTTAACTGTAAACTAATAATTGTTTTAAATTAAAAAACTAATATGCCACTAAGATAAGGCAAATTAAAAATCATTTTTAAATTCTTAATCTAACTTGTAACCAAAAATATATTTTTCCCTTTTTCTTATAAGCCTCTGTCTTTCCACAAAAATTGAAACATCTTACCACCTATCTTTTATTTCTTTAATATATGATTAATATCTAAATTAAGCTAATACAATAACATTACACTAAAGCAATAACAGAAAATAACAATAATGAAATATTAAATAGGCACAAAGCGAAGCTCTTTGAGATGAGACCCAGGATTCCAATTTTTACCTTATTGATTATCTTATTTGCGAAAATATCTATATATGATTTATTTCTTATTGTGTGACAGCCGGCGTCCCAAAAAGCCCCAAAGCAAAAATCTAGAGAACTTAAATGCGGCTATTAAGCAGGCCAATTTTTCGTACCTCCCTAGGTGTCCAACGATTTGGTTATTCTGTATCTAATGAATTATATAATATATCGATGCTAAAATGGGCTGATAACAATAATGTATACAATAACTCATCATGTAGGAAACTAAGATATAATTTTGTAGATATATATATATATACAGGGTGTTTGAAATGGTAAATAGGTGAGGTTACTGGCTATTTAAAATGCATAGTATTTTTTTATTTTTCCTCAAAGTTAAAGAGTAATATATTTTTTCCTTTTTTTATTACATTTTTCCCGTTTTTTTACTTTAACCTTAAATTTTTTTTTAATTTTTGGCCAAAATGGCGCACAATTAATTTTATTCTAAAGACTAATATTGTCTCATTCAGATTTAGGTAATAACTGAGAAAAATATTTAAAGAGAAACTAATAGTAGAGTAACAAACTCCCTCAAATCAATAGAAAAAAAAATGGTACGTTAATTTTACAATGGAAAAAATAATAATAAAAAAAGTTGTTGGTTTTAAAATGTGTTAAAAAACTTCTTTAGTTAATAGTCTTTCCGTAACAAAAATAATTAGGTAACTTACAAAAAACAAATAAGTTTTTCTTCAAGGACGGGTGAACCAATTTCTTGAAAGCAACCTAATGGAACAGGTATAAACCTATGTCTTTTTCTAATACTGCTAAATAATAATAATAATAATAATAATAATAATAATAATAATATTAATAATAATAATATTAATAATAATAATAATAATAATAATAATAATAATAATAAATGCCTTTATATTACGAAAATAGTTACAAAAGTTATTATCCAAAAATGCGGCGAGATCTAGCCTGGGGCTACTCTATCTAACCGCACTGCTAACTTAACATATGAAAGCATAACAATGTAAATAATAAATAAATTGAATAAGTTTTAAACATTATGAAAAACATACAGAAAAAAAAGAAAAAAAAGAGAACCCTAAAATTATAAGAAACCTAAAATAGAATTTTGCTTATATCACATGATCATATTTATATCACATTCTAATATCACAATATCATAAATCTATTGCGCTATCTATTTCGCCGTTCTAAAACAGCTAAACCTATTATGCTCTTTCATTTCCATGACCCTCTCCTTTACAGGTTCATTAAAAAAAAACGTAAAAATATTTTTTACTTCAAATTGTTTATTTATAAGTCTTGCTCAAATTGATGGCAATTATTTCTAATTTCTAATACACGCGTAACATCGCTTTCTTATTTCTCTTATGGTATACTGTAATGTTAGTTCCCGTCTCATTATTGTTCTTTTGCACGGCCCGAGGCGTAAAAATCAAGCGGCGTCAAGTCCGGTTGATTTTTACGCCTCGCAGGCTATTTTACGTCCTTGCAGGCTATTGGATAGGGCCGTCTCTGCCAATCCAAGTATTGGGAAATGCATTGTCTAGGTGCTCCCGGATCGCTAATCTCCAGTGCGCTGAGTACCCATCGTGTTGGAACGTTATTTGTTCTTCATTGAGAAAATTTGGAACCCCGTTCAAGAGTTCGGGCAGATCATTTAATAAAAAATCTAGATAATTAATTATCCCCATTTAAATTATCCAGTAAATAATGTGGACCAATAAGGGTATTACCAATTAGGCCTGCCCAAACATTTACTGAGAATTTCCTTTGAAAGGACACGACTTTCTTCATTTTTGGGTTTTCTTCTTTTGGGGGCCCATAATGCAAATTATGAAAATTGGTTCCCTTCCTTGAAAACTTGGATTCATCTGTTCACAGTATATTTTTCAAGAAATCGCGGTTATCCACGTCCATATGTAGCAGGAGGCGGCAAAACTGAAGGCGTCTTTGGTAGTCGTTTTCTTCACGATCTTGCACGGGAGTGTAATGAAAAGGATGCTTTCCGTTCACATGAAGAACAGACCAGACCTTCCATACACTTAGGTTTAGATTGGCAGCTACAGTCCGGATGCTCGTTGTGGGATCTTCGTCAAAAGCTTCCAGAATTCGTTCGTCATCAGCAACATGACGTTGTCTGCGAACTCTAGGTTCACGGCGATTTAGACTATCAGTTTCTCTTAAGCATCTAAACGTCGTTTCAAAAGTATAACGTGTCTATTGGGAAAACGCTCCTGGTAAATTCTTTTTGCTTCTCGTCCATTTCCATCAGCTCTACCATATGCCATTAGGATATCGGCGTACTCCTCGTTTGTAAAGGCACCAGCCATAGTAGGCAACAGTAACAAGAAAACAAAGTTAACGAAAATGAATAACAAAAACAATATGCGTAGAGCGGAGTTAAAAATACGTAAGTAGCGGAGAAAGACAAGTCTCGAATAAATAATACTCATATTATGGTTAGTGACAGTTAACAGTTTAAGGTAGTGGGGCACAAAGGGAGTGTCGCCGAATAATAAAGGAAATTATAGCGTAACAGGTTTAGTTTTGTTTGTATTAGTTTCTATTTAAATATTGGTCTTAGTTATTACCTAAATCTGAATAAGACAACATTAGTCTTTAAAATAATATTAATTGTGCGCCATTTTGTATGACATAAAATGATTCTGCAATATTCAAATAGGAAAAAGTGGCTTTTTATTCATTTTTGAATGTTTTGGTGTAATAGGCGGTAAAATGATGGCGCTAAGAAAATGTCAAAATAATTTTATTGAAATGTTAAAATTGTTTTGTTGAAATGTTATATCCCATGCTACAGCAACGCTATTGAAGCTGGTATGTATTTAAATAACTATTTAAAGTCAATACAACTCAGTACAAAAGTGTTGGGATGATTGGCTTTCAATCTTAACCAGTATAGCACATTCAAGAAACCAGTATTGTCAAAAAATAATAAGCCCTGCATTAAAGAAGAAGGAAATAATGTTGTATAGCTGTAACTAAAAATCCGGAAATTTCTTTTAGAAGAATTGATAATACCACTGGAATACCGAAATGTACTGCCCATTTTAGAAAAGTTTAAGCTTAACTGTTTTAAGAAAATAGAAACTCCATACGTTCAAATTCAGAATCTGTCAAGATCTTAGACCAGGTGACGAGAAAAGGCGAAGAACATTTTATGAATATATGAATGTTACACCAGAAAGTGTCAGGAAGATAAAACATTTCCCTGTAGGATTATCTGGTCGGACGCGAATATGGTTACAAATAATGAAATGTTTAACTGGAAAATATCCATTATTGGTCAAGGGACAATCTTTCAATATACCAAAAGGCTAGACATCAGCACTCTTCTGGTTTTAATATGTGGGTTGGAATTTTTTGAAGAAATTTAATAGGTCCCGAAGCATTATCCCAGGTTATTGGAATGTGATATGGAAGAATCCTTCAACAACTTACCACTTGCAAAGGTTAAAAATGGTTGATTTCAACAGGATGGTGCTCCGGCGCACAACCCAATAATTGTACGCGAATATTTATCCAACAGATTTCGAGGAAAATTAATCAGGGTACACATTCATCAGTTCCGTGGCTCCCTTGTTCATCAGACATTTTTTATTGCAAATACTATGTTCACAACCATGTTATTTAATCTGGGGATCAGCTGAGGAGAATAGTTTTTGAAGCGTTCAAGCTTGTTTTTAAATCTTATTTTAAATCTTATTAATTTTAAAAGTCTTTAAATCGTTAATATCGATTTCAATTTAATATTTTGAAACAGGAGTAATAATAGCCTACTACTCCATCACTTCATCGCCTACTACACTAAATCATTAAGAATTTAAAACGTATTCTGAATCCGTAATAACATATGCTATGTGATACAGAATATACTGTTGTTACGCGCCATATAAAAAAATAATGTTGGTGATGGTTTCTCCCAAACGTCGTAATCGGAAAATTGGAAAATTTCGGTTATTTAGGCATATCTCAAGAACTACTTGGAATTTTAAAACTTTTTAACGCTATATCGTTAAACTTGAGAATGTGCAACTTTTCTCTAATTTAACCATGATCGTATCTCCTTTATTTTCCAAGATCCAAATAATAAAAATCCCTATCTTGGATACACTGTATATTCTATACATATCACGGACGGTACAAAATTCACTAAAAAAAACTAATTAATTTTCTAAAATAAATGTAAGATTCATATTAGAAGGTTATAGGTTAATTTTATATCCTTAAATGAAAATAGGCGTAAGCTCTTTATTTGTAATATAAGCCCTATATTACACTTGATTCTAATTTTACTGGATATTGTAATGAAAACCTGATAAGCTTGAAAATATTATTGTTTATTAAACACCTGAGAAAGGACAAAATATGTACAAGATTCTTTTGAAATGCTAATTTCTTAAGTAAATAAACACTAAATGGGGTATAAAGGCGATTTAATAAACGTATCCGCAATACTAGAAATAGACGGAAGATTTAAATATAAACTTGAAACATAAACAGTATTACAGTTATAAACACGTACAACACGAAACCCTTAATCACCCCTAATTTGCAGGGTGACCGGGGCCGTCAGGCTTCGCATTTTGCAATTAAACTAGAGACATTATTTTACTAATTTCATTGCTATTCCATTTCGGGGGACCTCTTCTGCGTGATGCAGATAGCGACCGAAAGTCGACGTAGTTTGTCGTTCCCCGGCCTCAGGCTACTATTAATGGTTGAGGTCCAGGCGCGGTGGCCGAAATGCGACTAATTACTCCCCGTTCCCCATGTCGCGCGTGAAAACGGCCCCAAGATGGCCTCGTCGGGTATAAATCTCTGTTTAAATATCTTGGAAATTATACGGCCTTCTAATGAATCGTTGTCTACATTGTGATGGGGAAAGGAATTTATTACATGAGCTCTGGAAATAAGATTGTTATTAATGTTTGTTTAAAATTGTTATCTAGAATTAACAGCAGTGTTTCCTATTTAAGCCGAATTATATATAGCAGAGCCCTGTCATCTATGGGTTTAAAACGCAGAACACCGTTCATAGGTTGCTCTTTTATGATAAAACCAGTTCCATACTCAAGCCGGTTATTCTGATTTCTATTGAAAAAGACCAACTACTTATTTTTTGATGATACTATCCTACCATCTCATGATGTAAACTTTCGGTACACCATATAAGTACTCAGCTATGCTGAGGCTGGTTGGCTAGTTTGTACGGGTTGGCTAAGGGGGTTTACGGTTGATCCCATATATGGCAAGGTTGTGCCAGTAGGTTGTGGGTCAATTGGGCGCCACACATGATTTGCAAGATGAACCTACTAACCTATCAACATACCCCCGTGTGTAGGGTCGTAATAAATAAGTTTACTCAAATATGAAAAGATACTACAATTTATTGTTACCTTTTCCTTGTATCTTGGACTCTACTTGGTTATCCTCGATTGCCCTCTCTATACTTCTAGGTAAGTCAAAGTCAGCCTCAGTGAGTTCAGTACGTATCAATATTCAGCATACCAACTAAATACATACCAACCAATAAATGTCTCACATTACACATACAAAATTATAAAGAAATTAAATGATATTAAAAAAAGCAACAAAAGGATTAAATTTAAAATTATATCCGTGGTACTCACCTTGCCTGTGGATGACCCGTTCTTATTTTAAAAAAGATGCTCAAAAATATGGGCTAGCACAAATTATGGCTCAAGCCAAGTTAAGGTTTGTTCTCACAGCAGTAAGAAACAAGTTTTCGACAAATAATCATGCGCAATAGAGTAAAATGCGTTCGCACAGAAACTTCTGATCGGTTTCAAATCAAAAGTTTGATGTTCTTACACAAATTTCTGATTGTCATCTGATAGTCAGACTTGTTTTCGGATTTATTTCAAGCAAAGTGTCAGAGAATTCGTGTAGCCTGTCAACGCAGATCTTTGGAATATGAATATAACCTTTAAATTGTTGTTTGTATTTTGTCGTTTTGTATAGTCCCTGATATTCGTTTTGAAAAATTGTATTTTAAATTGTTGGATTAGTCTAATAATACACTTTAAGGAAATGATTTTGAATCGTCGGAAGAATCTTATCAGAATTTTGTTGATTCCGACACAGACTTTTAAAGAAGATAAGAGGATAAGGCCCAAAAATCAAAACTATTTTGATGAAACTGTGTCCCAATATAATAGAATGGAATTTCTCGACCATTTTAGAGTAAGCCCTATAGTAGCAAATAATCACACAATCTTAAACTCTATTAATAATATACAGCTATTTTAAGGTTGTAGTGTAAATTTTGTTTTGTTTATGTTTTATTTATTTTCCCATTTCCCACTGGCATAAAAAAGTGAGGTTATTTTTCTTCTCCACTCAACCCGTATTTGATGTTCGCACAGACGGTTTCAAATCGATCAGAAGTTGTAATATTTTACGCATGCGCATCAAGAATGGTTTGGAAACAGTTTCAAACTTGTAAGAAATTTGCAGTGAGAACAAACCTTTAAACGGTCGGCTGATCAGATCAGAAAGAAAGCTAAACGTGAGCTTTTTACTAAAGAAACTCACGTGTAGATTCACCGGAACCTAAACAATGATAGCATAAATAAATAAAAACCAATTTAATATTAAAAAAAATTAAGGATGCTCTGAAGCCCCCCACCTAAGTGTGACGCTTCCAGATAATCAAATTATTGTCTTTGTCATAAATGACACTGTAATTATTAAAATTAAAGAGAAATATTTATTCTAAAAAATCATACATACCTATATTGTTGTGAAAACAATTCCATCTGATCTGACTACCTGACTACCTATCCGTCAACGTCATGCCGGCCGATAAGATCACCATAAAAAGGTTACAGGCAATGAGCATCACTGACATAAAATATAAACGTATAGTGAAATATTCAGACAGACATTCCAAAGCATAGGCAACCTGCCAAGTTAAAGAGAGAAAAACTGAATTTAGTTAGTATTTATAAAATTACAAATAATATTGTTAATAAAAATTATGAAATAATGATCAGTGACATAGGATTCGAAGTAAGTTCCTGTAAATAGAGGGGAACAAAATATCTACTAAATGACAATATTGTAAGGTCATATAATTTGGGTGATACATAATATAAAATTAATATAAATAATAAAGCAAATCTTATTTAAAAAACAAAATCTTATTTAAATAACAAAATACATAGTTATCTTTATAATAGAAGTAGTAAAATAGAAGTAAAGACCTTAAACACTATGCGTAGATGGAAGCCTAAAACCATTGTTAAATAGCAAGTATCCAATGCCATCTACGCATACTCTGAGCAAGGGAATAGTAATATCGATTTTTAGGTTTCCCCATTTTATGAGTAAAATGGAATACTGAGATTGCTATATATTAAATTGTTGTAACGTAACATTGATATGTTACAATCTAATCACCTGTACCCTATATTTTTATTTTTTAGATAAGAAAGTTCTGATAGAATATTCTGTTGAAGTTTATTCCCTTAGCCGAGAAGTTCTAGTCTTAAGCCACTAACACGAAGCGTTGTCAGAGCGTCGTTTGTAGGTTGCTGACATATTCCAGGGCCTTATTTCGATAAAGTGTTTGGCCAACCTGGGAGATCCAATATTAAATATTTAACTTCCTTTTATTCACCTTCTTTTAAATTATCAATTGGACTGCTGTCCTATTTCTCTCAACTAAATATTTTTTCTTTAATACTTTTAAGATTGCTATTATGTCACAGAGAAAAGATTATAGGCCTATTTGTATTGGTTTCTGTTAGGCAATAAAATGCGTCAATTTTCTTACAAATTAACATAACATAATTTATAGGTTAACTTTAATTAAAATAGTTATTATTTAACGTCACTATCTTTTGCGTGATGTATTTTTTATTGTATAAAATACTCGGCATATTTTATTTAAATACTCGGTTATTTTCTATAAACATTGTTATCCATTTGTAGAGGATAAAGAGGATTTTTTTGATTTTTTTTCAAAACCCACTATATTAGGAATAATAACTTTTTAAATGTAGTGTTTTAAATATTTTGCTGTAGCCTTTATTAGGAGCTCAAAAATAGCTTCATAAAAGGAAAATAACTCAGTTAGCTACAATAAAAAAATCTAGGGCTAAACACTTATATACTGTTGATTTAAACCTCTTCGAAAATTGCTGTATATCTCATTACAAAGCAGAGATTTAAATATAATTTAAAACAGAGATTAAAATATAACAAAATAAGCCATTTACCGTGAACGCCAGTTACTTTTCAGAGTTGGATTTCTTTTTGTATATGGTTTTTAACACATTACAGTATGTAGTTGATTGTCTTGAAACCTCTGATATCATAATAAGTCTATTTTGAGGAGTGATTAACATGTCAGAATTAAAAACTTATTATATTTATTCACACGTTCCTGAAACATAGATCTTATATTCTTTTTACAGCTTGTATAGTAAATTGGCAATAAGGTTATAATTATTAGTATTAATATTAGTACGTCTAAAGGTACATTGGCAAAATATATCCTTATTATGAGTATATGCTCATACAGAAGAAAAGGACTTCTATAACTTACCTGAATAAACAATGAAAAGCCTGTCCAAAGATTTTAACGCAAAAATAGGCACAGATAGACCAACTTTAACGCCAATATTAGGTCAAAATTCACAATATATCAAACGACAACGAACAAAAAGTATCAACTAATATTATGCTGAGAAAATCCACAACATTCCCTAAATTATGTTTTAATAAAGTGTCAACCAAGGTTTAGTGAAGAGATTATGTTTTATGCATAAATTTTGTTTTGAAAATGTTTTAAGCAGGTTTGTAGAACTTGTAATTTTTTATAAATCTACATTTTGATGTAGTGATGATAAGTGCAGTATGGTTCAAGTCAAGTGAATTAAGTTATTATTACATAAAATGAAAATTCCGATGCCAGAAATGATTTAAAGGACTTTTTGTACTGATGCATTAAAACACAATGAAAAATGCACCTCATAAAACATTTTTTTTTTGAGTTGAAAGAAGGAAAGGCAGATAATACTTGGTTCCGCTTGGTACGTTGTAGTAACAAGCCATCGATTAAATCAAATTTGTTTGTTGTAAATGAAGATTATTTAATTTTGGAAAAGAAACATGTATGATTATAGAGTGACAGGAGATCACCAAATATTGAGCTGCATAAACAATATTTGGTGCCTGCAATAAATGTGCAAATTTTTCACTGTCAAGCAATAAATAATGACAAAACTCCGCTCACATCTCGGGGAACCTACAGAAAAGGAAATCGCTAAGCAATGGTGAAAGAAACTTTGAGTAAATACACCGCAGTTTCAATATGAAACTCGATCGACAGAGCTAAGTAAAACAAAGGGAGGTAATAAATACTGTGGACATCAAAAGAACTGGAATAATCGATGCATTGCAAAATAAGCGTGATTTATAAGGCTTCTTTAAAATATTGTGAGCAGTTGCATTTAATCCTTCCAGTCTCATCATTATCATTACTTACTATGATAAAAACTCAAATTTTTTTATCTCTGAGTTTGTCTTCACCAGAAAAAGTACACCAGAAGGTATACTGGGAGCTTAGATGGTATACAGTAGCGTAACCTAAACCATGTTCGCTATAAGACTCATCAATTGACTAAAATATTATTTTACCTGGTTTTTACAACTAAGAAACTGAAAATATCGTTTTTGCCAAATGAAAATGAATATGAACAATATGTCTGATTATATACCAGTCATCTTAGCACTGGTAATCTCGGCCGCATTGAAGTCACTTTCTTTGTCTGTGTATCTTTACTTTTAACAAAATCGATGATCATTATGAAATCTATTTTTGGAATATTCTGTGATGTCGCTTTTACATATTCTGATAGTAATTTATTCGCCACGAATTAAAAACCGATAATATAGATAATATAGAAAATATCCTAAAACTCTTTATGCCATTTATTTGCTATAAGAAAGATTTTTGGTTTTTTATAATTTCTTTAAGCCATTTTTATTTTTTATGCAGCAGCCCAATTTCATAAAACCATGAAAAATAAAAAAACAATACCAACCCAGGCCGGTTCCGATGTTAAAAAGCAATAATAAAAACATAATAACCAGCGAGCACAAAGAGTTGAAAACATGCAAAGAGTACTTCAAAAAGCTGCTAAACATGAAACCCGAGGAAAAGCACACTGAAAATACATACCACATAGCAAACCTCCTTGTAGAAAAAAAATCTATAGAAGAAATATAAAAGGCAGTAAAAAAAAATTTAAAACTTAAAAGCGCCTGGGTCGGATAACATATTATTAGAACCATTAAACTATGGAAGTGAATCATTACAATAATTCAAAATTTACAAACTACAGGGAAATAATACACAGATTTGAATGTATTAAATATTAAAAAATATGGTTTGGTTTTAATTTTAAAATAGGTATTTGTAGGTAAGATATTAATTTGGAAATTAAGGTCTTCTAAAATATTTTATTTGTAAATATGTAATAAAAAAATGACAGACAAGTTTAGGGAAGTTTGAGATAAAAGTAAAGTAAAGAAAACACAAAATTTTTAATACTTTAATACATATATATAGGTATATATATATATATAAGAATAAACAAAGAGATAGGGAGATATAAACAGAGAGACAGAAACCCATCATTGTACAATGACCATCGTATTACAAGGGTAAATAATCATCAAAAAAAGCCGTCTTAGGGTATAGCAGATTAGAATTTAAAAAGTGTTTAATTGCCTTTAATAGAATTCATATATTTATTTCTTCAAAGCTTTTGATAAATTTGATTTTACGCATTAACCTATATTTATTTACTAATTAAACTTTAACATTGTGATGATGACTTATCCTTGTACTCAATGCATTAAATGTTATGGATAGTTAGTAATATATTTGTATGGTATGAATTACTTCAAATGCCTGTTAATATATATTTTTATTATACGACGTTTTTCCTCAAATGATTATTTTAGTAATCAGTGCACTGTTTCTTTTAACTTTCACTTTGTTTTTAAGAATAGTAAGAAGTTCAACCAGACCAGCCAGGTATGTACATACCAAATATTTAAATTTGTCAACGCACATTCGCGTTACAATAAGAATTTTTTTTTGCGATTTCCAAATTTTGTAGCTATTGGCGATATACCGTAAATAAATAAATAAACTTATGTGAAGATGTAAACACGTTAATTATTCTCCTTTGCCCTTCTTTTGTAGTTAAACTTGATTGGTTAAGTCTATTTAGTATTTTACTTAACTCTATCAAGTATTTTGATGGTTTAGGTTAGTTTATTGCAAATTATAGTTTATAAAATTTGTATATTTGCTAGCTATGACTAACATTCTCTTGAAATTGTTATCTTTAACAACAAAAACAATATAGAGAACTTCTAAGTATTTCCAAATTTGTCTATTGTGTGGTCCTGTGCAAAAAGATTATAACTAGAATATGTTTCAAAAAAGTATATGTGCATGAGTTACCTTCAATAATATTAATTTAAAGCCATTATATTTTAACGACAAATACTATAAATGACGCCTAAACTAATGATTAATATTAGGTTCAGATCTTGATTTATGATCCTGAATTTAGTCCTCAGTGACAACTATTTTATATTATTCTTTTATTTTTATAGTAACTTACTAACAGTTATCGTCATCAAAACGATCGGGTTTTTGTTATAATATTTTGGTAATAAAGTGACAGATTGTACTATAGTCTATATGGAAACATCAGTCAAACTTAAGCTGAATTAATTTTGTTAAGCAATCAGAAGTTTAAGCTCTGTTTTGAAAACTGATAGTCAGGAAATAAGAAAAAAATATTTTTTTTATTTTTATAAGACAGATTTAAATTGAAAATACCTATACTAAAATTGAATATACCTACTGTGCCTATAAAATCTAAACTTCAAGAAATGATCTGAAAAATTCCTAATATCTTAGTTTAATTTTTAGATCTCCAAAGAAGAGGATTACAAGTACCCAAAGGTCTAAAAGAGTGACTTAAATATTAAAAATTACAGTATTGCAAGAATTTGAGGTGAAAAGTTAAATATATATTTACTCATAAAATACTGCTGGTATGTAAACTATTATTTCATAATTTGCGCACCAGAATTAGGGTATTCGTTTGACTTGATTAAAAATGGTGGGATCTGATGGTAAAAGGTGCAAAACGGTGCCTACCTAGTAAAGTCTAAATTAAGTGATGAACACATTACTTTTACTCCTATAGGTATCACGTAAAATTAGGTAAAGTTGTCGCACATTATTGCTTTGCAAAACTTACAATTATTGTCAAAGTGTATTAAATTTGTGTACCTGTTAGGAAATACGCATATGGAAAGGTGTGAAAGTAGTAGGAGAAGTAAGGGTGGAGGAGCTAGAGCTCGGCAAGTAGGCCTGGACAGTCCTTTTTCGCCAACCACAGGATCACCCACCCCTACGTCTCCACTCCCAATGCGCGGTCTTCACTGAGTCGGCTCATCCTTTTAATAAAGGCTTGCACGTTATCCCAGTCCAGATCTTTAAGATCTTCCCGTTGGAGTGTCGTTGCTTCGAACATTTTCCTTCTCAGGCGACTCCACCTATCACAGATACCTAGTATGTGGTATGAAGTTTCCTCCCCTGTACCGCAATTCAGACAGAGTGGGCTTTCTCTTATACCAAGAAGGTGTAGATGCCTGTTTAGACTGTTGTGCCCGGTCAGGATTCCCACCAAGTCTTTGATACTTTGTCGGGTCTTTATTAGCAGTCGCCTTGCTTTAGAGCCGTCATGATCTGGTATCATTTCCTTGGCCTGTCCACATCCTTCTGTTCTTCTCCAATTCTTCCTTGTTTTTTCACAGGCCCAATTATAAAGTGCCTGGGAGATTTGTTTTTTGCTAAGACCGAGACAACTTTCGGGGCCTACGAAGGGGTTAACGAAACCTTGTCTTGCTAGTTCGTCGGCCCGCTCATTGCCCTCGACACCTGGGTGTCCTGGGACCCACCTCAGTCTCACTACCCTATGTGCTGCAAGCCTTTCCAATGCGTCTCTGCATTCCTGGACTAGCGCTGAGCTGGCCCTGGGTCTCTGAAAAAGGTGTGAAAAGTCTGACTCTTGTGAGTCACTTTATAGCAGTTTATTAGAAAGCACTACCTGTCGCACTCATATAGCTATAAAATATACTATTTTTTTCCAAAGAAACATATCAATAAATTAACTTTAAAATCACAATAATCCCTTAATTAAATAAATGAAATAGATAAAGGCAAATTATGCTATGAATAAAGTATTAGAAATAAATATGTGAATATTCCCAGCTGTTGTTTTCGCAAACTTATTTAAAAATAATTATTTTTTATGATTCATTAGTTACTTACATTATTTTTTAATAGTAATGTTTTAGTAATTTCTTTTAAATTGAATGGCAAAATACATCGATACTTTTCGAACCATACTATGAATACCAATTTTTAATCATAATGCAGCTGTGCCTTCTCCATCAATTAAATTTCAATTATTTATCAAATGTTTGCTTTAAATACTGTGCACTTGGTGTTCTAACTTTAAAAGCAGTGATCAACATGTATGAGTCAAATAACTTAGTATTGGTCGGTTGGCCCAGAAAAGTTCTGATCTTCGCAGGTTTTTGGAATTTCCCAATTTCCGAAAACGTTGCCTTAACATTTTGCTTTTACATCTACTCTATGTTTATGTGATTCGGAATGTTATTTTTCTTTTTTGCGTTAGTGGCAGAACTGATTCGTTTATTTGTCCAACACTATGAAATGGTTTATATAACTTCAAGTTTTGGTGTGGTAGTAAATGCCGGAAAAATTTCCGCCAAAGTGATTATTTTTTTGAAGTATGATGTTTTGTCATTATTTAAAGATATTATGGAAAAGGAAAAGGATGTGTGGGCTTCTAACTGTAAAGAAATAATTAAAATGTATTGGAAAAAGATCTGGTTTTGCAGGATTTGTACCCTTCTCATTGGAACCAGTACTATGCTGACTATTGCTTTATTAGTAATACTAGGTAGGTAGTACAACAATTGATAACGATTTGGTAAAGCCTTAGCTTATAAGAGAAATTTAAGAAATTTAGTCCATTACTTTCCCAAATAATAATATGCGCTTATCATGAATTTGATTCTAGCACACTCAATTTTTGAAGTTTCTTTAAATAATTTTTTATCGTCATATGCTAAAATATATAATCTTTATGCAGTTGATGATTTTATCTCTTTCTTGAGGTACTTTCAGTTAGTCTTTAAAGGATACCATATTACACTTATCTTATTCTCAATATATTATACATCAAATTAATAATACCTCTACTGGATACAAAACGACAAAATTGCCAAACTGCAATCTCATCGATCTACGACCAGCTGATACCATATACTTTAAAGCCTTAGACACATCCTGCAGAATACAGCAGATGTCAATTTAGATGTCAATATAAAATAATATATGTCACGTCATCCTGATCGACGTCTGTCAGAGCTATCAGTTTTTATTTTATTTTTCGGTCGGTTTTATATTCTCGGGGCCGGGTTAATAGGTTTTTTGCTTTTTCTGATTTTTATTTAATTTTCATACATTACATAGTCTTTAACCATCTTAAAACTGCCTGATTTTTGTTTGATAATATAAGTGTTTTTTTTTGTCTAAAGTTTTTGGCTTTTATTATTGGACCGAACCGCGTATTGTGTACGACGGGTAGTTTTACATTAATACGCACCCGACAATATATATTAGCGATCAATTTTTGAATAATTTGCTTCTCATGAAATTTATCTATTTAGTAAAGTCGCTTATTTTTTTTTTGAGCCACTGACATTTTTTAGAAGACTTTTGTGTATTTCTAACTCATAATAAAACCATTTCTTTTAACAAGAAAATTAGTTTTAGGCTAAATGCATTAAAGAACTTATTAATAAATTTAAAAGTATAAAAAAAATATTTATTAGGTATTAGTGCCCATTAAATTGGCAAGATTTTCCTTAAAGTTAAATATCTATATACATCGATATATTTTAATTCCCCAGTTATATAATTTTTTTTTAAATTTAGGTGCAATAGGGACGCTAAAAATAAAAGAATACAACCAGCAAAACAATGCAACTCTGGAATCACATTTAATGTATCAGACCATTATCCCTTTAAATAGATTAGAACATATTCGGTCGCTTTTTATAATACAGGCACTCTGGTTCTGGATGGGATTAACCTATAATACGACTACACATGTCGTGTTTATAACTATTCTGACATATGCGGCTGCTCAACTTGAAATTTTACAAATTAGGATCCGAAATTATGTTGGTCCAGAGTTCAGTGAAAAATCTGGTGAAGAGGAAATACAAGAAAAGATCCAGGATTTAAAGAAACTTATTTTAGATCATAAGTATATTATAGGGTAATTTCCATATTAGTATTATAATATTATTTAGCTAATAAGTTTATTTTTAAGTTATATTGAACATTTTAATAGCTCGGCCAAATATATAATATTAATGGAATTTGTTCTAAGTTCATTAGATTTGGCATCAGCATCTGCATCCTTAATAAAGGTAAACAATAATACAATAAGAGTAAAAATAATGTTTGAGATATTTTTTAGATGAACAGCTCAGAAATGGGATGGTTGTTATTATTTGCGACGCTTTTGTCTTTGCAAATTTTCCTTCTAGGGTGGACATGTAATGAAATCGTCATTCAGGTCTATACTGTATTATTTTACATACTTCTTTAGGTTATTAGTGGAAGTAATTTTTTATTATTTAATAATGTTATTTTAGAGCATGGCTATCGGAAGTGCTATGTACGAAAGCAAGTGGTATCTGTTGAATAAAGAGGCCAAGCAATTAAGCCAAATTGTCATTGCTAGGGCTCAAAAGCCCATAAGAATGACTATTGGACCATTTGGGCCTATGACAAATGAATCAGCTGTTATGGTACGTATGTATTTGATTTTACTGCATATTTACTATTTTGTTTTAATACCTTCGCTAAAGGGTCTTAATTATATATAAAAATTATTTAAACTAGCCAATGTAAAATAATACATCAGTTTTCTTATTAAGAAGCTTTTTAATTTATTAGATGATCACTACATAGAAATCAGCATACCCACATGAAAGGCAAGTCGACAGAAACCACACCTCACTCGAGTAAGGCTAAAAAAGCTATAGAGGATAAAAAAATGTCTCTAGATCTTTTTTTTGACTTGAAAGCATTTAATAAGGCAAAAACGGATACCATCTGCCACGACCTCCTGACCAGGGGTACCTCGTTCACCTGGCTCGGTGGGTCAAAATGACGATGGGAGACTAGAAAATCAGTACTACACTAGAACATTATCGTGTCGAGACCAGGGTGAAGGATGGTTGCTCACAAGGCAGTTGTTTTTCGCCACACCTCTAGCGTCTTGCGATGGACAGTCTCCTCAGTAAGCTGAAACTTGAAGGATTCTATGCACAAGGATACGCGGACGATGGACTAGTGATGATTACGGGTAAATTCGTGAACAATCTGTAAGCGAATGCAAGCCGCGTGTAGGATGGTGATGTCAGGAGACAGGGCTGTCGGTCAATCCAGAGAATACCAAGCTCATTCTCTTTACTAAGAGAGGCTTCAGACATCCCAGTATATATTAGACTCGCCTTACATTGGGGCAGCAGATCAAATACTTTGAAGTTATTTTAGATAGTAATCTCACGTTTACAACTCTCATAGGGCAGGCAAGGTTAAATAAGGCAACAGCTCTAATATGGAAATAACAACAAACTATAGGTTTAAGATGGTGTGTAAAATATCATGTTCTTTAGTGACTTTATACTGCAGTCATTCGATCGAGGATCTCATACGGATCCGTGTTATGGTGGCCAGCGGAATTAAAAGTCACCAACGCCCAAAAAGTGGCAAGACTGACTGTTTGAGAATTATTGGAGTCATGAAAACAAGATCTGCGGTACCTCTAAATATTCTTCTTAAGCAACCGGAATTCCAAATCTGGATAGCAAGGTAGGCTATGACGGCGGATAAGAGGATGAAGGATAGCAGCGAATAACGCAATATTCACTTAGGGCATAGCTATATAACCAATGCTTTAAGGATATGTAACACCATAGCAACTCTAACATTCAGATATAAGTCATGGATGGAAGGCACTAATTTAGCCGGAGCCATAATGTACAGAGATTCTAACCGGACATAACTGTCTAAACAAGCATTGTCGATATTGCGGTACAGGGGAGGAAACTTCATACGACGTATTAAGAGTTTGCGATTGGTGGAGTCGCCTGAGAAAGAAAATTATTGGAGCAGCCACTCTCCAACAGAAAGATCTTAAAGATCTAGCCTGGAGCAACATGCAAGCCTTTAATAAGTGGACGGACTCTGTGTATACCGTGCATTGGGAGCGGAGGCGTAAGGGTGGGTGATTTTTAGGTTGGGTGAAAAGGGACTTTTGGGTTTACTTGTCAATCTATAGAATCACTAACTCTTATTAGTTCTACTACCAATATTATCTATTTCTTAGGAATATAATTACGTATGCCTGGGAGCTAAGTGACATCTAATTTCATCCCTGGCAGCAACAATACCATGCTGAATGTGTGTGTAAACCAAGTGAGGCAATAATTTTTATAGCTACAGTCCCTGGATTGAGTTGTCTTTATCTATCTTGTGGATATCTCGCGTGGCCATATTAAAAATAAGAATAAACTAAAATGTCTTCATTCAGAGAGGTCATTTTGCAAATTATTAAAAGGAAAACTTGCCATTTTTTAATCCACCGAAGCACAAGAAAAAAGTTAGTTATACAGATGCACTGATAAGCCAAAAGACTAAATAACAAAATACTAAATAACACAACAGTCATACGGCTGCAAGCCAGCCGACAAAGATATTACTTCCATTTTGAATGGTTGTCTTCTTGTTACCGTTGAACTTAATAGTGTAGACAAAATTTAAACTTTGGCCAATCAAAAAGAAGATGGAAAATCCAATCGTGGAATGGATTATGAGATTCGTAAAATTAAAGCAGCTTTGCTATTATTGTGATTAATTGGTCCCTCAGAAGAACTCCAAAGAAGGTCCTAAATCTAATATAAAATTTCAAAATAAAAGTATTTTTGATAAAACATCTAGGATGAGCGTTCTTGAAATATTGACAAGGAGAGATGCAAACATTTTTTGAGCGACACTGCAGTTGGATAATAACAATTTTATCGGTATATTTACTCTTTAAAATTTTGCAAGAGTGATGTATTGAAAGAACTCGTCCATCATCTCAAAGAGACCGTCGTAAATAGAGAAAAAATAAAAACTCCAAGTCTCAAAACAAGTTGTTTTGAGTCATGTCAATTGAATCATGAAGTTTAAAATTGCTCTACTTACTATGCATTCAAGGAAGCTAGTGCAAGACATAAATCCGTTTGGGAGCACTGCAGCTCCTTCATGAAACTCACAGGCGTTATTAGAACGAGAATTCGCAGTGCAGTCCTGCCGGTACGATCGACCTTTGTATAATTTATTAGAATGCCAGACGACTTCGGTCAAAAACTAAACTGTTTTTCAACGCACAGTTGCGATATTATTGCGGATACTAAATGATGGAAATTTTTCGTAGGAACTATCTCTCAATAAATATTTGGTATACCATTGTAATCATAACTACGCAGACAAAGAGAGTTGGTATTTTGCCCATGAAGCAAACAATATTTCGACTACATTACGAATGTTGTCGAGATTGTAAGAATTAGGTTGATTTTTGAGTTCTCTATTTTATTTATTATTTAAATATATTTACCCCCTCCCTCTCCAGCTCAACCCTTTATTGTTTATTCGACTAAGAATTCTGTTGAATTAACCAACAGTTTAAAAAATTTGATTATCCCTTTTGGATTTAAACTTATTTCTTGTTGTAAAAAATATTTTTCTCAGCATCCCTCCTAAAGAGTGTGAGTTAGTGATAACTCTCTTATTAAAAAAAAATAGTTGAAGGTAGACTTAGAGATTGTCTCGCGGTATATAACAGGTATATGGATGACATTTTTTTAGTCTGGAATAGCAGGGGGGAGGAAGTTTTGTAAATTCCTCATACCCAAACATTGCATTTACCATCGAAAAAAAAAGAGATGGTTCTTTGTCTTTTCTTGACCTTCTAATTAAGAAATGCAACATTTAACTTATTTTGGAAATGTAACGTAAGCCCACTACCGATAATGTAATTCAGTACTTTTTAAATTCTCCCTACTATTAAAAATTTGCCTTCTTCAATTCACTTTTCTATAGGCTGTGGAATATCCCCTTGTCAAAAAAGGCTTTCGTTAAGGAACTGAATATTATAAAACATATTGCTCTTAACAACGGATTTTCCCTTCACCTAATAGATAAAATTTATGACAAATTTTTAAATAGATATAAATTGACCTACAATATAGTTCATAATAAGAACACAAAAAGTTCCTTTAGATCCCTGTCCTTTTTTAATTCAATCTCCTTAAATTTAGCTAGATTCTTTAAGTCTGTAAATGTCAAAATTGCTTTTAAGACGGTCAATACAAAGGACCAATTGGTCAGTGAAGAGCATTTTTTAAAGTACTACAACGCAGTATACATTAGCCAATCTGTTAGAAAAATCTCTACACGAATTAAAGAACATGTAGCGTTTTTTGAAAAATATAAAAATACCAAATCAGCGTTTGTTAACCATTTGCTGGCCTCTACACATAATTTTTCTCCAGAGTTGGGAGCCTAAGTGTTTCATGAATGCCCTAAAGGTAAGAAACTTGACCTGCAGAAAATAAAAATTACAAAAGCAAAAAAGAGTCCTGTTCTCTGTTTCTCTGTAGTCGGGGAGTGCCCAGCACTCACGCGCGCCAGGTTCAAATACTTGGGTAACATTTTCAGTGTACCGAGCGACTTTAAGTCCTTCAGACCAGAGAGCCTTATTGGTTTCTCTAAGGCCGTTGGGCTCTGGTAACCCCCGGTGGGGCATGACGGGTCCATCAGGAGACCTATATGCACAACTGCCTTAGCAGCCCACTGTTTCGTCAATTCAATTCAATTCAATTCAAGGTAAGCTCCTTACCACAAATTATATTTGATCAAAAAAGAAACTTGTTAATAATTGTTAACACTCAGGGTCAATCTATTTGCCGATATCTTTTACCGTTCTTACACTACTAATATTACCGCTAAATATTATTGTTAAAATTCAAAATCCTAAAAATTTTCTTTAATCTGGCATTAAAACCAGAATGTTTTTCCGGACATTTGGAAGTTAATTAACATAATTCCAGTACATAAATAAAATGATAATAAGCTCAGTGAGAACTATCGGTCTAATATAATAGTCAACGACTTTTCTAAATATAATGCGTTCTTCATTCCGCTTTATGTCCTTTAATGGGAGATCTTAAAGATTAGCATCAGAATGGATATATGAATGGCAGATCTACAAATATAAATTTAATATGTCTTAAAGAACATATCGGTGTCAATAAATGGCAGTTTGCAAGTTGACATTGTCTATACGGATTTTTCGCCGGCTTTTGACCAACTGGATTCTTCTCAATCTTGACCAAAACTGCGGTTTTTATTTTCTTTTAATTAGCTTTTTTATGTTTTACCTTACCGGTCTTTATTAGTATGTGGAATGTTATAATGGTAATTTGGCCCAGATAGTTGCAACATTTTTTTTAACGCGGTTATACATGGTATATCAGAACAGCTCATTATGAATAGATATATGCAGATGATACAAGATTCTATTATGGCGTATTTTAGATTGTATAAAAGTGCAAGATAATATTACATTCTTTAATACATGGTGTAGACATAAGAATCTGCTCGTTAATGCTGCCAAATATAAAGTTAATTCTTATTAAAAAAAAATGAATAGAATATAAAACTGTGCTGAGAGCAACGGAAAGAATTTGATAGTGCCCTTTTTTTCAGCTACATGTCCAGGACATTAAAATTCGGAGTTTACCTAATGCTAGGTTTTGTCTTTAGGAATGCACAGATAAGAGAATAATATCTTTAGTCTGAAAATTTTGTATTTCTCTTATGTGGGATCAGTGTTGGAGTATTAGCTTCGACAGTGTGGTCACCATACTATCGGAATCAGATGAATGAACTAGAAAATGTTCAGCGTAGATTTCTTAAGGTTATTATTAGACAAAGTGAACCCAGAAAGGTTTTTCACACCGACACCTTCTAGATAACTTTAAAACAATAAAGTTGATTGACCCGCCTTACTGTAGCATTTAAATCTTAATGCGCTCTGCATATTGTCTGGAAATTTTTGCTTTTACCTTTCTAGACCTAGAACGAATATTTGTAAATTTTCTTCAATACACAGAGCGTGTAGTATTTTTAATTCTGTTTAGGATCATGTGATATATTCAACTGCAGTCCGAAATTCCAAAATTATACTTTTTTTAGATAGTAATCATAAAATTTATTTTTTCTTTGATTGCTATATCAATATAGCTAACTATTACAATTTTTCTTTCAGTTATTCTAAAACATGCCATATAGGTCTTTAGTTTTTTGTGGTTTGTGCTTTGCCCTCTTGCTTAAGAAAAGTCCTTCTGCCTTCCTTCTCTTTCGACTAATTTATTAACCTACAATCGTTATATAAAGGATTTTGTCCTTCTAGGGTTTAACTTCTACTAAATATCTTTAGTATATGAATCACCTTCTTTTCTTTTAAGAGTTTCATTATTTTAGCAATTTCAGCATTAAAGAATAGAATAATATTGTATAAAAATATTTTATTATATTTTTGTCATATTTTATATTTGCTACTTTTTTAATTTAGATAATTAATGGTACAAAAATTAACGTCCCTCCAATAGATATGACATAAGCCAATTTTAGTTTATTTATGCTGTGTGTTTTTTTTTTGGTTTTACTTAGTGGTTGTGCTGCGTATTTTAATGTATAACGATTGCATCTGTGGTGTATGTATGATGGAGATGTCACTAGGTTTTAGTTGTTACGTAAACCTCTAATGTAAATTTGCCTTGAAAAGAACGTAAATAAACGTCAAAACGTCGGCTAATTTCAAATCTTGAGGTTTGATTTCTGTCCTTAACCCACTATACTTCACTTCTACATTTAGATAATTAATTTTTTATACCTTAGTAATTTTACTTAAATTTCACTTTCACAAAATCTTATTAAGGCCTATTAATTCCTTCCGTCCTTATGGCGTATTAGAAAAATTGTATATTATTTTGCTGTTTAGCTTATATTTGACCAAAGAGGGATATATTTTCTTACTTACATAATTTTGGATTTAGAAATAGAAAAAAATCAGCGCTTAACTGCAAAATTCATACTATATAATTTCATATTCAAAATAGTTATTTTATTTTTACCTGGTGTTCAATCTAATCTACTCATCTATAAATTTTGAGATAAAACAGTTTAAGAATGATACTGACAATCTTTAATGAACGTTAGTAATTTAAACATTTTTAATACTAATCTAATTGAAGCCTGATCCAAGTGTTCATTTGCATCTCATTTGCCCCTTTAAAAAAAACAATATTAAAAATAAGTTATTCTTTTTTAATAACTTAAAATCTAAAAATAATTACTAGATTTAATAAAATTGAGTGGCTTTTAATCTAGCATTTATTCGACAATACAAGGTAAATAACATCCACGACCATTCTGCCTACTAATAAAGAAGTGCCATAAGCTGTAGACTTAGTTATCAGATAATTATTTTAACATATTTTATATAAATATCGCTACAATGTTTAAATATACCACTTAAATGTATCGTAAATGTACTATACGTTAAGTCTCATTTCAGTTTAAAGAATGTGACGCTCGTTAATATTCAGCTTATTATTATTATTATTATTATTCACGTGTGCCAAATATTAATTTTTATCTTGCCTATATCTTCATTAATTATAATAATAATTCGAATTTTCTGTCACATCATAGTATTCAAATAGCTATGTCCCCTAGGTATTTCACCTTTCGCTGTAATTCAATGGCATGCTTTAGTTTAGACGTATTAAAGTTTCCTGAGATCATAAGTAATTCTTAGTGATTTATATATACGATTACTTATAAACACTGCAGCTTCTTCGTTCTTCATGAACTTTCTGTACTCTGCATTATCCGCAACCATATGAATATTAACGGCTGTAGTACTTAGCGTACACTTTTATAAAGGGAAAAGCATTTTTATTAGGATATATGGAAATATCCAGTACATGAAGTCAAAAGTTTGATGGTGCTTGTTGAATACCTCCTCTATAACTAAGAAAATTGTAACATCAACCACGTTATTTTTCAGTGATCATCATTTTCGGTAATGAATGCAATGTTGTTTTGAGCTGGATTTACTAATTTGTCTCTTTGCTAACCATACTGAACATCTAACATTGCATTCTGATCTTGGATCCTCCCTCATATGCTCATTAGCCTTATTTCGTAATTTGCACATAGTTAGAACAGTTAAAGATTCTAATATCGCATTTTTGTAAGAAAAAAAGTCGTTTGAAGAAATTTCATCATTCACAGTAACACTTCTGTGAATGATGAAATTGAATGAATGAAGTTGAATTACTTACTTACAATTACTATTGTAAGTAAGTAATTCAAGATACTTACTTACAAGACACATTATTACATAGATGGTACCTTATCTACAGAATCGTATTTATAGATGCTTTATTTTTAATTTAGCTTCCTTAAATAGTTATCTAAACTCAAATTTATTGCATTTTGGAAACTTATTCAAACTTGTTTTATACTTTTCTTAATTTAAAATTGTTTTTTAATATTTAGGAAAATTATAAATCAAAATGTCACAATTATATATTATTATGCTTTTTAAGACAAATTATTTTATAAGAATCTGTAGAAGTTAATTAGTTTTAAATTATTTCTGTTTTTAGGTTATAAAAGCGGCCTATTCCTACATTAGTCTCATAAGAAGATAAGAGATTCACTTGATTAAAAATTATTAGTCATTTCAATTATGAATAGGTAGTAAAAAATTATGTTATTTACAGAAATTGTAATGAAATAATGTCACTTAGTCAATTTCGCAAAATAAAAATTTCACTTTGTTTAGACTGCCTTTATGGTTTTATTTATGGCTAATATTTCAATAAAATAATGTTATCTTAGGTTATGCACCATTTTTGAAACCATTTTAACTTCAGTTAAGTACTATCCACGAAATGGTGTAAAAATTGCTTCTAGAATTCAGTTATTAGGAAAATTAGATAAATGGATCTTTCAAGGCAAAGTACCGCGAGGTAGATTTCTTCAACCTATTAAAAATTTAGCTGCAAAATGAATAATATGTTAAAGAGGCAAATTGAACACTCATGTTGTTCCAAACGGATTACCGCATCCTGATTCTATTAAGTCACTTTAATTTAAATCTCGGAATTCTTATGTTTAGTTTAAAAAGTATATCTAAAAACCCAAATAGGTATACTATATCCATATTAAATCAAAATACAACTTTAAAATCAAAATTAATAGATAAAAATGCTTAAATTGTGTCTTAAATTTAACTTAAATACGAGTTTTAATTAAATTAGCTCAATAGCAAGGATAACAATGGACAATCTAATTTAAATACTAACAAAATTCATATCTTAAATAAACCTAGAATTAAATCACACCAATGACAAAAAAGTTAGTAAAATATAACCTTACAAAATCATTTCTAACCAACCAGCCTCTGATCTTAAAAAACTAATAAGACTTTTCTTTATGACTTAAGAATAGCTCACTTATATCAATAACCTTAACAAAAACATTTTGTTCATCAAGTTCAAAAAGATAAAAATAGGCAAACTTGCGTTGTAAGACCATATGATCGTATCTTGACAAAAAGCTTTGATAGCGGTTTTAAAGACTTAATTCTAAAAATGATCTATCAAAGTACGGCCAAGAGAAATCTTTTAGGAAGCCCAAAAGATAAAATGCAGACCAATGAAAAGTAAATGATCTAGGAATTTAATTAGGGCATTTAAGAAGTACATAGGGCAAACAAGGAGATCATTTAATTTCTTTAATTTAATGATAACAGGGATAAAGACCCAATCCCTTATAGTCAATTGTATAGTTTATTTAGTCTTTAAACTTGTTTGAGCTATGCTTTATTAAATTATTTACTCTATTAGCTACATCTTTAGTATACAGATCGTGTTTTCGTTCGTTACTTATAGGAAACCGCATAGAGGCGAAATTTTGCAACTTCGCGCGTGTACGAGTGCCGCGACAGAGCACCGCCCCGGCCGGCCCGAGGACGGGATTAGTAAACATCTGACTGGGATTTCGTGGGAGCTGCGTCATTTGGCGGCAAAATGTCCCAAAATATTACGCGAAAATCCAGGCATTTTTAAAATATTTATTCTAATGCGGGTTTTACAGACATGACAATGTGTAAAACGCGCATAGAATTGTAATCTTAAAATGTTTAATATGCTGTGTTTTGCATAATGAAAATTAAAACGTTATTCTAATAAAAAATAAAATATCAACTCTGATAAAAATATAATAAAAATCAGAAATAAAACTCTAATAAACAAACTTAACAAAATATCATATTTTAAATAAAAGGCTCAAATAAACCGCCTTCTTTCGCTAAACAAAAACTTAACCTATCGTAAAAGCTATTTCGCACCTCCAAAAGAGTTTCAGGCAAAATGAAATTGGCACCTTCGACAATTTTATTTCGCAACTCCTCTAAATTTGTTGGCCTACTAAATTCATGCTTGTAAATGGTCTGCTTAAGGTTACCCCACAGATAAAATTCATTTGGAGACAAATCTGGAGATCTAGGAGGCGATTTAATTTCGCCAGTCCCACTAATAAGGCGGTTAGGAAAAGTATTTGTTAAAAATTATTTTACCCTAGCCGCGTTATGAGCAGGACAGCCATCTTGCTGAAAATAAACCGATCCCAGGTCTACATCAGGTAGGATTTGAATGGCAGGAAGAACTTGGTTTTGCAGCAACTCAAAGTAATTTTGGGCGTTTAAAGTGCCATCAATAAAAAATGGCCCTATAACATTGTCGCCCAAAATACCTGCCCAAACATTCAATTTCTGAGGATACTGGGTACGAAACTGAAAACTTCTGTGCTCGTTTTCTTGAGACCTATAACGAACAATGGAAGGATTGTGTTTTATATGTAATGGAAAAGAAGATTCATCAGAAAACAAAATATTTTTTAAAAAATATTTGTTTTCATTTGCCTTTTCTATCATGATTTCACAAAATTCCATTGTTCGCCACTGGTCTTCAGGAAATATTTCCTGAGTTTTTGATTACTTGAAACATTATATTACATAAACGAATCAAGTTCTAGGGTACTGCAAACCATTTCTTCCCGCCGTTCTATATCCTGGACCACTTCAACAGGTGGTTCTTGACGTTTTGTGTGGCATTTTTTACAATCTTGAAGACAAAAAAATGTCTTAAAATTTGTAGCCACATTTAAAACCGTTTCTGCACAAGAAATCGGTCTATTCTCAAATGTCACTGAAAACAAATCTCTACATTGTACTGCCGAATTGCCTCCATAAAACCATTTAATTAGTTGAACTCTTTCGGAAGGGGTATAAACAGCCATAGTGAAAAAACACGAAAATAACGCTCAAAAATTATTAACGCAACGTGCAGTAACACAGCAAAATGAGGTCTGCTGACTCCCGGTTCAAAAAATAAAAACGAAAAATTCCGCCGCCTGCAAGTCGCAACCAAGCGGCGTTGCCATTATTTTGGGTAATACGTAGCTCACGATAACACGATCTGTATAAAGCCACTTGTCAGTAGTTTTAGTTTCAATCTTCTCCCGAAGATACTAAGGATCGTAATCAAAGCACATGTCAAGCGTGAAATAAAGAGTTTCGGTTAGTGGCTCTTTTCTATTTTGAGTCACCTCCAAAGGTTCCAATTATAACTCACTTTGCTTATTCTATGCTATACCATAGTGTGATAAAAGAAGACAGGTTAAATACGAAGTTGATTGTTGTTTTTGACTGTAGTATGCAGACGTCAACCACTTTTTCACCTAATAACTTGCAGATGGGATTGCCTGTAATTCAGCCCCATATAAATAGCATTTTATTATGATTTCATGGATTTAAAAATGTTACGTCTGCAAACGTTGCCAAAATGCATAGGCAGGTTTTGATTGTTCCTAAATAACGACATCTATGAAGAATTTATTGAGTAAAATCGGCTGCAGCTCCTATTAAGATATTAATTCTGAATAATGTCACATAAGGTCAGAATTAAAAATTATTTTTACATGATGATTTTTGGGATCCTTTAATTCAGCCTTATACTTTACTTCTCGGAAAATATCAATTTTCTAATAAGGTCTTCAAGAGAACAATTTTATCTAGTATGCCTGAGGTTTTTGATTCGCTAAAGCTGCTATTACCGTGTATAATTATTGTGAAGATACTTATTCAAAAACTGTTAGAAAAGTTGTCATAGGATAAAGGATACCGTCAGACTTACATAATATCTGATCGAAGTTTCAGAGGGAGTTGTTAAGTATAAATGAACCTTAAATTTCACGACATGCCGCGTGTCCTAAGCCTCTTATGTTGGAGTTATATGGCTTTTTCGTGTGCAAGAGATGATGCATATGGAGGTGCTATTTATTTGCGTTCAATAGATTAAGTTGGGCATATTACGGTGAAACTCTTACATGCAAAAAATAAGGCGAGTTCTTTGAAGCAACTGACAACACCACGTTTAGAATTTTGTGGAGCTATTGTGTTTGCATGATATAACATGCAAATTAAGGCTTAGTAATGTAACAAAGATTTCTTCTTTTTTTGTTTATTTTATCCTAAAATATTGTAAAGTATACAAAAAAATAGCATTTGTCTTGAGAGTTAAAGTTTAAGGTTAAATTATCTTTATTATTCCTATCAGAATTATGGTGATTTTAAAAATAATTACTTACAGAATGTTTATCACCCATCGGACGTAAACACTACATTCTACATTCAATATATTGCATGAAAATTTAGATGAAATTTTGGGCTTAATATTAATAAGCTATTATTATTATTTAAAGATTATAGCCAAGCTAATATTTAAAATATTAAAATTCCTAAAATAGTTTTAGTGATTTTTTTTGGTTTTCATTTAGTTCATTTAGAGACTCGACTAAATTAAAAAGCTGAGAAAATGATTAAAATTAGTGGATGTATTTTTTTTAGAAGATTGTAAAATTAAATAATAATAAGGGACTTAATTTCTTTAATGATGTCACGTCTAATATTTTAACAAGGGACCAATAGTCAGATATGTTTTAAATATAATCAATTTTTGGGGAAGGAGTTGCTAGTTCTGAGCCTGTGAGCTAGAAGATTCTGTAACAACAAGCGGTACTTTCAATTATTTTTATGTAATTATTTTATTGCTTATGGGATTTTTAATCTTAGCTTTATTTTTAACGAGCTTTATAATCTGATAGAAGCTCTTAAATTTTTGTCTCTTTTTTTAACTTGAGTTTGATTGGGACGTAGTTAGTTATTTATTTCTATAACCTTTCTAACTTTTTCTCTAACTTTTCTTTATTATATCTTTTTTATCTAATAAATTATATTTTATATATTCGTAAAGATGTTTGACTTTATTTTGGCAACACATTTTTAAGTTAGTTGGGTATAAGCCTTAAGTACGAAAAAATGTTTAAGAGTTACTTATACATTTATATGTATAAATGTGTTGAACATTGTAAATATAGATGTTGTTAGGAGAGTTTCCTAAGCTTCAGCTATTTGTTGTTAACACTTTTTTGTTATTAAAACACCTCATTTCGGCTAAAAATCAAACTTATATTCAGCCATAAACAAGGCACCTCTTTACAAAACCATTTCTTGCTCGAGAGAGAGCGATGACAAGTGACATTTAAATTTTTAGCAATTCATGATTCGAGCGCCACGTGTTGGCGGGTTTTAAAAGTAATAAATTTGGATGTTACCACACTGACTTAAATTAAATATTATTTTGTCAAAACACAACACAAGTTACTAACATATACCCCCCACCTTGAAAAGGTTCAGCTTTTAACACAATAAAATTGGACAAAGGTGGCTAAAACTAAAAAAACAGTCTTAACATACATGAAATAAATCTTAAAGCTAATTAACATTATTACGGTAAGTAAAATGCATACTAATCAGTAATGTCAATAGGTAAGCGACAAATCTTAGAGATAGGCCTCTTCAGTATGCCATGAGAGGTTTTAACGGGCACTACTCGAGACTGTTAATTAGGTCCTAAATGTATTTCACTTACACGGCCCTTTTTCCAATTAAGAGGAGGGAGACTGTCCTCGCGAAGTATCACCATCTCACCCACTTGAGTGTTTCTTTGAGGATATTTCCACTTAAATCGTTGTTGGAGAAGGATAACATAACATACTCCTTCGACCAACGCACCCAAAAATGTTGATAAAACTTTTGAATATATTCAACTTTGAGAGACGATTGTCGAACTTTTCTTTAACATCAAGATCTGGCAAAGCTGTCAATTGTCTGCCAATTAAAAAATGAGCTGATGTTAATACATTATAATCGCATGGATTACTAGTAAGTGGGATCAATGGGCGCAAATTTAACGTGGCTTCAACCTGGGTTAGCAGCGTATAGAGATTCTCAAAAGTTAATGAAGCATTTCCCATAACACGCTTTATATGGAATTTGCAAGCGTTTACTCCCGCTTCCCATAGTCCACCAAAGTTAGGAGCACGAGAGAGAACAAACTTTCAACTAATCCCTTCATTTTCAAGTTCCTGCTAATCCTTTGCTATGCCTCTACAAGAATTTACTAAGCTCTTTTAACTCTGAATTGACACCAACAATATTTGTACCATTGTCAGACCATATTAATGAAGGTTTGCCTCGCCGGGATATAAAACGTCTCAAGGTAGAAATAATTGCTTCAGAGGTTAGCTCTGACACTAATTCCAAATGCACCGCACGAGTAGAAAAGCCGATGAATAGGCACACATAGAATTTTGATATCTTGGCTCCCCGCCCAGTCTTAGATTTTATATGAAGAGGACCAGCATAGTCAACTCCAGTAATATGGAATGGAGGAGTACGAGAGATGCGCTCTTTAGGTAGGTCACCCATTAATTGCCCAACTGATTTAGGTCTTGCTTTAAAGCAATTTAAACATTTGTGAACTGTCTTCCTTGCTAAATTTCGTCTACCAATTGGCTAATAATGTTCACAAATTGAAGCATGTAAGTGAAGGGGACCAGCATGTAATAATAACTTATGCTCAAAAGAAAACAACAATTTGGTAAAATAATGTTTGGATAACAAAAGAGCAGGATATTTTTTGGCATAATCCAGATCTGATAATTCCAATCTACCACCCACCCTTAAAGCTCCCTTCCCATCAATAAATGGGTTAAGAGTACTTAAAGGGCCTTTGCGACATTGCTGCTTTTGCAAAAGTAATGAGTATTCATATGGAAAAGATTCCTTCTGAGAGATTATGACCAATTTTTCTAATGAATTACTTAGCTCAGGGGCTGTTAGTGGGCCATTATGCCTAAATGTTTTTTCTAACTTACAATTATAACAGAATCGTAAAATGTAAGCACAACTATGCTTTAAACGAGAAAAACTAGAAAATCTTTTCATTGAAAAATATTCAGGAATGACCTGGCAAGTGTGAACGTTTTTCTTTAATTCAGACAAAACTTTAATTTCGATAATTGATTTGGGCCATTCTGAGCAATCGTTACTCAACCAATGAGGACCATTCCACCACATTTTACTAATAATCAATAACTGAGGATAATATTCTCCGAATAGTATATCCGCAGGATTGTCCCTTGATGAGACATGATGCCAATTATGAATTGAAGTTAATGACTGTATTTGGGATACACGATTTCCAACGAATGTTTGTAGATTATGAGGTGACTGAGAAATTTAGCCTAAGACGACTGAATGATGTTTTGTCAATAATTACATTTACTGATCTATTGAAAGTGCTGACCAATTGCGCAAGAACCAATGAACCACTTAATTCCAGTCGAGGAAGTATTATCACTTTCAGAGGAGCTACCTTAGCCTTAGCGAATACTAAGGAAATTTGCGTTTGACCACTTTTGCATGAGCTCTTTATATAGAGACAAGCACCATAAGCTTCAACAGAACTGTCACAGAACCCATGTAATTCCACAACATCAGAATCAGAACAAAGCATTTTTTGCGGGATCTTCAAGTTATTTAGGACTACCAATTCTTGTTTTAATTTATGCCAAAGGCTATAAATATTTGAGGGCAAAGATTTATCCCATTGTGGAGTATCTTTGTCCTCCACAATATTTGCAAAATCATCTTTGAAATAATTATGCATGAGCAAAGTAATCCTAACGGATCGTATATTTTAGCAATAGATGAAAGGATTGTCCTTTTACTATAATTTTCATTATCAATTAAGGAAATATGATACATAAGATTATCATTTTTAAACGACCAATACAAACCAAGAGTTTTATTCTCATTACTAAAATGTGTGTCACGAGTATTAAGAACACTTTTCGAGACATCTCCAACGATTTGACAAATGACTTCAGATGAATTGGATACTCATTTCCTAAGACAAAAACAGCCAGTTAACAATATTTTAGATACCTGAGAACTTGGATCTACAGCTTCTGCAACAGTATCTGCCCCAAAGAGCAAATCTTCTACAAAAAAACTATGTAAAATTACATTACAGGCCTCGGGATACTCATTTTAAAACTCTAGACCCAGCTGTTTAAGGCACCTTATGGTCAAAAATAAGGGAGAAGTGGTTTCATAAGTGAGAGTATTGAAAGAATAAACCTTTAGCTTTTCATCTGGACTAACTCTCCAGTAATTTTTTTGCAGGTTCCTTTGGTTTTCGTCAACCAATACCATGCGATATATTGTTGCAACATCGGCGTAAATGACTATATTATGTTTTCTAAACCTTAATAATATTTCCAACAAATCATCGTGTATGTTTGGGCCAGTATACTGAATATCATTAAGAGATATTTCATTATCTGTGGGAGATGAATCATTTAAGACGACACGCAAACGAGTTGTAGAACTATTCTCGTTCAGTACTCCATGATGAGGTAAAAAGTAAGATATATCACCAGAATTATCCCTTGATTCAGACATATGACCCATGACCTCATATTCCTTCATCAAGTCACTATACAGTTCTTTCATTTGTTGATCTTCTTTCCAATGAAAAAAACTGTCTTTTAGCGGAGCAACTTGAATTTCCCAATACAGATGGACATTGTTTAAAGGGAATTTGAAACATAAATCGGCCATCCTTGTTTCTTTTCATTGTTTGAACAAACATAGCCTCACATTCTTTTTCATCATTTGAAAACATAGGCTTTAAAAATTTGGGGGTTCCTCAACTGACCAAAATTTCTCCAATTGATTTTGAATATCCAAATTTATATGATTACGTTATAAGATTGCGTTATTTGAGCAACAGTACAAGGACCTGATATAATCTATCCAAACCGTGTTTTTTGCATAATTGGCTGAGTATCATCTAAGCTAAACTGACCAATGCACAAAAGTTGATAAAATAAATCAACTCCCAATAGAAGATCAATATTACTAGAAGTAGCAAACCCGGGATCTGCTAACTTTAAATGTCTTGGAATCTGCAATTGAGACACATCCAAGGTTTTACCAGGAAGATGTCCCACAATTTTAAGTACTACTAGACAAGAGATATTTGTACTAAAGTTATTATGAAGAGATTGTACCACTATATTACATTTATATCTTATGCAAGAAGCCAACTGGTTTATACCAATAATTGTGATATCGATTGCTTGCTTACAAATTTTCAATTTATTACAAAGATCTTCAGTTATAAGATTTGATTGCGAGCCTGAGTCAAGCAAAGCTCTAGCAGTTATAGATTGACCATGTGAATCAGGTACCTGAATTAATGCAGTGGAAAGTAACATGTCTTCCTGACCAACACAAAAAGAAGACATGTTTACACTTACATCACTATTACGAATATCATTTTGAGATAGATTTGAATCTTGACTTAAGTTTGCTTGCTTTTCTTTAAAAGGTTTTTTATCATAATGAAGTAAAGTATGATGGTTAGTAGAATATTTTCTACAATTTCCAGATCGACAATTTTGCTCATATGATTGGGTTTTAAACAATTAAGGCAAAGTCTAAGGTGCGTTGCCTTTGTATACCTATCATAAACTGATAGTTTAAGAAATTCAGAGCAATTCATTATAGAATGCTGATTTTTACAAATTAAACAACTTAAAGTGACATTAAGAAAAGAATTCAAATGCTTACTTTTATTCTATGAACGATTAACCAACCTGCTTTTATTTGACTGGCCTTCAAGCGTCTCCAACAATTCAGCTTTAGTTTTTAAGAATAAATTGAACTCAACCAATGCAGACAACCTGTCCTTTGGTTTTTGCTCTTGCCAGTCTCTAGCAGTAATAGTATATAACTTCTCACACATAAAGAAAATAATGACCAAATCCCAACTATCAACTGGTATGTCAAGAGCCCTTACTGATCGAAGTCCTCTAACGATACCATCTAATAGTACTCGTACTTCTCCAGCTGATTCCTTAGTCATAGCTAGAAGACCAAAAAGCGATTTAAGGTAATTATTCACCAAAATGGATTTATTGTCATATCCTTGACACAATAAATTCCAAGCGATAGAATAATTAGTAGAACTAATATCAAGATTTTATAGCACATCCTTTGCGCTACCTTCCTCTCAAGAAATAAAACTTTTCAATCTTTGAAATGTTGCTATTATCATGAACCAATGATCTAAATGTGTCTCTGAACTCAAGCCATTTTTCGAAACTTCCGGAAAATGTGAGTAAGGGAATAGATGAGAGTTTAGGGCCTGACTGAACTATCATTTGAGAGAAATCACCATTCAATACATTATTACTGCCCCGTTGAGAAGCAATATTACTATTAGTAGTGCCATCTCTGGAACTGTTAGAATGTATTTTAAGTAATTGATTTGCACTGGCAAGCAAACTGTAGTAGGAATTTTCAAATTCTTCCCTTTCCAAAAGTTGTTCATTAAAGTTTTCATGGTGTATTTCTATCAAAGTCTGATAAGAATCAAATTTAGCAAATATATCTGGCAGTTTGTCCACTCTACTTTCCAATTCGCTTATTTTTAAGCCCTCTACATTATCCGAAGGCAATGCAGAGATTGAAGACAAGAATTTATTAAAACTTGTTAGTTTTGACTTGCAAATACCACGCCTATTAACGGTTTACTTTCAGAGTTCAGCTTTATCAACCATGTTTTCAATAGTTATTTAATCAAAAGAAATAATAAAATAAACCAAGACAGTATGTATTTTTGTTTAACCAACAAATATACAAATATTTACACCAATGTAAACCAATAGATATTTATTTTTCATGCAAGTACCAATAACCAATACCAAAATAATGTTCATCCGTTAGTTTAAACAGATGATGTGTATTTCATTTGTGCATAAACTGAAAGTGTTGCCTCTCGAAAAAAGTAGTAATAAACACTGTTTCAATTTAGATACAATGCCAAACCAATTTGAAGCCAATAGCCAATAATAGAAATTAATATAGTAATAAACCAACCACGTTATTATTATGTACTAAAAAAGGATACCAACTTACCAGCAATTATTTGATTATTTTCAGTCAAACAAAAAAAAAGCTTTACCAACTTGCAACCAATGGCAACCAATAATCTGTTAATTGTAAACTATCATGAGATCGAATTAATCCAAAGCCTTCCATGTATTATCCAAAAAATCCATTTCCACGTTTGGTTTCGCCAAATTTGAACACTTTACCAATTTGGACTTTTGCCGCTGATTGAAATTTTTAGACGCCATTGGCTTTTGATTTCCGGGTCTATACAATTTTATCAGCTTACATTCGAGTACGAAGGACCATTTTATGTTAGGAGAGTTTCCTAAG
Source organism: Anthonomus grandis grandis (assembly GCF_022605725.1). Classification (NCBI taxonomy): domain Eukaryota; kingdom Metazoa; phylum Arthropoda; class Insecta; order Coleoptera; family Curculionidae; genus Anthonomus; species Anthonomus grandis. The sequence goes on along the minus strand of NC_065552.1, from coordinate 13,123,797 downwards.
CTTTAGCTATTTGTTGTTAACACTTTTTTGTTATTAAAACACCTTATTTAGGCTAAAAACCAAACTTATATTCAGCGATAAACAAGGCACCTCTTTACAAAACCGTTTCTTGCTCGAGAGAGAGCGATGACAAGTGACATATCAATTTTTTAGCAATTCATGATTCGAGCGCCACGTGGTGGCCGGTTTTGAAAGTAATAAATTTTAATGTTGCCACACTGATTTAAATTAAATATTATTTTCTTAAAACACAACACAAGTTACTAACAGTTGTAATACTTTTTTCGACTTACTTTTGGGATCTACAGAATGTTAAAAATTTTAAAGAAAGAAACTTTTACTTTAAAACCTTACTATCAATGTGGAAATTCTAAAAAAAATTGCAGTATTTGTTTTATGCATCAGGAGATATTTTTTATGGGAACAAAAATTTTTACCAGTGCCGTTCTTAAAGGGATTATCGTACATCTTTTTTTAATAAAAAACTTGGCTTCTGCATCTTTCTAAAATAAATTATATTTTTTCAGTCTCTGTTTAATTGTGAGAAAATTTGTGTTTTTGAGTTTTTTTATTTAATGCACTGATTTCGCGGAAATAAATGAAAAATTTTTTTTGGGAATGCTCTTTTCAATATACAACATCTTAATAAGATTTGGTTATTATTAAAAGTTTCTTCAAATTTTGTTAGTAAACTAAAATGAATAATTTAGGTAATTTAAAAGTTAATTTATTTTATCATAATAAACTTAGGAAAAATAATTATTGAGTAAATATTATTAATTTGGCCAAGCAAAAAAAGTGCCCCAAATAAAAAAAACTCAAGAATACAAATTTACTCAAAACTAAGCAAGGATTTAAAAAATTTATTTTAGAAAAACGCAGTGGTACTTTTTGTTAAAATATTTATGATAAACCCCTTATCGATGCCACTGGTATATTTTTTTTCTTGTAAATCAAAAAATGTTTTTAGATGTATAAGACATATGCAAATAAAAAAAAATATCTACATTGGTAGCAATGTTATTTAAAAAAAAAACTTCTAACGCCCTTTAGTGTCCGAAAGTTCAACGTTTTGGTAATGGCAAGTATATTTGTTTAATTGCTATTTTATTAAACGCATTTTGTAAACGTCCTTAAATGGTATACAATATACCATACATAAACTTTTTTTAAATATTAATTGTATATTATTAACATGTAATAAATCTTTTTGTTAAACGTCAATAACATAAACATAATATTAAATTCCCAAACGTATATCACGCGGACATTTCATTCGATATTTATCGTTGAAGTTCAACCAAAAATGTACACCTGGTGTAAATCAAAAATAAAAGTTTATTTAACTGTCGTGTGTTGCTTGGGCATAATACTTCGAGACAGCTCCTTCGCAAGGTGCTAGCCACTAACTTCTTGAGGCGTTTTATGTAGGCTAAAGGCGCTGCAAAAATGTATCTGGATTTTTCAATTGGCTAAGCATATTTGCTTCCCATATTGTCAGATTATTTCAGATGCCTTTCCGATTACGCAAATATCGGGATTGAGAAGACCACATGCTAGCTTTCAACGAACAGGGCAGCTTTCGGTAGCACCTGGAACTAAAATCCCTAAAATTCGTAAGATCGTTAAACTTCTTCTCACATACGGGGTATAACTAGGTTTTACATATGAGGTTATACTTTTTCCCTGCACGGAGAAAGCAAAAATTCGAGGGTAACTGGATAGAGTCTAACGCTTTGCATGCGCAAATATCCCACGATTTGTGAAACTATCCCAACTAGTAAGCCAATTCAATATCTTTCTAGCCTTTGTACGAAATTTTTCAACATCTCAAGATATAAAAAAGATTTAGTAGAAAATTTTATTTTTCAATAATACAGTTGTGAACTAAATTTACTATGCAAATAAGCAGCAAAAGTGTTGATATGGGATAGATCTAACTGGTTTTAAATAATGGAGGCAAGATTTCTAGAAAAAAAAATGTTTTCCAACGTTATCAAGTTTTAAATAGTTAATAAAGGAATATTTAGAGACTCTTTTTGCCAATAAAAGGCAAATTCTAATAAGCCTTCCTCAACAATGTCTAAAAATGGCCAAATAGCCCAGTATTAATAAAATAGAACAAGAAGAAAATTACACTATTTACTGATTAGTAATGGGATAATTATAATAAACAATAGTGTTTATAAAATAATGAGCATTTTAATATTTACATTTGTTACATTGATTCTGTATTGTATACCTTTGCCATCTAAATTACTAATTTTTATAAACAGGTGCCTTAACTCCTCTAATATAAATTTATATAAGTACCAGTTCTGCTATATCTCTTTTTCATTTTTACAATTTGTACAAAGTTAGGTAGTGAAAGTTAGGTAGACGGCTCTAGAAATATAAATAAGTACTACAGGCTCTTAAAAATGTTAATAGATCCTTGAGCAAGAAAAATTTTTAGGTAAGATACTTACAGCATTAAAACACATGAAGTATATTTTAAAGTTATTGAATATTTACTGTCAGGTAAAACGGATATCGCATGTTGAAAGGCCTCGCAATTTAAAAACTTCACTAATGCCTCTTGTAAAGTTTTAAATGCGTATAAATACCTCTGTTTCTATTATTTTATTACTGAAATAAAAAATACATTTCTTTTTTGTGAAACTAACAAATATACTTCCATTAATATTTAAAAATATTTCCTATAATTAACAAAAAAAAGACTGTACATAAATCTGTTCAATTAATAATGTATCTACTTTGAAAACTTTGGATTGTATATAAGTTGCACTGAAATATGTATAACTTCTCTTAGTTGACATAATGTTACCATTTAGTCCCCAAAACGAACAACTAATATCATGGGCAAAATATATAATGGTGGCAGCCGGGTATTGGAATTTACCAATCAGTTACAACTTCTTTATAAACAGAGCATTTAATGTTTACTCACTAATAATGCGATCAAGTATATTTTTGTTTTGGCTGTCTCTGATTGCTGAACTTATTAGACTGATAATTTATGAATATGAGCAAGAAATTATAATAACAAGTTTCAGTGTTGTGGTCAATGCAACAAAAATTATCAGTAAGATTATAATTTTTACCAAAAATAACATCCAGGATTTATACATAGATGTTATTGCTAAAGAAGGAGAGATATGGAAAGAGAATAATAAAAAAGTTATAAAAATGTATAAAAGTAAGATCAGAACCTGCAGGTTTTATGTTGTTTGGATGGTTACAACTACAAGTGGGACGATTGCTTTTCTAGAGTATTCAGGTAAAAAGTTTGAATAATAATTTGTTATATAGACTATAATAATTTATTTTAAAACGTTTTAATATAATTTTTCTTTCTATTTTAATATTTTCCTTTCCTGTATTTAGTAAATTTGTTTACATCTAATAATAACATTGCGTTCTTTTTAAAAAAATCCCAATCTGCATATCAGTTCAACGTTTATACTTAGTAAAAATTAGCAGTTACATTATATAGTTTTACATAGTTTCTTAAAACTTCGTGTATTTTCGTCTTAGGGTCGGTCTGTCTCTACTAAATATGCGGTCTGTTTGACCAAAATTTCCAACATTTGTGGCTAGACCGATGTTTCGCTTTTAGACTTTTTGACTTGGTATTGCTGTTTTTCTTTAGCATTCATCCTAAAATTATGTTTTAACAATTTTAAAATGAGAGGTGCTTATTAAGTAATCGGACTAAAGTAAGAAAGCTTATATTTACAATAATGCTTTTGTCACCAGAAAAGTAGAAGATGACGAGTTTCCAGATAAATGGATAGGGCGAAGGGGGCCTATAGAATGGCCTGCTAGATCTCCTTATATAACGCCGTTAGACTTTTTCCTATGGGGTCATTTGAAATTTATTGTGTTTACTCCCCAACCTGAAAGTTTGGATGAAATTCGTCAACGCATCATCGACAGCTGCCATGATATCCCACAACATGTTTTTGAAAATGTCCGTCAGGAATTTGAACATCGCCTATATCATTGTTTGGCCAAAAACGGGCAACATTTTGAACACGTATTAAAATAAAAATTGATATTTTCATGTTTTTGTTTTCTATCTGAACAAATTAAGATAAACAAAGATTTTTCTAATTTTCTCGAAACTGAATCGACCGATCAAACGTCAAAATAAAAGACTTCGAAAGACCTTTTAAACAAGCTATTACTCGATACCCCTTGCCATTTAAAATTTTTAAGGGGATGACCTTGGGGGGCAGAGGGTGAAAGGGTTTGAAGTAATTTTAGGTTAGAAAGTTGTTTCCCTTGACAAACCTTTTGACGTATTTTGGCGTTTTTTTTTTAAACAGTGGTTTTCGATAAATCCGTGGTGGGAAGTTTTTAAATGGACACCCTGTATATAGATTCTTTGTCAGCTTTGACGTTGTTTTACATATACCTTTATTACATTATTAGTTTCATCACCTTGAAAAATATTTATTTTTGGGGCTCAATTAAGGTTACTTAACATTAAATCTCTTTTTACTGGCTTCAATAAATTTTCCACGTTGATTTTGCAATACAATTTTAATATCATCGTTGCACGAAATTTCATCAAAACTTCTTGACATTACTGGTTTTAATATTATACGTAAAGTGCATTTACAAAATAATGGCGGTGGAATGGTACAGTCTATTTCAAATAGGTAGACAGTAATTAAACCTTATTAAGAATGCAAAAGGGGTAGAGGGTGATTCTCCAATTATGTATGCCAATTCCATAGTTTGCATTGCATTATTTTTTTAACAAAAAAGTAAGAAACTACTGAAAAACTGAGAAAAACTTAATGGATATTTTAAAGCATTAGAAGTGCAGTGTGAAGGATCTCTTCATGATATCAGTAAAAAGGTCTGCATATTCAGCTTTCGCATTCCAAAAAAATTATGGATACACGTTTTTAAAGTAATACGTTAAAAAATGTATATACATTTAAAAAAAATCGATTTTGTTTTCTTAACCTTACCATTTTGTAGGTCAGAATCAGAGCAAATTCGGGCTAAAATAAGTTGCTTTAAGTAGACCTTTTGAAAATATCCTATTTATCTGTATGTAATATATGACTCTACAGCATTTGAAGTCCAATTTTTAAAGACACTTATGAAGTAATATTTATACTCTGTGTTTTTATTACTAGCCCTATTTATTTATTTATATCCATCACATTACCTAGCAGAAGTACAATAAAATTTACATTATCTGTCAAATTAGTATATTAAATATTGAGGTAATCTGTGTTACATTTAAACATCGCATCTATCTGTACCCATCTTACAGCGTTAAAACCCTACTTTTTTTTCTCGCTTTATTCATTAAGTACCTACGCGTATGGATGACTACAAAATTCTGGAAATTTATATTTTATTACTCTCTACCTATTTGAAATAAGTGTGAAAGTGTTAAATATTTATTTTCTAAATGTAGTAATAGTGGTAGAACTATTATTACATGGTATAAACCTGTCTCTACACTTATTATTGCTGTATTTGTTTAAAAAGAAATAAAACATTCTGTTAAAGAAAGAAATTATCAGATAAAAACTTGTATTTTTGTGATAATATACCGAAGTCTAAATTAAAAGCTCCGCCTAAAAACATTGTGTCTTTTCCATAATTTTAATTTTCAGCATTTTAAAAACGATCCTTTACATTTAGAGTGGTATTCGATTATTAAAGCTAATAGTAGTAATAGAAAAACTCATTTACTCAATTACTATATAGATTTTGAATTTTATAATAATAAATGATTTAATAATTCAACAAATATTCGTTAAAAATATATAGGAAGCAGAAAATTCATAATATTGTTTTTGATTAAAAAAAAAACTGTTGGCTCTGATAGTATTTTCCAAAAAAAGATTAATTATTTTAGTCCTTATATATACAGGGTGTTTCACTTTTTTGTAGCAGGACTTTAACAGTATTTAGAAAAATTAATTTTAAGGTAGGTTGCTCATATAAATATTGATCGTCAAACTTTTTGTTTCTGAGATACAGGGCGTCAAAGTTTTCCCAAAAAAAAAGTTTTTATTTTTTAATATCCGAACTATCGAAGATATTGAAATCAAAATTGGTATAAACAATTCTAGGATGAAGGGTCATAATCGTAAATAATGTCATGTTTCTACGTTGGCCAGTGGCGGAGATATGACTAATTAATAATGTTAATGTGACTAAAAAAGTAGCACGCCACTGGATTAAGTCGATTAAACGATCATTTCTAAATAGTGCATTTAATTGTAAACAAAAATGCCCTCTTGATATTTTTTCGTATATGACTCCGTTTTCTCCTCAAACTGAGTGGTAAAAATCACTTAAGATTTGAAGATAAATTTATTTTAACCGTCTAACAAATCGCAACATAGAACAATACCACAAATACTTATAACTTATTCATAACAAACAACAGATTACAAGAACACAACAAACAATTAACAAATTTAAAGAAGGTGTTCGAAATGTGAACCATTTTCTGCAATACATAATTCACATCGACGAATAACCGAACGTGAAATGTTATTTAAAAATGGTACTATTTCATTACAAGCAATCCTAATTCTATTTATAAGGTCATCCCTTGTTGGAACAGGTGTCGCATACACTCTTTCTTTTAAAAATCCCTATACTGAAAAGTTTAAGGGGTTTAAGTCTGGGGATCGTGGAGGCCACGCTACTGGCCCTCCACGACCCATCCACCTTTCTGGATAATGGGTATCTAACCAGTTTCGCACAATTCTCTTATAATACGCAGGACAACCGTCAAGCTGGAACCAACTCCGTCTCCTTAAATTTAAAGGAATATCTTCCCACATATTCGCATGCTCCCGTTCTAAAAATTCCAAGAAGGCTGCAGCATTTACCCGTGGTGGCAAAAAATATGGTCCAAAAAGTCGATTGTCATAAATACCAATCCAGACATTAACACTAAATTTATGCTAAAAGTTTCTTGGTCGAATTCCATGTGGATTTTCATGCGCCCAAATGTGCTGATTATGGAAATTGACCACTCCACGCCGAGTGAAGCACGACTTATCGCTCCACAACACGTTATTTAAAAAACCTGGAGTATTATTAGCTGCATTAAGAATCCAACGACAAAATGCAGTTCTTTGTTCTTCATCTCCTAGTTGTAATCCCTGAACAGGCTGCAAATGATAAGGACGTCTATGATCCCGTCTTAACACTCGTTAAACATGGGAAGCTGAAATTCCTAAACCAGCGGAAACTCTTCTAATACTTGTTGTAGGATCTCTGATAAACTCACGCAAAATTTGTTGCCTATTTCTCTCTATTCGAAAATTTACATTATTTTCATTTCGTCGTACATTGCCTAAACCATTCTCAATAATTTGTCGATGGACTCTTACAAATACAGAAGGATGTGGATGCCTTCTAATCGGATATTTGCGCATATATTCCCAGGCTGCTTCTGCGGAGTTTCCATTTGCAACCCCATAAATAAAGTGGATATCCGCTAACTCTTGATTTGAAAACATAAATGGCATTTTGATACAAAAACGATAAGAAGAAATAAACAAATAATACTTTTTGAGAACGCAATTGCAATTTGACACGATAATACTAATATGACATTTACATTTTATGACACTGTTTTTATTTCATGGCACACTATTCAAATTATTAAAATAAATTAATATAAATAACATTTCACGTTCGGTTATTCGTCGATGTGAATTATGTATTGCAGAAAATGGTTCACATTTCGAACACCTTCTTTAAATTTGTTAATTGTTTGTTGTGTTCTTGTAATCTGTTGTTTGTTATAAATAAGTTATAAGTATTTGTGGTATTGTTCTATGTTGCGATTTATTAGACGGTTGAAATAAATTTATCTTGAAATCTTAAGTGATTTTTACAGCCCAATTTGAGGAGAAAACGGAGTCAGATACGAAAAAATATCAAGAGGGCATTTTTGTTTACAATTAAATGCACTATTTAGAAATGATCGTTTAATCGACTTAATCCAGTAGCGTGCTACTTTTTTAGTCACATTAACATTATTAATTAGTCATATCTCCGCCACTGGCCAACGTAGAAACATGACATTATTTACGATTATGACCCTTCATCCTAGAATTGTTTATACCAATTTTGATTTCAATATCTTTGATAGTTCGGATATTAAAAAATAAAAACTTTTTTTTTTGGGAAACTTTGACGCCCTGTATCTCAGAAGCAAAAAGTTTGACGATCAATATTTATGTGAGAAACCTACCTTAAAATTAATTTTTCTAAATACTGTTAAAATCCTGCTACAAAAAAGTGAAACACCCTGTATATAGTTTATTCTGAAAGAATGAAGAGAATGTTATATCACGTAGGTATATTGATCAGCCACTTCAGGAATAGCAAAATCAGAGAAACAGTTGACGCAATGATAAGAATTTAAGAGGGTCCAGAGTTCAACTTAATCATCAGTCAGTATCTCCATATTTAAGAAGACGCGTGTAAAAAAAATTAAATTCAAAAGGTAAATCGGAGTCCAGGATAAATCTAAAATCAAAAGAGGCTTTTCCAAATTGTTTCATGGGTCATTAAAAGGAACCCCGTTTTGTTGACATTTTTATCTGTTTTTTTGCTTACCTTAGAAACCATTAAACGATAGTCAACGCGAGTCAGGTGAAAGTTTTGATGTTGTCAATAAAAAGACTATATTCCTGACGTAAAAGTGTCAGGTCTAAAATACCAATTAAGTATATGCCTTCAAGAAGAAGTCAGGTCAAAATGGAAACCGATAATTTAATGCAGCTGCTATTTAGCCTGCTTACTAGAAGCATGATAGGATATAAGAAGACTGAGACCATAAGCAGGAAGAAGAGCAAGAGCAATAAAATAGTAAACAAATGGAAGAACAAGAGGAACGATATCGTAAGCAGGGAAAAGAATAAAAAAAGACCATAAACATAGAGAAGAACAAGAAAAATGAGACAGCGACTAGAGGAAAGAGCAAGGAAAACAAGACAAGAAACAGGAAGAAAGAAAAGACCGCGATTGAATTTAAAAGATGATCTTAAAAATAAGCAGGGCAAAAACACGAGAAACGAGATTTATAACTGAGAGGAGTTCTAAAGCTGAAACAGAAGTAACTAATTCCTAAATCACATATCAAGTCTTGATGAAACAATGGTATAAAGCTGTCCCCTATAACAAGCAGACGTAGAAGCTTTGGGTCAAACCACAAGACTGATTTTAATTTTAATTTTATTATATGTTTATAATTTTTTATGAGAAGTATGTTATTGTATTTAGGCGATTTTGCTGCCAGTGTTATTGTGTAGTTAGTAGATAGTATCTATGTGTGATGATCTTTAACCATTCAGGTGTACTTTATACTTTACGTTTTATAATGCCTGATTCTTTTAGTGAGATCAGTTTAAATTCGCCGTACTAGTGCATATCTTAGAGATAAGATAAGGTAAAGCATATTTACAACAAGTATTCCAGAGTCAATTGAAATCTAAATTTCATTAATCTAATGGAATCTTAGTGAAAGTATATGGTAAAATATTATATGGTCAGTCTTCCACCAAAGTCGTTATCCACCCAGAAGGAATCTACTGGAATTGGTTGGAATATTAAACTTGAAAGAATATGATCAACAATTTCAAAGAAGGAGAGAACATTGGAGAATATTCTCAAATAGTGGCAGTCATAAAAAAGCTGATCAAATTCGTCACTCGAGAAGACTTTTTTCTGTATATTATACAAAATCTATTTAAATAATTTTAAAATGTGGTTTCCTTGCATGACAATGACCTGGGAATTACTGATTTGGTGCAGCATTATATTACCATTGGAGACAATGCTCCGTTAAAAAAAGTACTTCAAAGGATTCTGATACCTAAATAAGTAATAGCTTAGCAAGGAAAGAGAAGAGAAGAGAGAATCATGCTTAATTTATCTGGATGAAGTCATAATAGTGAGCAAGACATTCGAAGATCATTTAGAGAATATCAAGAGGTATTTTTTTAGCTCCAAGGGGTCACCCTAAAACTAAGTCCTAAAGAAAAGTTGTTTATTTTAAAAATAAGTCGATACTTACTATTGAAGATTTGTTAAAAATTTTGCTAACCTTGCAAAACCTATACATAAGCTAACAGAAGACCAAATGCTATTTAGATGGACAGAGTTCACTGTAAAGGACCATTTTAAGGGCTTAAATAAGCAGTGTGCATATCGCCAATTCTAACAAATTCGAGTCCTGGAAAAACTTTTATTTTGGATACAGATGAAAGAAATATTAATATTGAAGCTGCTCTTTTATAAAAACATAAAAATCGCAGACAAGTGATAGCTTATTTCACAAAAAAGGTTTTTTTGATAGCTTATTTTAAAATGCTATCAAATCCAGAAAGAAACTATTATGTGTCCAGGCGACATCTATTGGTAGCAGTAAAACCTACTGTACATTTTCATAATTATTTGTAGGTTTAACAATTCATTCTTGGGTTTGACCATGCTTCCCTGGAATGGTTGTTTTAGCTCAAAATCCCTGAACGAAAAATACCAAGGTGCCTATAACTGCACAATAGTATTATTTTATTATAAAACGCACGAAAGGCGACCAAATATATCCAGACGACCTTGTATTGAAACAGGTCAACATTATCTTAAAAAGGAATTAAAATAACAGCCAAATATATTTTAATGTCATCGTATTGGCCCAGTCCTGAAGTGTTTTAATTCAACCTAATATCAGTCAAGGAATTCTTCCAGCAAAAACTACCCAAAAGCTATTATCTACCCAAAAGCTATAAACAAACTGCAGTAAAGAGAGATAATTCTTGACTATTTATATACCTGAAGATTTTAAAAAAAATTGGGTAACGTTGCAAAACCTTTACATAATCTATTAGAGGACAACCTGGTATTTAATTGGTAAGTGTACTATAAAGAAGTATTTCAAGTTTAACCTTTCCAATTCATAAAGACACATTTATTTTGGATACGGATGTCAAAAATGTTGAAATTGGAGCCGTCCTTTTCGTCACGGTTTAAGACATTTAGTGAGGTTTAGTGGTCTTGTAGTCTGTCTTTGACAAAAAAAAAATGTTGCTTGACATAATAAATTTTTCCTGGCACAAGTGTATTCCAGGCAGAAGTATATTGCTGACTTTCGGTACAGCACTCTCTTCGCAGAGAAGAAAGGCAAATAAAATTATTAGTAAGATGGTAGTTTTTACTAAAGCATATTATCTTTGACCGAAAAGAACCTGCTTATTATGTTGCTGCAGGTTTAATGTTATTGGGATGATTAAATCCAATAGTGAAGTCGTCACTTTTCTTAGTGTATATAATAATAAGACGTATAAAGGTGTCAAGACATTAATCATTGTTTTTTTATGTGATTTCTTAGAAAGTATAATTTTAAAACAGTTTCCAATTTTAGAACCTACTCGATAACATTGCCAAGTAATAAATGTATCTAAAGGAAGACCCCCAAAAGTATCTGAAGAAGCTACGCTGAATGTTCTATTAGAAATATAGAATAATCCGCCCAGTGTAGTTTTATGCGCAGGTGCTTGAGACTAACAATGACAATGGATTTATGCGAAATATAAATTTTTTCAAGGCTACCTTTACTTTAAATGGACACCGTAAGAGGCAAAATTGAAGATATTAAACAACCAAAAATTTTAATTGGACTCAAAAATACCACACACAGGGTCCTCAAAAAAATTAATGTGTGGGCCGGTATTATAAAAAATCGAATCCCTGTACCCTATTTTCTGAAGAAACATTAAATGGGAAACAATACTTCGCCTTTGTACCGTACATTCTGACATACCTAACGAGATATGGTCTCCAAAAGTTCTTAATGCAACTTTTCCTAACAGATGGATTGGACGAGGATTACCGATTGAGTGGTCACCAAAGATTTTTTCTTATGGTGCTATTTGAAATCCAAAGTTTATATTAATATATCAAATAATGTTATCGCTTAAAGGAAAGAATTCGTTAAGAAAGTAGATTAATCGATCCGCAAGTGATTGAAAATGTGCAATTGGAAGTGACTTCGAAAATGCATTTAAGTAACGGACAACAAATTTAACATCAGTTGCAATAAATTTTGATTTTTTAATATCGTATGTTTCTTTAGTCTACCACGACAAACTTGACTAATTGCTTTAGGCATATCGTATGCTATACAAAGAAAAGTATTCAGAATATATTGTAGAATGTCAAGATATACAGACTGTTCCATTTAAAAAAACTGATGTTGATGCCATGGTTTCTACTTGAGGTCCCCTGTATACAAATTTTTTATTGTAAAAACACCCAAGTGACAATGCTAATCGACGTGTCCGAAAAATAAAAGAAGAAAAAGCATCTGAGTTTTAAATGAATTTGTTCTTTTTATCATGAATGCACTGTATAATACAATAAGTATTTCCATATTCCTGTATTCTTCAAATAATACCTAAGGAGTATTGTTATTTCACATCGTATTGGCAAAAATTGGACGCATTCATCACTTTACAAACTTGTTTAAACTGAGAATTAACATTTAGGGCTTAAGTGGCACCTTAATCTATACGGTCAACTAATTTTTTGTTTTACTTTAAAAATTTCTAAATATGCTTTTCTGTTTTGATTCATTTCTTGTTATTTATTCTTATCTTGTTTTTAGGTGGTGCAAAGGTATTTGAACTAATAAAGCATAACAAACTCTACAATGAAACGTTGGAGCCTCACGTTATGTATCAGACCATTATACCGTTAAATAAATTAAACCATGTTTACTGGTTGTTTTTTACTCAAGCACTTTGGTCTTGGGTTGGATTTGTCTTCAATAGCTTGACACACTTAGCATTTGTCGTCTTGCTTGTTTACGCGGCCGCTCAATTGGAGCGCTTACAAATTAAATTCAGAGATTTTATTGAGCATGATTTTGATGATGATGAGGGCGACAGGGAGCTGAAAGTGAAAGAAAAAATTACTATTTTGAAGACTTTGATTCGGGAGCATCAGTATATTATTGGGTATATTAATAATAAGGATTTAATAACAGTGCCAAAATTTGTTTTTAAATTATTAATAGAGCGCAGAATTATAAACTATATAAAAAGTCAATATTATTTTCACGAACTCATAATGAGCTTAATATTTTATTGGATATCACGAAACTATTATAGTAAATATTAATTTATAAAATATTATCTTAGACGCTCAATTTATGTATTTTCTAAATTAATATTTACTGTAATAGCGATGTAATACCCAACAAAATAAATAACTCATTATAAATTCGTGACAACAATACAGATTTTATTTAAATAAAACGTACCGGCCTAATTGTTTAGATGTTGCATATTTAGAAAAAATATACATTAAACTATCTGTCAATGAAAATAGTATAACATTTTAATATAACTGCAAAATTAATAATTTAATACCAAAATCCTTAAGATTACATATAAAAATAATAAAACAAATAAAATCTAAAAAAAAGTAAATAAAACGCTACTAAAAGAAAGAATTCAATTTCATAAAGATTATAAAATCAAAAATTAATTTAATATATATAATTAAAAAAAATTAAAATATTCAAATAGAAAAATTAAAGAATCATTTATTTCATTTAATTGATCAAAATGATTTCAACCATATATGCTTCTGTATAAATAGTTATAATAGTTTTTTAAATAATTTTCAAAAACGAACATAAATTATTCTAAATAAACTAAATCTACTTTACAATAAAAATATAAATCAAGAAGTATAAAACATACATAAGAATGATTTTATAACTTAAACTCTTAATAATTTCTCAGATGAAGATTACTCAATATTACTCAATTTAATTAACTACTCAAAAATTCTGCCGAAATAAAATATGATTTCAAATAACTTTTTTCAATTAACTCCAACATAGTAGAAAACATCACACTTTTATGATTTACGAAAAAAAATAAATGTTTCCTTATAACCTATAATTAGTAGCATAAATTTACCTAGTCACCTTCTTGCACCATTTTTTTGAAATATTTTATACACTAATAGTTCTAATTTATACGTTAACAATTTTCAACACTTTTTGCAAAAACAATTTCTTTTAATCTTCATAATCTTCTGATAAGTTTTGACGTTGAAAGTATTTTTACTTATGTGCCAGTTGAAAAAACATTAAATATTCTTAAAAAGAATTAGAATATGATAATAATTTGGCTTTTTTGTAAAAACTATTTATTTCCAATATAATGATGAATCTTGTCAACAAAATTTTGGTGTGACTATGGGTTCTCCTTTTTCACCTAATTTAAGAAATATGTTAATGAGAAATCTTGAATCTAAAATAATTAATACATTTGTTAGAAAACCTTAAATATGGTGGCAAGATATTAATTATATTTTTTTAATATATCACCATAATGAAATAGATCTGAATAATTTTTGAAATTAAAATCAACTCCAAAGAATCTCCTATAAAATTTACTCTCGAAAGGAAGCAGCTGATGGTCAGCTTTTTCGTCTTGATATTTCTTGCCACTTTGCTCATATCTGCAACTCAGAGACTTATTATTTATACCAACGATAACAGTGCTATATATTAAATTGGAGTAAATGCTACTTCTTAAGTATGTTTTAATGAATAATGGTTTAACTTTGCTGCAGCAATTCTGTTAGTCTACCTTAGAAAATGGCACCGTTTAGCGGCTGACAAATCCACTAAATCTGACATCATTATGCAGAGCGGGACATTAATTAATTACACCTTCTTCTATTCATATTAAAACATGTACTAACTCTTCGAAAGTTAATAATTTTTTGCTTACTACTTTTTTTTGGCAAATTTTATACTTACCTCCTCTGGATACCTCCGAAACTTGCCGGATTAAAATACCAGTGAATTTTTTCATCAGCCAAATAATTTGAATCTTTTGTATAGTTTTTTAAGCTGGTACCATTTTCTGAATAAACATTAAATGGTCGACCTGTTCGACTAACAAATCTTTTAAAAGGGGCCAGGAAGGCTTCAGTAGTCAATTCCGAGACAAATTGGATGTGAACTTCCCTTACAGGCATACAAATAAACAGATATACATATATGTATATAGATAAACATATACAGGGTGATTCATTAAGAATGGGCAATCTCGGAACTGAAGATACTACACACCAAAATATGGCGATTGAGCTTAACATGTCTTATACAAATGTTTGAAATTTCTTAATAATTTTGTGGTTTTCAGCAGTATCGTCTTAAAAATTGGCGACTTGATGTATTTTAACATAAAATCTACGAATTTTGTGGTTTGCTTAATTTATGCTAAATAAACAATCCGAAAACCAGGAATTTCTTAATAACCTTCTTTTCACCGATGAAGTGACGTTTACTAGACGAGGTATTTTTAATTGGAAAAACAATCATTTGTGGGAAATGTCCGAAATCCACATGCTCTAAAGGAACGACATTTTCAGTATGAATTTATGGTAAATATTTGGTGTGATGTGATACCTGGTTTTTTTATTGGTCCTTTTGAACTTCCTCCTAATCTGAACAGGCTCATCTATTTAAACTTCCTTGAACAACAGTTAAACCCACTACTAGAAGTTCAGACTGAAACCTTCTAGACTTCTCAATATGGTCACACATAAAAGACATGGTTTACCAAGATACAATTAATTCCAACGAAGAATTACGACAGAAAATTCAAGAAGCTGCTAATATTATCAAAAATAACGTGTTATTTAATATTATATAAGATATAAGATCTTTAAGGAGGCGCCTTACAAAGTGTATTGAAGTGGAAGGCGAGCATTTTGAGCATTTACTTTGAAGTTTCCTTTTAATATTTTTACTGATTGTTATTTGTTGTCTTTACTATTTTTACCCAGCATAGTAGTAATTATAAAGAATAAATTCCTATTAAGCCAATATAATAACGATGGCTTAGGATTTTTTACGCTGAATGTTTAAAATGCAAATAACTTAAAAACTGATAGAGTTACATGAAATAAACATGAGTACCTTTTTTACTCAAAATTAAACTGCCTTTTAGATTTTCTAGTCATTTAAGCCATAACTGATTAGGTAAAAAAATATGTTGTAATTTTTTTTATATGTTGTATTTATATTGTAATAAAAATATGTTTTACTAATATATATTTTAATTAAGTAACAGGGTGTAACTAACGCCCTGTATAAATAATGCTAAATTCACCACAAAATTCATAATATTTATGTCAAAATACATAAAGTCGCTAATTTTCAAGACGATGCTGCTTAAAATCACAACGACGGTTTACACGTCTTGCCTTCTGCCAAGAAGTAAATGGGGATCAGTTTGAACACTTGATACATTAATAAGAGTTTTCACAGTTTATAACATTTTATCCTTCATTTTATCTTAATTTGTAAATATGTTATGACAAAAATATTAATCCGGCAAGACTAACCGATTTACAGGGACTATTTCTAGGGAGTTGAGCTTGTTCGACAGTCTTGATTTAAAAGTTTTAAACAACAAGAATAACTCCCTAGATCTGATAGGTTCCAGAAACCCTATTAAATTTAAATAGTGAAAAAAAAACCTATCAGGCCGGCTTCGTGGGTTCTCTATATGGTCAGTTGCCTCAGTCACACTCACTCACTCAGTAGTAAAACACCTTGATTTAATTTAAATAGGATGTTTGTTAAAGTTGTAAGCCAGACAAAATCTACATGGAAAGTAAATATACATGATGGTATTAAACATGTAAACAAAAATAAATAAAAGATATATAATATAAGTTTATAACCTAAAGGTACCTGAATTCGTCAGTGATCACTTCGGAAGCGTTACATTGAATTGTTTTAATTTACATAATTATAAAATAAATAGAACTTAAGTTTTAAAGATTAAAATGAGAAGGTGATAAAATAATAAATTCATGTTAAATCATAGGACAAAGAAATCAAAAGAATATGGTTAAGATCAATTAAAGAGGAAAAGAAAAAGACTAGTAAGCTTACGGGTCAAGTTCCATGGTGTTCTTCTTTCGGGGGCGAGAGCCTGCGATGGGTTACTTCTCACCACATAGGGTTTAAGGCATGATGTGGGTTGACGGGGCTAAAAGCGGCGAAATTATCTGCTTTTTGGCTTCAGGGTGAAATCCTCATCACTGCTGGGTCATGGCTGGCGTTTAAAAAAATGACCGATGACGTCATATCTTTTTTTTTGTTCCACCCTATATACAAAAATTTATGTGAAATAATGCGCAACTTAAAATAAACATCGACGGGTCCGAGCGTTTTCTCAAAAAAATCATGTCTCTAATTTTTATCAAATTTATGCGGAACTTTAGCGGGTCACTGTATATGCACTTACTTTTAAAATACAAAATTTTAAAAATGGTTCCTTTCTTGAAATTTAGCAAGCGGACCAGGTAATTCTACGGTTATTGTCAAATGCAATTGTTCATTAATTCCTTTTATTAATGGTCTACAGGTTTTGCCATATATAAGTAAAATTTACCATATATAAGTATGAAATTTTAACGTTTAGTTGTTATTAATATTTGCCGTTATGTATTTTGCAATTTGAAATTAGTAAAAAAAGGATCAATATATATTTTTTTTATTATAATTATATCTCTGCGCTACCTTCCAAAGATCCTCTCAAGAAATAAAAGTTCTCAATTTCTAAAATGTTGCTATTATCATAAACCAATGGTCCAAAAGTTTCTCTGAACTTGAGCCATTTTTTAAACTACCAGCAAATTTGGGTAGGGAAATAGATAAAGAGCTTAGGGCCTGACTGAACTCTCACTTGAAAAAAATCTACACCATCCAATACATTATTGCTGCCCCGTTGAGAACCACTATCACTTTTAGTACTGCCACCTCTGGAACTGTTATAATGTTTTTTAAGCAATTGATTTGCAATGTAAAGCAAACTGTAGTAGGAATTTTCGAATTCTTACCCTTCCAAAAGTTGTTCATCAAAGTTTTCATGGTATTATTCTATCGGAGCTTAATAAGAATCTAATTCAGCAAATATATCTGGGAGTTTATCTACTCTGCTTTCCAATTCGCTCATTTTTAAGCCCTCTATATTATTCGAAGGCAAAGCAGATATTAAAGATAAGAACTTATTAAAGCTTAAAGCATAGATGTAAATAGCTCCGCAGCTATTGCTACGTGCGGAGCTATTTAATTCTGTGATTAAAGCTTTGATTTGCAAATACCACGCCTCTTAATATTAAATTTGAGTTAAGCTTCATCAACCGTGTTTCCAAAAATGTTTTCAATAGTTATTGCATCAGTAAAAATATTAAAATAAACAAATACAGTGTATATGTTTATTTAACCAACAAACATACTAATATTTACACCAATTTAAACTAATAGGTATTTATTTTGACTATAAATACCAGTAACCAATGCCCAAATAATTTTTAGCCATTAATTTAAACAGATGATGCATATTTTATTAGTGTAAAAACTGAAAGTGTTGTCTCTCGAGTAAAATAATAATAAGCACCGTTTCAATTTAGATACCCTGCCAAAATCAATTTAAAGCCAATAATAGAAATTAAAAAAGTAATAAACCAAACCACGTTATTATGATATACTTAAAAAGTATACCAACTTACTAGCAATTATTTGATTATTTTTAGTCAACAGAAAAACTTTACCAACTTACAACCAATTCTAACCAATAATTAATTAATAATAAACTATCATGACATAATAATAACAAGACCTTCTAGCCATTATCCAAAAACTCCAGATCCACGTTTGTTTTCGCCAAATTTGAACCCGTTTTTTACCAATTTTATTGGAGTTTTGCCGCCGATTGTGCTCTGGGTGCTACGGGCTTTAATGATTCCGGGTCTAATTTTCCAATACTATTTTACCCGCTTACATCTGAGTTCGAAAGACCATTTTGTGTTAGGAAAGTTTCCTCAGCTTCAGCCTGTTGTTGTTTTTAAAACACTTTGTTTTTATTTTTAAAAAAATGTTGTTTGTACGTTTTTGTTATTAAAACACCTTTATTTAGGCCTGTTATTTAGGCTAACACAAAACTTATATTCAGCGAGAAACAAAGCATCTCTTTACAAAGCCATTTTTTATTTGAAACAGAGAGGCAACTAACGTATCATCTTTTAGCAACCCATGCTTCGAGCGCTGGCGGGTTTTAAAAGTAATAAATTTTGGATGTTGCCATACTGACTTAAATTAAGTATTATTTTGTCAAAATACAACACAAGTTACTAGCATCATCCCTTAACCTAATAAGAAAGTAATTTTTGTATTTTCTTTGTTGCTTTTTGATCAAAGCCATACAAGCATCATTAAAAAAAAAATCTTTAATTGAGTGTTTTTCTTAGAATCAAAGAGATACAAAAAATATAAGTAATTTTATGTATCTGATATTATTAAATTTATCCTGATAACGCTGATAGAATTAACTAGTAAAACGTTGTTGGTTCAACATTTTTTTAATATTATTTGCTTAATAAATTTAAAGATAATCAGATCGAATATCATAAAATAAAAATAGAAAATATCAACAAAAGATATGTGAGTGATAAATTTCAGATAAATCGGAAGTTTTCTAAACTTATTAATTTTATATTATTTTATGCCTTTATCATTTTATAGTGTATGTCCTTGCCCTTTTCAACTTTGTAATAGAATTCTACACTTAACGTATAAAGCTTTTAAAAGATGGCGCTACATATAATCCTAACAAGGTGATCTTAGACTTGGATTCTTTTCTTTATGTTAACATTTATCCAATTTGCATTGTTCTTTTTGTTTGACCAATTCGTTAGTTTTTTATTTTAATTTAGCACACATATTATCACAGAACTTCTGCGGTCACTTCCTAATTTCTTTTATGATATCGATTTGATTATCTTTAAATTTAATATTAAACGATAAGTAGTTAGTAAACGGCCGGTATTTGACAGTTACAACAGAACCAGATTTCAATCAATTTGTAAAAGTAACCAAAGAAGAGTGGGTTAGACGCCCGAGAATCGACAACCACGGCATGACTACGCTCCCTTAAGGAGTTTTTCGAGGGGAAAATTCTAAATTATTTTTGATGTTCCAAATAGTTTTAGTCACTAGTAGAGGGCACTACGTAAAGATAGTTATGACTCACATCTTATAAGAGTGAATTAGATTACCACTAAATAGTCAGTAAGCAACTCTAAATGTCACTTAAAAGTAACATCAAGAGATAATTATCACTCTAAAGTGCAATTATAAACATTATTATTACATGTCTATTAGATTATGCTCCATTAAAAATGTGATCTTCATATTAGTAATTATTATGTTAGTTTTTGTCTACTATATACCAAAAAAAGAATATTTTAGGTTTGTTCAACGTCTGAACAGCTGTGTGAAGTATGTCATCCTAATTGAATACATCCTTGCATCTATGGATATGGCCTCCGTATCTGTTAATCTTATTAAAGTAAGTCGACTATAAAAATGGTTCTATATATACTCTATTTCAGAAGTGTATAGAGCAATAAACTGGGGAATTCCGTTCTGTTTGGCTACATTTCGTGGTAGTTCATAGGCGCAGGTACTTATAATATTTATGAATTTAATTTTCACGGATTAAATGCCTTTATTTTGAAAGAGATTAAATACTAAATAAATACTTTTAATCCTTTTGTATAGGTACCTTTCCTAGGTATCTTTTAACGCTTTGTAACATGCAAAAATGGGGTCAGGTAATATATACAGACTATAAATACTTTTAAATCATATTTTAAACGTTAGTAGTCACTGCTACGCTGTAGTGTAATCACAATATTATTATCCCAATATTTAAAAAATGGAGGTATTCAGTCCAACGAAAAGATGTACTAAAAATTCTCCACTATCGCTGAGTGAAAAAGTTATTATTTTAAATGTACATGATTGCATAAAACACGATTACCCTAGTTTTACTGTGCAAGAAATTGTTGAAAAATGTTCTCGAATGAGTGGAATCGGAAAGTCCACCATTTTCAAATTGTTGCGGGAAAGAAAAGTAGCAGGTCAAGTGGAATCTCCCAAGCAAAAGCCAGGACGACCTATAAAAGTCCTTGATGAAAATGCTAAATGTATAATTCGAAGAAAAGTTCACTCTTTTTATTTTAAAAAGGAAATACCCACCCTAGACAAAATTTTAATGGAGCTTGGCCGAGATGACAGTATTCCGTTGATAAGTAGAAAACTTTTATGGAAAACTTTAAAAAATATGGATTTTGCCTGGGAAAAGCATAACCGCAAAGCACTTTTAGTGGAGAGCGACGAAATTGTTTGTTGGAGACGACAATACTTGAGAAGTATCAAGCAGTACCGCAGGGAGCAAAAGAAAGTTTTTTATCTTGATGAGACGTGGATTAACGAAGGTTATATAGTCCAAAAAATATGGCAAGACAAAAATATAACCAGTGCTCGCCAAGCTTTCATAGAAGGCCTGTCTACGGGTATTAAAGTACCTTCGGGAAAAGGAAAAAGACTTATAATCACACATATTGAAAGCGAAGAGGGATTTTTAAAAGAAGGTCTGCTAACCTTTGAGTCGACTCGCAAAGGAGATTACCATGAAGACATGAACTCAGACGTTTTCGAGGACTATTTTGGTGAAATGATAAAATTTCTTCCCGCTAATTCGGTGGTGGTTATGGATAACGCAAGCTATCATTCACGGCGAATAGAGAAGACGCCAACTTCAAGTTGGAGAAAGCAAGAAATTATCGATTGGCTGACTGCAAAAGGTATTGCGTTTGAAGCAAATTTGATAAAAAAAGAACTGCTAGCAATAGCAAACTTACACAAAACTCGTTTCATGAAATACGCCGTGGAAAATATAGCCGAGAAATATAATATAACTGTACTGCGCTTACCGCCATATCATTGCGAACTAAATCCTATAGAACTGATATCGGCGCAGGTAAAAGGATTTGTAGCAAGACAAAACACGACTTTTAAAATGAAAGATGTTAAGCTACTGTTTGATCAAGCCATTACGGAAGCGACACCAGAGAATTGGCGAAAAGCAGTCCAGCATGTAATTAAGCAAGAGGACAAAATGTGGGATCTTGACAACCTCATCGATCAGACAGTCGATCCTTTAATTATAATGTCAAGAGGTGATGACAGTTCGTCAGATGACGAAGAAGACTACAATCTATTATAATTTAAAATTGTTATACACTGTTCAAAAAGTGCCAGATCCAAAAGTGACATTTTCAACTGTTTTACTCTACATATTATGTTCAATAACTTTGTGAAAAAAATATATTATTCCATTTAAACAAAAGTAACTTTCTAAAATAAAATAGCATTTAAGTACATTAATTATAAGGTAAAAAACAAGTCCCAGTTGCACGCCTTTGGCAAACCGTTTTCAATGTTTATCAGTGGGTAACAATGGGCAAAACTCATAAATTGACCCAAAACCGGGTGGCACTACCTGCAATCAACGAAAAGAAGAAAGAATTTTACATTGAAACTAATACCCAACTAAGGTAGTGGCATAAAATATTGGTGGATCACCAGGTACCACTTTTGCATACCTAATGAGGTTTTATTGCTCTACACACTTCTGAAATAGAGATTTACAAATTTATACTTTATTTTCAGATGGACCTTAACGAGCTAGGGTGGCTTCTATCTTTCTTACTTCTTTTAATGATTCAATTATTTTTACTCGGATGGACATGCAATGAACTAAAATATCAGGTATTAAGGACACGGGTGAACAAAATTTTATATCTTAAAGAGTTAGAAATTCTGAAGATTTCGGACGCGCGGAATAACTAAATAATATAAAGAGTTTCCATTTTTGTCTATAATAAAATAGATAAAACGTGTATAAATAGATAAATAAAATATGTATTAAAGGATAATGATAAGGATGATGGAGTCAAACTATTGAGTAGTTAGTTCAAATATTACAAATAAATAAACCTTAAAAAAAATTATATTCTGTACTATAAAGCACCTAGTTAACTTTTTTTTATAGAAACACAATTTATGAAAAAAATGTGTAAAATGGTCCTTTTTTATGAATGCAAAATTCCCATGAATAAAAAAAGGGGATTTTATACACGTTTTAGCCGAAATAGACCTGGGGTCAAGGTGGACGGACACAAGGCGCTTCACTCACAACAAAATTTTTTACTACCGAAGAAAACATGAAAAAAAAACAAAAACACCAAAATTACTTTACGCACTAGTGCCTAAAACAATAACTTTACGTACTAGTTTCTAAAAACCATATCACAAAATTAAGCACTAGTGCGTAAAAAGTGAAACTTTATAAACCCTGAAGTGGGTACTTTACGCCCGGTAGTAGAAAAAATATTTGTAATAATGTTATGTTATAAAATATTTATGCCTAATTCAGTTATTTTCTTTTTGTGTGGTTGATTTTTGGAGGATTTTGTTAATAATTATACCAAAATATTCAGAAAAAAATCTACGGTTAATATTCTTAGTGCACATAAATAAAATACTACTAAAATTAATGTTCCATGGTTACTCAACGCAAATTCTTTCGTGATTAGATTAGTAGGTAAATGGTAGAGTGAGAAGCAGACAATTTTTCACTTTTTTTTTAATTTATTTTTATCTCGGGTTTGATGTTGTATCACATAGTTCACTTATACTTTTTAATGCGTTATTTCTCCTCCCATATCGAACGCACTAGAGCTGAATGCGCAAAGTAGGGTGTGCGTTCCTGTTCGTAATCTCTTATGTTTTTTTTTAATTTTTTTTCAGTTTTTTTTTTGTTTTGAAGCAAATAAGCAGCAACACGTAACGGCAAGTACTACTATTATTTATTCTATTTAAGATTTATATATTATTTCTTTTTGGCGAACGGTAGTTGAGAAGGAGATATGATATGAGTTAGTGAAGATAGAAAGAGAGAGAATTGCGGTTCGTCTATTACTGTAGGTGCAAGAAAGAGCTATGCGCTCGCACATTTTCTTTCTCTTTTCCTCTCATAGCCAGTGCATGGAATATATTTATATTTCAGTCAGTGGTACGTTTGCGAGTTTGCTATCATTCCGCAAATACTGATTTCGTAATTTTATTTCTTTCCTAAATAATATAACAAATAAATTTTTTTTGTTCAATGTATTAATATTTTTCAATTCGTTCATATTTTGTGAATTTTCGGGTGAATAATAATAAATTTTAGCAGGAAGTAATACAGACTCTAAATATGAAAGTGGTGCTCCGGGTCCATCAACTGAGAAGAAATTACGTACGGAAATTGTACATAAAAATACACATGAATGAAGCTAAAAAGTTATATACTCTTGTGATCTCAAGCGCTTATATTTTTTTCAGTTATTAACATATTGGTATAAATTAACAACATTAGTTATTAATTTTTT
The DNA here is from genome assembly GCF_022605725.1 of Anthonomus grandis grandis. Classification (NCBI taxonomy): domain Eukaryota; kingdom Metazoa; phylum Arthropoda; class Insecta; order Coleoptera; family Curculionidae; genus Anthonomus; species Anthonomus grandis. Next base: position 13,099,410 of record NC_065552.1, on the reverse strand, counting down.
TGAAAAATTTCCATACTTGAAATCAATTTTCCCACTTTATTATCCGATCCGAAAGCAGTATTCTATCAATAATGTTTTAAATTTTAAAGAGATTATTAGTTTATAACCAAATATACGAACAACTTCAGTACTAAGTAAAATCTATATTGTTGTGATGAATTGAGTTACTTATTTTATTAGGTATTACGTCATTTATAGTAAAAATCATTTTGGAAAATACTATCTCACACGCTCAAAAATTAAAAAGAAGAAGAAAATAGACTTATTGACGTGTTTAAAAGAAATATGAACTTAAGTCTTTAACGATACCTATCAATATATTTAATTTAGTTTAAGTTTAATAAGTTTTAAATACAATAATTTACTTGAGGTATAATAGATTTTTTTATATAACTAGAAGCTGCGGTTTAATTTATTAATCTCTGAGCTCGTTTCTTCTTTTTATTATCCTACCTAACTTTGTTATGTATATTAAAATTGAAAACAAGAAGACCTACTTATTTAATAAAAATACCTAATTTGAACCAGCGTTTCGGTAATTATATCTACTACCTATTAAATTAAATTAAAAATGTGAACAAAATATACTTATCTTTTTAATCTCTCATCTATACTCCCTTTAAAATTCCTTCCTAACTCGACCATACCTAAAATACTTTTTTTATAATTTCACGGTTAATTAATAGCTTGACAAACTGTTTTGCAAGATAAATAATTTAAAAGTTACTTCTTTTAAAATTAAAGGATTTAAGATAGAAGATATAAATATCATATATTTTATTTCCTTTATGCCAGCCATTCATGTTCCAAATTCCTTCTTCTTTATCCCTACAAACCTAAACGAACTCAAGGATATTCTGTATACTGAAAAAAATAAAAATTCAACTGGAGAAGACAACCTTTCAGCTAAGATTTTTCTCAACCTTCCAGAAACGGCGCTAAAGGCACTGGTTGACGCAATTAACCTTTCTTGGAGCAAGGGAATATTTTAATCTTGCCTAAAATCAGCTAAAGTTATCCCAATTCACAAGAGTGGAGCTCTTGATAATCCTTCCAACTTTCGTCCCATCTCTCTCTTGTCTACGCTATCAAAGGTAATCAAAAAACTGGTTAAAAATCGAATAATGTCCTTTTTAAAGTTCAAAAACATCCTCACCAGACTTCAATTTGGCTTCCGTGAAAATACCAGTACCAATGATGCCATGTTTAATTTTTTTCATGAGCTTTACTCCCAGATAAATGATAGTGGAGTTTCGACGGCAGTTTTTTGTGATTTGTCGAAGGCTTTCGATTGTGTCTGCCATAGGATTCTGCTGCGGAAGCTTCATCATTATGGATTTCGGGGAGTTTCATCTTCTTGGTTTGCTTCCTATCTGCAAGATCGGCAACAACGAGTGCTTATAGGATCTAAGTACTCTGATTACCATCCTATCACCTTGGGAGTTCCTCAGGGTTCAGTTTTGGGACCAATACTTTTTCTCCTATGCATAAATGATCTTACCAATCTTAATGTACGGGGGAAATTTACTCTATTTGCCGATGATACCACACTTCTCTGGCACAGCCCAGACACAGATACTCTGCGAACTACATTAGCAACTGATCTTCAGGCAGTAAATCTCTGGTTTGAATCAAACTTGCTATCACTAAATCCTCATAAAACCAAATTATTGTGTTTTAAGTGTGCTCTAGACCACGTGCCTTTTTCTAATTCAGTAGTTCAGCAGTTTGATAATACAAAATTTTTGGGTATATTCATTGACAGAGAACTCAGATTTGAAGAGCATATCCTCGGTACTTGCAAAAAGGTGTCTGTAGGTTGTTTTGCAGTCAGAGTGGCTACCCTAGAGAGCTTGGCATGGAGTTTGGAAGATCTGTATATTTTTCATTATTTGAATCCCACCTTAGGTATGCCATTTGCTTCTGGGGTAGTGCAGCTGCCTACCTTCTACAAATGCTGCTTGTTTTACAGAAGCGTGCTGTACGTTACATCTGTGGGGCTAAATCAAGAGATTCCTGTCGCCCATTATTTTGTTAGGCTGGGCATACACACTGTCTTCTCCCTCTACATTCAGGAAATGGCCTGCTTACTTTTTGCAAATTACTTTAAATTTATAACCCCAAATCCAAGATACTTAACGCGAACGATCTAAATCTTCCAATCCCCTCCTCCACATTAACTAAAAAATCTATTTTCTACGAGGGAATCAAGATTTTCAATCGTTTACCAGGTGAAATCAGGGAGACAACATGTATTGACACTTTTAAACGTAAATTGAAAATACTTTTGACCAAAAAATGTTACTATTCACTGGATGAATACTACGTCGACACATTCTAATTTTCCCTAAGTGTAAGTTTACAGTATTTGAATTTTATTTGAATTGTTTGTATGGTAAGAATTCTTTGCTGTCTTATACTTGAAGGGATAATTATGGAATTTAATTTACTTTTTATGTATTTTTTTTCTGCTGTTCTTATGTATTGTTTTCTGATGTTTGTTTTAGAACTTGAGTGTGTATGGGGTGTAGTGGTTAAGTTTAGTGGTAGTAACTTAAGATCGCCTTGTTTACAACAATTTTTCTTTGTTAATAACAATAAAGCATTTTTTTTTTTTTTTAATTATTAATTAATTTTGAGAATGTCCTGTTCTACCTCTCTTTTTAGCAAAGTAATCCATGTATTATTAAAATTTAAATATTAGCGAAGCATTTATCTTCATTTAAGATTGCAAATGCACTTTCCTTTAATTTACGTAATTTTGAAATTGGTTCCTTAGCATTCCGGTTTATTCTATGGTTATTGTCGAATGCATGTTGTGGAATTTTGGATTCATGAAAATCATTATTTTTTTATGTAAAATATATGTTCATTAATTCTTTTTGGTAATGGTCTACATGTTTAACCTATTATTCAACCTATTAAGCTATTAACCAACCGTCAAATTATAAAAAAAAGTAATTTAAGTATTTTCGAGTTAGAGAGGAGTTTTGAAGGGAGTGTAGACGAGAGATTGAAAAGATTAGTATATTTTGTTCATATTTTTAATTTAATTTAATTTAACTTTATTTACCTTGATAACGGTAGTAGATATAACTACCAAAACGTTGGTTCAAATTAGATATTTTTATTAAATAAGAAGGTCTTCTTGTTTTCAATTTTAATATTTATAACAAAGTTAGGTAGGATATTAAAAAGAAGAAATGAGCTTAGAGATTAATAGATTAAAGCCTCAGCTACTAGGTATAAAAAAAATATTATACCTCAAGTAAATTATTGTATTTAAATCTTATTGCAATTAAATTAAATATAAGTTAAGATTTCTTTTAAAATACGTGAATAAGTCTATTTTCTTCTTCTTTCCAATTTTTGAGTATGTGAGATACTCAAGAGAGGATTTTCTAACTTGATTTTTACTAAAAGTGACGTAATACCCAATAAAATAAGTAACTCAACTTTAGTACTCCTAGATTTTTAAAAAGTATTACTATTTGCTTTACGTTCATAGAACGTTCTGAGGATGCTTTGTAGAATAAGTTTATCTAAAGAAACTTCCAGGTATTATTGAATTTAATGACGTTGTTTGAGAAGATAAACAAAAGGCTATTCTATTTACATTCTTAAAATGTGTCAATCTATTAGAATCAAAAATTTACTCACAACCTGAATACTTTTTGACATAAATTCAGAAAGATTTTACATCGTGTTGATGCATTTCAACTGTATAAGATATATATCGCTTATGAGACATGATTTCCGACAATTTTTTTTATATAAATTTGGCAGGCAAACACTGTGAGCGGTATGAAGTAGTTATTATCAAAATAAATATATAAAGAGAGTCTGAATATCATAATTTTATAAATAAATTACCTTCGGTACATTAAAGTAAGTGTTCAAAATATTTTTTTTAGAGTGAACAAATTGCGGATGCCCTTTTTGATAGCAACTGGTACCTATTAAATAAAGAAGCAAATCAGCTTACTCAAACTATTATTGCTAGAGCCCAAAGACCATTATTAATGACCATAGGGCCCTTTGGACCAATGACGATCAGATCTGTATTTCTGGTAAGGGTCATTAAATGTATTAAATTGAACGCTTTAATTTATGACTATTTTAGGTTATTAGAGCTGCCTATTCTTATGTCAGCGTAATGATAAAATAAAAAAGAGGAAAGAAACTTAATTATGATTGCAAGTGGTCCATTAATTTTTCCTTTTATGCCATTCACCCTTTAATATTAAACCAAACGGGGTTAAGTCTTTTACCCCGAGGCGACAAAAGAGTCTAATCTTTATTAATGATACCCTTAATTACTAAAAGTGTCAGTTAGCTGTGTCTAGTAAAAGAACCTAACTCGTAATTTGGGATGTTTGTTTATATAAATGACAGGGATTTTCTTATTTAAATTAAATGTGATCCCCTGATTCATGTGGCCTTTGCACGTTCCTATATACTAAAGGAGAAAATAATACGGGTATTTATCTCAAAGGATTTTCTCTACTTAAGGACAATTTTGATTAATGGAATTAAATTGTTCTTATCAGGATGTAAGCAGATAATATATAGGAGCTATGTAATATCTAAGAAATTGTGGTATGATTACGTATTTTTAAAAACAGGTACATACATTTTTAGAAAATTGTAAAATATAAGAGCATAAAGTAAATGTAAGCGTTTTTTTTCTTTCTCTTCTCTTTTAATTCAAAGATAGGTTTTATGCCCAGGATAATGGATTTCCTATCGTTATCTCTAGTGGTAGCCGACATATATTTTAAGTAAATCGATGAGTAAAAAGACAAGGTGTAACTTCGATAGGTCGATGACACATTTAATATTTGGGACATAAGCCATACAGAGCCAGCACGTTTTCTAGAAGATATTATTAATATTAGGCCAAGCATCAAGTTCACGATGGAGTTGGTAACTGTGTCAGCACTATTCTTAGATTTTTTTGTAAAGAAGAATAGAGAACGTCTAAGAACATCAGTGTATCGTGGAAATTATTAAAACTCTGTATAGGGAGGCAGCCAAGACTTAAGACAATCAGAAGCAAATCGAAGCAAATTAATAAAGGAACTTCTAAAACAAGGAAAGCAGCAGAGATAATAAGAAAAAGCCAGAGAAACTAAATGATTCTATAGCAATTTTATTAATTACGGACATCAAGGAAACTTCGGAGACAATTAGGAGAATTACTAAAAAATTGATTCCATGTGAATCTGAAAAGACAAACAGAGGGGAGAAGAATCTAAAGTGGATTCGAACAGTAGAGATTAGCAGCAGTCATAGCAAAATGCGCTTGGTCTAATAGCCGTAACATACATTGAACAGCGACATATATTTTTCTTTTATACCTTTTCTAATTTTATATATAGCCTGCATAAGTGTTTTAAATTTATTCTTTGTAGAAGCATATATCGTTTTTATATTGAATCCAAACTATGTCGACTTTAGTGTAAAACCACGGGCACTTAAGCTGAAAACCTTTAAAAAATCCCATCTTTTAAGCAAGTTTTATATTGTTAATTCCTGTGATACCTTTATGACTATTTGAAAAGAAATTGACCAATTTTTAATTAATATTTTAAAAAAGCCTATTATTTTATTATGAATTTTACAAATTTTAAGGATTTGCTAAAGCGAACCGTATGCAATAAAATCAAATGTTTTTTTTTGTAAATTATATAACCTACATAGGTATGTTGGTATTTTATTTTTGCTTGTTCCAGTACAATCAAGATTTTCCGCTTTTCCTTTGATAATGAGTTTTTGTTTCCAATTTTTCTTAGCAATTCGTTGTTCCTTACCAATGTTTTTTTTTCGGTATTTAATTTTATTTTGTAGTAAGTCTTCTAAGGTTCTATTTTTTCTATAAGGTTCTAATTATTTAGGTTGTTTGGCATTTTGGTATGTTTTCTTCCGTTCGTTTTTCATCTTCTATTTGATTGATTGTTAGTTGTGTTTTGATTGAAGTTAAGTCTAGTTCTAAGTACAAGCGAATAATAATAATCGTGCTCTTTTATTAATCGTGCTCTCGCATCTCGTACTCTTGTGAATGCTGCATGTTGCTCCACAGCATTACCAGCTGGTTCATTGCGTCAGATGGTTGCAGGTTATAACTCATGATGGTTATGGTCTTACCTAGCCTGAGTGTTTTTATTTCCTCAGTGCCCTCTAATTTTTACAATAGTATGCATATTTAATAACCAGAGGCGGAACAGAAAAAAAGGAAGATAACTTTTTGAAGAGACCATAACATCACTAAGGAAGGAATGACACTGGCGAAAAAGGAAATTTCTGGAAGCTGCCTACATAACGCAAAACTAGGGCGTCTTCAGCCAACCCAGTCTGAATGTTCCCAACATATGGAGACCTCTTCTAATAGATGCTCTCTTCACGCATCATCAGAATTCATACCTCATTGATCCCATCAATCATATATAAGCCTGCAGAATAGGAAATGGCTTTAGTTTACACTTGATAATGGTCGGAGGTATTTACCGACCGAAACGTCGTGTTGTACCAAAACAAACACAATGTCAGTCCGACTACCTGTTTCTATATTTTACATATGTTACTTTTTGAATTGAAGCATCACCTATTCTTATTCACATCACCTATTTTTTATTTTGTTAGTTTGTTTTCCTTGGTTGTTAGGAACATGTTACATAGCTGTCATGTCTTATCGAGACAAAAACCTACCACTTTTTAGAAAGAGATAGGATTTACACCCTGCGGGCAATCTTTTAAAATTTCGGTTTTTTCAAGTAAAAAAAAATTAAAAATAGTGTAGAATAGAATTTTTGTGGGCTTCTTACCACTGATATGTGGAAAATGACGTAAGCCTATGAAGCATAGTTTTGTCAACCAATACTTGTAAGGCTACAGACGCACTTCTTTTAAAATTAATTTTGGACATTTATACGGACATTTTTTACCGTCTTTAGGTCGTTCTATGGCATGACGAGGTTGCATTTTAAATTATATTTTAACTGCTGAACCAACTTCGTTAAAGGTAATACGTATTTGTACAAGCTAATAGATAGGACGCATGTCTTATTTATTATATGGGTGGTTTATGTTCATTCTAAATGTCTTAGCTCAAAGGCAGCACTTGATTATAGATTTTTTTATTTCTAAAGTACCGATTCCGAAGACTTACTTTTGAGCATTTTCTTACCCTGGAGCTGCTTACAACCTTCTCAGATCCTAATCTTAATCATATATCTGTATATATGGTTTAAATTAGTGTGTTTTGTGGTTGGATGAACTTTGATGTAACACCTAAATCATATTATACCCCTGACCAAAAATGTTTATTTCACTACTCGGCACTTTTGGAAAAACTTTTAATTTTTTAATCTTCTGCTGAAGATATCAACCTCATTGGCGCACAAATATCGAGAGTAAAATAAAGAGTTTTCTTTAATGGTAAAACTATTTTGTGATGTGACATATCTCTAAATCGTTTAAGCAGGTGCAACTTATTTTACGTATCCACCAGGATTTCGCATTTTCCAGAAAATATAAAAAAATGATTACATACGTATATTACAGTAGCTAGCAAAATAGCACAAACAAATGGTTTAAATAGAATAAGGTACACTCATGCTAATTAAGAATAAGATTTTGTCCCTTTAAGTTAGCAACTTGGACTAATTACCGAGATGATTTCAGATCCTGTTAAAATGAAGAGAATAGCAGTTGTTCGCAATTTTGTTGTTTTCCGGCTTTTTTGACTTTTCTTTTTATAATAACTTTCTCTGTATTCTTTCTAGTGTCAAATATATCGATAAAATCAAAACAGGTCAAGCCTAAGCGAAGAAAGAGCAGTAGAAAAATTTAGATAATTACGACGAGTAAGTCTGCAATATAAAAATGATTGAATACCTGCTTACTTATTGTTATGGTCAAAGTCTTTAATTTGATATTTTTTTTGCGTCTAATTGCTCCGATAGGTATACTATAAGGAAGAAGTTTCCTCCTTATACTATACTGAGCTGAACTAAAATTATATTAAGGTGTAAAATACAAAAATGTGTATAGTATTCGGAAATGGACTGCAGAATCGGATTTGCACATTAAATGTTTTAATAATTACAAACAAAGCAAATCGTTCTGTTCATTTAAGTTATATTAAATAGAATAACTCTAGGAATTATATATCTTGTTTTTATTACCCTAAGAATAACACAAATAAACTAAGCAAATCAGAGAAAATTGGCAGTTTTTAAAACTCATTCTACTCTATAAGAGTTGCGGATAAATCCGCATTTAGAAGTCAGATCTTCTAGTGTAAAACAGTATCACCCGAATATTGAAAATCGGGACAGAAACGTGTATATGAACGGGCCACTCCACTGAGATATTAGGTTATTTCGTTGAAATAATAATATATTCTTCATACTCTCAATCAACGGTTATATGGAATATAAAGAATGTCCCAAAATTCATTTAACATCGTATAATTTTTACATTTCTGAAAATAAAAAAAAAATTTCGTATAGAATTTTTCATGAGAGACACAATATATTTCAAATTATTTTCAAAACTACACCTGCCTAATCCACGCTCAAAAAGCTACCCATTTTTTATAACTATAAATTTAATGATTAGGCAAGGTTATAGAACTCCCCACAATAAAATGCAAAACATCTTTAGACTAATGTATTTTGCATTTCGGCACATGCATATAATGCATCAATTGTTAATTTTACAAAAATTATGTTATGGGAACTTATGGAAAAATAACTGGTATGGGAACATAAAAACACGCAATTGGAGCTTTTTTTTATCTCTATCTCTAGAAATAACAAAGTTTACACTGTTAAAAGCATTGTGGGATATGCTATGCTGCACAGCAATATTTAAAATACTGTATTTTTTTGGAGTAGGTTAGTATTACGCAATTTTGGGATTGTTTATTAATTGTGCATTTCATGAATAATTAATACACTTAGTAGTTTAATAATTGATTGCCCTTAATTTTAAAGAACACTTTATTCAAATCTGTTTTTATTATAAATATGCCTTATATTGACAAAAATTTACTAGTTATATAAATGTTTAATAAAAGTGACCTTATTTTTAAAAAGAACTATTATTTGAAAGTAAAACTCTTTTTAAATTATAAACAGTGGCTATAATAATGTCATTATATACCTACGATTATATTTACGAAACCGAAACTCTTTATTTAGATAATCTCGAAACCACCCTATAGTAAAAACTCATTCTCTTCAACCCAAGGTAAACAACAGGAGGGTGAAATCACATCGCCATATTTCTGGCTATATCCAAAATAATAGGATACAACACACGCAGAGTGGCGGAGAGCCGGCTATGTGCAAATCGGCTGTCAGATGAATTCAATTACGATCTTATCGCTAAAACAGATGACAGTTATTTCCATGAAAAGGCACCGGCTATAAAGTCGAGCAGAGTTGATGGCTGCGACCAACCCCCTTATATTCTTCTCTTTTTCCGTGGGAAACATCTCGACATTTATAAGGGATCCACGAAATTGGTGTTTAAAAGTGCTTAAAATCAGCTTACCAAAGTTTTAATATAATAATATGTTGCATTATTGCATTAATCATTAAATAAGGGCGGTTTCGTAAATCAATTTCTTTTGTTGAAATCATTTTCACATGAACATAATTAATTAATTTTAGCCCTAGATAGACATTACTAGTACAAACTTAATTATATAGCTACAAGATGAAATATACAATAAAATAAATAATTAACTATGTCAGTATTTGATAGCGTCATTTATCTAGGCAACAATAATACAGGGTATGGCTATTAAATAACTAGACTGCGCTCCTAGAGAGCGCCCTAGAGGAAAGAGAATAAACGAGTAGTGCCTTGGATAGCTAGAAATCTTCTCTATTCATGTAGTTCAGTGAAGGCCGAGAGCGCGCTGAAGATGACCCGCCCCCAGGTCGCCCTGTCGCTGTTTCAACTCTGTAAACAGTGATCATAATCAACAAAATGATGCGTACAGATGGTCGATTGATCATTCCGATGATTGTCTAAGCTGTAAACGCTAATAAAGAAAAGGTTAGAATAATTTCACGCAAGGAATTACACATACAACAGATCTGCTCAAATTTTCTTGAAAGGTTAGAAAAAAATACCGTACTGATTGAAAACATTATTACTTGTGACAACACGTGGACTTTTCAATACGATGTTGAAACAAAGCGGTACTCGATGCATTTAAAGACACCTGAATCACCGAGAATCAAAACAGAAAAGGATATCCAAATTAAAATTTCTTTTTCGGCATTAATGGTATCATAAATACTGAATGGGTAATGACAGAGAATTAGACTGTCAACCAGACTTACTTGTTTGTCAGTTTTGGCAACACTGCAATAACGAGTTTGTAAGAAAAGACCCGACTTGTGAAAGAACACAGAACTGTACATACAGCTGAACTTAAAGAAAATGTAGTAATAAATGTAGCTCGAGAATTTCAAGTTTTAAAATGTACAGAAAATAGAATTTTTCAAGAGCAACTGCTTTATCTATACCACCTGCAAAAAGTACTACTCAACCATATCCAAGAGGCCGATGAAATTTAGATGCGCAGTAGCAAAACCCTTTGACGAATACCGCAGTTCATTTAAAGAGCTGCGGTTGTAGAGGCCTGTTGGTTTACATCGCAATATTATAGCCGAGTGCTATTGTGCATTTTTGAAACTTGTTAATTTTAAATGTCTTTTGAAAATAAAATAACAAATAAATTATTAATCGGTTTAAGTCGTAAAATATTTAGCAATTTATTAAATTTTATGGAAACTGAAGCAGTGACTGGAGAAGTCAATATTCCTCCTAACGCATATGTAAGAGTGATATAGATGATATATATTACAAGTGGCGACTATCATGTCATAAACTACAAAAATTATAAAAATAGTCACGAGGAATCTGATTTCAAATTTAAGAAACTAAAAAAGTACTAACAATTTTGTAAAGGAAAGCGGAAATTGAAAATGACTTAGAGGAATTGCATATATGATGAATCTATGTTAAATCCCCAATTATGTATTTTAATAAAGCTTCGCAAACCAAAATATAAATTTCATGAAATAGATAAACTCTTTAACGCAAAAGGTCATGTCACGATTACCACCATATCATCCAGATCTAAACCCATTTGAGTTAGTTTGGGCTGAGTTAAAAAAATTTAAAGGTTTTATAATCGAGAGAATAGTCCTATTTGTCAATGTAATTTTTTTTTCCTTGTAATTTTTATTAACCTATAAAACTGTAAATTTTGACAAATAAACCATTTTGAATTTGAATTGAATAATTAGATTTTGACTTTTCAATTGAAAATTCAGGGTTCTAAAAAACTTTTTAGCAAATGCGTCAGTAATTGGTTCACTTATAAAGTATCTATTTTTGACTGTGATTTTTTTATTACTTCGAATCGAATAAAGATTTATTTTAAAAAAATGTATTTTAAATTATTAGAATTATTTTGACTAATTTTCTTAAAATATCTTTGCTGTTTCTACACAAATGTAAGCTAATATTCTTGTACTTTACTTTTCAATTCAGCCTGAGTAGGGAATATGGTTAAAATAAAAAAGAAATGAGGTATTTTAATATTTAACGGTCCTAAATGGATTTTTAGGGCGAACAATTCTGGAGAAACCTGGACATGTCAAAGGGACAATTAACTGGATGGAGTTTTCTGATCACATAAAAACTTCATAGGTTCTCTTTGATTAAATGGAGACTATGTTGGAGTCAATTTTATAAATTTAAATATAAATATTAAAAACTGCTATGGTCAGCGGAACTAAAATATTAAAGCATAGAATATCTTGTTTCTATTGTTGCTTAACCAAAAATTATGCTTCATAATATAAAATTAATTAAGTACTTGCCAAAATTTAATGAGTGAAGTTCTATTAAAACTAAAGCAAGCACAGTTATTCAGCCCCAACTTGATAGACCAATAACAAGAAATTAATATGGAATAACAAAATCGACAAAGAACTGATATATCTCTTTACCTTTTTGTATTCAACCTAAATTTTGAAGAGATATCGGATGATCGATAATGTAAATCCCAAAATTGTTTCATTTAATTCATCATATATATTTATTTCAAATATGCTAAGTACGATTTCAATTAATAGTTCTTTTGTTTTGAATTTGCATACGTTTTGGAATTGGAAGCTTGAAAACATACTTGATAAGGTTTGTTTAAGTGCTGAAGACCAATGTAAGAATTTCTTTTTTTGTATTTATTTGATCCATATTTTCGAGAAAAACATATATTCGTGAAACCGAAAAATTATGTCATTTGGAAACAATATTAGAAGATATAAAAATGAACCGTCAGGACAAAAACAGTTTACATAAATAGAAAAAAAGACACTTCTCAGTCTCTAATAAATAATGTACTTGACTTAAAGAAAAAAGTAAAAACGAATACTTCCTAGAATGAGAAAAATAGAAAAACGTATACGATATTGTTAATAAGATATTGTATATTTTTTAAACAATTTAATTTTAATGCATATCTTAGTGTATACAATGGATATGACTCCATTACAGCCTACTTAAATTAATATTTTCATTGATTTCAAAAATTATTTTAAGGCATGTTTTTCTTATATTGTAACATTGATATGCATTTTATATTGATATGGTAATATTGATGTTATAAACAAGATATTGGTTTCTACTGAATGTATTTGATTTTATACAACATAAATCTTGGAATCTAACAATAAGGGTCTTAATTTGCTTCTTAATTACATTTTCCAAGAAAATGCAGAAAGAATGCTTAGAAAACGAAGGTGACTCTTATCTATAGGCTTTATTGACTTTAGGCAAATAAATTACGTAAATATATTTCAAATAGTGCAAAAAGTAACAAGTAAGCTTTAAGGAAGTATTGATAATATGAGTAATAATATAAAGACAATGTAGTAGAACCGAAATTAAGTTAATTTGATGATCGCTAACGGCTTTACTTTTAATATATTAATCAATTTTATTTACATCTATCTGCTGCCTCAACTACTTATAGTTCACAAACAAATAATACATGATAGCTTACTTAACATTTCTTAAAGTGGTGTAATTCCAGTAATCTGCGGGTTGTTACGTTTTCATACTGTCCTATAGCATTGCTTAGTTCTTCAGAAATTTAATTTCGCCAGTTATCTCTGGAATTTGTATTTATTATTTGTCCGAAAATACTTAATTGGGGCGTATTTTTAATAGTTTAGTTTTTTGTCAATGTGTTTTTTGCAAAAAATATTTTCCCAAAAACACAAAATATTAAAAGATTGTGAAAAAATGATCTTAGATTAATGTTTTTTAGTGATCTGCATTTAACAGACTTTGGTTGAAATTGCTCATTAGAATAATTCAGCTAAAAATAAATAAAAAAATGGTCGGCGATACACATAACAAAATGGCATAGGGGCAAGGAAAAGCAGTCTTATTTTTAAACGAAAAAATTTTTTTCAAGATAAATTATTATTTATTGGATATTCCGTAGAACTTATCTTATTACGTTTATCCTATTAAGTAATTCTTCAGGAAAATTCAGTACCTGTATTCTTTTGAGTTCTTATCGACCATATTAGGGAAAAGAAAAACAGAAAAGGGTGTTAAAATGTTGTTGATCAAGGAATAGTGTTTCAGAGAATGAAAGAGTTGCTGAACTCGATGCAAGAACAATGGCTAAAAAATTAGCAAAACAATCTTAACAATTTAACTAGAGCATATAAAACATATGTTTAGCTGTTATTAACAACAGGAATGATCATTTATAAATAAGGACTTTTTAAAATAAAATAATGAAGTAACTAACAGTCTTAAAAAGCATAAAACAACAGTCTTTTTTAAATAAACTTGGATGTATTTATTCCCAATGTTTTCCAAATAAACTTTCAAATTTAGTCATATTAATATTTATATCTACATTAATGTGTCTCCATAGTAGATAGTTATAGTTGGGATAAAGGATTAGTTCAAGGAGTTTTATATTATAGAATTTAGTTGATTTTAATAATATAAAATTTAGTTTCTTCGAGTGAATGTGAATATTTTGGATTTTGTAATTGAAAAAACTCTTTAAATCGCACCATAATGTAGTTGAATATTTTAAAAGTAGTGATGTGCATCTAATGTCAACAAAGGTGATTTTTAATCAATCAATGCTTTATTGTCAAGAAATTGTTACAATTTGTAGACAAAGCCGTAAAACAAAAGAGATCCAAAAATGCAAACAAAACACAATTAAAGAAAAGAAAAACAAAACAAAATTTAAAAAATAAATAAATAAATAAATAGAATAGAATATCTACAATATATACAGATTAATACAATTTAGAAATTGTAAGTAGTCAAAAATATTATTGTGGGTATCATTTATTTTTAGTTTAAATGTTTCTTTTAGTTTTAAGTGCAATCATAATTTGGTTTGGCATATTTGACTTAATATTTACAACGCGACAACACTGTTAAATCAACAGCGCCACAGTTCTGACGAAAAGGCTCATGCGCGCGATTAGACGGGCGCGGCCGAAAGAAAAGAGAAAAGAGGAAGTTGAGTTAGTCTCGAATCTGGGGCCGGTCTATAAATAATCGTTTAAGAAACGAGTACGACGACACGACGTAAAAAACGATGAAAAGCCGGAAAAGACGTGAAAACGCGAACCCAGACGGGGTTTGTTTTTCTTAAAGAGTATTTTAAGTGAATCCAGACGGGGTTGCTCTTAAAATTAGTTTGTTTGCGCCGTTTTGCACCTAAATTAAGTTGTAAACAGAACTGTCCAGTTCAAGGTTTTGTACAATATCTACCGCCGAATTTATTTGTGAATTAAATCAGTGCTTACATATTAATCGGGTCGATTTATTTCATCTGTATTGCTAAGAATGGACCTAGACACGAATAAAAAACCAACATTATTATAAAATATACAATTTAATATATATACAATGTCCCAAAAAAAAAAAAATGTAAAAAATGTTTAAAAAAGTAAAAAATTATAAAAAATCCTAAAATACCTACACACACAGTATACCTAAACATGTACAGGTAGTAAAAATAGATAATCAGCTAGTGCGAAATTTCGAATCAATGATTACAAGATTACAACAAAAATCGTTAACTGTGTAAAAAGCTCTCTCCAGTAAGAATGCTTTTAATGCTTTACGAAATGCAAAAAAAGATGTGACGGATTTAATTTCCAATGGCAGATGATTGTGCATTTTTTTGCATTATATAATATGGAACTTTTGACCAACTCTGAATGCGGGGTAGGCAGGTATAGATCATGTTCCGTGTTTCTAAGTGGATAACTATGGGAAGGCCTATCAGATGCTGAACCGTGTTTGCGTATTAGACAAACGGACTCAAATATGAATAAAGATGGAAGAGTTAATATTTGAAATTTTTTGAAGAAATGCTGGCAATGACTTCTGTTTTTAAGTCCTAGTGTATAAGGCAAAGCTCTCTTTTGTAGTCTAAAAATACGATCAAATTGAGTTGCACTACATGTACCCCAGAATGGAAGGGCGTATCGAAGGTGCGATTCAAAAAGGGCAAAATAAACTGTTCTAGAAGTAGACAGGATAAGCTCCTTAGAAATTGATCTTAACGCAAAACAAGCGGAACCTAATTTTCTTAATAAAGAGTCAATATGTGTATCCCATTTTAACGAGTTGTCAACAGTTAGCCCTAAAAACTTTACAGAATCAACTTCGTCAATTGTTGCGTTACCAAGTACAAAAGATTGCAAGGTATTTTTATAGGACAACATTTTAGTTTTGGAAATGTTGAGACAAAGGAGATTAGAGTTGCACCATGATTTGATAGTAGTTAAATCACTTGATACGGTTCTATGAAGTGTAGAAATATCCGGATTACCCCAGATAAAACTAGTTTCACCGTCAATATTTAGATTAGCAATGTCCTTGATGAAGATAAGAAACAAAATAGGGCCAAGGCCGGAACCTTGAGGCACTCCACTTTGCATTGGCTTGTAAGAAGACATAGTCGAATCAATTCTCACAGCTTGACTTCTGTTATTGAGATACGACTTAAGCCATTCAAAAGGCGCTCCTCTGAACCCGTAATATTGCAACTTTTTTAAACACAATCAAAGGCTTTATAAAAATCACAGAAAATTGTTGCTGTAGGGTGTTGGTTGTTTAAGCTAGAGTATTCATTATTAAAAAGAGAAAACATAGCATCATTTGTGCATTTGTTATTTAAAAATCCAAAGTGATGGGAAGTAAGTATTTTATATTTTAGCAAAAATGATAGAAGTCTTTTTTTAACCAATCTTTCAATAATTTTTGAAAGTGTGGGAAGAAAAGCGATATGGCGATAATTGGAAGACTGATCTTTGTCTCCTCCTTTATGTAGTGGAATTATTATCGCCAACTTAAGGCAGTTAGGAAAAACACCTTTTTGAAAAGACTGATTAATTAGAGTAATAAGATGACATAATGTACATTCGGGCAGATTTGAAAACATTTTGAGAGTAAGTCCATCAATTCCAGAAGAGCCTTTGTGTTTGATTTCCCTAATTGAACTGCAAAGCTCTGGTAACACTACGGGCGTAAAGAAAAAACTGTGGAAATTCTCATTTGCAATGAGAAGATATGGAAGTGGATCATAGGAAGGAATTATAGTACTCATTAAATTATTTGCCACATTTACAAAATAATCATTAAGGTTCTCAGATGAAGTGGAGTTAGTATTCGACAAAGAAGGATTATTTCTCAAAGCATTAACAATCGACCATGTTTCCTAAGCCACATTTTTAGATTTAGCCAGTCTCCTATTATAGTAAATATCTTTTAAAGTTCTATATAGTATATAGCTTTTAAAGTTCTCTGAAAAATCTTTTTCTAAAGTCTTACGTATTCATGAAAAAAAGCGCTATCTGAAAATTTCTTAAGATGAGATAATAAGCGCATGTTCTTAGCAGATGTACGCAAGCCTTGGGTAGACCAGGGGTTATGTTGCTTCTTTTTAAGAGGTCTCAAAGGAAAGGATTTGTGAGAAACACTAGATAGCGTTTTTACAAATCTAGAGAATTCTGAATCAACGTCGTCAGAGAGAATATTCCAGTCAGTTGATTGACAAAGGTGCCTAAAATGTAAAAAATTTTTATCCGAGAAAATACGGCCTAATTTGCGTGGAATATTTTTACTTTTAGATTTAGTTATGGAAAACTTTGTTAACACTGCTTCATGGTCTGAGAAACCTGAGCTTAAGACAGTACAATCGACGAAATCTGGCTCAAAGGAAGATACGACATAATCTATTGTACTAGAGCTGGTTTTAGTTATTCTGGTAGGTGATTTAATGTGCATGATTAGGCCAAAAGAGTCGAAAATGGACTGGAGAGATTCTTGAGCAGCATACACACTGGAAAAATTAATGTTTAGGTCGCCACATAAAATGAGTTTGCTTTTTAACGGCAGAGACTCAAGCAAGCTTAGTAATTTTTGGAAAAAACATTTACTTCAGCATCAGGTGTTCTGTAAATACAAACAACGTAAAGATCAAAATTATTATTGTAGACAATGGAAACTTCAAATATTTTTCCAGAAATGAAATGATCGAACTTGGTTACCATTGAAAAGTCGTTGCTAGTAGATAATATCACAGTACCTCCATGAGTTAGATTTGTTCTATCAAATCTGGCAACTGTAGTGTAATTATCCACCATCACAGGCTCACCAACATGAAACCAATGTTCAGTTATGGCCACGATTTCTGAAAAATGAAGCTCTTCTAGTAAAAGAAATAAATCATTAGTTTTATGTCTTAAGGACTGAATATTTAGAGAGAAAATACTAAGCTTGCCATTGTCCAGTATTTCAGAGGGTGCTTGATCCTATGTTCGCGTCAAGTCATTTAAAAAATTTTATTCCTGGCGGGAGATCCACCAGAATAATAATTGCTATGACTCTCTCTGATTTTTTGAAGGCGTAGCATCTTTTCTGATGAGAAGAAGGACCTGAAGGACGACAGATCTGCTTCAGTTGGACCAATACCATAGGCATCATGGTACCGAAAATAGAGCCTCCGCAAAGAGTCCACGTCACCAGGAAGTCACTCTGATGCAAGTGCCAATCGGATGCTGGTGTTGGTATGTCCTTCAAAACACACACTGGAGGGTTGATCATGCAGATAGGCAAAGAATAGCCTAAGAGGTTTTAAGATAGAAGGGTCTCTCAGTCTGGCCAATAAATAGCGACCATCAATCGCATCTGAGTCTCTTGATAGTCGCACTATTGGTGAAGTCAACGGGTCTATATTTGCTGCTCTATTCGCCACTGAATTATTATGACAAAATCAACCTCTAATAATTCTGTTGCAAGGGATTTAGAGGCAGCAATGGTCTCCCTATCAGAACTAATTTTCAAAGATTGAACCTTTCTGGATATTGTAGCAGATGTTGATGGAACTGAGCGATGTGGCAGGTTATGGCTGTCTGGAGAGTGAGGCTTAGACTTAGACTGGGAAGGCTTAGATTTGGGCGAGGTGGTACTATTTATTATTAGACTTAGATTTTATATTAGACTGGCGCTTTAGAGATTTCCAAACATGAATTTATGAGAGTGCCCGGTAGCCACATACTAATATCCTTCAGCCGCTTTAAGTGATTTAAGTTCTGCACACCAATTTTGAAGTCGGAATATGCAAATATCCTTAGTTTTTAGTATTGAGAAACATCGGATAAAGTCCGTCGTTCCCAGTTTTTCTTTGATGAAGTGTGCAAGCTAATTTCCGGTATACGGAGGTGAGATATTTGATACAACCACGTCATGTCATTCATCTTTGTTCATTGTGTTGTCCTTCGGTGACATCGGAACCTCCGGGTCTGGTTTTTCTGTATGATCAGTCTGGCAGGCTATTGTCCTTTTAGTTACAGGTTGGTAACTTTTAACATTAGATATTTTCTTTAGCTAATTGTTCTATGGTGCAAGCCATTTGTTTAGCATCTTTCCTCAGATTCTCTACTTCACTTTTTAACTCTTCATTGGAAGAATCATGGACCTGTACCTTTACGGTCTCACCATGATTTTCTAAAAGAATTGATGACAGGTTGAAAATTTCCTGTTTCCTGTTTTTCCTGTTTGAGAATTTAAAATGTCGTAAAATCTCTGAGAACAGTGGAAAAAGGTCATTATTCTTCTTTAGACAGGAGAGTTTTGCAGCTGCGAAACTTTATCATGAAGATATTTTAATGTTGGTGAATCGCAAGCACTGCAGAAAAATCTAATGTTGTTGTATTTTTGCTGATGAAGGACCTTTGTAGTTACCTTGTCCAGACCTGTGCAGCCCATACAGAAATTACGGCGGCATTCCCCACTGCAATGAAGTTTGTATTTCTCCTTATCCGAGACGATTTTTTGGCAGGAATCACACTTGAATTCAGCCATTATTCTCAAGTGGACGGTAGATGTTTATACAGGAAAAACTCAAAAATAGTTCAATAGACAGAGTTACACGGGAACTAAATAGTTAGCGGGAAATGCTTTTTATTTAAAAAGCACGCACAGCAGTTAATGTTCAATATTAAAAGTTCAATAAATATCGAAAAAGTCATTGGTAGCTATACAAGGTCACGTT
Source organism: Anthonomus grandis grandis (assembly GCF_022605725.1). Classification (NCBI taxonomy): domain Eukaryota; kingdom Metazoa; phylum Arthropoda; class Insecta; order Coleoptera; family Curculionidae; genus Anthonomus; species Anthonomus grandis. Next base: position 13,079,765 of record NC_065552.1, on the reverse strand, counting down.
AAGTTACACCGGAGAAGTTTATACTAGCGGAACGTAAACAGTATAATTGGAACTAGAATTTATCAGGAAGCGTATGTATAGCGAAAAACACACCGTTGTAATTTTTAAACAAAAAAGTTTTTTTTTAAAACACGCGGTCAAATCAAAACAAAACAAACATTCAATACTAACAGAGCCAACGACCGAAAACACGACCGTCTCGTACGACTGCTGCAAGTAGAATGAATGATAGTTTATTGTAGCTGCGTTCTAAGACTTTGTATTGAATTTATTGGATTTATACATATATGATTTTCTCGCAGACATATAAAATATTTATGTATATGTATATACATAAATATACAAACATACTATGTATATTTTTATGAGGCACTTTTATGCAATTTTCCCATTTTGTGTTCGCTAACATTTGTGTTAGATTATATCAGCAGGGCAGTCTTTTTATTATTTTTAAGAATTATTTCCCAAGGAAAAAGAATCCTAATAATATTATATTTTAATGTAGAATGGAATGCAGGATAAACTAATTCAAAGAAGGCAGCAACAAGTGATTTTCCTGTATAGAGTTTTCATATAAATCTACAGTAAAACCTATAAGATGATCAAAAGTAGATTCTTTCTTGCGAAAACCAAATTTATTTAGGTTAATTTTTTTAAGTCATCATAAATAAAGAAAAGAGTTTGTGGACGAGATTTAATTATAATATTTCAATGATTTGTATACTTCACTGGAGAAATTTGCAATCACTAGAAATAAAATTTCATCTGGACTAGCTGAGCATTGCTTACTATATTTTATTGCAAATTCTAGTTCTTTAAAGTTTATGGGTGGATTATAGAATAATTCAGGGTCACTATCAAAGTTAATTTTAATTAAATTTGTTTCTTGCAGCAGTATTTTGAAGTCCAAGTACTTAATATTGAACTGTAAGTATATTGCGATTATCTACTTCTCTTCACGAAAGTTGTTTTTATCTCTAGATAAAGATCGAGATCAAAGCTAAATTAAGGAATTTGAACCTCATGGGGATCTGGATAGAGTGATAATTTTTAGATTTTGTTTCTTTAGATATAGATGGCTTTCTGGATTTAAGATTTTTCACAATTTTCATTTCTTCTTGTTTCAGAAGTGAGTTTTTAATGATAGAGGGTTGATTGGGATGAAAGAGGTGGAAAGAATTTAATGATTTGAAAATAATATATTTTTTTTGGGACCATTATTTAATTTAAAATTATGGAATAATCTCCTATGTATTGTAAGTAATCTGACTCTGAACCCAAACTAGTGATATAAGAAAATGCTTAAGGTATTCAAAAAATGTCTTCCCACTTTTAAAGACTGATTTGGAGCAAATGAAAGAGATAAATATCTTTCAAAATACAGGTAGCAGTGTGATAAGTCTACTAAATATTCTTCCAATAAATTACTTTTGAAGTGATTCATCTTTTCCTTAAAACGGTATAACGTTGATTTATTAAAGTCCTTTTGGAACTTTGAAACACTACAGTACAGTATTAGTAGCAAGGTATTTTTAAGCAACAATCTTAAAAATACCTCTTAAATAATAAAAGTTGGTAGTGTTTAATAATTATATAAGATTTATAGTTATAATTATTAAAAATATATAAATATATTTTTTTTATTTGAAGCATTTTTTACTTATCCCAAATTATTGGTTGGTAACTTACAAAGTTGATTAGTTTCTTAAAATATCCAAAAACAATATACTGCTACTTTATATTTAATTAGTTTTTGATTTTAAAAAGAAGATGTAAATACCTGATGATTTAATTTTAGTATGTAGAACACTATATTTAATACCCTATATAGTATAAGACTTTGAAATTAGACTTTGAATATATTAAATTTGCAATAAGTATTTTAGCTGTTCTCTGCTACATCTGCTGAATTTAAACTTACTTATTATGCATGGGCTCCTATAAAATATTTTAGGGTATTCAGTGATGTGCTTAAATACAAGCCATTAGGCTAAGTTAAAATTTTAAATGTAATATATAGATAAAATATATTTACGTTTAAAAAGCCCAAACTGTACCACATGGTTTTATCGTGTACATGCTTTTAGCTAGATAATTATTTTTAAAATACGTGTAGAAGACTCGTAATCATATTCCATCTGTTTAGTAAGTTAATAAAGTGTTAAAATAGGAAAGTAAATGAAGCTTTTTTTCTAAAACAGTATCGAGAGATTATATAAGTATCATTTTTTATAATTATTCTAAATTGTAAAATAAATGTCTACATTGGGAAGCAACTCGTTCAAAAAGTGCATGCATTAAATTTATTCCAGAACTGTAATTACTTCATGGTTTATACATACACGGATTGTTCATACGCATGAAAGTAAATAATTCCATCACTTACGTCAAAAACTTTATTTAAGTAAATACATAGGTTTTTTTCGTATAACAATAAATATTATATATAGCTTAAAGATGTTTTGTCATCTAGGTGTTTTATGAAAACTATTTCTTCTATATATTAGAATGTAGTCATAAATCTGCAATCATCATTACTGACGTAATACATTTGATTTTATTTTTGATTTATTGATTTATTAACTGACAACTTGCCCAATAAGAAGAAATTGGTTACCTGTTAAATAAAACAATGTTTGATAATTAGGCTTATCCGAAATAATCAAAACAAAAGGAAAAAATCTAACAATAATATAAAAATAACAATTACCTTAAATTCTTAACACAACCAACTGTAATACTCGTAAGCCATAATCATTCACGATAATATATATCGTTTATAGCACAAACAAGCACATTTATTGAAGAAGAACTTGTGTCGGACAAATCAAAAACTTTACCTATTAACTACAGGGTGATTTTTATAAGAAGGTCATGCTTTTGGGGGATGATAGGGGACGTTCAAATATAATTTTTAATATAAGACACTATGAGTCGGAAATGCCTCAGAAGCAAAATACAGGGGGTTAAAGTTTTTTAAAAAATTAAGAAATTAATTTTTAGTTTTTTGACTGTTTAAGATATCGGTGTCAAATTTTCTCAATAAAACTACCTAATAAAGATGCTTTAAATGTAAAAAGTAAATATTTTAGTTTCAACCAGTGGCGTAGATCAGATAGACATTAGAGTATTTTTTTAATAAAAAAACATAGTACGCCACTGATAATCAAAAATGTTAAGAATACTTGGTTTATTTAACAGAAAAAAAGGTATCCTGTATCTTTTTCCCAAGAGGCACCATTTTATCAGAATTTAAAAATAAATAACTTTAATGAAAACTAAGGAAAAAAAAATTATTGGATAACGTTAAAAAATACTAAATAATAAATAATAGTAATTAAAAATTAATTTAAAAGGTGCTCAAAGTGGCCGCCATTTTGTTGAATACAGAGCCTGCAGCGTAATGTTAAATTGTCGTGAATTTTCTGAATAACTTCACCCCTATCTTTAATTTCGCCTGCAGCTACTGCAATGCGAGCCAAAAGATCATGTTCATCTGGCCCAGGTGTAGAATAAATAAGTTGGTCCAAATGACCCCACAAATAAAAATCACAGGGATTTAAATCGGGGGAGCGCGCTGGCCTAGCCACTGGGCCTCCCCTCCCAATCCAACGTCCAGGATATCTTTGGTTCAAATATTGCCTGACAACGCGACCATAGTGTGCCGGACAACCATCATGTTGAAGCACATCTCGAAGAAAAATCAAAGAATTCCCTGCAATGAGACGTCTTGGCAAAATGTACGGACCAATCAAGTTCTCCCCTACATACCTGCCCAAACATTCATAGAGAATTTTTGTTGGTAGCCACGGATAAATTTAGCATGAGGGTTTCGTCAGCCCAGATATGATTGTTTCTTGGGTTGAAATGTACCTCTCGGCAAAACGTTGATTCGTCACTAAACAAAATAGCTTGGCGAATGTCTGGGTGTTCAACCCCTTGTTGAAGTGGCAAACGCGAACCTATTAGCATAGTCTTGGGGCAACAGATGCTGAACCTTTTGTTTTTTAAATGGATAAAGGTGGTTATCATGCAAAACTTTCCAAACCAACGTTTGGCTTATCCTCAGGTGATCAGTAATTTTTCCTCTTCAATATTATGAAGTATTTCCTCCTCAACATTATCACGAATAGGTCTTGCACGAACTCTTATACCTGGGTTCTTTTTTTTGTTTTTATTTTTTTTAAGTAGGTACTTACTTGTAATTGTCCTCTCTTACCTAGACTCCTGCCGACCTTAAGAAAAAATCTTCTCTCTGATTGGGAAAACGTTCAGCATAAATCGCGCGAGCCAATACAGCATTTCCTCTGGATTCACCAAGGGTTAAATGCATATCTGCCAATTCAATCCACGTAAATCGCTTCATAACATTCAAAATAAAGCAACGGCAGAACAACTACCTTATTTTAATTAATCAGGAAGATGACGTTATAACAAAGTTTTGATTCGTTTGATGTCAACAATATCCTAGCAACCGTCAAAGCTATTAGTTATTTTGTTATCATGTCCCTCTTTGCAATTTGCGTGGCATTAAGTTAGCGGATATGCACACTCGGCGAATCCGATAAGTTCGTGCGAGACCAAATACCGAAATTAAAGATAGGGGGGAAGTTATTCAGAAAATTCACGACAATTTAACATTACGCTGCAGGCTCTGTATCCAACAAAATGGCGGCCACTTTGAGCACTTTTTAAGGTGACCACTTGGTTATTACCTAGTTCCAGTCGGATTATATTTAAGGCCAGTTATCATTTTCTTATAATATTAACATTCTATTTAAAATCAATATTTACCCATTATTTATTTAAAATGTTTATTACCTTAACACTATTTATTTAAAACTTTTCTGCTGATCCATACATTTTTATATATATTACTTAAACTTCTTCTTCTTTCCAAATGGTTCAAATTTATTTTGAAAGACATGGTTCTATTCGAGAAACACATCGGGCATTACGTGAGTTTTATGGTGGTCATAATCGTCCTTCAGAGAGATTAATTCGAGAAACTGTTGATCGTTTTCGCAATACTTTTAGTACTCTAGTCGACAATACGCATCCCGTAAGATGCCGTACAGTGCGCACGCAACAAGCGATAGCTGCTGTGCAGCTTGGTGTTGATAATGATCCAAATGTGTCAATTCGTCGTCGTTCTCAACAAGTGAACTTATGTCCATCCACTTTATGGAAAATTTTGTGCAAAGATCTCGCGAGATTGCGAGCATATAAAATTCAAATTGTCCAGGAGGTGAAACACCAGGATCATCTTTTGCGCCGTACATTAGCTGAATGGGCGGAAGGAAAAATTGCTGTTGATCCACGATTTTATATGAAAATTTTGTTCAGTGATGAAGCACACTTTTGGTAAAATGACTATGTAAACAAGCAGAATTTCCGAATTTGAGGGGATGAGAATTCACGAGCTATTGGCGAAAAACCGTTACATCCAGAAAAACTAACCGTTTGGTGCGCTTTATGGGCCGGTGGAATCATTGGTCCTTATGTCTTCAGAAATGCTGATGGTCAGAACGTTACAGTAAACGGTGAGCGATACAGAAACATAATAACCAACTTTTTTGTGCCTCAATTGGAAGCCGTTGCAGGCGTTGCAGAAATGTGGTTTCAGCAGGACGGTGCCACGTGCCATACAGCGTGCCAAACAATTAATTTACTGCAAGAGACATTCGAGCAACGAATAATTTCAAGGAATGGACCTGTAAACTGGCTAGCTCGTTCGTGCGACTTGACCCCATTGGATTATTTTCTTTGGGGCTATGTTAAGTCGCATATCTATGCTGATAAACCCGAAACACTTGAGCACTTGGAAGCCAACATACGACGCCGAAATACAGCCTGCAGTACTGGAAAGAGTGTGTGAAAATTGGACCTCTAGATTACGCCACGTACGCGCCAGCCGTGGAGGTCACATGCCCGAAATCATAATATAAAAGCAAATTCGTTCATATCAATAAAATATTTTGTGTTTAATTTAAAGTTCTCCGCCTCTAAAAAAAACACCCTTTATATATAGTGTACATTAAAATACAGAATCTATTTAATCTTTGGCCAGAGACAATATATTATGCGGTAGAAAAAATAACAAAAAAGGTTTCAAGGCATTTTTAATTTGTTTCTTATTTTTAAATCAGAAGAGTTATCTCAAATATTTTATGTTCATACTTGATTGGGAATGTTTATAATGAACCTGATTGAAACCTGATACAAAAGTCTTGTTCCATTTAAAATACCTTTTCAGTATTTAAAAACAGTTAAATAGTGAGTTAATGTTCCTCAATTCAAGTGGCTCCAAACAATGAAAAGATATTGTAATTTAAATTGAGTGGCGCCTAACTTATTTTTGATTTATGACAATGTATCGCTATCACTTGTCCCTAGCCGTTTGACACAAAATGATCAATATGCTTATTATTGAAGCCTTCTTGGTATCCGTCCATGACTGTTAAATGAAATGCATTTTGTTTACACTTTATATATTTCGAAATTGTATCTAAACCAATTTCGAAATGTAGACTGTGATGTTCTATTTTAGTAACACTATAAACATTTATGGGAGTATATCTGCTCTGTAATAGCGTTTAAAATTTTATTTTTTAATTCCGAAATATCTCTTATTAACTTGGGAAATATAATAAATAAGTTAAAGCCCAAAGCCTCGTTCAAAAAGTGTTGTTTGCTATGCCGTATTTTTCTGTAAAGCACTAAAAAAATTTTACAAAAAATAGTAAAGTCTACTAGCCTTTAAAAGTAGTGCGCTAGCCTGCGCTAAATATAAATGAAAAGAAATAATAACTAAAATGTGAAAGAGCTATCCATATCGCACACATTATGAAAACCAATAAGAACCAAAGAAAATATAATCAATGTATACTGCATGCATACCGACAATTTGATCCTACGTTAGTACAACATCCTAACGTTAACTTGAATAAGCGTTTATATATAGTTAGAAACTTTTGAGAAGGCTTATGATGCCTGTCAAATTCAAGCATCTGCACTTTTAAATAAATACCATAACTCTAACAAAGTCCAAGTTATGACAAGTTTAATAAATGCTTTACATATTAAGGTAAATGAAATTCGATGTTGATTAGACGCAATAATTGTTTTAGAGTTCTGATACAACTCGCATCAGAGTTTCTTTCAGAAAAATTTTGTTTTACATACATAAAAATTTTCTGTTACATAAAAGAATTTAATAAAAAGTATATATAATATTGTTTAATGGGGAATAAAATTTCAGCAAACTTTAAATAAAATCAATTTAACATAGTTGTTATTTCGGTTTATTTTAGTCAAACAAAATTTCTAAATTAACTTTTATCAAAATTTATTGCATTTTTAGATTTGCATCAATGTGAAAATAAATGGATATAAATGCAACCTATTAGGGACTATAAAAGGAATGAATATATAGTAATAAACAATATTGGAACATAAAATTCATTTTATTGGTTTGTCTTTTATAATGGAGTTTTGATATTGTTAAAAATCGGTTTATATTTATAATAATTAACTAGAGCCAGTAAATATGATAAAGATTTATAGGTATCAGGGTAACATTTTATTTTGAAAAATATTATATTAGTAGATAGTTTATTTGAAATTTAATAGGCAACAAATACTAAATACAAATACTTTTGATAAGTGGATTGTGTCAGTTCTTTAACCCTTTGAGGACAACTGGTTATCAAAGAAAACTACACTACTAATATTCATACTAGTAGTTTCCTGCCGGTAACACATGATGACCACGATGTTTGTTGTGTTGCCTATGCATAACCTTATCTCGGTGGTCGGTTTAAATCGACTCTTGTGTTTACTCTCATTTATAACACAGAATTGATCGTTCATAGAGTTTTTTAAGGTTATATAATAGTTCTGTGTACATTTTATAGTTTTTGAGACTTTTTTTGTGAGTTTTCTCGTCTGCCATTCCTTACCCAAGGTCATGTGTGCTACAATAGACTTGGTAAATCATATTTTCTAATATATATTATATATACCTGAATCGTTTTTTTGACCTTCTGGAAGAAATACCAAGCGATGATGAATCACTGCTCCGAGCAATAACGACATAACGAGCAATAACGATGCTCCGAGCAATAACGACGAAGTTTTTGACATCGAAAATATGAATCTTATTATCGAAAATAACGACGTTGCTGCTAACAATTTACACTAGGACAGCGATGATGACATTCTGCTCGCCAGACTACCCGACGTCTTCCTTCCAGATTATTGGACTAACGATATTTTGTTATGACAAAGATAATAGTCCGACAAGACTAACCGGTTTACAGGGACTATTTCTAGGGAATTGAGTTTGTTCGACAGTCTTGATTTAAAAGTTCTGAACAACTCCCTAGATCTGATAGGTTCCAGAAACCCTGTTAAATTTAAATGATAAAAAAAGAACCTATCAGGCCGGCTTCGTGGGTTCTCTGTATGGTCAGTTGTCTCAGTCACACTCACTCACTCAGTAGTAAAACACCTTAATTTAATTTAAATAGGGTGTTTATTAAAGTTGTAAGGCAAACAAAATCTACATGATAAGTAAATATACATGATGGCATTAAAGTTTATAACCTAAAGGTACCTTAATTCGTCAGTGATTACTTCGGAAGCATTACATAATAAAGCATAACATTGAATTGTGTTAATTTACATAATTATAAAATAAATATAACTTAAGTTTTAAAGATTAAAATTAGAAGGTGATAAAAATTATAAATTCATGTTAAATCATACGACAAAGAAATCAAAAGAATATGTTTAAGATCAATTAAAGAGGAAAAGAAAAAGACTAGTAAGCTTACGGGTCAAGTTCCATGGTGTTCTTCTGTCGGGGGCGACAGCCCGCGATGGGTTATTTCTCACCACATAGGGCTTAAGGTATGATGTGGGTTGACGGGGCTAAGGGGCGGCGAAATTATCTGCTTTTTGGCTTCAGGGCGAAATCCTCATCACTGCTGGGTCATGGCTAGCGGTTTACAAATTCATATTCAAGGAGCCGAAGTTTCAAGAGGCATCGAACCACTAAGAACCATCCTGCTTCAAAAAATATTTGATTGAAAATGAAGAAACACTAATGAATTTTAGTTTCTAGTATTAATTTAGCTAAAAATGTGCTGGCGGAGAGAGATGATACTAGATTTATTTCACGACACGATTAATCTCTCTCCGTCACAGCGGACAGCACGTTTCACCTTTAACAGACGCAGGAGCTGGAAAGATCCCCCAGATGCGTCGCGGAACTGCTTAAGTAGCAGTCCAAAAGACGTCTCGGCGCAAGACCGGAGATTGAGGAACTTCGCTCGTTACTTTATGGGTTTAGCCGCTATGGGCCCAACCAAAACCCATACATAGATCACTAATAAGAAAACCATAGAGTGCCTGGTAGAAAGTACAAATACGGGACAAATCGTAATAATTCGACACGCGGCGCCACTGGTCCGCTTTAGTAAACCGGTTGACCAATTCAATTGCCGTGAAATCTTCTCCATGCACAGCGTATTGTAAATAATAACAAATAATTAATGTGGAGATAACGTTGATGGCAATTGTAATTATGGTGGGTGTCTCAGTCAGCAGTATCGTACTTAATAAAGTTTTGAATGAAAGATTTATAACAAGGTCATTTTTAAATATTTTAACCAAATGAATAAAAGTTAGGATTCTCCAGATCCCGTCTAAAGCGTAATTAATCCTGTAACAATTTCAAACAGTAAGGTAGGTACTTTCACAGAATCAACTGGTCCAGTATTGCCTGATAATCACTAACTTTGACTGATATTAAAATTTAAAACAAATTACATTTGTTTCTAGAACATTTCATCACCCATATAGTGTTTCAGACGAACCTATATGCATTTCAGAAATATGGTGAAGGAAGAAATTTCAAACCTGAAAAGGAGATTAACATTTTTTTAATATCCTAATGGGTTTGAAAAAACTGCCAAGTTTCAAAGATTACTGGTCCTCTGATAAGGAAATGAGGGATTCTTTTATTAGTTCCGCTATTAGTCGAGATATACTTGCTTGGTTGCTAAGTAATATTCACCTCTATAATAATTTACTTCAACCAAAGAAACGTGAACAAAAAAAAATATATAAAGTAAGACCATTACTTTCTAAGCTTCAAGAAACATTTATGTCGTCCATGAATCCTAAAGAGTTTCAAGCCGTGGACGAGAGCATGATAAAGTTCAAAAGGGCGTAGTAGCTTCCGCCAGTATATGCCAGTGAAGCCTATCAAGCGAGGCTACAAAGTTTGAGTCCGAGCAGATTCAACAGGATACATGTGCGAATATGAAATTTATACTGGTTAAGTTGATCAAGTCACAGAAACAAAATTGGGTCATAGAGTTGTCAGGACTCTCACTCGAAAATTGGTGAACAAAAACCATACAATTTTTTTCGACAATTATTTTAATTTTGTCGAACTTCAGCGAAATTTACTAGCGGATAAAATCAAACATTTTCCCGATCTTAAAGAAGACAAAGACAGGTTACGTGGAGCTGCCGATTAGCGTGTTTCAAAAGATGGAATAGCTGCACTCAAATTCTCATAAAAGTCTCATAAATTGTGGCATCGAATTTTTTTTACTTCATCGATGCCACCGTAATGAATGCGTTTGTTCTTTTCCAACAAAGATGTGACTGTAAAAGCTTATCACTGAAACAGTTTCGAATGGCTGTAGCGCAAGGACTGGTCGGTATTATTGAACCTGTTAAGCGCGGAAGATCTTCACAACAACATTCGCCTCCAAGAAATTTTAAAAGGTTGTACCATACGAAGTGCGTTTTGAAAATTAAATTTTAATTTAATGTCAATTAACACTATCAGCATCAGTTCACGAACAATTTCTTTTAGAGATCATACATAAATTTTGAAAATTGGACTTGTAGGTTTTGGTAGTGTTACCAATTTTATTGAGCATAAAGAGGAGTTGAGTTTTGCTTTTGGAATATCTTGAAATCAAGTGCTGCATTGTGCAGTAAGTTTATTTTTGGACACAGCCTTGTTATAGGTCTTCATGCAGTGATCTCAGGTCATGGGAAGAATTGAAATGTAAACTTAGATCTGCCTATTTGTCGTCAGAATATGAGAAATATATTTGGTGTAATATAAGGAATAGGACACAGCGTCAGGTGGAAAAGTTAGTAATCTTTATTACATAAATACGAAACTTATTCCGAAAGTCACGTGAAGCTCCATTCAAGAAAATGCAACTTCGCTTTATACGCCGAAATTTGCTCCGCTTATTGCAGAATCAACTTGCACTTCACAATTTTACCAAAATTACCAAGGTCAGAGGATTACACATGTTTCGCCTGTACTAGGAATCATCAGATTTTTTGCAGCAGAAATAATAATAAATAGTTAAACATAATTTATCCTAAAATCAGAAAATATTAACTAACTTCTTATATCGTGTATTCACTAATAAAAAAAAAACAGAAAAACAACATTACATGTTACAAGTTGAGGGTACACATTAATATTTAATAAAATAGGACGGAGACTAGTTATAAATATAAGCATAACATAATGAAGTTAGGTTTAGAGGCCAAACAATTAAATAGATAATATATGAAAAATTAAATAAGATTTATCGAATGTAGGAATCGAACCATGTACCTCTCTGTTATCAGTAGCTTTACAGTGAGGTTCAAAATTAAAAATATCGTTCAGATAATTTAGCACGGACTTTTCTTGGCTTTTGTTATTCCCAATTATTTGAGGCCAACTTTTTACATTTAGATTACTCATGAAATACTTTCTTTCATATTCTCATATATGGTAGTAGAACATTTTAGACATAGAAGATGGTTAATTTCTTTTTCGAAGCAAAAGTTAATTTCTTTTTCGTAATGTCAGAGTCTCTATGTTGGTTATGTAGGCTTCAATTTTCTAATACCTTAGTGTGAATTTGACGTCTGCAATCTGCACAGCTCAACAAATAAACCTCCGAATTAGTTATGTTTCTTGTTTTTTGTGTTTTAGTGTTATTTAGATGATTATAAAAAGTGTTATTTTTTTTAGGTGACTGAAGGCTTCCTGACAGTATTGAGATCATTGGAATTTTCGTTCTTCTTCTGTCAGCCTGGTCAGTGGTTTTACTACCGTCTATAGATTACAAGTCAGGCATATTAAAGTAAATATGATCTTGAATCTCAACCGCTTTGGCTGTGCTGCGTATGGGCGATCATCAATGAAAACAAATTCAGGGGCACCTGTTTATTTTTACAGGGAGTATTCATTAGTTGAATAGAATATTTTCTAGGAGAATGTGTATGTATAAGAAATTGAAGAATTTTCTTGGAGATAGAGACTTCCTCATTTAGAAATATATAGGTATTTATTAGTATTTTAATTTATACAATAGGAGACAATTATTTATTAAAATGTGTCTCTTGACAAGTGGTAGTTTTCCAACTCTCTCCCAAATGCCTCAGCCTACTTGGTTTTTCCGGCCTTAGACCGGTGCCCGACGACGATACCAGCTCTTCTAATTCTTTTAAAATAGGTCTCCGGATGATGTACATAGCTGCAACTTGTGGAAGTATTGCTTAAACTGCAGAGCAGTGTCCTTCTTAAACAGTACTCTCTAACTCCACTAACAGTATTCTAACTCCGTGCCTTCCCTAAACAGTACAGGAAAATGATTGACATTCATTAACTACATGGAAATACTCCTTTCAGCACGTACAATGGTCTTTTTGACTGCTATCACTCGACCAACAGCCTTGTTCTGCATTACAGATTCGAACTACTTCATCGTCTATCAGCGCAGCCCTCCACAACAATCTTGCTCCGTTTTGGTATCAAAGTTTCCTTCGGATGTAGGCCTCGAACATTGTAATCTCTCAGGATGTAAAACCACTTACTCATAGTCTTTCTTCAAGACTCCATACCTAAAGCTTAACTCAAAGCCGTTAGATGTCGTTTATTAAGGATGTGATATTAAGGATTAGGTGATCATCGAAACGGACATAATGGACATCTATGTCCGTTTCGATGATTACCTCATCCTTAATATCATCCACTATCAGAGAATGTTCAAATGTGACAATTTGTACGGTGAACGTTTTGTTTGTTTCTCCATAGACATTTCCTTGATCCCCTGTCGCTGTTCGTAGACGGCGTTTTGATTGCCGAACCTCAGCTGCAGATTTTATTATTTTGGGTGTTATGAATGTCTTTATTGAACCTGTATCCAGCCGTACAGTGCGGAGGGTTCCAATCACATACGCGTCGACGAAAACATTGCTGCTATGTTGATGCAACGAGAAGACCTGAGCTGTATTTGTTTTTCTTGCTGAATACAGGTCAATGATTGCCCTTTCGTATCGACTTTCTTTAGATTTACGAATTGGCATGAGTGGCAGCTAGCACCTTCTGAGTTACATATTTTATTGCGTATTACGTCATTTATAGCAAAAGTAATTAAAAGTAGCTTTGCTATAAGTGACTCAATATGCAATAGAATCAATAACTCATTATGAATTCGTCACAACAATACAGATTTGCACCTTCTGGACAGTGTCTTCTTTTGTAACCTACCTAACCACATTTCAAACGCTATAACTTTCGGTCCTGACAATTACAGGATATTGTAATCTCCTTTCTCCTTCGTTTGATCAATTTCTCAAAGTTATCTTCTCCAGAAGTCACTTTTCGGAAACTGGCTCTTATTGGTGTTTTTCGTAGAAATTTGCAGTGTGCAGTATCGGCTTTAAATTCTTGCAAGAATTCTTCGGACTTTTTGGCACCGATATTTTAACTGCATTTGGTAAACATGCTGCAGGTGTGATTAATCATAATGCATCTCCAAATGCTTCACTGGGGGGTACTATACTTCTTGTTCTTCCGGGGACATTCTTTGCAGGATCGGAGGATCTGCTCTTAAGGCCAATGTAAGAGCAGCGGCCTTCTTCCTGGATGACCAACCCGTACTGCCAAAAACTTCGTTCTTATTCTCCACTACTGAAGTTCTACAGCGCAGCTCATCGATAGTATTGGCGTCTAACATTACAATTTTGTTTTGATCTTCTTGAATTCTGTCCTCTATTAATGAAAGAATTTATTACCTGATTACATTTACATTGACTTCCGTAATTCTCGCTAAAAGACATAAATTGATTTTTTCTTCTGGATCATTAAATATTGTAGCGTTTTTCCTGTCGTTAGATGTGACTTAAAATAATCAAAAATAGTTAACTTATATTTTAAGGCCCTTTACTAAGAAAACATAATCACTCACCACTACTGGACATATTTTTTTTGTATTTATTTTTAACTATTTAAATCTCGCGCCAATACTCCGAACTTTACTTCTTTGAACTGGCACTGGCTACTATCGTTGATGCAACTTTTTATATACTTAGCGGAATGTTGTTTCGGAAGAGTCCCGTTTAACCTTTGAGATGTCTTGCGGCGTATAACGATTTGTACGACATTCCGGAGTCGGACAGAGAATCAGCTGCTTTCTCAGTGTTTACAATTTTGTTAAGGTACAATAAGGTAAAAACCTCTTATAACTTAAATGTTTTGTTTGTTCTTCGTCTTGTCCACTTTAGGTGGACCATGGCCTAAGCTTATAGGCTGTTCAGACCGTCTTCAGTGAGACAGTCCTGTTTCTGGATTCTCTACTTCAGTGGTGACTTCCTTTTCTTTATGTAAAAATATTATGTGCCAATGATGCTTGAGATAATATTGCAACGCTGTGTAGTCTGCTACAGAGCGTTACCAGATTCCTAATTTGCCAGAGGAAGAATTCTGAGGAAATGACCGATACAATGTGATGACGTAAGATCGTCGCACTAAAGCATCCACAGTGGCAACATCTAGATGTACTATTGGATAATTTTTGGTTCTATATAAGTGTAGAACAACCGAAGTTTTAGATCACTAGAATCATTCTACTTCTTTAGTGTTAATTAAATAACTTTAGTCGTTAACATTTTATAGCTGCAATATAGCAATGTTATTAAAAAATTCTAAAACTAAAAAATTAAATTGGGTGTTGACAATGATTCATTTTTCAATTGAATGCTTTTCAAATAATAACCCTCTAGTTTAGTATATTGATGTAATCAGAAAATTTAATTGTTCTAAAAGAATAAGTTTAATTGAAAACCTAAATTAAGCTAGTTTCCGCGTTTTAATATAATAAACTAACTTAGGTAACTGCTACTACCACTACGTAAATTAATCCAAATTTTATGTTTAACATTTTGCTTATCATTGTTTGGTTTTTTCTAAGTTTAAAATCTTTAAAATCTGAGATCTTATATAATATATTAGGAAAAAAGTATTGACCGTGAAATAAAAAATTTCAATTTATTGGCTAAATGATAAGATAAAATATTTTCAACGGCTTCGTTCTAACGCTGTCTGCTTATAAAAGCTCGTAATCTAATGGAGATTGAAATGAATACAAGCTAAAAGACATTTTTTATAATAAATTTATAATGAAATTACGAATAAAAAGGCATAGAAAGCTTACCTAATATTCTGTCTAAGACCAATAAGTCGCTATATAGATATTTTTAATAATATGTTTAATAATAGCTTGTTTCTAGAAATAATAATATTCAACAGAGTTTTACATAAAATGGTAAACATAAAATTAAATCATTTATTAATGATTCCTCTTCTTTTACTTTCATCAAGTTATGTAACATTTAATTCATTATATAAACATATAGAAAAAACACTATTATTAAAAAATAGAGTCTGCTTTTTTGATGTAGTATCAGTTAGTAAGTTGCTACAGCTTGCAAAATATTTATTAAGTAATTGAAAGTCAACCAAATTATTTGGAATTTCAGAATCTGTATTATGACTAAGATTTAACTTTTTGACAGTGAATCAAAAGATGTTACTGGTGTTGCTAATAGTTCTTGGGCTGTAAATCTCCTCCTACCAAATTACCAAATTTTTGTAGGTTTGACTTCATTAATTCGATAAAAGTTTCCTAGTAATCTATATTTATATCAAGTTTTTTAAACTAATAAGAGTACCTCACGTTAGGGCTTTACGATGAAGAAAATACGGTATGTGATGTGGAAATGATGCTGGCTCCTCTTGGCTTTTACACAGGCACTACTTTTCGTCAGGTTACTTCATGCTATTAATATAGCAAGCATCGTTTTTTTACTTTGTAACTATAAGTTTGTTTGAGATTGTAAGTGTACGGAAACCTTATGAGATTAAAATTCTTTCAAGTATTTGTTTGTCTATCTTTTTATCTCCTACAGAAAAGATTTCACAACTACAGCAAATGAATAAAACGTAAGTAGAACTATAAATAGTAACTGTAATGTAATTGACACTAGTGATTTTTAAAATAAATAAATGCACAGCAGTCCAAAATTTGTGCCAATAGCTTAATTTAAATACCTTTATATTTTCATAAGAATAAGCTATCCTTGATTCTATAATATTTTGCTCTAATTCCTTTCACAAATATTAATGAAGAGTAAGGGACCTTAAAGAAGTTATTAAACAAATACAGTATAAATATCTAAAAAATCAAAAAAATTTTAATTAGAGAGATGTATCCTAACCCTTTAGTATGATGGCAAGAATTTCTATGAAACAAGGTAGATATTTTAATAAATAAGGGGGTCTTTACTGGATTAATTAATTAGTTGTTCATTACAAAGCACGCTTCAAGTTTACTGGAAGCTGGAAATTTCTCTAACAAAGTACCCTTCATATACCGAGCGGCGGTGAAGAGGCGAGCAGCAGGTAATATTAAACTTGAAAATTCCTTTGAATTAATTTCGGTATTATTTCAACTAGGAAAACAACTTTGAAGAGTTACATTGAAACTTTACTGTGTATTAATTAAAATTGTTAAGAGTTTTGCGTTCGTTTTTTAATTGCCCGATGCCAGTTACCAGGAACAACACAAGCCATAATAAAATGCACGTCAAGAAACGTAAAAGCTAATTAAATTGTTTTCTCTGGTCGGATCTTCGAGTTTTATTTCTAAAAATATAAGATTAAAATACAAATATAAATATGAATGTTTAAATAAGTTATGGTGCAAAGTTTATGGCCTGAATTCTATTTATTATAAAATTTATTATTACATTGTAAAATATCTTTTAAAAAGTTAGAGCCTTGTGTTTTCATTGAAAGTAATTATTACCCAAAAATGGGAAAAATGGCATTTGAAGATTTAGTTTATTGCTTTTATTATTAGTATATAGGTTTGTTGTGAGTGAGGCACCGTGTACCTCTGCATTGCGACCCTATATCTATTGTGGCTCACTCTTAGGTAGAGAAAAAATGAAAACTCTAAGTCTCAGTCTCAAAATGTCTTTTTAATTAATCAAGTGACATGTTTTATTAGCGAAACATGTATCATCAAAGCATCATCAGACCTTATAGCTAGATGACCTGCTAAGTACTTAGCAGGGGAGAAGCATTCTTGTCTGTCTTACGTCTTAGGTAAGGCAGTACCGAAGATGGTGTGCCTGGTTCTCTCTAGTGCCGGACATCTGCATAGGATGTGCTCTGCAGTTTTGTTCTCCTCCATGCATAGTCTGCTTTCGGCGATTTTCGCCAAACCAATCCTACTCAAGTGGTGGCGCAGTCTGCAGTGGCTGGTATACATTTCCATTAGGACGTTTAGGTACTTCCTGTGAAGTTCCCTTATGATATCTGTTAGCTTTCTTGTTGCGTCTAAATGAAAGCCTTAGCATGGTTGCGTCCTGGTAATCCTTTCCAATAGCGCTTTGCTTTGTTTGGTTCTGGAGCCATCAGGCTTCTTTTTTGGCTAGCTGAAATCCATGTTAGGATAATTTTGTTCCTTTCAGAGTTTCCTGTTAATGTTTCTGTTGTAAGGATATAACAAAAGCATTAAAAACAAATTGACAAAGAGCTACGTTTTAACTTAATAAACATCTATCCATGATATATGCAGCATCTTTAACAGTAAAAAAAGTAGTAATAGGCAATTCGTGCAATGTAAATAATGCTTATCTAAGAAAATATTAATATGACTTTATATAATAAACATCCCTAAGGACCATGAGTAAATCTGAACCAACCCGCAAGCTTAAAATAATGCGATTAGAGTAAGAACTTTTTATACGAGTTGTACAATCACGAAGAGATTCGACAATAATCGCAGGCAAAGCATCAACCAGCATAATAAATTTCTTATTCTTTTAATATTTTGTCTATTCTGCCCATATTTTATTTATCATATCTTTTTCTACCATAATACTAGCAAAATTAAGGATTATAAGTAATTTTCTTATTTAATCAGCCATTGGAGACCATCAGTTGATTTCCGATAAACTTATTTTCCATTGCATAACCAGACCCACCTTTCGAGTTGATCAAGTCATACCTTTTTGAAAGTACTGAGGCTATTACACAAACCGTTGGTGATGTTGGGTAAATAGATATTTTGATAATCTATCCACGCTAATAAAAGTTCCACTCGGAGTTGCGTTTTTTCAATAATAACTCTTTCAACTCTTTCTTTTTATGATACGCTAGCCGCCATTATGTGACTGTCAGTATAATAGCTAAAAAATTAATAGCACTATGACTTTTAAAAAATTACTCATTGATTGAATCCTTAGAACATTAAAAGGCTATATCGTGGAACTATGGACAGTTTGTGCGGCACAAATGGCACAAGTTTTGACCATCTTAACAGTTCACAAAAACACTCAAATGAGACCTTTTTCCTTTTTCAAACAAAAACTAAAGAAAAAACACAGAACTTCACAAATGCTGAAGGTAAACATAAAGCCGTTTGACAAGATGACATTTCGCAAGACGACATCAGTTTTTGCTTGCGGTGTTGCCATTCCATGGCCACCACAATTTTTTATAAGTGGTCTTAGAAATAAGAATGTAAATAATTATTTTTTACTTTGGAGATATTATTTTTGCGCTTAAAATAAGCATCATCTATCTCTATTTTTTATTTTTAATCTAAAATCTAACACTAATAAATTAAATTAACATTATTATATGCGTTGATATAAAGCTGAAAATTTTCTCTTGAAAACGTATGTAAAGTTGACAACAGAGAATCGATGAATGTGTTTGTACTTGTGCACTTATGAACTCAAACAGGGTTGTTGTTTATTAATTCTAGTCTTTCAATGTTCTAAGATTGAACAACTTTCACCTCAGCAACTATGTCATTCTGCAGATATTCCATTGATCTGTTTATCACTATACGACATGTATATGTAATCAATACTTTTCAAGAGCCTAAACAATTTTTTTAATAGTTCTAGAATTATCACTCTAAATATATATAACCATGTTCCTGGATGTATGAAGGATGCTAAAACCGAGATCGTTTTGATATTATTAGTATCGTCGTGGCAGTAACCTCTCGGACGCTCTTTTAATTTCCAGAATAAATGGAAATCACTGGATAGATCGGGGCTCTATGGTTGATCATCAGCTTGTTCCCAGCAGAGTGAGCGGATGAGATCTTGTGGGACAATTTCTGTGTGAAAACGAGCATTATCAAGAAGCAAAATGAGACTCGTTCTCAGCATGTCACGCCTTTTGTTTTGAATTATTTAAAGCCAATTTCTTAAGATCTCATAATAAGATGCCACGTTTATTGTTTTATGTTGAGGCAAGAACTCTACTCCTAATTTTGCACCAAGTCATCATTAATGAGTGAAAATCATTCACTTCGTTTCTCGTTCATCACTAATAGTACATCACTAATAGTATGTGCACTACCATAAATGTTACGATGAATGTCAGCTGCTTTCAGGCTTTTAGCGTTAACAAAACGTATCATGGCCGCGTATCTCATAGTCGGCGGCATTTTCAATCGGAGGAGCAATTTGAAACACTCGGAAAAACCCTTTACGCGGTTGAATGATTCCGTCCGAAGTTATTTCACGTTTAAAGTTAGCATCACTGCCAACTTTTTCAAATATATTTTCTAATGGTGAATCTACTGGAAGAGATGCATTGCTTGGATAAAGAAGAGTTAATAGAAGCCGTTCTTGTGGCATAATTTGCGCTACAGATCGAATTCAGAGAGTACTGGGTTTCTGGTCCAATAAACCAACGTAGGCACGGCTTTGGTGAATTTCATGTTCTGTGGCCCGAAATCTCCATTGACAATAAAAGGTGTTAAATGTACATAAGGATGATCAAGAAAGAATTTGACGTACTTTATAACTTATAAGAAACTAAAATAAAGAAGCAAAACACAAATTTTAGAGAAGCAATATCTCCAGAGGAAAGACTTTTAATAGGAAAATAATAAATAAAATAAAATTGTATTCTTCTTGTGGGTTGGAATTGGTGGTTTCTTCAGTCTGGTTTCATCTTTCAAATAATGGGGTATGGGTTGTAAATATTCGTCAATGTGGGGGAAATAATGCTCTGATGATGACGACTATATAAAAGATTGAGATTCAATTTAGTGGGAATTTGCAGAGGATGATAGTACTGGGGAAGGATGCGGCATTGTTGCTGTTATAACCTGGGATTATGTGACTGGTGACATGTTTCTCAATTCGGCTTCAAACACCAAATTACTTATGTCCATTTTGAGACGAACTTGTTCATTTTGGGGTCTCTTCACTGTTTCAGCTAAACTTCAAAAAAAAACAAATCGACATCATCTTCAGGGACGACAGGTGGTTCTAGAGCTCTCATTTTCTGGGTTCTAATACGGTTATTAGATTTCATTAAATCGACTAAGTCAGTCATTGACTTCTTAGTTCTCTTTTTGCTTATTGCTGTTCTAAAAAAAAACTGGTATTTGCTCGAATATTTGGCATATCAAAATGATTTGTGTTAATACTTCAGGAACTATAGAAACTGAAGTTAAAGATGTACTCGGAGCCTGGTCTTCATCGCTATTTTTAGCATCTTGTGTTTCATCATCATTAGTCTCATTTTTGGAGCTCCTCAGTTTGGTTTTTCAATCGGTTCATTTTGAGACTGGAAGCTGTTTTGCGATGTCCTGGGTTGCATGAGTGAGAAAAAGTAGTTTCTTGTGTTTCATCATCATTAGTCTCATTTTTAGAGCTCCTCAGTTTGGTTTTTCAATCGGTTCATTTTGAGACTGGAAGCTGTTTTGCGATGTCCTGGGTTGCATGAGTGACAAAAAGTACATTTGGTCTTAAATTTCCATTTGATAATTTTTTTTGCTGCCTGGCCACAAGCCGTCCTTCTTCTTTTTTACGCGTTGGTATAGGCATTTTTTAGCTTTATCCAAGCATCTCTACAATCTTGCCCCAGAAAATTAATGTTTAGAAAATTAATTAATTTAATTTTTTTTTTATTTTTAGATTTTTGGCAACACGAAACTTACAAATCAATGGGATTTGAGTTCCGCATTGGATTCAGTACGATGGGCCAAATTGTTAAAGAATGTTGTCAAGCCATATGGGACATAATACAACCTATAAACATGCTCCAACTTGACCAAAAACCTTGAAAACAAATTGCTAGACAATTTAAAGGAAAGTGGCCTACATTGTCTCGGTGCCCTAAATGGTAAACATGTTCAAATACAATGTCCAAATAACGTCGGAACTGCTTATTGTAATTACAAAAGCACTCACTACATTATTCTTCTTGCTTTAGTCGATTCATATTACAAATTTAAATGGATAGATGTCGGAAATTATGGTAGAAACAGTGATGGAGGTATTTTTGAAAGATCGCTATTAGGCCAAGGGTCCGCAGGCAACACAATTGGTTTTCCCACAGATAACCTGTGACGCCCACCTGACCTCTTTGTCCATTTGTTATAGTAAGTGAAGAAGCATTTCCTCTGAAACGTTATTTGATGAGAACTTTTAGTAGAAACAACCTAGCAGGCGAATCAGATAAATTTTTTTATAGGCTTTCAAGAGCACGCTGCATTGTAGAAAATGCTTTTGGCATCCTAGCAGCGCGATGGAGAATTTTCAGAAAACCAGTTAAAGCTAGCCCAGAAGTTGTGGATAAAATGATAATGACAACATGTTATTTACAGGTTTCAACAGGTTTCAACATGAAATTATGCCTTATAATTTCTTGGAAATTTCATCAACTGAATCTGTGAAATCTTTTGATGTTAGTTTAATCCGCTAAATAAGGCCTATTGATTTTATCCGAAGAAACTATGCATTGGACTCTTTTACCATACGAGAACTATACAAGAATTTTGTTTATTTCCTCCCAAGCTTCTCGTCGTTTTAACTGGTCTCTATAATCCTTATTTTATACATCGTTCAAAAATACGTACTTTCTACTTCTTCAATTAATTTTTCATCCATATACGCAGCCTAAATACGACCTGATGCAATAACATTCTGACGAAAATCTGGCTACTCTAGATATCTTCTTCTTTAACAACACATTATAACAATATCTACAGTGCATTTTTTTTATCTCCGGTCATAGGGTTTTACGTGTTATATTTTCAACCTGGGAACGTGGCATTCAAAAACTCGGTAACAGTCGCTGCACTATGAGCTTGAATCCATCATGTTGAAAAATTATCCTGCCATTTTGAACAGCGTTTCCTAATGCGGGAATGACCTGCACCTGAAGTAATTCTAAATATTTTGCAGTATTCAGGCTACCCTCTATGAAAAATGGTCCAATTATTCGATCTCCAAGAATTCCTGCCCACACGTTAAGTTTCTGTCTTGTTTGGGTATGCGTTTCTTGGAAGACGTGAGGATTTTCTCGCGCCCATATTCGAGTATTTTGTTTGTTGACTGTACCATTTGTACAGAAAGTACTTAGGTCTGAAAATAGTATTTTGTTTGCAATTGTGGGGTCGTTGTTAATTCGTTCCATCCACTGTTCGCAAAACTGCATTCTAAGAAAATAATCATTAGGCAAGAGTTCTTGAACATTTCTAACTTTAAAAGATTTGTATTTTTCTTTTCTGATTGCCTTATAGCAACTACTCCTACTTTTTTCGGTAACTTCAGCAAACTGAGTAAGACTATTTGTTGGATTTTCTTTAACGGCCAAGCATACCTCCATTTTAAATTCTTCGTGTACTACAGTTTCGGTTCTTTTTCGTTTTAAGTGAGAACTGGCGATGCATCCAATCGTAATAAATTTTTCATGAAACCGTTGTACAGTTGATCTAGATGGGACGGGATGGTTAGGATAAGACACGGCAAAATTATCTACCACTTCTTGCGCCGACATTCCTCTAATGTAGCTTGAAACCATCTCAATACGTTCCTCCATAGTGTAAATCGACGTTTTAAAGATTTTTTGAACAATTTCAATGGAGCAATTTAAAAATTATTTTGTGTCACTGTCAGATATTTGTCTACCTGCTTTGAAGTGTAAAGGTAATGAAGGTTACGAGGTGCAGAAAAAGCAAACTTTTTCATCAGAAAAACGTATTTTAAATAGGTATCTCGCAAATTTTTTTGCAAAATAATAGGATTTTTTAAAGTCTGTTAACCTAAACTTCACTTGTTCCAAGTTTCAATCCTATCAATTAAATAGAACAGGTTCTAACATGGGGTTGAAAATATTACACGTAAAACCCTATGACCT